>NC_136519.1:9322209-9357209 GCF_053919585.1 Euprymna scolopes
TCCCACACCAATGCCATATAGTAAGATCATAGCGTTTCATTACTGTTATAATAACCATAACTTCATTATCTTTGTTATTGTTGTGATAGCTCTACCTTTATTATTGTTGTGATAGCTATACCTTTGTTATTGTTGTGATAGCTATACCTTTGTTATTGTTGTGATAGCTATACCTTTGTTATTGTTGTGATAGCTATACCTTTGTTATTGTTGTGATAGCTATACCTTTGTTATTGTTGTGATAGCTATACCTTTGTTATTGTTGTGATAGCTATACCTTTGTTATTGTTGTGATAGCTATACCTTTGTTATTGTTGTGATAGCTATACCTTTGTTATTGTTGTGATAGCTATACCTTTGTTATTGTTGTGATAGCTATATCTTTGTTATTGTTGTGATAGCTATACCTTTGTTATTGTTGTGATAGCTATACCTTTGTTATTGTTGTGATAGCTATACCTTTGTTATTGTTGTGATAGCTATACCTTTGTTATTGTTGTGATAGCTATACCTTTGTTATTGTTGTGATAGCTATACCTTTGTTATTGTTGTGATAGCTATACCTTTGTTATTGTTGTGATAGCTATACCTTTGTTGTTGTGATAGCTATACCTTTGTTATTGTGATAGCTATACCTTTGTTATTGTTCTGATAGCTCTACCTTTATTATTGTTGTGATAGCTATACCTTTGTTATTGTTGTGATAGCTCTACCTTTGTTATTGTGATAGCTCTACCTTTATTATTGTTGTGATAGCTATACCTTTGTTATTGTTGTGATAGCTATACCTTTGTTATTGTTGTGATAGCTATACCTTTGTTATTGTTGTGATAGCTATACCTTTGTTATTGTTGTGATAGCTATACCTTTGTTATTGTTGTGATAGCTATACCTTTGTTATTGTTGTGATAGCTATACCTTTGTTATTGTTGTGATAGCTATACCTTTGTTATTGTTGTGATAGCTATACCTTTGTTATTGTTGTGATAGCTATACATTTGTTATTGTGATAGCTATACCTTTGTTATTGTGATAGCTATACCTTTGTTGCTTTTGCGATAGCTATACCTTTGTTGCTTTTGCGATAGCTATACCTTTGTTGCTGTTGTGATAGCTATACCTTTGTTGCTGTTGTGATAGCTATACCTTTGTTGCTGTTGTGATAGCTATACCTTTGTTGCTGTTGCGATAGCTATACCTCTGTTGCTGTTGCGATAGCTATACCTCTGTTGCTGTTGTGATAGCTATACCTCTGTTGCGATTGCTCTACCTCTGTTGCTGTCGCGATTGCTGTTGTAATAGCTCTAACTTGTAATAGCTATACCTTCGTTACTTTCGTAATAGCTCTGAGTTTGTTATTGTGACACAATGACGAGAGCCCTGTTTGAAGGAGGTTAATAGCTCTCTACATTTGAGATCCTTTGACTTGTATTTCCTTGTCGGTGAAAGACAAATAAAACTAACTCTGTGCTGCTCTTATCTCAATATGTCACTGCGAACCAGCTCGGTTCAGGTTGACAGATGTTTATAAAATCCAGTTAAATATATAGTGCAGTTGGTAAGTACTGTTTTTGTTTTTTTTCTGTTCATTCAGATGTTTTTGTGTGGCACGTGCAAACAGATCATAAGACTACGACTGATAATAATCATAAGACTATGACTGATAATAATATAAAAAAAATATATAAGAATAATACTTGAAAAACCTGTCAGCATAATTATAGCAATTAGCTTTGTGTTTGCGCATCTAAAAGCGTGGATTATATTCCTGAAACTAATTCCTTATTTCAATTTATGAATGTATATCATCTATTTGACTTGTCGGACAAATGTGGTAAAGAGAGTAAAACAAATTATTCTATTTAAGTGAAAAAAAAAAAAAAAATGCGTATAAAATCGTTATAAATTGGGGGGGGGGAGATAAGGTGGATTAGTTTACCCCCTTAATGCTTACATAGTCAGACAGAAGTAATCAATTAAAGTAACCTATTTTGCCGGTAATCATGTGACTAGTAATTGTAATAATAATAATAATATGATAGTGTGTGTGTTATTTTCTGTGTCACTTACATCCGGGTCGTTTAATTGTTATGTACTTACATTTATTGTCATAAATAATTTTACAAAGAATTCTTTATAAGTTTTGGTCTCGGTTTCGATTATAGCTGATAGCACTCAAGTCATCTATTTTTTTTTATAAATGATTTTATCAAGAATTCTTCATAATTTTGGTTTCGGTTTCGATTATGGCTGAAGGAACTCGAGTTATATATATATATATATATATATATATATATATATATATACATTTTTTTTCCATAAGTTTTGGTTTCGATTCCAGCTACTGCACCCAAGTCATATGGATATATTTTTTTATTTTTGAAATCGCAACTTTATAATAAATAAAAATCGATAGAACATTAACTCTATAATAATATATAAAAAATTTGCAAGAATTAAAATATTTAAGCGTACTTCACGATCATGCTTTGCCAGGCGTTCGTGCCAGCTTATATAAATACTTTTGCAGTTTTAACAAAAGAGCTACAATAATATCAGAGCGTGTCCATTTACGCTGAACATCTACAGAATGCCAACATCAATATTTTACATATGAGTCCCCTGTGGACTTTCGACAGGTCCCACAGTCTATATAAATAAAATAGCAGATGTATGTCTGTCTGTGTGTAAATATTTAACCGATAAACTCTTAAACTACTGGTCACATAACACTGAAATTAACAGGAAATAGTAATCATGCGCAAAGGATGGTTTATAACAAGTAAAATCTTTGTTTGGATGGGTGAATAACGCGTGCAGAAATATGCCAACAAGTTGAAATACAAAATGTTCGTTTCAACTTGCCGACATGTTTCTTTCTGCCCATACTCAACTTCAATTCATTTCTTCAAGTCATTCAATATTAAATCTTATCTGTCTCCTGATAGAAGTGATAGTAATGTTTTGACTTCGGAAAGACAGACAGACAGACAGACAGCAAATCTCCATTAGTAATAGAAGTAATAGCAGTTTTCGTTTCAGACAGGCAGATAGCAAATCTCCATTCGTAATAGAAGTAATAGTATAGCTTTCACTTCATAGCAAATAAATAATTTATATATATATATATATATAAAAAAAAAAATCCAAAACTTCACGTGTCTCGTACTTTCGCCACGCAATGCTAACGGAAAATTGTCGACTCGCTTTCATTTGATTTTTAAATCACAATCCGATATCTGTTAAAATTCTCATCTGAAGAATCAAGAATTCTAACAATGGTGGGAAATTCCATTGTTGTTGAAGAAAAGAAAGCAAATACGGACATGAATATCAAATAACAGTAAATATATTCGGAGAATATATTTACTGTTATTATACAAACTATTAAAAACATCTGATCTCTTGGTGCATATCTTTTGATGGCATATAAAAGAAGGCAAATCCTTATGTAACAGAGCGTGTATGAGCGCGTAAGAAAATATCAGCAGGAGCTCGATTGCAAGGATATTAGCAATAGCTAAAATAAAAAAAAAAACATGCAAATTAGGAAGTGTGCATGACCTGGCGCAACAAGAAAAGGAAAATAAAAAAGGACACCATGTGGTCGGAGAAGAAAAAGTGCGGTTGAAAAAGATGGACATGTAAAATTGAAGACCAGAAATGGCTATCTATGGCTGTCGTGTAGTGAATGAAGCAGAAAGAAAAACATGTGGGTGGACCAGGAGAGATGAACTTGTGACTCCACAGTGGTAGCGAGAGATTTTTTTTAAACTGGTGTCAAGACGGGGAGAAAGAAAAAAAAGGTAATAAACTACTTGTGTTAAAAAAAAGAAAGAAAAATCGAGTCGGATTTATTTATTTTTATTTGTTTCTTTCTTTTCAACGGCGCTGGATGGCGTGGGGGTCCGAGAGAGGTTTGAACTGTAATGAACACGGTTTAATCGTAATGGCCACGTTACACCTGGTAGGATGATATCAGGACCACAGAATAGATGCTACACTATCTCTCTACTACAAAAAAAGCTAAAAATTAACGTAAAATTAAACTTTGACTCTGTAAGGAGGGTTATTTGTAGGGATAGGACAACAGCAGATTCTTTTCATTGTTTTGACTCGAGTGTGTATCCGTTGATATCACATGCTTTTATATAGTGAGGTGGTTCTCGGTTGATTAACTCTGTCGGATACATACTTGAATCAAAACAATGAAAAGAATATGCTGTTGTCATATCCCTGATTCTTAGATATTATACTCCCAACAGTTACCTCCTCCCTTTTTAAGAGTAGTATCGTACCTGTTATGTTGTAATAATACCATCCTCGCAGGCATTACATTCTCCCTTTCTGGTAACCCTGTTGTCGGGGGTCACAAATTCACTGGTTGCAACCCAGAAGCTTGTCAAGACATGGAGTTTCTCCAAGACGAGCCATTCATTTCAATTGGAACATGATGGGGGGGGGGTCAAAGCGATTATGATGAAAGGTAACTCTGTCGGCAGGGCCACATATTCGACGATTGCAACCTCATGCAGACGGGGTAAAACACGCCTGAAAACAGGGCCACCTGTATACTGTGGATGGCAACCCATGATGTCAGGATCAGTTCTTGGGGGCTAAGCAGTCCAGGGTTGACTGACTTGTGACACTTCACTTCAACCCTTACTTCGGTAAGATGAGATTGTCTGGTTATATCATGCCTTAATATTTGTAAGTTCATCCTTAACCATATTATTCAATCTAATTCTTTCAAAAATGAAAACGCTATTCTTTTCTATTTTCCTCCTACATCTTTCTCTATATAAAATGACATTGTCTGTCTAAGGAACGATCTCTACTAAACTCCTCTGTCAATGTTTGGTCAACAGACTTGAAACTTGATATATGTAGGGTATTTAGACTTGTGAAAAAAATTCGGTTTGCTTATTATTTGGTAAAAATTGCTGCTAAAAGGTCAGAATTGAAAAAAAAATGGAACTTGGAAAGCATAAGTCGACTTAGGGCTCTCTTACGCATGCACAAATATGCATTTCTATTTTTAAGTCGGTTAAACTTTGTTTTCTTATCCATCTAATGATAGCTCAAATAGTAACGACTAAGGCTGGAGAGATATGTGAGATGTTTTGGTTTCGATTCTAGCTGATGGCACCAAGTAATATATATATTATTTTTATTTTTTTATTTTTTTTAACTTTAAAAATCATTACTATATATTGGGTATGATATAATAATTGATAAACAATTGGCTCTATGATAGTAAATACGAAAGTTGCACGAATTAAAATATATTTAAGTGTATTTTACGACTGGGCAACACTGGCCAGCTTGTTAGTAGATATTAGCAGACAGTGGCCAATCAATTGTATTAAAAACAAAGAAGATTACCAATGCTATGGAGCAATGCATTCTAAGAATATAAAATAATTATCTTGCCTAGAGAATTTGACAAATTTATTTGGCACAGTCAATTCTCTATTGAATATATATATATATATATATATATATATATATGTATATATATATATATGTATGTAGTACTGATTTCAAAAGTTAAAACAAAAATGACAGTGCCATCAGCTAGAATCGAAACCAAAGCATTTAGTGCTCCAGCCGTGTTCCTTACTGTTTGAGCTATTGACACATAGATAAGAAAAATTTTAAATTAAACCACTTTAAGTTATGAATGAATTTGCGCATGTGCAAAAGTAATAGATATGTTATCGAGTTGAAATGAACATTTTGCATTTCAACTTGCGACATATTTCTGTAGATGTTATTCATTCATTAAACCAAGGATTTTACTCATTATAAACCATCTTTAATGTATAATTACCATTTTCTGTTAATTTCAGTGTTATGTGACCAGTAGAATTTATTTACACACATATACATACATCTGTTTTATTTATATAGGTTATAATGACCCATAAATGGTTGATGTGCCGTTTCTGTAGGTAAATTTATTCTAACCAAAGCTCAATTTTTTTTCACCCTCCGCAACGCGTTCGTCTGCTGTGAAGAATGCATAATGGTAAAGATGGCTCTTTTATCATTGACTTATTGGATTGGCCTTTATCGTGAAAGGTTACTCGATGTAACTTCGTTATCAAAGTCTCTCATCTAATGTTGCGTTCAAATTAGACTGGTCAATGGACGGGGTGGTTAGTTTAGGATGAACACATTTGTTTAAAGAGGTTTTCATGACCTAGCTTTGGTTTACTCATTTCTCAATGTCTGCAGAGAGGGGGGAAATGAAATCCAGTTCAACAATATTTGCATCATTGTTTTTTGTGTTCTTTTTTTATTTTCGCCATTTAATTCCTACATATTACCGAACGCTCTCTGACAAACGTCTCAGCATCTATGTATTAATATCGTAGTACCTTTAACATACATACGTGTGTCACGGTTTCCAGATTATAAATTATTCGATCGGGAGATCCTATTTATTACAAAGTAGGATAAGTGATAACATACTATGGACATTAAATTAGTATTACAAAAGCAGGCCAGCGGCACAATGTGCCACAGGTAGAGAGTTCTGGAAAAGAAGCTTTATTCATGGAATCTGCGTTTAGATTTAGGCACAGACAGTGGGAGAAATTATATATAGTAGTTGAAGCTAGTTGAGTGTTTTTTGTGAAAGTTTGGCAATGGAGGGGAACCATAGATTGAAGTTCAGTTGAGCAGTTGCCATGAAAATAGCAATAGAGCAGAGACAGGCTCGCAACGTCTCTTCTTGGGGAAAGAGGTTGCAAAGAAGAGAAAAAGGCATCACCTACTAGGTTTCGAAACTGGTTTTGAACTCTATTAATGCAGGATAGAGCACACTGAGCAGCAGCTGCCTAGATGTGGCAACTATACTCCATTTTAGGATGTACCTAGCTCTTATACAGATAGAGGATTGCATCAGCAATGAGATGCCTACTGGAACGGTAGAGTGATCCACCATTTTTTTTTTTTTTTTTTTTTTTTTCAGCGATCTTGGCAACGTGGAACTCTATCATCAGACTGTTTTTCTTTTTCATACATATAGCCTTGGTCTTTTCAAGACTATATGGTCAATAAGGATCTCCTGTTATTTCGCTAATCTGTCATTCTATTAAGCTTTTTGTTATATCAACTAGCTTTGACCCGATCACCTTCATGATCATGCTACAAGTACTTAATGTAAATCAATTAAGCTGTGTGTGTGTGTGTGTGTGTGTGTGTGTGTGTGTGTGTGTGTGTGTGTGTGTGTGTGTGTGTGATATTGTCATGCATCACTAGCTGCTTGGTTGCATTGGTCCTTAGCGATTTTTTTTTTTTTTTTTTTCTGATCTACTCGTGCCTGGCTTTAACTCCAATCTCTTAGTAGGAACTCCGAGCTGCCAACTGTCCCAAACTAGACACTCCTCCTCAATTGTTGCAAACCGAATCATCATTATAGGCTTGAGCCCCCCGAGAGGCATAAGCCATCCACAACAGCCCACCAGTGTCCACAGTCCTGGGTGATTCACTACAACTTCCTGCTTGGCGTCTACCTCTAAATCTCTTCTCCAGGTGTTCTATGGTCGGCCTCTTTTCCTCTTTCCCTGAGGATTCAAGGCCAAGGCCTGGTGTTTGATGTTTATTGGTTGTTTCCTCAAGGTGTGCCCAATCCATCGCCATCTTCTAATCTCTTCTGCTGGTACTTGGTTGGTTCTCCCCCTGAGACCTGTCTTACTGATGGTAGTTGGCCAGTGGATCTTTAGCATTCTTCGAAGGCATGAGTTGATAAAAGTTTGCACTCTTCTGATGCTGGTCTTTGACATCTTTCTCCACGTTTCTGCTCCATACAGTAGGACTGATTTGATGTTGGAATTAAACAGGCAGATTTTGGTGTGAGATGTGATGAGGTTGGATTGCCAGATGTTCTTGAGGGCTATGAATAATGCTTTTGCGTTTCCGATGCAGGTCTTAACGTCTGCATTTATTTCTTCCTCTTGGTTGATCACACTCCCAAGGTATGTGAAGGTCTCTACCTCTTCCAGGTTGTTGTTGCCCAACATCATTGCGTCTTTGCTGCAGGTGTTGATTTTCAGGATCTCGGTCTTGTTGGGGTGGATGTGGAGGCCAACTTGAGACGTGTGGATGGCAAGGCTAAAGGTCTTGTTCTGCATCTGTTGCTGCTTGTGGGAGAGCAACGCGAGGTCATCAGTGAAGTCAAGGTCGTCCAGCTGAGTCCAGACGGTCCACTGGATGCCGTCTCTCAGTCCATCCATCGTCCATTTCATCACCCAGTCAATAGCAAGGAGAAACTAGAATGGCACCAAGATGCATCCTTGTTGTACGCCGGTCCTTATATTGAAACGTGTCAGATATCCTCCACGTATGACCTGACAAGCCATTCCCTCATATGACTCCTTGATAATTCTCGTCAGTTTTTCTGGGATCCCATAGTGCCAGAGGAGTTGCCACAGGGTGTTACAGTGTATACTGTCGAAAGCCTTAAGGAAATCGACAAAGTTGACGTACAAAGAGGAATTCCCCTCCAGAAACTGCACAACTATGATACATAGTGTGATGATCTGGTTGGTACAGGATCTGTCCCGCCTGAAGCCCACCTGGTGGTCTCAGAGCCTAACATTCACTGCGTCTCTCATCCTTTCCAACAGAATCTAGTTGAACACCTTCCCTGGTACTGACATGAGTGTGTTGCTTCTATGGTTCTCACAGCTGCTAAGATCTCCTTTCTTTGGCAGCTTTATGATGTGTCCGTTTTTCCAATCTTCTTGTTCCCAGATGTTCTCAAAGAGTGGTTGTAACATGTCGGTTGTTGTTTCTATGTCTGTCTTGAAAGCTTCTACTGGAATTCTATCTGGGCTGGCTGCCTTACCGTTTTTCATCTTCTTGATAGTGTGGGTGATCTCTTTTGTTGGTGGATCGATGTCTGTCTGCTTCAGTGATGTCTGGAGGGTTCTCGGGAGCTGGTCTGTTGAGAAGTTCCTCAAAGTGTTCTCTCAAGTTGTTTTTGAGAGTTCGTGATGGTTTGTCCTTGCTTCTCATTGACTGGTCGTACTGGTCTGCTGGACTTGCCTGCCAGCTTCTAAGTTGTCATATACAGGTCTTTCATGTTGACATGATAGGCTTCTTCTTCTTCTGCCAGGCTGTCTATGTAGCCTCTCTTTCTTTACACTTCTCCT
The DNA here is from genome assembly GCF_053919585.1 of Euprymna scolopes. Classification (NCBI taxonomy): domain Eukaryota; kingdom Metazoa; phylum Mollusca; class Cephalopoda; order Sepiida; family Sepiolidae; genus Euprymna; species Euprymna scolopes. The sequence goes on from NC_136519.1 coordinate 9,331,374, forward strand.
CACTTCTTTGTGGACTTTTGTATATTTTGTTTGGGTTGCCTCTTTGCTGCCTTTTGTATGGCTCTCATTGACTGCTTTTTTCTTGAGTCTTTTGGCTTGGATCTTCTGTAAGGTGTCCATAGAGATCCAGTCTTTGGAGTGGTTCTTCTTTGGCCCAAGCACTTCTTGGCATGTTTCCTTAAGGACATCTTTTGTTCCCTTCCAAAGGTCGTGGGCATTGATGTCTTTGGTAAACTCTTGCAGTACTTGGAATCTGTTTCTCAGGCTCACCATGAAGGCTTCCTGAATCTTCTGGTCTTTCAGTAGGTTGATGTTGTACTTCACCCTGCCTTCTGCCTGCCGTCTTCAGTCTCAGTTTGAGTCTCGCATTCAGAAGATGGTGGCCTGGTGGCCTGATACTGTGTCTGCTCCTCTTCTCACTTATGTCTTGAAGAAACCGTCTGAACTTCTTGGTGATACGGAGGTGGTCTATCTGGTTTTCTGTAACATCGTCAGGTGATACCTAGGTGGCTTTTTGAATCCTCTTGTGGGCCAAGATATTGCCTCCGATGACGAGGTCGTTCAGTCTACAGAGGTCAGCAAATTTCTCTCCATTTTTGTTCATTTCTCTGAGAGCGTGTTGTCCCATCATTCCCTCATAGCATCTATTGTCTGATCCGACCTTTGCATTGAAATCCCCCATCAGGATGTTGATGTCTTTGTCCTTCAGCTTGTCTAAGACTGCCTGTAGTCTGTTGTAGAACTGGTCTTTGCCTTCGTCATCATGATCATTGGTGGATCACATTCATCTTGATGCTCTTCTTCTTAGTCATGTTATTATCCTTGAGCCGTGCGCTTCTCACCCATCAACTTTTGGTGCTGTTCTTGAAAGCATGATTGTGTGCGCTGCATTCTCTTCATGTCCTGAGTACAACAAGAGTTCACTGGTATCAAGCCTTGTTTGTTTGGCCTGCGGCAACCTCGTCTCACTCATTCTTAGCAGGGCGATGTTTTATTGGTGCATCACTGCTGATACTTGTGCTGCCTTTCCTGCTTCATACATGGTCTTGATGTTCCATGAAGCAATGGTGGTGATTGTCCTGGTCGATAAGTGTTTTTGGCACTGAAGTGTCCTTTCAACTTTGACCCCAGCACATCATACTTTCTGCAGGTGCAAGACCTTTCTCTCCAAGAACCGGAGCTTCTCAGGTTTTTGTGGATGCTTTTGTAGCAAGGAATTCTTTTTTCAGGGTGAGGATGCTGGCCCCACGCCCAACCTTCCCAGAAGGTAGGTGGAGTGCTCTTACTCTGGGCTCTACCTGTTGAACTATCTGGCATGGGTAGCCTTACCAGGAGATGAATCTTCTGCAAGCTTAGCTCTTGGGGGTCACTGAGACATGCAACCTTCCCAACCAACGCCAAGGGTGCACTCCCTTTGGGAAGTTGCAAACCGAAGATTGTCCATAAACTGTTCCAAAACTCATTGTTACTCCTAAAACTGCCTGTAAACTGTCTAAATATATTGGCCTCCATTGACCCTGTTAGTGGTACACCTTGATTAACAATCCTAGTTTAGTTACCTTTGTGTGCCTTGGTGAACAACTTCATATACCTTTGTTCTGCTGAATAAACTTATTTTCTTTTTCTTTTATATTTTTTATCTTATTTAATTTTTTTTTTTTTTTACAACCCAACACTTGGGGTCGGCATCAATAATATCACAGCTTCATCCCTTGTTAGAAATGATTTCAAAGAAATATATATGGAACTCTTCAGTCAGTTGTTATGACCAAAGATTAACAGCTGATGATTCTGAAATAGCTTCACTGTGTGGTCTGTCCAAAATGACAATGATATCTATATATAAATTCTGAGTGAAACAGATGGGTCCTTGAGCTCAGCCTGATAGGCTGTCGTTTTGGATTTGGTTGAAAAGGATTTTTTTGCTCTGATTACAGCAGAAATCGCGTATCAATTCTACAAGAAATGTTAAAAAAGTAATGTCTCCTATTTTTTTTTATTTCACCCAAATGGGTCAGTGGGAACTGTAAATTACATTGTTATGATGACTAAACTTATGCATTCATGACCTGAAACTTTCATCTCTGTTGCAGATATTGACAATGTGAGACACCAAGAAAGCAACCCCTGTCATGGACGTGTGTCAGAAGTAGAGGTGTATCATTGAATTGAACTGGCAAAAGTGTTTGAGAATGGTGGTGACCATGTAGAAAAATAAATTTTGGAGCACAAAATGTCACTCGTTTTAATGGTACCACTCTTGTATTCGTAGCTCTTCAACTTTTGAGTTAAAAACAAAAAAATAGGAGGCTTTACTTTGGAACAACTCTTGTATTTCTCAAACTAAAGTAACCACGTCTACAACAGGGTGGGGGTGGAGGGGTTTGAACCAACAGTATCCCCTTTAAATGAACTTCCTTAAAGGGGGGGGAGGGAGATCTGAGATTGAAGCTTAACAGAGTACCTGTCATGAATATAAGGATTGAACTGAGCTAGAAGTTTCTTCACAAAATGTAAATATTAAACACTAGCGGGGGTACCCGACGTTGCCCGAGTGTTTGTTTCCGGGACGGGGGGGGGGGTAGTTTTAAAAAATGTTATGGTAGGTAAGTAGGAAGGATCAAACCCGGAGTCATGAGTAAAAGTAGGAAAATAAAGTGTGAAAAAAACCAAAAAAAAACCCATCTGCAACGTTAACAGTTCGGCCACCAAGAAAAGTCCATTCCAGTTGTTTAGGAAAAAAAAAAAAAAAAAAAAACGACTACGGTAGGTCGGCGCGAACATGAAAATATAATGTGAATTGTCCAGCATGCTAACCACTACGCCACAGAACACTGCATCTTAGTTTAGTGATTCTAAATAACTTCACATGAAAGAACTACGAAGCCAAACCGGTGTTCTCTTCTCAACTGTTCCTTGTGAACGATCCCCAAACGGTGTTAAGTGGTGGCAGGGGGAGGAGGAATTTATTAGAGAGAAAATATTTTACCACTTCCATTGATCTTAACCAATTTTGGCCGTGACTTCTCCAGCAGAAAAAGTATAGAAATCTAAGATTATCGAGGAATTTGAGAAATAATAAGCCTATAACACACCTCAGATATTGTTCTGCCGTTTGTGCATATTATATTTGCATGAAATATCTTGATTTTTAATCCTATTAATGTCAAAATCAGACGGGAAAAAATGAGTTCATTTTATTTATATAGAGAAGAGATAACACAAACTCGTCCAGTATAGGGTGGGGTGAGGGGTGTAAGGGACATTTTTGTTAGTTTTATAATTAGAATGCCCCTCCCTGGATGAGTTCATGTTGTTTGCATTTACTAGTGATGGGGCAATTCCAGTATTTTTTCCGATTCCAATACAATTACCAATTCTGATTCCTTATAAATCTCTAAATGTTTAACTATAGAGTTGCTATTTTTCCTGATTACTCTAAAAACGCACATTAAATGTGCAAATATTTTCTCAAACGTAAAACGAACACTTGTGGCGGTGTAGAAGATCTATAGATTTTATTTTTTAAAACCAAACATTATTTTATCATTACTACCAACAGCGGAAGATTTTTGCTTTAAACAAAATCAAAGACAAAAGAATCGTTTTTGGCATTGGAAAATTGGGATATATTTTTTCCAATACTGATTCCGATACTCCTCCCTCACAATGTTCTGATTTTCCTGATTTCGATAATCGTCCCAACAATGGTATTTATATTTTGACAAACAAATCTTGCTTTTTTGTTTTTATTGTATTATTTTTTATTCTTTTTATTAGGTTATATAGCAGTAATTACGCATGCTTAAAAGTCGAGTATGCAAATTATTAGTGATATAATGACCATTCCTGGGTTCGTGCTATGTTGATATTTAGATGACACCCCCCTCCTTTGTTATGTAGTCATTACTACTACCGCCCTTGTTGTATTAGTTTATGACCGAAAGCTTTTGTTTCGCAAATTATGCTTATAACCTAAGTATGGTGTGTAGCTCTTGTTAGGTTCTTGTAACACAACAGCTGGGAATGACCAGTAATGGATTATTTCCACTTGATTAGAGCAATTTTCGGGTCGTTTCTGCACGCACGCACACACACACACACACACACACACACACACACATTCACATGGAATGTTTGTTATACCAATTATATGATGATTGCCAATTTTATATGGAACATGTTATGGTTGTTGGAATTTTGCTTGGAAGCCTCTATTTAGTCTCGAAGGGTAGCTGCGCGTGTAAATACATGTCAAGGGTTGTGCAATTCCCAACCACACCTCTCCTGAATCAGCACTGCTCGAGTCCAATGGCAAGAAGAAATCTAGGACGACTGGAAACAATACCGAGATAATTGTACTTGTTTTTTTTTTTTTTTTTTTTTTTTTTTTTATTAAAAAATTTTTTTTTTTTTTGTTTATCTATATATTAGTGATAGAACGATTCCAATATTTTTCTCACTTCCGATACAATTATCGATTCTATTTCTCAATTTCCAATTCCAGTACAATTACTGATTCCGATTCTTAAATTTATACAGTCGTATTTTTTGGGGAGGTGAGGTGTGTGTGTAGGGAGGGGGGAGGGGCGAATTGCAGCAAAAAAAAAAACACAAGTAATATGTATGCATGTATATTTTTTTTCGCAAATATAAAAATACACTTTTTTTAAGTGATCTATAGATTTTAGTTTTACTAATAATTTAAAATCAATAAATATTTATCGTTTAATCGTTAATACGAACCGTGCAAAATTAAGTTCTAAACAAAAACAAATAAAAACAAAAAAAATATGACACTCAAGATGAGATCAGTAGTTCGAAGAACCCAAATAAAATGGATTAACAGAATTATTCCTGATTTCCATTTTGAACCTCATCAAGGAGCGAGAGACTAATAGCCGATGCACAAGCCCAAATATGACAGCAATACTCCATACATGGGCGAATGGTTGCCTCATAGAGGTACAGGATACTTTCGGGTGTTAGTAGTTTTCTAGCACGGTAGAGAGAGCCCACCTTCCTTGCAGCGGCCCTGGCAATGCCCTCGATGTAATTGTTCCAACTCATGTTTCCTGTGAACGTTAGGCCAAGGAGCTTGAAAGACATACTCTTAGATAAAGAGTCGTTGGCCATTGCTATAGGTGGTAGAGAAGGTTTCTTGTAATTATTGAATGAAACTTGTTTAGTCTTGGCGGCATTGCTCAAGGATCTCCCACAAACTAGCAGAGGGAAGGAGGAACCTTACTCTTCCTTTGTCAGTAGTTCTATCCCGCTACTCTATACAGCATCTCGTATTCCCAAATGGTCACCCATCTGGTACTGACGAGGCTCATCGGTGTTTACATCATTTTTACTGTATTAATGAGTAAGAGTGTCTTTAGAAATGGTTTCCGGAAACGTTTAGTATAGTATATATCTTTATCTCTACAATTATATAAATGCAACTGTGTGTGAGTTCCTTATAGATTCCAAAACAGCTGAACAGATTTTCTTTAAAATTTACAGAACTTTAGTGCAGAAGTCTGGGAGTGATCTTAGTTTAGGTTTGTCTCAGAATACCCACCCCCTTCCGATAATTACCAATAATTGAAACCGTTATTTTTATTCATCTATCATCGGTAAAGTCATTTTTCCCATGTCGTCGCTTAGCAACAATGATAGAACAACGGGTCGTGAAAATTCTACTGTGGGTAAGTTTATAACGTGCTATTTTCTTTTCTTTTTTTTTTTGCATGACATGGTCTGTCGGTTTAAACTCCACACATAAATCTCTTAATTTTTTTCATTATTCGCAAAGAATTTTATAAAGACTTGAAAATTTACGTTTTCTTTTTTGTTTTTTTGTTGTTTTTTTGCATGACATGGTCTGTAGGTTCAAACCCTGCACAGAAATTTCTTAATGTTTTTTTTTTTGTTAACTGGAAAGAAGTTTATATAAAATAATTTTATTTAAGAAACAGTAGGTTCTCTAGAGTGCAATGTAAAATAACATTTTGGACTAAGTTACTGCATGTAGAGGCATGTGAAGCTTCCTCCTAGATGATTTCACGGATTTCGATGACAATACAAATATAGGAGTGTGAAATATTTGTTGATCATCATTCAATCCCAGGAAACGTCGGGTCTCCCTGCTAGCCATACATAAAAGTTTTCAAAACTGCATCCAATATTCGTGATGTGGGGGTGGGGGGATGCTAAAGAACGTAATCCCCACAAATAGCAAGGGAATACTGTAATTAAAAGCGTAAACGGGAGAATGATATTTATATAAATAATTGAATAAATGTGCGCTCATGGTGGAAGTAGACTTGGATCACCGTGTCTGGTCAGTCAGTATTCAGCCGTGGTGAACTTGTTGGAAAGAACCAGTCCAATCTAGCCAGAGTGAATGACGCAATCATGACCATGATAACCATGCGACTGCCCTGGTGAAAATTGAACTGAAAACTTTGCAACAAAAGTTTTAATAAAACAAAAACAAACAAAAAAAGGGGGGGGGGAGGGGGTAACCGATGTTAGTCTTCTGGCTCTTCCATCTCGTTGTGGTTAATGCTTTGCTTAACTTTAGTGATCGTCAACCCTAGCAAATACTAAAATGCAAAAAAGATAGGCTCTCTCTACCGTGCTAGAAAACTACTGACACCTGAAAGTATCCTGCATCTCTATAAGGCCACCATTCGCCCATGTATGGAGTATTGTTGTCACATCTGGGCTGGTGCGTCTACTACTAGTCTCTCGCTCCTAGACCAGGTTCAAAAAAGAGTCGCCAATCTGATAGGCCCTGAATTGGCATCTAAGCTTCAGCCTCTGTCCCATCGACGAAACGTTGCATCCCTCTGCTTGTTCTACAAGTATTTTAATGGTGAATGCTCTGATGAACTGCAATCACTTGTGCCCCCACGACGCAGACACTCTCGACAAACCCGACAGGCAGCTAAATCCCACCCCCACACAGTAGAGATCCCTAGATGTAAAAGATCTTTCTACTCCAGTAGTTTCTTCCCCAGAACCGCTAGACTCTGGAATTCCATTCCAGGATCCTGCTTCCCCAACTGTACTGACATGCAGACGTTCAAGTGCAACGTGAACCGACATCTTGCTGCCCAAATCCCTACATAGTGCCCCAGTAGTTGCTGCCCCTGATAGTAGCCCCCTTACACCAATGTGGCAATGTGCCTTGTTTGGGGTGAAAATGTAATAAATAAAAAAAATAAAAATAAATAAAATAAAATAGGCAACCATTTAAAACTACCAGGTGCTGTATGTACTCTTTTATCTAGGCATTGTTTCCAGACAACCTGGACTCCTTGCCACTGGATTCAAGCAGTGTCAATTTGGGAGAGGAGTGCTTAGAAATTCTGCAACCCTTGCTTCACAATTAAGTGCACACTCTCTCATTCTTCCACTCTCTAACTCGCTCATTCATTCACTCATTAATTCATTCATTCACTCTGGGATGATCAGATGGGCTTCATCGTTCCGATGAATGAGCATCCACTGATAGTAAATGTCCTTGAAATAGGTTAAAGCCAAATGTCCTACTTAAGGAGTGAAGATTCCTATTTTCAGAAAAGTCATTTTTATGATTTTAGTTCATAAGAAATTGTTGTTAATATTTTTTTTTTTCTTCTTGGTCTTGACCGGTGATCGACTTGAAACAAGAAATTATTTGAGGGCTTGCTGTATTCAAAGAACACAATGTGGGGGAAGATAATCTGAATGGGATATATTGACATTTTCCCCCACCCACAAGTGTTAGGAAGAAAAGAAAAAAAAAAAGAATTTATCAGAGAGAAATAAAGGTATAGGAAATGGGGTTGGTGGAAAGACAATAAATAGGAAGTTTTTCACCAAGGAACACAAAGAAAGCCGAGATGGGATTGTTGGTCAAGGTATAGCGATGATTGGGACAAAGAAAGTCAATATGTTTATATAGCTTACGTTCACCTTCAATAGTGGCAATGAGTTTTGCAACAGTTAGGAACAGTTGGGGGTAATCTTGGGTTTTCAACGTTTGACAACAGAGTTGTCAGTTGGAAAGTGGAGGAAAAGGAGAAAAAGATGCATGACAAAAGAGGAAATAAATATATCAGAGAAAACAAAGTTATAGGAAATAGGGTTGATGGGAAGATAATGGATAGGAAGTTGTTTACCAAGGAACACAAAAGAAAGCCAAGGTGGGATCGTTGGTTCAAATGTGATGATGATTGGGGCAAAAAGGGTCAATATATTTTAGGATTAGTTTTAGGAGTGTCAATGAGCTTTCTGACAGTCTGCAACAGTTGGGGATGGTTGGCGAACATTCTTGAGTTTACGATAGTTGACGACAGTTATTAAAGTGAGAAGAGTTGTGAGTCGGACACAGAAGAACGAAGGTTATAGCTCAGAAAAGATAGGGAAATGAATTGATCGATTGACAACAAAGAGGCCTTAGCAAACAACTACTAAGGTGTATGGACCATACCGATGGTGTCACACACACATCAAGAGTCCAACTGGACGTGTGTGAGTTTGTGTTTTGTTTTGTTTTATTTTTTTATACTTGTGAGCTAGTACACTATCTCTGCAGTTGCTAATATGTGGGAGATGACATGGCCAGAAGAGAAGAAGACCACGGTAACAATGTTAGGATCGGCAGTTGTCGAGCAGGGGGAGACCATGTAGCGGTACATGAATAATCAACCCAACAGAACGATAACACATAGGCAAAAAACATGTGAAGATTTAAGCGGTCACAAATAAATATTCCACATCTGGGATGGTCCTGTTCAGAGCACTCTTTTTTTACTTGACAAGGTACAAAATCAACTTCACAATCTAGTGGGAGATTATTCTCTTTTCTACAGCCCCGGTCTCATAGATGAGACATTGCTAGTATTTCCCTATCCATCGTTATTTACAGGGTAGGTGCTTTTTTTTAAATTTTTACAAAGAGATCACCATATATTAAGGCCCAGAAGCCACTCACGGATAAGAGTTAATGTGTGTACGGTAGTCATGGAGGCAATAGCATAGTAATCATTAGTTGTGGAAATTTGGTGTAATTAGATTATTTAAGAGTACAGTTCAATAAGAACTTGTTTATGTTGGACTTGAAGACAATATTGTAGTCAGCTGGAAAGCAGACCAGAGTTCCACGGGCAAACAATTCTCAGAAAGACGCTTTGTTCATAGAATCCACATTTAGGTTTATGCATCGATAGAGAGTGGAGAAAATTTTTGATAATGGTTTTAGCTAGATGAGTGATTTTGTGGAAGATTGATAATGTGGGGAGAACCATAGATTGGAGCTCAGTCGAGCACTTGCCATGAAAATAATAGAGCAGAGACAGGTGCTAGACTGAACTTTAATCTGTTTTCCACTAAAACATTCACAGCAAGAACTAGTCTCCCTACCATCAATGCAAAAGAACTTTCCTCCCCCCCCCCACCCTGTATATTTAAAAGCATACGCCATAATCATGTTGACACACCGGTTCCTGCAAGAACACTAAAGTTAAACAACGATGAGCCTCGCCAGTACCAGATGGGTGACCATTTGGGAATACTAGATGCTGTATAGAGTAGCGGGATAGCACTACTGACAAAGGAAGAGTAAGGTTCCTCCTTCCCTCCGCTAGTTTGTGGGAGATCCTTGAGCAAGGTAGAGAACCCACTTCAGCCCCCCCCCACTCTGGATCAGGATAACGTGACGTCATGGAAAGCAGGTACTAATGTAATATGGAAATCAGGAATAATTCTGTTAATCCATTTTATTTGGGTTCTTCGAACTACTGATCTCATCTTGAGTGTCATATTTTTTTTGTTTTTATTTGTTTTTGTTTAAACGATAAATATTTATTGATTTTAAATTATCTAAAATCTATAGATCACTTACGAAATGTGTATTTTTATGTTTGCATAAAAAATATACATACATACAAATTACATTTTTTTTTTTTTTTTTTGCTGCAATTCGCCCTCCCCTCCCCCTCCCTACACACACACCTCACCCAAAAAATACGACTGTATAAATTTAAGAATCGGAATCAGTAATTGTATTGGAATTGGTAATTGAGAATAGAATCGGTAATTGTATCGGAAGTGAGAAAAATATTGGAATCGTTCTATCACTAATATATAGATAAACAAGAAAAAAATAAAACAAATAAAATTATCTCGGTATTGTTTCCAGTCGTCCTGGATTTCTTCTTGCCATTGGACGCGAGCAGTGCTGATTCAGGAGAGGTGTGGTTGGGAATTGCACAACCCTTGCCACGTATTTACACGCGCAGCTACCTTTCGAGACTGAATGGATGCAGTTATGTAGTAATCATAATGTAAACAAACAAAATTTATCTGCTAGATTAAAAATTTATCTGCTAGATTAAAAATTTATCTGCTAGATTAAAAATTTATCTGCTAGATTAAAAATTTATCTGCCAGATTAAAAATTTATCTGCCAGATTAAAAATTTATCTGCCAGATCCAAAATTTATCCACTAGATTAAAAACGAAATCTCCAGATTAGCAAAAAAAAAGCTGTTAAATTGGCAACACTGTTTACCGAACATTCGTTTTTATGGCATTACTAGCCTGAGGGCCTGGCGTTGCCCGGGTGTTTGGAGGTGTGTGTTGAGCAAAAAGAAAATTTTTTTTTAAAAGTGGTAGTAGGCAGGCAGGCTAAAATCTGTACCGGGAAGGAGGAAAAGAATGTGGGGGGGGGGGGGAAATGACGTCTTTGTTGTTGCACTCATTGCTAAATCGGAAGTGGCAAAGGTTTAAATTAAGGCTAGTCAACCGAAAAGAGGGATGACCCCCTCCCTGTCAAAAAGTGCTCAGTTGTGGGTGGAAGAATTAATGTTTTTAGCCAATTTTTCGATATTTGTCATTGAAAGGGTTGAGCTTCAAAGCGATACTGATTTCGTGAAAATCCATCCCTTCTGTTGAAAATTTTAGGTAGACATACATGATGGCAGAAAATTCGTTTTCGAACATTACCATTACTTGATATAGCACAAAAAGAGAAAGATATACAGAAACACGAAAACAAATCAGTGATGGGCCGCACGAAGGTGGCTTTTAAGCCCTACCAAACTCTGGCATTCTTTGGCACACATTGTGCAGACATGTGCGCCACTAGCAACATGTTCTTGATGGTCACTTCTATATATAATAAAATGCCGCTTCAAACCACCTGCTGTTTTGTACGTCCACCCGCGGTTGGCACAGGTTAGATCTGGCAACACAAGACTGCTTTGTGGCCCACTGCGCTGATGAGTAGTCTGGTGCCTTATCAGCCCAGCTTTGCTCAGACATAATCTTCCACACACCTCAAACTCTAGACCATTTTGGCGCCCCCACCCATCCACTGCTCCTTTCACCCTCCCTATCTGGATATCACATTTCACCTGCTCATACTGGGTTCAGTTTGGTCCTGGATATGACCTAAAACTATATCCAATGGTGAGGCCCCAGCTTGCGGGCTTTGGGGCGTGTGGAGCCACCCTTTAATTGCCATTGCTCCCAGGTCCACTCTGACCTGGAGTGGTAGTACCTGTTAGGATCCCAACTATGGGTTAAATAGAATCTGACTTAAAAAAACAAATATACTCCATTAAAAATCGTTCCTCAAAATAACTAGATTCGGCATTAAATAACCTGAAAAAGGTTGATATGCCGTAAAACAAAAACAACCAACCAACCATACTGGGTTCGATCTGCCTCAAACTTGTCCACACCTCCCCGCAAGGTCCTTCTCCACGATCCAAAGCAAGACTCTCCCAGGTTCTTTCATCTCTAATATATATCACATACAAATAAACATACATACATACATACATTTAAACAGACAGGTTAGATTTATATTATAGATGACGCTAGCACGGTCTATTGACATACGATGCGATAGGATTAAAAATCTAACCCATGAATATGCAAGGCCACTGTGAGGGTATACTGTATTAATTTCTTTTAATTTAAAATACCGTACATTACAGTGTCGTACATGTGAGGATATTCTCGGTTTCTACAAAGCTACTATCACACCTTGCATAGAATACTGTTATGTTTGGGCTGGTGAGACTCTGCCCCATTTGGGGGTTTTTGATAAGGAGCGGAAACATATCTGTAATTTGATACCCCCCCCCACACGCACACTTTCTTCTTCTCTGCAACTTCTCTCTCTCTCTCTCTCTCGCATATGTGATGTTGCTAGTCAGTCTTTTTTTTTTTTTTTATATATATAAATACTATTATGACATGTGTTCTTCAAAATTGCTTGATCTGTTTCCTGCTTCCTTTGTTCCTGCTCGTTTGATTTGTTGATCTAGTGGTCTCCATCGATTCACTATTTTGATTCCTCATTGGAATACAGCTTCCTATTCTAGTCACTTCTTTACATTAACTGTAGGCTATTTCTGCCGACTGTTTTCCTCCTACCTAAAACCATGATCTTTTCATGACTGAGGCCAATAGACATTTCCTGTCTTTGCAATAATCATCTTTGATTCTTATTGACTACCCACCGGCGAACAGAGGAAGACTAACACTTTAAAGAACTATTTCGTGTACGTTTATTCGTCCTGTTAATGGAACCTGTTTAGTCTATATGTTTATACGTCACACACATTGATAACTAGTAGTACATTGTATACACTACTATGACGACCACGTGTATATATTATACATACATTTAAAGATACGCATTGGTGTTTTTTTTTTTGTTTTTAATTTTCTTATCAGTTTGTTTAAGCTGGGGATGAAGCATCCTACCAGATCCAAAACATTGATCTGCTAACTCAGATATTCCAACCAAGAGATCCTTTTAATATACAGGTCGTCCCTGTAAGTGCGATTATTTGAATCTCTCTTGCACTTGGTTCACCTGGTATATCTGCATGATAGTTTTTGAGATTCTTTTTCAGGAGTCCAGTTGCTCCTGTAATTACTGGAATCAGTATATATCAAACTGTGCACTTATTGTCTCTATAAACACACGACGGTCTTTATCCATGAAATTCATTGTTTGGTCAATCAACTCTGGTGTTCTGACTTCCTTACTTCTCCCATAACTCTCATCATCCCTCACACTCCATGCCTTCCTTGAATCACTTATGCCACTCAAAAACTGATGCTCGATTCATGCAAGATGATCCCAAAGCAGTGTGAAGCATTCCATACGTTTCTGTGGCATTTTAAAGTTTAAAACAGAATTTTATTGCATATTGTTCTTAAAAAATGTCCTTACATCCAGATTGCGTTTTTGAAATTCACCAGCTGTGACAACCTGCTCTAGCTGTTCATTTGAACTTGAAATCATAAAAAATTGGTCAGTCATATATAACATGACGATATCAAAAGAAACGGCACAAGAATTGGGTTTCAGAAATTTTTTAGATAATGATTGCTAGTTTGTATTATTTGGATTATTTGAACTATTGTTCTCATCTCCAATGTTGTTTCCACTGTGTTTCTACTGATGGGATCTCCAGCCTTTTTCAGGTGGGTGTTATCAAACTCAAGTAATCTTTGTCGAACCCGGAAATCTGTCAGTAATTTTGAACAGAACCTTTTATGTAATTCATGGAGGTAGCTTGTTCTTGTCCCATCTGCCACAAACGAGTAGAAGTCTTAAGTAATTCGTAATTGTATTCTTAGTATTACCCACACTTAGGATCGAACCTTCATCCCCCAGAAGATTGTTATTTAGAACTGATTACCATTTAGCACTTTATCCGTTACGTATACTAAGAATACAAGTACGAATTATGTTAGACTTCTGTTCAGTCATGGCTGATGGAATAAGAGCAAGAGTTCCATTCAAAATTTCCAGACATTTATTTGTACAGATATTTCAAATTGTCATAAACTCTTAAATTCAGTATGTTATTGATTGCTATCCCGGGCAACTAGTAAACTATATAATAAAGTTATCAGACCAGTCAACAATAATAAAAAATTAAAATAATAAAAATAATAATGATAATAAAATAATAATAAAAAAAATTCAAGTAATAATGAAAAAATAATAAAAATTAAAACAATGATGATAAAAATAATAAATTATAATGATAAAAATAAAAATTATAATAATAATAAAAATTAAAATAATGATAAAAAAATTAAAACAATGATAATAACAAATTAAAACAATAATAATAATAATGATAATAATAAAAATAATAAAAAATTAAAACAATAATAATAAAAAGAATCTGACTAGTTAACATGTGTACATACGTGTGTGTGTGTGGTCATCTGCTTTTAGTTTAACATCGGGTCAAGATCAAAATGTATCTGTTCTTCAGATGCTACACTTCAATTTCTTGTTCTGTCAGTGGAGGAGAAATCCTTCACGACTGAGACAATTTTTATTTTTGTTCCTTTTCTCCACATTAAAAAAACGCCCCTAGTATCTAACTCTGTCCCGTGGGGAGGCATTGTAAATAGGAACATGTGTAAACAAATAAAAAAAACTAAGATGATTTCCCTGCATCCTAGGAAACGCTGTGTAGGTATAGCTAGTAAATAAATATAATCAAAAAAAAAAAAAAAAAAAAATAAATGATAAAAACTAGTGTCGGCATACACTGGCAGCACACCAAATAATCGAGGAGGATCAAGAAGGATGGAAAGGCAGAGGAGAGAAGGCACTAACCAGACCTCCACTGGTTGAGTGCAAAGAGAACTGGGACCTTGGGGAGGCTGACTGCCACCCAAATTCCAGTAAAGACCAATGGTCACTAATGAGAAATCAATGGTTAACGGCTATTGAGATAACGCAAAATAATTTACAAAGGTTATCGAAAGAGGTGGTGAATACTGGAAATCTGGGGAGACTTGTTATCACTCAGACTCCCGGGAACGCCACATGTTATTCTGAAAGAGAATTCTTTGATGACAGCCTTTGTGAAAACTAGTAGTAGTAGTAATAATAAAAAAGAATCTTGTTTTTCTCATTTATTTTAGTTATGTTCGTGGATTTTATTGGTTCGCCGCCTTTCTCTTCCCCTTTTCCCTTGCTGTTTGGTATGGGCAGCCATTTTGTAATTGTTGCTTTGTCTTTCGTTGAGAAAAGTCAGTCGTTGAAGACATTTTGATCGATATCTTACCGTCTCTAGCAATATATTTGTTTGCTTAAAGCCCACTCGTAATTCAGTGTTAATGTTTTTACAAATTGCAAATGACATTTTTTTTTCTTTTGTACATTTTTATGACCTTTCGGTCATATTATTTATGGCTTTGTTTTCTATCTGTTTTAGTCTGGCATTTTTGTCAGTTTTTCAAAATGAATTATTTTGTATTTGGATTCTTCAGACTACTGTTTTTATCTTGAATGTTATTTTCACAACGTTTCGGTCGATGTAACCTCCAACCGTCTCCAGGTGTACCTAGTCGAACTCGAACCTTTCTGTCAAACTCGGGAAATCTGCACAGAATTTCAAACAGAACCCTTTATTTTATCATCATGCTCTCGTTACATCAGCCATGGCTGGATGTAACATAGTGCATATGAACCTGAGAGGAAATATCAGCAGCAGCGAAGGATAGCTGACTTGCAAAGAGATTAGCAGCAATAGTCGAAAAATAAATTAGCTTTGTGTGAACATTGCCAGACTTATAAATTAGCTTTGTGTGGAATTTGCAAAAGATCTTGTTTCAAAACCTATTATACACACATTTTTATTTATATAGTATAATACTAGAGACTAGCGGGGCCTGTGGAAATTTCATTCGTATGTAGTATATTGATGTTGGCATTCTGTAAATATTCAGCGTAAATGGAGATGCTCTGATATTATTGTAGCTCTTTTGTTAAAACTGCAAAAGTATTTATCTAAGCTTGCATGGAAGCCTGGCGTAGCCTGGTCATAATATACGCATAAATATATTTTATTTTTTGCAGATTTCGTATATATTATAGTCCATTTTCTATCGATTCTTATATATTGTAAAGTTGTGATTTCAAAAATATAAAATATATCCATATGACTTGGGTGCATCAGCTTGAATCGAAACCAAAACTTAAGGGGGGAAAAAAGATATATATATATATATATATATATATATATATATATAAACTTCAGTTTCTTCAGCTATAACTGAAACCAAAACTTATGAAAAAAATTCTTGGTAAAATTATTTATAAAAAAATAGATGACTTGCGTGCCATCAGCTACAACCGAAACCAAAACTTATAAAGAATTTTTGGTAAAATTATTCATTACAAGAAATGGAAAGTCATAAGTTAAATGACAGTCACTCTAACGAAAAAGGATGTAAGCGTGACACACAAAATAACACACGCTATCATATTAATATATAGATTTATACAGTCAATCGGTAATTGAAAATATTACAATAAAATTGTTAGTATTAAGCATCAAATTTTTCTTATGAGGTCATTGGTAGCTACAAAGGTAAAATAAATAAATACATAAAAATAATAAAAATAAGTAAACAAAATATACTATATAATTGTAGAGATAAAGAAGAGATATCTTTACTATTGTAGAAATTTCTTTTTTTCCTCCTCTTCCTTTTTCTTGAGTTTGCTTCACTACTGCTGATGTTGGTCATGTGACTAATTTCTGCCTGTTGATTGATCTGTGCATTCCTGTGTTTTGTGATGAAATTAAAGCTGATGTTGGCAGTTCTGACTCGACACTTGAAATTTGTTGACGTGCTATCTTCTCTCCGTCTAAACAGGACGTTAAAATGTTGAAGTGAACTTGTCTAAGTTACCTGGCGAAGTTTATAATGTTGAAATGATTGCATCTAAGTTACTTGGCGAATTCTTATCTCGTTGAGAGAAATCTACTTCAAGTAAATCCAAGAAATCTGCCGAGTTAAATATGTCAGAAAAGTACCAAGTTGCAGGAGAGAAGACGCATGTGGGAAATGTTCTCACTAGGAAAGATTGAATTGAAAGTGTCTATCAATATAACTAGATATTTTCTTCTAAGGCCTGAAAAAAATAGTTACGTTTCAAGCTGCAGTTTTTTCTAAATCAAAGGAAAAGTATATTTCTATCCTAATCAGACTCAAAGAAAAAATTAGGAAGTTTTTTCACTGGACTTCTTGCCTCTTTTATATGAAGAACTATTTTTTTTTTTTTTTCAGGTTATTCCTTCAGGAAAATGAGGAAATAAATTCCTCGCTATAAAAGAACACTCTCAAAACATTATTTTAAATAAGTTATCTTTGTCTGCAGATATTTCAACTAATCTACACAAGAGGTATTTTATTTTAAAATAGACGACATTACAAAATGTAAGCTTAAATTCCAAACGAAGGGAGCAAACTCTTTTCGAGTTTGCTAAAGTATTTCAATCTATATATATCTATATATATAAAAGCCAAACGTCTGTGTGTATGTATGTATGTTTGTTTGTAACGCTAAAACTTTTGAAAGACGGAACCAAACTTGCCAAATTTGGTATCATATCGAAGCCCCATCACCCGGATGACAAATATCGAAATTTCACGTCAAACGGACCACTAGAAGTTGGTCAACTGATCAGTTATCTTCGAGGGGGGCCCCAAAAAAACCTGTCATTATCTATATATATAAAAGACAAATGTTTGTTTGTAACGCTAAAACTTGAGATGAAAGATTCCTCTCCCCTAAGAATAAAACATATGTTCAATATCTGCTTTCGTTTTTTCATTGTTTATACGGTCCCGAGCAACGCCGGGTAGCCCTGCTAGTCTTCTATATATATAAAAGCCAAACGTCTGTGTGTATGTATGTTTGTTTGTAACACTAAAACTTTTGAAAGACGGAACCAAACTTGCCAAATTTGGTATCATATCGAAGCCCCATCACCCGGATGACAAATATCGAAATTTCACGTCAAACGGACCACTAGAAGTTGGTCAACTGATCAGTTATCTTCGAGAGGGGCCCCCAAAAAAACTGTCATTATCTATATATATAAAAGACAAATGTTTGTTTGTAACGCTAAAACTTGAGATGAAAGATTCCTCTCCCCTAAGAATAAAACATATGTTCAATATCTGCTTTTGTTTTTTCATTGTTTATACGGTCCCGAGCAACGCCGGGTAGCCCTGCTAGTCTATATATATAAAAGGCAAAATTTGTGTGATCATTTCGTGTATGTCTTCAAAAGGCTTCTTTCGCACGCACTCCCAGGGTCGTTACTATCGCTTAAAACTGTGTATATAGGTTCTATATCATAATATCTAGGAATTAGGAAAGCGCGTAGCGTATAGATTTATTTACGTCGATTTTTACAAAATTATTGTTATTTTGGCTTCTCGCGTGTTGATTGGGCTTTTTAGTATAAATAAAATGAAACTAAACTCAAACGGACGTGTTCGCGGCAATGCGCCGGGAACGGACGCTTACGCTGCGTGACTTCTATTTGACCTTCTTAATTAGGTCAAATGGAAGCAGCAAAGTTAACTTTTATCATGCACGCCTGTTTTTATAGTTATAGTTAGCTAAAACACGTCTACGCTGTATGTCGCGGTGGCCCAATGGTAACATCACATGGTTTTTTTTTTCACACATTAATTTCCAACTCAAGGGTACGGGTTCGATTCTCATACTCACCTACCAAAACATTTTTTTATTATTATTTTATTTTATTATTATTTACCCCCCCCCCGGAGTTTTGATTTACCTCAAGATACCCGGGCATCGCCGGGTACCCCCCGCTAGTCTATTATATAAAAGACAAAATGTGTGTGTGTGTGTGTGTGTGTGTGTTCGCTTTTCCGCGATGTCTGCAAAAGGCTTCTTTCGGAAAAGCGCTCGCTCGCTTCGCAACTTCTTAAAATTGTTTATATCATCCATAAATTGTAATATCTCAGAGTTACCCACGGACCTCGCCTGTCTATTTAATTTTATTCACTTTCAAACCTTAATTATTCCACATTTCCCGCATTGGCATGCGTTACATTCGCTTTTCGGTATAAACAAAAGCGAAACTCTACTCTAATCGCAGTGTCGACTTCGTCATATCAGACGGGCGAGCGGGTTTTTCAGTTGACCTCATTAAAAACCGCCATCACGTCAATCAAAAACGAGCACCTGTTTTTTTCTCACTATTTTCCAACTGCGTGTCGTAAAAGCTTCCTTTTTTTTTTCAAACCCACCTCTTTTTTTTCACAGACACCCAAAAACACCCGGGCAACGCCGGGTACCCCTCGCTAGTATATATATATAAGCGAAAATGTATGTATGTATGTATGTATATATGTGTGTGTATGCGTGTCCGCTAAAAACTTTCGACAGACAGAACAAAAATTAACAAAGTTGGTATGATATTGAAGCTCCATCCTTCGCCCGAAAAATATCATAAAATTGGCCAAAAACGGTAATTTTTTCACCCTGAAATCGACAATTTTCTACAGGGGGTGGGTCAACAAAAACCATCCTCTCATGACGACGACCGGTTCTACGCATGCGTCAGATGACGTCATGACCTGATTTAGTTTAAATAGTTGAAGAACTGACTAAATTTTATGTACGTCATGTTAGCTCAGTTGGTTAGAGCGTTGGTTCATTATCTAAACGTTTTGGGTTCGAATCGTGGTGTGAGATTTTTTTTTTCTTTATTCGATTTTTTAAATTTAAATATTGAAGCAGGGTTATTTAAGCCATTTTTCACGTAACGTTCGTTTTTCTGTTTTTTTTTTTGTCTTTTTTACTTTGCTTATTCTTAGGTTTTCATGAACACCCCCGACCGACCACACACACCCCAAAACACCCGGGTACCCACCGATTTTTTAATTTTTAATATCGAAACAGGCTTATGTAAGCAATTTCTCACATGTTTTTTTTTTTTTTTGGGGGGGGGGTTTAACGTTCGTTTTTCTGTTTTCTTTTTTGTTTTTTCGATTTTTACATTTAACATCGTTCGTTTGCCTTGTTAGTTTCTTTTGTGTGTGTTTTCTTTTTTTTTTTTTTTTTCTTCTCGATGTTTTGATTAACCCCTCCCCACCAAGTACCCACGCTTTCTGTTTTTACTTCGCTTATTCTTAGCTTTTCATTAACAACCACACACACCTACAAACACTCGGGCAACGCCAGGTACCCCCCTGCTAGTCTTTCTATAAAAGAAACCTTAGGTTTGTTGAAATCTTATATTGCAGCAGTAAGTCAAAAAAAGGCCTTCTCAACCTGTCTTTCTTTCTATCTTTTGTAATTCACTGGACAAAGCGGGAGAGGGCAGAGCGGTAGCTCTAGATATATCTAAGGCTTTTGACAGGGTATGGCATGAGGGTCTCCTCAAGAAGATTAGATCATACGGTATCACTGGTAGAATACTTAACATAATTAAATCCTTCTTAGATAAGAGAAAAATCCAGGTTGTCCTCGACGGTCGTACATTTAAACAATATGATATAAATGTGGGAGTGCCCCAGGGATCTATCCTTGGACCTCTACTGTTCCTGATATTCATAAATGACCTCCCCGACAAAATTGCCTCTGAGATGTGTATATATGCTGATGACACCACACTCTATAGCAGGCATGTCAGGAAAACAAATGAACATATATCTAAAGTAATGGCAGAAACACTAGAGGATGACCTCCAATCAGTAGTGGAATGGGGACAAAAATGGATGGTCACGTTCAATGCCGCCAAGACTAAACTGGTTTCATTCAATAATTACAAGAAACCCTCTCTACCACCTATAGCAATGGCCAACGACTCTTTATCTGAGAGTACGTCTTTCAAGCTCCTTGGCCTAACGTTCACAGGAAACATGAGTTGGAACAATTACATCGAGGGCATTGCCAGGGCCGCTGCAAGGAAGGTGGGCTCTCTCTACCATGCTAAAAAACTACTAACACCCAAAAGTATCCTGTACCTCTATAAGGCAACCATTCGCCCATGTATTGAGTATTGCTGTCATATTTGGGCTTGTGCATCAGCTACTAGTCTCTCGCTCCTTGACGAGGTTCAAAAGAGTCGCAAATCTGATAGGCCTTAAACTGGCTTCTAAGCTTCAGCCTCTGTCCTATCGACAAAACGTTGCATTCCTCTGCCTGTTCTACAAGTATTATAATGGTGAATGCTCTGATGAACTGCAAGCACTTGTGCCCCCACGACGTGAACACCCTCAACAGACCCGACAAGCTGCAAAATCCCACCCCCACACTGTAGAGATCCCTAGCTGTAAAAGATCTTTCTACTCCAGTAGTTTATTCCCCAGAACCGCTAGACTTTGGAATTCCATTCCAGGTCACTGCTTCCCCAACTGTACTGATATGCAGATGTTCAAGTGCAACGTGAACCAACATCTTGCTGCCCAAATCCCTACATAGTACCCCAGTAGTTGTTTCCCCTGATAGTAGCCCCCTTACACCAAAGTGGCAATTTGCCTTGTTTGGGGTGAAAATGTAAAAAAAAAAAAAAAAAAGAATTGTTACCACACAAAGAACTTTCTTTGTAGCTGAGAGCAAAATCATAGCAGTGACCTCCTGAACGTTTTTCGGTTCTAAGTTTCTTTTTTCTTTTCTTGATAAAATTGTTTGTTTCTATCCACCAAATCTTTTCACTTTTTTTTTTTTGTCTTGGTATTGGTTACCTTCGTTGGACGTGATAATAATTTCAACACTATAAACTAGAGCCATATTGAAGATGTCTAAAAATTTTATATCAATCTTAGGTAGTTGCGTTCGCTAATCTTTTTTTTCTTCCAATTTTTTTTTGTTTTTGTTGACACCAGATATTCATTCGCTATCTGATCTGTATTAAGTATTAGTATGATTTTACTATCGCATTCATCGTATTCCCTCCCCTCCCAAAATAAAAATCGGTTTTTACCTTAACTTGCGTTTACATATAAACAGCCTAAAAAGAATATCCACAAAAAAGGAATAAAAATTTGTAAATATTTTGGACTTTAGAGTCAATTTTATGTATAAATTTAACGTAAAATGAACACCAAGTTGCTGGACACTTAGCAGTAAATGGAGACGAGTAACCGAGGTATTTTTTTTTTTTTTAATTTGGTCTTTCAAAAATATTTTAAAAATTAATCCATTTTCTAAACAAAAATACAGAAAAACTTTATAAAGTCATGGAACGATGTCATATTTCTAAAATCATGTAAACTGATCATTCTGTTTAAAAATGGAGGACCCTTAACTAAAATCAAGAGACCAGTCAGTTTGTCATACTGAATTGGTCGCACAAATCTTCCACATTAAAACCTACGATAAAACGCGATAATTCTGTAGGATGTGAGATCGGTAGGGCACCAACTTATAATTGGGATTTATCAATTTTTAGGACCGTAGTTGCATGTGTTGCAATTTTATTGAAGTCGAAAGTAGGAGGAGTGTATCTGTGGGACCATTAAGGGCAAATTTAACAGGATCGCCGATTAATAGAAAGAAAGGTTTCACCAATCCACATTCTTACATAAAGAAATAAAAATGTAATCCAGAAAATAACGACACAAAACTGCAATATTAACACAAAATAAACATTTATTTATATGTTAGGAATAGGAGTTGAAATTGTTCCAACATGAGTGTTTTCTTGTGTGGAATATTCATAATGAAGGATTAATGAAGTGAGGAGGTTTGAGATTACTGATTTTTTTTTTTTTATGATCAGAATGCCACACGTGGGATTAACTGTTCATGTGGCTATTTTTGAGAACGATAGTCCAAAAATCCATATAAGTGAATACGTGTGTATGTTTGTATCATAAAAACAGTAGTTTAAAATAAAATTGTCTAAAGGAAGATTAAATTCTCGTTCAATGTGGTAACTTTCCATGATGGGAATTAAAGTTCATGTGTACTGCGCGTAATATCAGGACGGGGTTTTAATGTCTCCCGCAGACGGAGTTTTCCTGAACATGCGCAGCTCTGGAGAAATTGAAGAGGAAAGGATTTTTGGCAGGCAAATCTTTATATACAGGCCTTCTTGAATGTTCCAGCCTGTTCACTGTATTTCTACATGAGGGAGTCTAACATAGTTCCTTTTGTTTTATGTGTGCGGTGGTCGCATCACGTCATGTACCTACATTCTTCATACGCATGGGCATTGAAGTGATGATCGCTATGAGATGTTCCTGCCTGGGATTTATTCTGGCTGAGCATTGCAGTTGCTACAATTCGATAAATTCTATTTTAACTGATAAGTATTTTTCTACTGGAGATTTTAATCGTTCTTTTAAGTGCAATTATTATTTATTGTTTTTTTTAAATTTCACTGTGTGTATATTTGTCAGGTAGTTTTTAATTCTTTTCCATTAATCCAGTTGCTTCTATAATTACTGGAATAATGGAGATCTTCCTATGATTCCAGTTTCTCTTTGTCATGCATGAGGCTTTTGTATTTCATTTTTGTTTTAATTTTCTTATTTTGTTTTTGTATTTTTTTTTTTTTTCATGGGAATGGTGCATCCTACCAGATGCCAAACATTTACCCACAATTTCAGTCACCCCAACCGAGAGATTGTTTTAAGATTCTAACAGTTCCTTTGAGTAAAAGTGTTTGTATTTCTCTTGCACTTGGTTCACCGGGTATATTCGATAGATTTGAAAATTCTTTTCCATGGTTTCAGTTGCTTCTATAATTACTGAAATGATGGAAACCTAAAGATTTCAGTTTCTTTTCATGTTGTACGTAAGACCTTGGCATTTTGTTATCGTCTCCCTCTTTGCTCTGTTCAGGCCAACATCGTTAGGGACACTTACTTCAACAAGGGTTGCTACTTTCTCCCTCTTGTCTCAAATGCATTTTTTGTGAATCCCAAAGTCGTTTTGAATAAGATGCTAAACATGTAGTCATAATGGCAAACAAATGTCTTGAATTACATGCATCCAAAGTAGCCCATGTGGACTACATGTATCCTGGAATGTATTTATAACTTGGCCATTGATAATTTAAGCCCATTATAGCTCTGTTGACCTCAAACATGTTGTATTAGTAGTCTCGGTACTTCTGCAGTATAAAGACTGTGCTATCGTCGGAATTGTTTGGGCGGTTTATGAAAAATGCTGGAAGGTGCCAAATAAGTTTTTTTGATTTTATTTTGTGCAACGTTGGCCAATTTTTTTTTTTTTTTTTTTTTTTTTTTTTTCAATGAAAAAGTTTTATGAACAAAATTTAATGAAAATTTTATGAAAAATATATATTATTTCTGAAAATTAATTGAAAAATGAAATTAATATTCTTGAATAGTTATTGGACAATATTTTAAAGAAACATTTAGAAAATTAGTATTCAAATCAAGAAAATAAACATTGTAAGTTTCATGGATAAATATTTTTTTTTGAATAACAAACGCTGGTAGCAAAAAAATTTTTTTTTTTTATACAATTTTATTTATTTATTTTTTGTTCAATATTAATTTTAAATATAATAAACCAATAATAGTAAACAAATATTTTCATTATGACGTTTTGTATTAGGGTTTCGGCATTTTTTATGAACTGCCTGGATGATTTCGAGGTTAGAATGGTCCTTATATTGCATAAGTACTGCACTTTTTTTTCTATTGCTGAAGAAAAAACTGCTGGTAGTAACAGACCCAATAAATGTCACCGTGACATTTATTGGGTGGATTTCTACCAGTAATTTGTTTCATCAATTTTTGAGCGATTATCCAGAAGTCCCACATAATCGTCTCATGTCAACCATTTTGTTCCTGTTTTAACTTAGGTCTCGGCAGTGCTTGTGTCTGGAAATCAGATAAAAAATTTACCCCCCCCTTTTTTTTTGTATATTTCTTAATTCTGAATTAAATTCTGTTTTGAAAAAAAAAAAGAAGTTTTCCCTGTCAATAGTGAGATATTTCGCCCCCTCTCTCTTTTCCTCTCTTCATCCTGCAAACCTAACCCAGATATTATTTGACGTAATAATGCTGTAAGCAGGTGTCTATTATAAAGATCTTTTTAGAGATAAAAGTAATGTTGCTAAAGACTAGAAATCAATGGCAAACGATTGTGACGAGCGTTTCGTCTATTGACCATGTTTTTGTTTTGTAGATACATCCTCTTCGCCGACTGCTGGCGTCGTATTTCTACACAAACGTCGCTTGATCTGTCACGTTTAAACTTCAAATAGTACTCTCGTTGCTAAACCGCATAAATTGAATAGATTTCTTCTATTTTACATTTTATATAAGACTAGCCTGGGTGTCCGGCGTTGTCTGGGTGTTTGGAAGTGCATGTTGAGCAAAAATAAAAGTGGTAATACGCAGGCAGGCTCGAACCAGTGATGTGAAGGTGGAGAAGAAAGTGAAAGAAAATCTGACGTCTTACTGCTACTCCATGACGCGACCAGAAGTTCGGAACATTACAATTAGGCAAAATCAATCCAACTGATACAATGACTTGCAAAAATCGCTAATAAAAAATCGACTCGTCTTTGTAGAAAACTGCCCAGTTGAGGGTGAGGAATTAATGTTTTTGGCTAATTTTTGATATTTGTCGTCAAAGACATTGAGCTTCAAAATGATACTGATCTCATGAAAATCCGTTGCCACTGTCGAAAGTTTTAGGCAGACATACAAACATAAATACATACATACATAAATACATACATACATACATACATACATACATTTAAACAGACAGGTGAGATTTATATTATAGACAAGCAAAGCTACACAGCGTTGTTTGAGGCCATGAAAAAAAAGAAAATGTTAAATAGTTTGTGTGATATTTTTGCCGCCAAAGCACTACTAAAACCAATGCCTCTCCCTTCTAGAAGAGAATTTTTTTTTTTTTTAATGTTATCTCATTTTTGGGTTATTACTTGCTCTATGCAGGGTATTGAACACCATGATGGCTCGCGGGCAACACCAACAAAAGGACAGAAGTTTTTTTTATTTTTTTATTCTGTGCTTAAA
>NC_136519.1:9362209-9467209 GCF_053919585.1 Euprymna scolopes
TAAGCTTTAATTTTCTTTCTCTTATATATCAAGCCCCTTTTAAGAATACTTAAGGATGGAAACTGTCTGCGGAATTATAACGAAGGCAATCAGCTAGCGTCTATGCAATGTTCATGACTACCGTTTGTGTGAACACTCTAGATTGTCATTGTACTTGCCCGAATTTGGTGTTTAATAATTCTTAATTCCCTTTATTTCTGTGGCAATTGTTTGGTGGCCCTGAGGTAGAGGCTTGCAAATGCAGCAAAAGGTAGCTTCATGGCTGGGTTTGAATCTCATGACCGGCAGAAATTGTTACCTTACACTGATGATTGCGTAAGCATGAAACACTAGTGTGTTTAACCATAAATAAATGAATAATTATTATCTAATTATATTAGTGTGTCCAACTATTGATAAACTAGTAGACTCTCAACTAATTTCAGAGAGAAAAAAAAACAAACTAATTTAATCCCAGTCTTTACCATTGTGCAGTTGATGCTGGACTCTATTAATGTTGATTTAGGAGAGGTGGAGATGTTGATTGTGCAACTCTTACTTCACTATATATTCTTTGCTCCAGCAAGCTTACTGGGAGTATCTATTATCTCCCTATACTTATAAGTATACATTTTAAATTACTACTAAGATCTACGTTTGTGATGATCACCATTCAGGTAAATACTGGAAAAAATGTGCAGATATGAAATAGTAATATACGATGAGCATTCCAAAAGTAATGGCTCCTTTTTTTTTATTTCACTTGAATGGGTCCGAGGCAATTGCAGATTGCATAAGTTCAGTCATCATAACCATGCATTCATGACTTGAAAGTTTCATCTCTCTGTTGCACATATTGACAGTGTGAGACTATAACAAAGCAGCTCCTGTCATGGACATGCGTCAGAAGCAGAAATCCGTCATTGAAATTTTCCCTGCATAAAAATATTGAACTGGTATAGATTCATTGACACATATTAAACGTTTACAGAGCCAATGCAGTTGATCTCACAGTTAGGCGATGGGTTCAACGATTTCAGAGTGGTGACAGATGTGAATGAAGAAGCACGCTCTGGACTTTTATGATCAATTTATTAAAAGAGGCAAGCAAAAGTGTATTGAGAATGGTATTGACTATGTAGAAAAATAAAATCTGGAGCACACAAGGTCGCTCATTTTAATGGTACCACTCTCGTTTTCGTAGATCTTTGATGTTTTACCTTTTTAGTTTAAAAAATAGGTGTACTTTTGGAATGACCCTTGTATAAATGTGTGTATATATATATATATATATATATATATATATATATATATATATAAATTCCCTCTGCTTCACTTTTTGTTATCAAGTAAGATCTTTGACTTTCTTGCAGTTTCATCAAATACTTTTGTATGCAAAATCCGATCCCGCATTTTGCTAATTCCTACCCTCTGATGAGAAGGAAAGTATTTCTTTGAAACTCCGTGGATTAAAGACTATCCACTTAAGTGTTTCCTTTTCAAATTAAATGTTTTTAACTCTTTTTCAAAGTGTTTTTTTAACATGTTTTATTAACTATTTGCTCTTATATATATATATATATATATATATTAGCAGGGGTGCCCGGCGTTGCTCGGGTGTTTGGAGGTGTATGCTGTGCAAAAAAAAACAAAAACAAAAAAAATGGTTAATTTTTTAAAACTTTGACCCCTATTATGACCCCTTAAAATTTATAGTTTCGGGCTCAAATCACTTTATTAAGTTAGATCCAGGTTCAAGGAACCTATATCTAAAATTTCAAGTGTCTAGACCCAAAATTGTCGGAGGAGTTTGGTAGAGTTCTTAAAGGTCAAATCGTTGAAATTTGACCCCTTAATAGCCAAATTTCTGGCTGACACCCGTCACATCGGTTTTCCCAAATCTCAGTACCCGGTATTTCAAATTTCGAGTCTATAGACTAAAAATTGACAGAGTTATTGCGTAGGTAAATGTACACAGACATACAGACAGACAGACAGACACGTTCACTTTTATAGATATATAGATAATCGCGTTGACACACCGGTTCTCATCAGATCACTGAAGTTAAGCAACGTTGAGCCTGGTTAGTACCAAATGGGTGACCATTTGGAAATTCTAGGTGCTGTATGTATTCTCTGCGTATCATGGTATTTATTTCCAGTCGTCCTATACATACACTTCACTTGCCACTAGTATTTTACAATGTCAACTCAGGAGAGGTGTAGTTGGAGATTGCGCACCTCCTGCCACAAAAATTTCACATGTAGGCACCACTATGTGGGTATCCATAGTCTGTCAAAAACTGAAGGAGCCTGTGTGTGTGTGTGTGTGTGTGTGTGTGTGTGTGTGTGTGTATATATATATATATATATATATATATATATACACTTCCTTCAGTTATGAATTAACTAGAGTAGACTAGACTCTCAAGACTTAGTTGTGCAACTAACCTAGGAGAAGGAAAACTCTAATTAAATACCAGTCTTTCTTTGCATATCCTAGCACTGTTTTTAATCGTCTTGGACATCTCCTTGCCACTGAACTCAAGCCATACCGATTCAGGAGAGCTGTAGTTGAGGATTGTGCACCCCTTGCTTCAATAAAGATTACCTACACAGGAAGACGTTACAGGGGGTATCCATTGTCCTTTGAGACTGAACGGCTGCCTTGATACAGGGTTTCTCAAAGTGGGCTCTTCGGAACCATGAGCTAGGCTGAGGGGCTCCGGAAGCCTTTTTTTTTTTAAAGAGGACCAAATGCTTTATATGGAAAAATTAAAATTTGGCTGCAGACATTTAATTATTTTTTTTTTTGATTTTTTTAATTTTTTTTTTTTTTACTGGAAAGAGATAAGATACATAATTACAGGTATAAAGAGTTTCAGAATGGTTCATTTTTTTATTTTCTTATTACATTTTCAACCCAAACAAGGCACATTGCCACTTTGATGTAGAGGGCTACTATCAAGGACATAAGCAAAAGGGGTACTATGTAGGGAGTTGGGCAGCAAGATGTTGATTCACGTTACACTTGAACTTCTGCATGTCAGTACAGTTGGGGAAGCAGGGACCCGGAAGGGAATTCCAAAGTCTAGCAGTTCTGGGGAAGAAACTACTTGAGTAGAAAGCTCTCTTACACCTAGAGATCTCTACTGTGTAGGGGTGGGATTTAGCTGCTTGTCAGGTTTGTTGGGGGTATTTACGTCAAAGGGGTACAAGTATTTGCAATTCACGATTAAAATTAACAAAAAATGCGACAATTTTTGAATCAAAAACAAAAAAATGGTTGTAAACATTATCATTAGTTAGTGTTAAAATTTGAAATTAATGTTTTTCATATTTATTTTCAAAATTATCTTGTTAGTGCTCCATGAAAAAACCTTTGCCCTGCTCAGGGGCTCCATGGTGTCCTGAAGTTTGGGAAACTCTGCCTTTTTAACTAGCATAAAATGCCTTTTAAACGTTGCTTTCAAGGTCTGTTTGGCACAGTTTAAAAAAGCTAAAACTGACCCAGATAATATTTGATAAAAAATGCAGTGGACAGGTGTGTTTATTGTAAATCGTTGTTTGAGATAGAAAAAAAAAATATTGAAGATCAAAAATCAATACTAAGTTTTTATGACAAATACTTTATTGTTTATTATTATAGACTTAGATGTGCGTAAAGTATTTCAGGACAGATTAATACATATGCAAAAAAATGACTTTTGGATAATATCTCTGTACTGAAAAAAAAGTTGTTGAAAATAGACATTGTTTTATAATTCCATACATTAAAGGTGTTTACAGCTTCGATAACGGCTTTGTGATCTTCTAATATTTATTTCTATGCTGTTTGGTTTAATTTGGTTGTTTTGTAGTGGAAAACTGTTTTTGGCCTTGCAGAACATGACTGAGTTTTGTAAATTTACAATCAAGCGGTTCTTGTTTACATTGTACATTATTTTAGCTATGGAGACTTTGAGGGATTGTTTAATGTTATAAGGACACCCATTAACCTTTTTTCGCACCTATGCTCCATGCATAATAGTCCAAAAGATTGTCCAGTGCTACCAGATCAGACTGTCCGAAGATACCGGCTTTCTGACCTAAAATGCACCAAACATCGTTTTTTTTCCTTCTTCTTTTACAAAACTCAACCAAAAGCCAAAAACGGTTTTCCTCTACAAAGCCACAAAACTAGACCAAACATGAGATTAAATATTTGAAGATTGTATTTTTGAAGAACTTGAAGCTTAAAAATAATTGAATTCGGCATTTGAAATGAAAAGGGTTGATATGCCGTAAAACACTTCCCAATCAGATCAAGAAGGCTCAATATACGAGATAGAGCAATAATATAAATGAAAATTTTGAATTAAATTATGTAAATTTATTTCCTCCGATGAGATGAGCCATTCATTGAAAATCCATGGATTAAGGAAAAAAACTTTAATTTTTTTGTACTCTTTGTCAAACAATAAATTTGTTGTAAACTTTTAATTTACACAATTTAATTAAAAATGTTCGTGTATATATATATATATATATATATATATATTTATGTGTGTGTGTGTGTGAACCCTTTTTCGGGGTCAACGGCCAACTAGCACCATGTGCGTTGGGGTGGAGAGGGCTCCCATAAGCTTTGGTGAAGGCAACCTTTCTAGGAGAAGCATAATCTCTGATTTAAAAAAAACCATAAAGCGGAAGACCAGTACCCACATTAAGCTGGTCTGCAGTTTAACTTGTTGCTGGCTATCTTGCTCTTGCTTGTTGCTGGACATCAACATTTTGAACTGAGAGAGACTTAGCTGTAGTACAAGGCTAAGACTCTGTAACATCATCTGTGTATAGATACTCCCTCGGGCATTTGTCTATAAAAATGGTCCTGTGGCGATGGAAGTCATTTTTGAGCTCATGGACTTTAAGTGTCTGAGGGAGTGGCACTCGTCTGACAAGAGGTTGCAATCATCATGTATATATATATATATATATATATATATATAGATGTGTAGTACAAAATATTAAAAAAAAACAGCTGACTGTTTTTTTTTCCGCTTCACTTGCAACCCTTTTTTTTTTTTTTTTTTTTGCTTCACCCATTTTTTTTCTGATGAATTCAATTGATGAAAAAAAAAATGACGATTCCATTACAATATGACAAGGTGACGGCCACAGTCATTGCCTACCATCATTTGACCTTAATCAAGACAAACACAATGGTATGATTAACAAAAAATGTATTAAAAGTATTTTACAGAAGTACACCTCATGATTCTGGAGCCATAACTGCCACAAATCTAAATATCCTTATTTAGATGCAACTATATTTATAGCCACTAAGTAAACTCATTATTCTTGAAATGGGTAGATCACCATATCGCATAACAGCATAAACATATACAGCAGAACCCCGGGATACGGTGGCCCTAGGATACGTTTTTTTTCAGGTTACGATGTGGAATGTTTTTTCGACACCTGCTACAGTATTTGCCCCGCCTTACAGTGTTAATTATAATTTAATTTAATTATATACATGTACTGTACTGTATTTTGTTACTAATTTTTAATGCCGTATTCTGGGGTTCTACTGTACTTAACGTTTTATATAAAGATATATTTTTTTTAATTACACTTTCACCCCAAACAAGGCACAGTGCCACTTTGATGTAGGGGACTATTATCGGGAACCTAAGTTGCAGGGGTACCATGTAGGGAGTTTAGCAGCAAGATGTTTGTTTACATTACACTTGAACTTCTGCATGTCAGTACAGTTAGGGAAGCAGGAAACCGGAAGAGAATTCCAAAGTTCTGTAGTTCTGGGGAAGAAGTTATAAGAGTAAAAGGCTTTCTTACATCTAGGGATCTCAACTGTGTAGGGGTTGTACTTTGCTGCTTGTCGGGGGGTATTTTCGTCGAGGGGATACAAGAGCTTGTAGTTCGTCAAAGCATCCACCATTAAAATACTTGTAAAACAGGCAGAGGGATGCAACATTACGTCGGTGGGACAGGGGCTGAAGTTTAGATGACAGTTCGGGACCTAATAAGTTGGCTACTCTTTTGAACCCTGTCCAGAAGTGAGAGACTAGTAGCAGATGCACCAGTCCAAATGTGACACCAGTACTCCATACATGAGCGAATGGTGGCTTTGTAGAGGTACAGGATACTTTCAGGCATAAGTAACTTTCTAGCACGATAGAGAGAGCCCACCTTCTTTGCAGCAGCCTTAGCAATAATCTCGATGTATCTATTCCAACTCGTGTTATATATACAAGTATTGACAGCTAGCTGTTTTTGTTTTTATTTTTTTTATTTTTTTGCACTTTTTTTTCTTTTTCTGATAAATCCGATTGATGAAAAAAAAAATGACGATTCCATTGCAACATGACAGGGTAATCATTGTCTGCCATAATTTGACCTTTTCTAAACTCCGACATCTGCTCATTAGCAAATATGATGCAGCCGAGTTGAACGATAAGTTTCTCGAAAGCCAAGAAAAACAAACTCGCAACACAAATTCGTTTGTTCGAAGAATATACAATGATTTTATTTCTTTCCTCCTGTGCATGCTTCCAAGCGGTAGACAAAAAGGGAAACGGGAGGGCACAGGTCCAGCAGCGGCTCCTGCTACTGTCACTTTTTAACTGGCTCTTGTGCTTAGCCTGCTTATATATCGTGATCTATTCTCTAACAGATTTTCAACCCGACAGCTGTGGGAATCATATACTTGACCTATTCACATCCAGCGACATCAGTTTTGACAACTTTACTCCATCACTCTGGGTCCTGGATATGACCTTAAACTATATCCGATGGTGAGGCCCCAGCTTGCAGGCTTTGGGGAGTGTGGAGCCACCCTTTAATTGGTATTGCTCCCAGGTCCACTCTGACTCAGAGTGGTAGTACCGGTTAGGGT
Organism: Euprymna scolopes; assembly: GCF_053919585.1. Taxonomy (NCBI): domain Eukaryota; kingdom Metazoa; phylum Mollusca; class Cephalopoda; order Sepiida; family Sepiolidae; genus Euprymna; species Euprymna scolopes. The sequence goes on from NC_136519.1 coordinate 9,369,087, forward strand.
GCTAACTATGGGTTAAATAGAAACCGACTTGAAAAAAACAATATATTCTATTAAAAAATTTTTCTTCAAAATTAATGGATTTGGCATTTAATAACCTGAAAAGGGTTGATATGCCGTAAAACAAAACCAACCAACCATTACTCTGTGCGTTTTAGCGACAGATCATTCTACGTGTGTGCGGGTGTGTGCACGGTCTTAACACATGACACAAACAATTGATTACAAATATCAAAGGGAAAGAAAAATCCAAGACATTCTTTTATATTACTGAGAATTTTCGCTTTAGAAAGTTAATGACGTTTTGTTTCAACTTTGAATTCTTTGAATTAGTCAAACTACTGTCCTCACAACCAGTGATGGAACGATTCCAATATTTTTACCCAATTCTGATACAATTATCGATTCTGTTTTAAATTCCTTATTCTTTAATAATTACCGATTCAGATTCCAAAATTTAATTCAAGAGAAAGAAGTAGAGCCCTCGTATAAAATAAACAGTCATCCAGTTTCCAATCTCTCCACCACCCCCGCTCCCCAAAAGTTTTGCAGAACTCAAGAATCTGAAATTTCGAACAAAACTTTTATTCATGGAAGTAACTTGTTCTCATTCTGTCAGCCATGACCAAGCAGAAGTCTTAAATAAGTTTTAATTTAAAAAAATTTTTTTTTTATTTTTACTATATAGTCCACGCTTATCAAGACTGAAGGATAAGAATTAATAGGTACCGTGAAAATTGGATAAGTTTATTTAAACCTTAATAATTCCCTCCTGTTCGTCCGTTCGTTTGTTTCTTCTCGAGGTTTCTAATGAGTGTATAAATTGGCAACCACTACTCTCTCAATCATATGTTCTGACGTCATTTCCTAATAATTTTCATCATGTCATCTTATAAACTCTCAGTTTATTTACAGGCAGGATCGACTACGTAATCTTTGACCTTTATCTAGAATACATCCTGTTTGCAATATCATGCCAGATACATCTGAACAAATACAATTTTAACTAATATTTATATATTAGCCGTGTTCACAAATATTTAGCAGAATAATAATAATAATAATAAAAAAAAAGTGTGTGTGTGTATATATATATATATATATATATATATATATATATATAATATCCCCTCTTATTAAGCCATGGTCATAAAACCGGTAGCAACAGACAAAGGCTACTAAGCTAATTAAGGAATGCATAAAACTTAGGAACATCATGATAGTAAGACAATACAGAACTCCAAAAATGTGACAGTGGTACATGTTCATTCACAAAATTCTGAGACAGCACATTCAGGACTGCAGAACACAATGCGAAAGGTGATCGCTGGTACATCTCTGAGCAAACACTGTGATTATGCAGAGGGTCCAATGTGAATTTATATCGTTGCAGGTTTGATCTATTCAGCTGCAGCACAGGGTGAGGGGGGGCAAGAACCATGAAATAATCTGTAGGCAACAGAAGCAACTACAGTTACATTCCAGCGAATAGACAGCAGATCTAATCCAAGCAGATCATATACTCCAGAGAGAACAGTTGCAACAGGAAATATGTGGTATATATCTGTAGGCACGATGTAGTAGACGCTTACGAGAATCAGAACACCTTGCCAATGGCGAACACTAGGGACCCGTATTCCAAGTGGGGATGAATCATTAACTTGTAAAGTCTAATCAGCAAATGCTATTCATATAAATTGACTTTTTTTTTCACCCTATTGCTACTTGGAACATAAGGGCTATTTGGGATTGTATCAGACAGAGGACTATGGGGAGTTGAGCAGTTACATTTGAACTTAAGCAGGCCAGTACAGTCAGAGAAACGGGAAACAGGGAGCGAATTCCAAAGTCTAATAGTCCAAGAGAAGAAACTATCAAAGTAGAATACTTTCTGACAACTAGGGACCTCATCGGTGAAGGGGTGGGATTTTTCTGCTTGTGGGATTTATCAAGAGTATGCATGTTGAGAGGGCACAAGTGCTATGAGTTCATCAGATACATTCCATTAAAGTACTTGTAAAACAGGTACAGGAATGTAATATTGCGGCGATGAGACAGGAGTTGGAGCTTGACTGACAGTGCGGGATCTATTAGATTTGAGACTCTTTTTTTTTAGACGCTGTCTAAGAGTGAGAGATTCACCAGCTAAGATGTGGCAACGATACTCCATGCATGGGCAAATCATGGCTTTGTAAAGATATAGGATGCTCTCTGATTTGAATAATTTTCTAGCACGATAGAGGGAACCTACCTTTTTTGCAGCAGCCTTGAAGAGATTAAAAAAATGAAACGTCCAGAATTTTATTTCTTTGTTCTTCTAAATAGTACCGAAATCTAACCCTAAACCAACAACCACAAAGAAGTATACTAGGTTTTTTTTTTACGTTTGTTAGCTTAGTGATACCATTGGAGCACCTGGTGGAGCAGGTGCTAGTGTAATTGCAAGCGTTAAGAGTGGGAAGAGTAAGTTCAAGGAACTTTTGCTATTACTAACCAGCAGAGCATTAGTATTGTTGACAAATGGGAAGAGTCTATAAGATGTGTATGAAGTGTGATTATGTATGGAAATGAAACCTGACTAGTGAAAATTGAGGACATGCGTTGCTTGGTAAGAAATGATATGAGAACGACACAAGGGATGTGTAAAGTTAGTCTTAAAGAAAGACTTAGATCTGATGACTTCAGAGGAAGATTAGATCTAGACATTAAGACAGAACAGAAGATGTTGATGACGTCGCCATGTTAAAAGAATGGATGAGAGTTGAATTTTTTTCCATTTTCTTTATTTTTTTTTTCTATTTAAACATTTTTTTTTACTCTTATTAGACATATATATTTTTTTCGTTTCACCCCAAGCAAGGCACAAACCACTTGGTCGTAAGGGACTATTTCGGATCAGTTTTGCAGGGATACTATTTATGGAGTTTGGCACTGAGATGTCTTTTCACATCATACTTGAATTTCTGCATGTCAGTACAGTCAGGGAAACAGGGGCCCAGGAGGGAATTCCAAAGTGCAGCAGTCCGAGGGGCAAAAAGCTATTCAAGCAGAAGGCTTTACGGCATCTAGGGATCTCTACAGTGTAGGGGTAGGATTTTACTGCTTGTATATTGTCGTCGAGGAAGTCCTAGTGCTCGGAGTTCATCAGACCACTTGCCATTGAAATACTTGTAAAATAGGCAAAAGGATGCCACGTTTCGGCGATGGGACAGAGATTGGAGTTTAGTTGATAGTTCAGGACCTATTAGTTTAATGACTCTTTTTTTGAACCATGTCTAGGTGCGAGAAACTAGTGCCAGCCCAGATGTGGCAACAATACTTTATGCATGGGTGAACCGTCGTCTTGTAGAGATACAGGATACTCTCGAGTATGAGTAGCTTTTTAGCATGGTAGAGAGTCCATCTTCCTCGCACTTTCCACTTCGTTATAAAAGACTACTATTTGGGACCATGTATACAGGAGACTATTTAGGGAGTTGAGCAGTGAGATATATATTTGCATTACATTCAAATTTCTGCAGGTTAGTACAGTTAGGGAAGCAGGAAACTGGGAGGGAATTCCAAAGTCTAGCAGTCCAAAGGACGAAATTATTAATATTTGCAGCATCTAGAAACTTTAACAATGAAGTAGTTTGCTGCTTGTCGGATTAGTCAGGAGTATGTATGTTGAGATGAATTTGTCAGAGCACATTCCATTAAAGTATTTGTAAAATGGGTGCAGAGATGTAATATTGTAGTGATGGGACAGAGATTGGAGCTTAGTTGATAGTGTGGAACTTATTAGATTTGAGACTCTCCTTTTGGACCCTGTTTCATGCTCGAATGGTGACCTTGTGAAGATATAGAATAGTCTCAGATGTGAGTTATTATCTAGCACGGTAGAGGGGAACCCACATTCTTTGCAGGAGTTTTGGTAATATCCTCAATGTTTCAATTCGTGTTGCCTGTGAATGTTAAGCCAAGGAGTTTGAATGATAAGCTCTCAGGTAGTGTTATTAGTAGGGCTGTGATAACAGCATATTCTTTTCATTGTTTTGATTCTTGAGTATATATCCGCTGATATCTTATGTTTTTTTTTATATAGACTGATGTGGTTCTCAGTTGATTGACTGTGTTACTGTGTCGGATATATACTTGAGTCAAAAGAATGAAAAGAATATTCTGTTCTCACAGCACTTGTTATTAGTCCTGGCAATCGGTGGTTGAGAAGGTTTTCTTGTAATTGTTAAAGGAAAGAGGCTTAGTCTTAGTAGCATTTAATGTTACTATTCATTTACGTATCCGTTTCACTACAAACTAGAGGTCGTTTTCTAAAGTTTCCGCCAATGCTTTGGATAGGTGTACATTCGCGTTTCCCTTATATCTGTTTTAGAAAGTTTTTGGGTTAGTAAACAGTTTAAACAGCAGGTTCAATTGACAGGGGAAGGAAAATAAAGACGGAAGTAATAATAGGGATGGACAAAAATAAAGACTTGGCCAGAGATAGATTAGTTTTTAAGTCAATTCAACTGAATATGATTATGATTGTACTTTGCAACATCATTTGTTTGTCATGTTTTATTTTTCTATCTTTTTTTATGAAAATCACTCATAACAAGGCATGAAGCTACTTGATGTCAGGAGTTAAAAAAAAAAAATACTACTTCAAGGTCAAAAACTAGCCAGTGATAAATGTTAGACGGATAGATTTCGGCCCAGAAAACAGCAATTCTCCCCCTTTTGTCAGAAGCATTGCTCGTGGAATGTGAGGACTAAAGGACAAAATAAGGGAAGTGAGAACTACGAGGCAGCCGAAAGTAAACCCAAGGTCAACTTTCTATTTTCCTTTCTAATCTTTATCACAGCATCACTTAGTTTATATTCTGCACTTATATATTCCTTTTCTCACTACAAGATTAGTTTTATTAGACTAGTGTAGTGTTTAAGAGAGATGGAGAAAAATTAAAACTTATTTGGTCCATCCATAACTATAGAAGTCTAATCTCTTTGAATAAATGCTTGTTGAAATTATTGTTAGACTAACTAATGCAACCAGCACCCCCCCCACCACCACCACCAAACCAAGTTCTGACATGGATGCAGAAAAACCACAAGTTTTGCAGATTTTCACCATCACATCACAGGGTGCAGAGCAGTTAATGGCAAAGTCAGAAATTCATATGATCTTTGTAGCCTTAGACTATATCCAGTACCGAGTCACTCAGAACACGACAATGAGTGACCCCCTGGGTCATGATAGTATTATGTAGAGGGCAGAGCTACATGGAATGCAGAAGTGAAATTGCAGAATTGGTGTTTCAGTTGTGTAAAACTTCCCAGCATGCTATGCGATCATGACTTCTGGCACCTACGCATATCACATTTGACTTTTGAGCACTTTGACAATTATATTCTGTCTTCTGGAATAAGTGTTAGGAGTGTGGCTCAGAAGGTACCAGAATACGTTTTTGTTGTATCTCAATAAGTGTAGGTAATACTTGTGTTTATGTAACGAGATTTTTATGCACCCCGGACAGCACCAGATTACCTTGCTGATGATCATGAGGGTTAGGTGAATCAGGAGTGTTGACATTTGGTTAAAGAAACCAGATCCACTCTGAAACTGGAAGCCCAAACCGCAACTACGAGAACCCCATATCTGCTGATGAGAAGTCAATCACAGCTTCTAACAACGAACGGCCAACCAATGAGTTAAAGGTACTGCTACACAGACTTAGGGTCATGTGTATTTTGTATGCTCTGAGCCTTACTGCAGTAGTTCCACTAACAGTTTGCAATTTGGAGACGGAATTGTTTTTGTTGAGATAAGTGATTTCAATCATGCTTTTTATTTTAGATTTAAAATATTAACAACTCCATTTTATTTCAGTATTTAATTTGTGTATTTCTGTTTTATTAAATGCTAGCTTTTTTCTAGTCCAATACCGGCTTCCATCTTATCTAGAAATTACTTATAACGGCACCAACTTACTTTCGGAAGAACCCCCCCCCCCACCATCAGCCTTTTCTTTTATGTCGTAAGCTTCTTAAAACGTTACTAGCTTAAGTTCAGAATAAAATCACGACTTTCTTTTACCGGCTAACTTAAAAAAAAAATGTTTTGAACGCTACTAACTGAATTTCTTTCAATGCAGTTTGCAATTTGGAGACGGAATTGTTTTTGTTGAGATAAGTGATTTCAATCATGCTTTTTATTTTAGATTTAAAATATTAACAACTCCATTTTATTTCAGTATTTAATTTGTGTATTTCTGTTTTATTAAATGCTAGCTTTTTTTTTTTTTTTTTTTTTTTCCCTCGTACATATGTTTATTTATCTACCGAGTTGATAGCAAAAATTACGAATTATACTCATTTTTAGTTCGTGTGAGGGGAATCTATCACCATACTTTCCCTTAAACACGTCTGTTGGACTTTTATGAAGTACAATACTTAATAGTTTTTTTTTTTTTTTTTTTTTTTTTTAATGGAGAGTAGAAAACGCATTGTGGATGCGTTATCGGCAGCTCCTGTTACTCTCGCTTCTTCTTTTTTGTCCCTCAGTCCTCATTTTTTAAATGAGTGATTTTTCGGACAAAGGGAGAAGAAAAAGCTGTTTTCTAGGTTGGCAGTATTTTTGCGAACAGTTTGCTGAGATGGCTTAAATTTTCTGTTTCTATGTCTATCCTTGTAGCCATGTCACTAGTAAGGGTGCTGGAGGTAAACGTTTTGTCTGGGCTGACGTTATCCGCCTGATAGTCAGGGACCCGAACCTTGGATTAACCACTAAGGAGGCCGTCCTATCAGCAGGTGCAAAGTACTGGGGCTGCTGTATTGCCATTTGGTGAATGGATTCTGGACCATGCAGTAGCTTCTGGTGGGGCCTCTCGATGCCATACTAGTGGGTAATTGTTACGGCTTTACCTTATCATTAGCTACAAATAAAAAAAAATTCTTCGTTTCTTTTTCTCTCTTAATTTCCCCTCTCTGTCCTGCTCTAAGTAAATCTGTCGACCTAGTCCACAAATTCCAAAATTTCATCATGACAAGTTTCAAGAAAAAATACACGATTAAACCCGGTTCTCCAACTTCCAACGTAGACCCCTACTACCATGTCTCCTTCTCCAACATCAGGGGTCTACGTTCTAACCTTCCAGAGGTTGAAACCCAATTACAGGAGACTAAACCAGACCTTTTATTTTTAAGTGAAACTGGCATTGGACAGGCTATTTCCCTAGATGAGTTTGCAATTTCAGGATACTCTAACTTAACTTCTAAAACTGACCCCCAAGATCGCCATGGGCATGGAATATGTGCCTATATTAAAGATAGCTTTCCATGTGGGAGGGACATCTCCAGGGAAGATCCTAACTTACCCTATATGTGCTTCCGGGTTGCTTTAGCTCACACTACTGCATTTATATTTACTCTCTATCGCCCCCACAACAGCGGAGTTACTATCTTTCAAAGCATATCTGAGAAAATTGACCAAGTCCTTTCTACTTATCCTTCAGCTAACATTCATATATGTGGAGACTTCAATGTTCACAACGTCGAATGGTTGACCCACTCAAACAAGACCGATGATGAGGGGAGGTTCTGTCATGATTTCTCCATTGCCTATGACCTCACTCAGATTGTTCAGGAACCTACCCGTGTGCCCGATAATGACGGCCAGTATGCGAGCCTACTAGACCTTTTTATCACAACTTGCCCTGAACTATGTTTAGTTTCTGTTCTGTCGCCTCTTGGATCTTCCGACCACTCTGTTGTATCAATCAAGATAAAAATGAAATGTAATAAGTCCCCAGACGTACCTCTTCATCGTACAGTATATCGATACACTAAGGCTGACTGGGATAGCTTCCGTACATTTATATCTGATCTACGTCTGCATTCCATGTTTAAAAAGGATGTGTCCTCTATAGTATTAGACCTAACTGAATGGTTAATTGTAGGTATTGACCATTTCATACCCTCTAAAGTTTCAGCAAAAACCTAACAGCCAGCCATGGTTCTCTCCAGAATGTGCTGCTGCCATTGCGCACAGAAATCACTTTTTCCACTGCTTCAAACGTAATAGATGTATGGAAACTAAAGCCGTTTTCAGGACTGCCAGCAACCATTGTAAGAAAGTAATAAGGAACGCAAGAGTGTTGTATGCTCAATCTGTTAAGTCCAAAGTAGCTGAGCAGCGGGTTGGTTCCCACCAGTTTTGGCAAATAGCAAACAGAATCCTGAACAGAAGCGTGTGCTCCATCCCAACTATTATCAATGGACCTGAGGTAATCTCGTCAGCATCAGACAAAGCCAAACTCTTTGTCAAGAACTTTGCAGCTAATTCTACCCTTTGCGACCAAGACCGCCAACCCCCAATATTTCCTCCTGTATCAGAAAACACGCTATGTGATATACGTATATCTGTATGTGATGTTGCGAAGCTAATCAAAAACCTTGATTCGAGTAAAGCAACTGGCCCTGACGGTATTCCAATTATAGTACTCAAAAAACTTCAACCTGAATTAGCGCCCATACTTACAAAACTGTTTAAACGTTGTCTTAAGGAGAATAGTTTCCCATCTCCCTGGAAAATCTCATCAGTATGCCCTGTATTTAAGAATTCAGGTGATCGCTCATCCCCCTCTCAGTACAGGCCAATAAGTCTCCTGTGCGTCATGAGTAAGTTGCTAGAATCTGCGTTAAATACAGAAGTAATCAAACATCTCAACAAAAATAACCTTCTTAGTGACACTCAATATGGTTTCCGTTCTGCTAGATCTACAGCAGATGTCCTTACAGTTATATCGCATAGGATTAGCAAATCTCTCGACGGTGGCAATCTTTCTAGGGCAATTGCTCTTGACATATCTAAAGCCTTTGATAGGGTATGGCATAAAGGTTTACTTCATAAGATCGCTAGCTATGGTATAGCTGGAAAAGTCTTCTCAATTATTAAATCATTTCTTTCTGATAGGTTCATAAGAGTAGTAGTTGAGGGGCATAAATCAGAAGCTCACAGTATTAATGCCGGTGTCCCTCAGGGATCCATCCTGGGCCCAACTCTTTTCCTGATCTACATTAATGATCTTCCAAATCATATCCTTACATCATTTGTAGACATTTATGCTGACGACACTACCATTTATGGTAGCACATCTAAGACAGTAAATGACCAAGTTCTCTCCAATTCTCTCTCCTCTGATCTTGAGCACGTAGTACAATGGGGAAAGGAGTGGCTGGTTACTTTTAATGCATCTAAAACCAAGCTTCTCTCTTTACATCATCAACATTCTAATTCACATTTGTCATCAATTGAAATGAATGGCTCTCGTCTTCAGGAGGCCTCAAGTTTTGACAAGCTTCTGGGCTTGACCATTACTCCTGATCTTAAATGGAACACGTATATCAAATCTGTTGCCAAGGCCGCTGGAAAAATGGTGGGATCTTTCTATCGATCCAGTAGATATCTCACTGCTGATGCTATTCTCTACCTATATAAGAGCCAGGTACGTCCAAGGATGGAATACTGTTGCCACATCTGGGCAGGAGCTGCTAGAAAGGACTTGTCCTGCCTTGATAGAGTTCAAAATAGACTTCGTAGCCTCGTAGGAGATGTCCTTTTCTCCTCCTTGCAACCTCTATCTCACAGAAGAGATGTTGCGAGTTTGTCTCTGATGTATCGTTATTTTCATGGAAAGTGTTCAACTGAGCTTCAATCTATGGTCCCCCCTCGCCAAACTTTCACAAGAAACACTCGTCTAGCTGTAAACACTATCAATAATTTCCCCCACTCTTTATCTGTGCCTAAACCTAAACGTAGATTCCATGAACAAAGCTTCTTTCTTAGAACTGCACGCCTGTGGAATTGTCTTCCGTTTTCCTGCTTTCCGGCTGACTACAATATGGTTGTGTTCAAGTCTAAAGTAAATAAGTTCTTGATGAGCCGTTCCATATAAGTTATTAAATTTACCAAATTTTCATTACTAATGATTACTATATTGACCAATTTCTACTGTACACTCTTTAACCCTTATCCTTGAGTGGCCTCTGGGCCTTGATAATGTGGTGACGCCTTTGTAAAAAAAAAAAAAAAAAAAAAAAAGTGTCTGGTTATATTCTGAAAAATCCATTACTAGATGAAGATAAGAGTGTAGCCATGGAAACTTAGGGTTAATCTCAGTGTTTGGAGACTATAAACGACTTGATTACACTAATTGATCCCGTGAAGCAGGATTGTGACAAAAACAACACTCGTGCCTTGTTATATTTATATTAAATCTGATGTTCGGTTGAAGGTTTCTTTGAACTAATCTCAAAATAATTTTACAATTTGTAAACTGGTACCAACATTCGCCAACACGGATCCACAGACGAGATTATTGTATGAAGATATATATATATATATATATATATATATATATATTACAAGATATCATAACGGCACGTTTTCACACAGGCAGACTGTTTAGCTGACAACCAACTTGTGCTTGTTTTGTAATTTACTATGAAATGACCAGACGTATATTTATTATCTATGAGGTTGAGGCGTCGCTAGAAACCCAGTAAAACCAGTTGATTTTGTTAAGAGGCCTGACATGAAAAATTGAATGATTTAGGCTTGGGAGAAGGTGGGGTCCGCATGTCGACCAAACACCAACCTCTGTCTCCTCACTGCAGTGTTGCATCATTGTGCCTATTTTACAAGCACTTTAATGGAATGTGCTCTGATAAACTCTTAGCACTTGCAACCCCTCGATATACATGCTCCAGACTAATCTGGCAAACAGAAAAATCCCACCCCTTTACTAAGATCTCTAAATGCCCGAAAGCCTTCAAACTCTAATAGTATCTTCCCTTGAACTGCTAGACTTTGGAATTCGCTCCCTGTTTTCTGCTTTTCTGATTTAAACTTCAGCAAGTGAGTACAATTTAATGTGAGCAACTCCTCACAGTCCCCTATTAGACACAATCCCAAATAGTAGCCTCTTACGCTCCAAGTGGCAATGTACCTTTGTTTACAATAAAAGTTAAAAAAAAGAAAAAAAAAAAAACTTAGCTGTTATGATATTGCATTTAATCTTTCCTTTTGTCAATCATTGAAGAAATTCTTCTAGAGTGAGGCAATTTTTATTTTTTTTTTCAAATCCGAAGTGCTCCTTTTTGAGGGAGCTGGATTTTCCCTCCTACATTAGAAACTGACCTCCTACTTAACTCTTCCTTCATAAGGAGGAAAACAAATAGGAATACAAAAAAAAAAGTAAAGAAACGCTTAAAAATAAGCAAAAATGGATCAAGTCAGTGCAAAAGTTTTTGATGGTTTCTAGAAGGTGACATTTTAAATCATCGTAACTTATTTCATTCATATTGTTACTAGCAAGACCTGTGGAAATTCCACAGGGCTCATTCGTATGTAATACTAGACTATCCGTGACCCGTTGGGTCAGTATGTTATATTAGCTATGGAATTCATGTATGAGCGTGACACTTGTGACGTAAAGAAAATGTTTTTTTTTTTTTTTTTTTTTTTTTTACATAACAGAAACATTTCTATTAAAGTATATTAAAATAAAAAAAGAATATAGATTTCTATGAGTCGTTCTGTTTATTATAATTGATTATTTTTTAAAAAAAAATTACAGTTACTGAATTATAAATGTTTGGCCATACTTACAGGTAAATGTGCACTGAACAGATACTATAATACTTATTATAGTTAAATTCAAATTTTGATATGTTTTTTTTTTTTTTTTTTTTTTTACATCGTTCATTTCTGTATTACGTTTAAGTTATGTTAAACCCCACTCTTCCCATGTTAAATAATAATTTCGAAATAATAACGTTAATATTTCAGTGCGCAGGTCATGCGCGCATATGCAACCAGATGTCGTAAACCGGAAAGTGGGTTACATACATTGTTACAAGGTCATTTGAGTTTTATAATTATATAGATATTGATGTTGGCATTCTGTAAATGTTCAGTGTGAATAGAGATGCTCTGATATTATTGTAGCTTTTTTGTTAAAATTGCAAAAGTATTTATCTAAGCTAGCAGGGACGCCCGGCATAGCCAGGTCGTAAAGTATGCTTAAATATGATGTTTTAATTCTTGCAGATTTTGTATATATTATTATAGAGTTAATGTTCTATTGATTTTTTTATATATTATAAAGTTGCGATTTCAAAAATAAAAAATATATACCATATGACTTTGGTGGCTTGAATCAACACCGAAATAAAAACTTATATATATGAGTTCCTACTGCCGTAATCGAAACCAAAACTTATGAAGAATTCTTGATAAAATTATTTATAAGAAATGGAAGTACATAACAATTAAACGACCCGGATTTAAGCATGACACAGAAAATAACACACACGCTATCGTATTGATATATAGATTACTTACACGTATCACCATAATTAATTCATAACTTTTTTTTCTCGATTATTAAAGCGTCATTCATATTTTTCTTCAATATTCTCATCAATGTTGACCGAAAACGATATTCTTTAGTCAGCAGAAAGGGCATCATCTTTCACGATGATAATGCTCGTCCTCAAACAGTACTACTGATCAAATATCTCCTAGAAGAATTTGGTTGGGAAATTTTGTCCCATCCTGCATATTCTCATGACCTAGCTCCCTCAGATTATCACTTATTTCAAGGATTACAAAACTATTTAGATGGCCTTACATTAACGTCATGAGAGGAGATCGAACATGAGTTAGATTCATATTTCATGTCAAAACCGGAAGAATTTTACAAACGAGGCATTTATAAGCTCGTTGACAGATGGAATCAAGTTATAAAGAACGAAGCTCATAATTGATAAAAAAAAAAATAGTTTTAAAAACATTTTTTTTAATTTTCAAGATGAATTTTTAAATCTGCATAAACTTTGGCACAGACCTAAGATATATACGTTTATATGAAAAAAACAAAAACAATTAAACAGGAAAAAAACATCAAAACGAAAGATTTACCAGTTTCATTCGGATCAATAAACGTCTTCAGAAAAAAGAGTTTTTGATGATTTCTTCTTTTTTTTTTTTTTTTTTTTTTTACATAGGCATCACCACTTATCAAGGCCAAGAGGCCACTCAAGGATAAGCGTTAAAGAGTGTACAGTAGAAATTGGACAATATAGTAATCGTTAGTAATGGAAATTCGGTAAATTTGTTAATAAGTGGAACGGCTCATCAAGAACTTGTTTATGTTAGACTTGAAGACAACCATATTGTAGTCAGCTGGAAAGCAGGAAAACGGAAGACAATTCCACAGGCGTGCAGTTCTAAGAAAGACGCTTTGTTCATGGAATCTACGTTTAGGTTTAGGCACAGATAAAGAGTGGGGGGGGGGAATTATTGATAGTGTTTTTTTTTTTTTTTTGCTTCTGTCTTTTTCATACATCCTGTCTCCACGACATTTCATTTTATATTGTGTATTTTGTCTTTATAGATTTGTATGTGTGTACACAGACAAAAGAAAATATATAATTACTAGGGCTAGGACAACAGCATATTCTTTTCATTGTTTTGACTCTCGAGTGTGTATTCCTCCATATCTTATATGCTTTTATATAAAATATGGTTCTCGGTTGATTAACTGTGTCAGATATATACTCGAGTCAAAACAATCGAAAGAATATTCTGTTGTCATAGCCCTGATAATTACTTATGGTGGACTGTAGTTGAACTGCTATTTTATCGTGAGCAGCGGGGGAGAGCAATTAGAAGTGCATAAGTGGATTAGATACATTTGACAGGATTTGAACTCTTCATGCTGATTTTATAATGAGGCAGTAATTGTTCTGATGACCTTTTTCTGAAATTGGCATTTGGAAATATTTATTATGTTTCTAGATTTTCTTAATGACAAACGGATTTTTTTTTCTGGGTTAGATACCGACAAAGCAAAAGGAAATTTAGTATGTAAAAAATGTCCGTTAAAAAGACGATTTTAATTATGACCCGACCTCTTTTTCTGTTCAACTTAATCATTTTGATTGCGATCGCTTTAATAAGATAGCACATATGAGCAAGGCACTCCCACAATTATTAAGAAAAAAAAGGGCCTCCAACCTGTAACATGTCTAGACAGGACTCCCAAAAGTGTCATGTCATGTCATGTCATGTCTAATAAGATAAAGATATTCGCAATATTGTGAATCTATATATTAATGCGATGATAGCGTGTGTGTTATTTTCTGTGTCACACTTACATCCGGGTTGTTTAATTCTTATGTACTTCCATTTCTTGTCATAAATAATTTTACCAAGAATTCTTCATAAGTTTTGGTTTCGGTTATAGCTGATGGCACTAAAGTCATTTAATTTTTTTATAAACCATTTTATCAAGAATTCCTCATAAATTTCGGTTTCGATTTCGATCATAGCTAATGGCACTCCAATCTATTTTTAAAAATAATTTTATCAAGAATTCTTCATAAGTTTTGGTTTCGGTTTCGATTTCGATTATAGCTGAAAGAAACTAAAGTTATATATATTCATAAGTTTGGGATTCGGTTTCAATTCAAGCTGATGAACCCAAGTCATATAGATATATTTTTGAAATCGCAACTTTATAATGTATAAAAATCGATAGAACATTAACTCTATAATAATATATAGGGAATATGCAAGAATTAAAATATCATATTTAAGCATATTTTATGACCTGGCTACGCCGGGCGTCCCTGCTAGCTTAGATAAATACTTTTGCAGTTTTAACAAAAGAGCTACAATAATATCAGGGCGACTTCATTTACGCTGAACATCTACAGAATGCAACCATCAATATATTACACATGAATGAGTCTCCTGTGGAATTTCCACAGATCCCACTAGTAAAGCATTATTATAGTTAAGTATAACTCTCACTTCTCTTATTTTGTCCTTTAGTTCTTATATTCCATGAGTGATGCTTCTGACAAAGAGGGAAGAATTGCTGCTTTATTGGTTAGAATCTGTTCTCTCTAACACTTATCGTTGGCAAGGTTTTTGACTTTCAAGTCGTGTTTTTTTTATTTATTTTATTTTTAGCACCTTATATCAAGTGGCTTCATGCCTTGTCTGGAGCGGTTTCCAAAAAACAAAAAGCTAATATAAAGTTACATACTTTGCAAGTTGAATAATTTCAAACAGTACCACAAAGAATATAATTTGTGTGTTTTTAGTGCTGGGATGATGAATCGGAAATGTAAATTGGAAACATTTGTGCTAATTTTCCGATGCCTAAAACGATTCCTTTTGTCTTTTTTATTTGCTTTTGTATGAAGCAAAATCTTCCATTGCTGGTAGTAATAATAAAATAAATTTTGATTGATTTCAAATTACCAGTGAAACTAAAATCTATAGATCATACCCCACAAGTCTATTTTTACGTCTGGAAAAAAATGTCTTCACATTTAACATTTGTTTTTACAGTAATCGGACGGAAAAAAAAATAACAACTTTGTAGTTAAATATTTAGAGATTTCTAAAGAATCGGTAATTGTATTGGAATCGGGAATTTAGTCCAGAATCGGTAATTGTATTAGGACTGGAGAAAAATATTGGAATCGTCCCATCACTAGTGTGCGTGTATGTTTGCATATATCTACGTTGATATATATTTGCGTGGAAAAAAAAAAAAAGATCTTTTTGATGAGATTTTAATTATGCATAAACGAAAATAAACCGTATGGAATTACAGTAGAACCCCAGGATATGTTTTTTTTTTTTTCTTTTCTTTCTTTTATCTTTCAGGTTACGATGTGGAATACAATGTTTTTTCGGACCCTAGTTACGATATTTGCCCCACCTTACGGTCAAATTCATAATGTCATTTGATTATATACATGTGTATTATATGCTGTACTGTATTTTATTACTAATTTTTAATATGTAGTGTATAAAATTTTGCTTAGGCCCCGCTATATGGCGATTTCATTTTAATCCCAACCCCAGAACATATTAATGCTGTATCCCGGGGTTTTATTGTATTTACTTTATACTCTTTTTCGCTTCGAACAGGGAATGTTGCCACTTGGAACATAATGGGCAATTATTTGGGATTGTGTCTATGGGCCTGTGGGGAGTTGAGCAGCAAGATGTTTGCTTTGTATTTAAACTTCTGCAGACTAGTACAGTCCGAGGAGCAGGTAATAGGAAGGGAATTTCAAAGTCTAGCAGTCCAAGGGAGAAAACTATTACATTTATATATTTTTTCATTATTGGAATCCTTTGAGATGAGTAATTTATATATTTATTTGTTTGCTTGTGGACTGTTATCCTCATCTTCATAGTTGTTTCACAATGTTTCGACCAACTATTTCTCTGGCTTTCGTCAGGTGGTTAACCGCGACGAGATAAGAATTTATCCCCAGTAATTACTGCCTTCCATAGTTGTTGTTGTTCTTGTCTCACCACGTTTTTGGCCAACTAATCCTCTCGCCTGCTTTATGTAAGATCGAAACCACTATCTTCGGACAATGCTCACCTGGAACCATAGAAACTCAACGCCTCTATCCACTGCGCCATGGACCCAAGGCAATCAAGGTTAGATTTTTGGTCGTATAAATCCAACTTTTTGTTCTTATCTGATCTTTCATCGTCGGATGCGTACCGAATGGTATTATATATTTTTATTTTTTATATTATTGGAATCCTTTGAGACAAGTAATTTATATATTTATTTATTTGAAGAAGGCCAGAGGATTAGTTGGCCGAAACGTCATGAAACAACAACTATAAAGATAAGGATAACAGTCCACAAATAAATAAAAAGAAACTATTATTAATTCTGAGCAAACATTACAAATAAATATGACGAAAATAGTTAAAATTGAAAATAGGCCAAACAAAAATGCAATGTGGGTGTGCGAGAGGGAAAAATATGCAGAATAAGAGGATGAGAAAAATGAGTGGCAACAATTTTTATTTTTATTCATTTATTTTTTAAATTTACTGGGTTGGACAAACATAGATGATCCTAGAAATGTTCAGCTGAACATGTACATACTAGAAAAAGTGCGACCTGTTGGGTCAGTCATTGAACCCTAGTTAGATTGTTTGAATCCGGAAAAAGTGAGTTTGCAAAACCACTTAAAAATAAAGACAAAATCCCGAATTAGTTGCTTTCTGCTTGCTATATATCCCTCCCTCTCTTGCTCTCTATTATACTAAAAGTCTGAATTTGTTCGTCTCAAATTTTAACATCATGACGTCATTTCTAACAAACTTTTCAAACTTAACGCCTATGACTAGAACGCTCTGTTTTGGTTTCAGTTCTTGCTAATTGCACTTGTCATATTTTTTTTTTTCATTTTCACCCCAAACAAGGCAAAGTGCAACTTTGATGTAGGGGGCTACTATCGGGAACATAAGCTGCAGGGATATTATGTAGGGAGTTGAGCAGCAAGATGTCTGTTCACATTATGCTTGAACTTCTGCATGTCAGTACAGTTGGAAAAGCAGAATCCCGGAAGGGAGTTCCAAAGTCTAGCAGTTCTGGGGGAAAAATTATTAGAGTAGAAGGCTTTCTCAAATATAGGGATCTTTACTGTGTATGGGCCAGGATTTTTGCAGTTTGTCGGGGATATTTACGTCAAAGGGGTACAAGGGCTTGTAGTTCGTCGGAGCATTCACCATTAAAATGTTTGTAGAACAGGCAGAGGGATGCATCATCTTGTCGATGGGAGAGGTTGAAGCTTTGATGACAGTTTAGGACCTATCAGGTTGGCGACCGTTTTGTGAACCCTGTCCAGGAGTGAGAATAGTAGCAGATGCACCAGCCCAAATGTGACAACAGTACTCCATACATGGGCGAATCGTGGCCTTGTAGTGGTACAGGATACTTTCAGGCGTAAGTAGCTTTCTAGCATGGTAGAGAGAGCTCACCTTCTTTGCAGCGGCCTTGGCAATGCTTTTAATGTATTTGTTCCAGCTCATGTTCCCTGTGAACATTAAGCCAAGGAGTTTGAAAGAAGTACTTTCAGATAATGTATCTTTAGTCATAGCTATTATATGTTGAAGGTTTCTTGTAATTATTGAAATAAACAAGCTTAGTCTTAGCAGCATTGAATGTGACCGTCCATTTTTGTCCCCATTCCACTACAGACTGGAGGTCATCTTCTAGTGTCTTTGCCATTTACTTAGATATGTGTTCATTTGTTTTCCCCTCATGGCTATTATAGAGTGTGGTGTCATCAGCAAATATACCCATCTCAGAAACAATTTTATCAGGGAGGTCATTAATGAATATTAGGAATAATAAAGGTTCATGGATAGACCCCTGAGGTGCACCTACATTTTATCATATTGTTTAGATGTACGGCCGTCGAAGAGAACCTGGATTATTCTCTTATTTAAGAAATAATTAATTACTAGCGGGGGTACCCGGCGTTGCCCGAGTGTTTGTTTCTCTTATTTAAGAAATATTTAATTATGTTAAGTATTCGTTCAGTGATACAGTAAGATCTGATTTTCCTGAGAAGACCACCTTGCCAAACCCTGTCAAAAGTCTTAGATATATCTCTCACCTACTTTGTCCAGTGTATGGTATATATGTTCAGAGATTACAGTTAAGATATCTGCTGTAGAATGGGCTTGTCTAAATCCATATTGTTGGTCAGTCAGAAGTTTAGCAGCTGTAAGGTGATGGACTGGGGCTTGGTTAATTATGGACTCAAATATTTTGGCAAAAAACGGGAGGAGGCTAATTGGGTGATAATTTAATGGGTCAGTTCTTTTGCCAGAATTCTTGTAAACTGTTACCACAAAAGCAGTTTTCCAGCAGTCAGGAAAGCAAGATTCGTTAAGGCATTTGTTGTATAGTTTGGAGATGACTGGAGCAACCTCAGCGGAGCCTTTTTTTTTTTTTTTTTTTTTTTTTAATAGCACAGTCGGGATGAGATCGGGTCCACATACTTTTGAGGTGTCTAGTTTTTTTATGATATCATGCACCTGAGAAGGGGTGTTTTTTAAAAATCATTTAGGTTAGCTAGACAGCATGTACACCCATATGTTACAAACCATATTAAATATATCTCGGCAAGATTATCCCATGAAGCAGCAACTTTATGACAACCTGCCTGCCATATCTACTATCATCAGGAAGTGATGTCTACGATTTACCGGTCACTGCCAGAGGAGCAAGCTAGATATATATTATTCCTTAATTGGAATTCATTTTTGAGATGAGCATTATATATATTAATTTATTTTTATTTCGGACTATTATTCTCATCTTTATTAGTTGTTTTTCATCTTTTATTGGTTTTGTTTATTCACAACGTTTCGGCCAACTATTCCTCTGGCCTTCATCAGGTGGTAACCGCGACGGATAGGAACTTCGAATCTCCTAACTGCATTCTCAGCCATCACTGCCATCCGTAGTTGTTGTCGTCTCACCACATTTTTGGCCAAGTAAACCTCTGGCACGCTTTGGGTGGGATTGAAACCGCTATCTTCAGACAATGTTCACCTGGAACTGTAGAGATTCAACGTCTCTATCAACTGCGCCACGGGTCCCGAAGTTCCTATCCGTCGCGGTTACCACCTGACGAAGGCCAGAGGAATAGTTGGCCGAAACGTTGTGAATAAACAACCCAATAAAAGATGAAAAACAACTAATAAAGATGAGAATAATAGTCCGAAATAAAAATAAATTTATGAACAAGCTAGAGTTGGTGAGGAATGTATTGCTGCGAACTCCATGACACGAGTGCACAAGCATAGGACGAACTGTGATCCTGAAGACATGAGGCAGCTGATGGAAGACATATGAAAGTTCGGACAAGTTCGACCAGATAGATCATGTATTGTTATCCTAAAATAAAGTTTGTCTGTGTACATAGTTGTTTATATCACTTTTACAGTTTAATAGGTTTTTGAGGTCTTTAGAATTTCAAACTTCTTCAAACATCATCGACAATAGTCATACATTCCCTCACTCTTTGCTACAGGATAAATATTTTTTTTTATTATTTGTGGTGTTAATTCCTCTGCAAAATGCTTGCAAGAGGAAGAAAATGTGAATCCTTTTAATTATTTTATTTTTTAAATCTTGTTGGTTAAATATTCAAAAGCCATCGATTTTGCTTATTGTATTTCCTGCTACATATGACACGGTTTATTTGATAGATTTTCACAAGATGGCGCAAGTCCTAGAGTTCACCTCAACTTGTATGTGCTTTGGTGACGAACATCTATTGATCTCGACATTTTATGTGGTGGAAAATACAGTGATGCTTTAGTTTAGAACAGTTAATGAATAACTGTATGCGCGTGTGTGTGTATATATACATAACGAGTATGCTATATAGTCGATCATGTCATCTAGTATGTATACAATGTTCACATTTAGCGTAACCATGTATATACAGAACGTATTCATGTAAACGTGGCACCAGAACCAAGCGTTTCTCTTTTAATGTATGTATAAAATACACACTTTTTTTCATCTCCTGTGTGGGTGCATATGTGCATGTTATGTATTTAATTACTGTTCATAAAGCAAGTAAATGTCAATAATCTCATGACGGCATGTTCAATACTGGACCATTAACCTTCGTTTCATCAAGTTCCATTTCTCCAGTGGTTATTTTTGACTTGATATCCTGTAACAAAAGATATTTTCCTCTGAAGGAAACTCCAATTAACATGTTATATTTTACTTATAATTTTATTACCATCTCCTCTCAGAGTTTGCCGACGTTTCTCTCTAGATTCTACATCCTGCTATATACATTTGAATACGCTTCCATGAACGTAAAAATATATCGATGGATTCAGTGTCAAGTTCCTCGTAAAACCGACTAACTAAATCTCTCTCTCTGTTTTATGCATATGTGTTACTAGCCTGTATGCCCGGCGTTGCCCGGGTGTTTTTAGGTGTGTGTTGAACAAAAAAAAAAAAAAGTTGTATTAGGCAGGCAAGCTCGAACCCGTGACGCAAAGGCAGAAAAGAAAGTGGAGGTGTGTGTAAAGGTGTTGGTTGGGGGGGAAAAAAAGGAAAATTGTGAGTGCAAAAAAAAAAAAAAAAAAAGTGGTAGTAGGCAGGTAAGCTCGAACCCATACCATGAAGGAGGCAAGGAACGTGAATAAAAAAAAAACCTGCCGTCTTTGCTGTTGCGTCCATCGCCAAACCGGAAGTGACGTAAGTTTAAATTAAGGCTAGAGAATCAAAAAGAGGGGCTGACTTTCGAAAATATCGGCGAAAAAAGCGCCCCCTCCCTGTAGAAAACTGCCCAGTTAAGGGTAAAGTAATTAATGTTTTTGGCCAATTTTTCGATATCTGTCGTTTGAAGGGTCGAGCTTCAAAATGATACCGACCTTGTGAAAATCCGTTGCCTGTGTCGAAAGTTTTAGGCAGACCTACAAACATACATACATGCATACATACATACATACATACATACATACATACATTTAAACAGACATGTGAGATTTATATTATAGATAACCGTTTCTTTGTTATGCCCTATATAAGCTTTGTCAAAGGTCATCCTTGTTATTAACTAAATTAATTCAATTAAATTTCAACTGTTATTGTTATGAATATTTGTCTTCTAAATATTTTATTGCGACTTTAAAATTTGCTATTGTTTCAAATATTTATCTTACAATATTCTTCTGTTATTTCAATATTTTATATTTTAATAACATTGTAACATATCGCAGTGTTATCTTTTGTTTCACTCGTTCTCTTGGGTAACTTGGCACTGCCAGGGAGACATAATATCCAACACAGTGGTTCCCAACCTTTTTTTATATGACGTAAAAATTGTAAAAAAAATTTTGTGGCACATATACCACAAAATGAAATATTTTGTACTCATAAAGCCTTTTTGCAATAAAAATAAAAAGACAGAAAATTATATAAGGAGAATTTTTATTCACATAAATCGCATATCTGATATAGAATAATAATGGGGAATGTCAGAGGGACAGTTGTGCCTGGTGTTTTTTAACTACTGCTGCAATATGTGGATGAATGTGAGAAAGATACACTGTTTACTCTTCTTCAATATTTAAAAAAAAAAAATTTCCGTTTTTTTTTTTTTTTAATTTATTTTTAATGTTGCTTAGGTAAGAAAATCCCAGTTCACGAAGTTGAGAATTGCAGATTTTGATGTATTTTTTGCTTAGAGTTCGATGCTCTTCCATAACAGAAATCCAAAAGTCGTCCAATGGCAATTGTGCAAACTTCAATTTGAAACCACAATCACTAGATAGGCGTGTTAATTCTTTCTCTTCACATCATTGGAAAGGTTGATAATTGATAAATAGGTCTATGACAACAGCATATTCTTTTCATTGTTTTGACTCTCGAGCATATATCCGACACAATTAGACACCTTTAATCAATTGAGAACCATATAACTCTATCTAAAAACATATAAGATATTAACAGATATATACTCGAAAGTAAAAATGATGAAAAGAATATTCTCTTGTCATAGCCCTACTGATAAATCTAGTCATGTCACCATGATTAAGAAGTTATTTTATTAAACAAAATCAAATTATATAGCTTCTATCTATTATTTCTTCGTGGTACACCAATAATCATTCCAAGGCACATTAATGTTGGGAATCACTGGTTTAAAAGATGTAATGACAATATCTCTTGGTTTCTAATGTGATCTTATTCTCTACAGCCGGACAATGCCGACTAGCCTTTCTAGTCGATCAATAAACGTGAAATAAAAATAACAGAAAAACAAGAGTGAATAAAGAAGTCAAGTGAATACGTGAGAAAAGTCCATTGATGCAAAATGGCATGAGAATAGTTTTAAAAAGTGGATTATCTAAGTGTCGTAGGAATCAATACACATAGTTTTAGCTATATAATTATAAAACTCAAATGACCTTGTCACCATGGGTGTTCTAACCCAACATCCGGTTTACGACTTCCGGTTGCGTATGCGTACATAAACATAAACCCATAACAGCGTAAACAAATAAACAGAAATCGTTACCTTTTCAAAATTTGACCTGCGCACTGAAATATTAACGTTATTTTTATTCATTCTCCATTTTTTAATACACCTTTCTTAAAAAAACATTCATACATTTTCTTCTACACTACCAACATAAATAAATAACCTGAAAATGTTTTTTTTTTTTTAATTTGCGTTACAAATAAATAATCAACGTGACAATAAAACATATTGTTTTATTGTGTACGTTTTCAGCATCCAAATTGCTTTTTTTTTAAAATTGTTTTTGCGTTTAAATTATCCAAATAAACAATTGTTAATGCTTTCTGCTTTTTTTTTTTTTTTTTACATCATTCATTTCCGTATCGTCTTAATTAGTTTTATTGACCTTATTATTAACATATAAATTAAATATTTGACTCAATGGGTCATGAATGTTTGTTTATAATAAATGAAAAAAAGTTACATTTTATTTTCGTTTTCTATTTAAAAAGCCATTCTTAACATGAGGAGTATATATATATTTTTTTTAACTATTCTGTACTTTCAACTAACAATTTCATTTAAAAAAGATATATCAAAATTTGAATTTAACTATTATGGTATCTGTTCAGTGCACATTTACCTATAAGTATGGCAAACCACTTATAATTCAATGGCTGTAATTTTTTTTTCCAAAAATAAACAATTATAAACAGAACGACAGAAATCTATCTAATATTCTTTTTTCATTTTAATATACTTTCATAGAAATGTTTCTGTTATGTCATGAAAAACTATTTTCTTTACGTCACAAGTGTCACGCTCATGCATTAATTCCATAGCTAATATAACATACTGACCCAACGGGTCACGGGTAGTCTAGTATATTATATAAGTAAAGTGCATTTGTTATTATATATACATACACATGAGGGACACTCCGAAAGGAATGCCTCCTATTTTTTATTCTGCCCGCATGGATTAGGAGATTGCAAATTGCATTGTTATGATGACTGGACTCATGCATTTATGACCGGAAAATTTCACTTCCCTGTTGCAGAAATTGGCAGTGTAAAACATGAAGAAAGCAACCCCCCAGTCATGGACGTGGATCAGAAGCAGATGCGTCGTTGAATTCCTCCACGTAGAAAAAAATTAAATCGATTAACATTCACCGGTGCCTGTTGAGCGTTTACAAAGAGAACCTGTAATTGGTCTCCTTTATCATACTCTCTTCAACCTCTGTTTATATAAAGGTAAAGGGGTAAGGAATAAGAGGACGGCATCATGCCGAATAAGTATTACCCCCATACTACCACAAAGGAGGAGCTAATGCCTTGGAGAATAGATGCATTTTTTAACTCGTATATATGTATTTTTTTTACTCATATGTATTATTTTTTTACTCGTATAGATGTATTTTTTTTTTACTCATATAGATATTTTTTTTTTTTACTCATATAGATATTTTTTTTTACTCATATAGATATTTTTTTTTTTTACCTCATATAGATTTTTTTTTTTTTACTCATATAGATATTTTTTTTTTTTACTCATATAGATATTTTTTTTTTTACTCATATAGATATTTTTTTTTTTTACCTCATATAGATATTTTTTTTTTACTCATATAGATATTTTTTTTTTTTTACTCATATAGATATTTTTTTTTTTTACTCATATAGATATTTTTTTTTTTTTACCTCATATAGATATTTTTTTTTTACTCGTATAGATGTATTTTTTTTACTCGTATAGATGTATTTTTTTTACTCGTATAGATGTATTTTTTTTTTTTACTCATATAGATATTTTTTTTTTTACTCATATAGATATATTTTTTTTTTACCTCGTATAGATGTATTTTTTTTACTCGTATAGATGTATTTTTTTTACTCGTATAGATGTATTTTTTTACTCGTATAGATGTATTTTTTTTTACTCGTATAGATGTATTTTTTTACTCGTATAGATGTATTTTTTTTTTTTACTCGTATAGATGGTTTTTTTTTTACTCATATAGATGTATTTTTTTTTTTACTCATATAGATGTATTTTTTTTTTACTCATATAGATGTATTTTTTTTACTCATATAGATGTATTTTTTTTTACTCGTATAGATGTATTTTTTTTACTCGTATAGATGTATTTTTTTTTACTCGTATAGATGTATTTTTTACTCGTATAGATGTATTTTTTACTCGTATAGATGTATTTTTTTTACTCGTATAGATGTATTTTTTTTACTCGTATAGATGTATTTTTTTTTACTCGTATAGATGTATTTTTTTTACTCGTATAGATGTATTTTTTTTTACTCGTATAGATGTATTTTTTTTTACTCGTATAGATGTATTTTTTTTTACTCGTATAGATGTATTTTTTTTACTCGTATAGATGTATTTTTTTTTACTCGTATAGATGTATTTTTTTTTACTCGTATAGATGTATTTTTTTTTACTCGTATAGATGTATTTTTTTTTACTCGTATAGATGTATTTTTTTTTACTCGTATAGATGTATTTTTTTTTACTCGTATAGATGTATTTTTTTTTACTCGTATAGATGTATTTTTTTTTACTCATATAGATGTATTTTTTTTTACTCATATAGATGTATTTTTTTTTACTCGTATAGATGTATTTTTTTTTACTCGTATAGATGTATTTTTTACTCATATAGATGTATTTTTTTTTACTCGTATAGATGTATTTTTTTTTACTCGTATAGATGTATTTTTTTTTACTCGTATAGATGTATTTTTACTCGTATAGATGTATTTTTACTCGTATAGATATATTTTTTACTCGTATAGATGTATTTTTTTACTCGTATAGATGTATTTTTTTATTCGTATAGATGTATTTTTTTACTCGTATAGATGTATTTTTTTTTTTTTACTCGTATAGATGTATTTTTTTTACTCGTATAGATGTATTTTTTTTTACTCGTATAGATGTATTTTTTTTTACTCGTATAGATGTATTTTTTTTTACTCGTATAGATGTATTTTTTTATACTCGTATAGTTTTTTTTTTTTTTTTAGTCGTATAGATGTATTTTTTTTTACTCGTATAGATGTATTTTTTTTTACTCGTATAGATGTATTTTTTTTTACTCGTATAGATGTATTTTTTTTTACTCGTATAGATGTATTTTTTTTACTCGTATAGATGTATTTTTTTTTACTCGTATAGATGTATTTTTTTTTACTCGTATAGATGTATTTTTTTTTTTACTCGTATAGATGTATTTTTTTTTTACTCGTATAGATGTATTTTTTTTTTACTCGTATAGATGTATTTTTTTTTTACTCGTATAGATGTATTTTTTTTTTTACTCGTATAGATGTATTTTTTTTTTTACTCGTATAGATGTATTTTTTTTTTTACTCGTATAGATGTATTTTTTTTTTTACTCGTATAGATGTATTTTTTTTTTTACTCGTATAGATGTATTTTTTTTTTTACTCGTATAGATGTATTTTTTGTACCCATATAGATGTATTTTTTGTACCCATATAGATGTATTTTTTGTACCCATATAGATGTATTTTTTGGACCCATATAGATGTATTTTTTGGACTCATATGTAATTTTCAACTCGTATAGATATATTGTTCAGATATATACATTTTTAGATATATTTTACATTACTCATGTGGTTCCAGATATTTTTTATTAATCTGCTTTGGTTAATTTGATATGATTTAAAGCATGAGGATACCGAGTAAATGCTTTATTTAACTGTTTAAATGTATTGTGTTTTTTTAACAACTTATTTAATTATTATTATTACTAAGCTAGACACCGTGGGCATAAAATCTATCAAATTTAGGGTTACACGAGCTATTCTTAAAAACTCTGACATAATGCTACTGCAGAACACACACACACACACACACACACACACACATACATATATATATATATATATATATATATATATATATATATATATATATATATATATATATATATAGGGATGTGCCATACAAACTATTTTAAAGAGGAGTGATACTTTTCCCAGTGGACTAATTCACAAAAAAAAAAAAAAAAAATGATAATATCGTTCATCAAATTCCGTCTGTGTTTGACAAAGTAGGGAAAATTGCTGTTTTCTAGGTCAAAAATATCTATCTAAAACTTATTAGCTAGTTTTTGACTTTGTGTAGTAGTAGTTTTTTTTGTTTTTTTTTGTAGAGATATAGATATACATAATTTGTACTTTCTTACATTATAAGATAGATATAATGTAAGAAATTACAAATTATATTACAGAATATGAATTTATAAGAAACTGTTTAAAAAAAAAATAGGTATGCAAATAAAGAATATCTATGTTCATGCATGTTTGCAGATTATTATATATACGGTAATTCAAAACATTATTTTGTATAAGCAAAATATTGATATTAATATAGTACGGTGGAAAAATACTTTTTCAATCATTCATTTATCTATATACCTAATAAATGATTGATTGATTTTTCTCGCTCTGGCATTGATATCAAAAGTCTACTTTTTTTTTTCTATTTACAAATTATTAAAAATAACTTAATATATTCAGTCATGGATTTGTGACCGATTTCACGAAAGTTAATTAATTTGCATATGCGGGTTTGTATTACTGTACACATAGATTCGAAAAAGTTGTCAAAAAACAAATATAGAACAAATAAATGTTATCAAAGGCAAGATAAGTTACTTTTCTACCTAACTGGATATAATTCACGTGTTTTTATTCAGTGAAACATGTTTATTCAGCTCGAAAAACATGCAATGTTTACCGATATATTGGAAAATTCAAAATGGCAGCCGACTGTCTCTCGGAGAGGGTACGTTTGGGAAAAGGTATTATAAATAATAAACTAGACAAAATACTGTTAGAAATTCGCTCAATATATGTTACCGTGACATAAGTTGACATGTATTCGGTTGTTTTCTAACAGTATTTTGTCTAGTTTATTATTTATAATACCTTTTCCCAAACGTACCCTCTCCGAGAGACAGTCGGCTGCCATTTTGAATTTTCCAATACATCGGTAAACATTGCATGTTTTTCGAGCTGAATAAACATGTTACACTGAATAAAAACACGTGAATTATATCCAGTTAGGTAGAAAAGTAACTTATCTTGCCTTTGATAACATTTATTTGTTCTATACTTGTTTTTTGACAACTTTTTCGAATCTATGTGTACAGTAATACAAACCCGCATATTCTTTTCAAAAACGTGCGTTCATTAATTACTCATTTTTTTAATGGTTTCTTATTAGAGGATTGGTTTCATTTAACTATTAATTATTAATTCTTTTTATGCATAGTTTCTATGTTGCGCATAATTGCATAAAACAATAAATGTTAAGGGGTCAAAATTGGGGTCAAAGTTAAAACAAATTGACCTGTGCGGTCTCTACTAAATTACTCAGCCAATTTTTTGTCTAAACATTTGAAATTTTACATAAAGTGTAATCAGACGTAGGGCAAGCTTTTTTATCCGTTTTTGGCCGAAAATTTGGCTCTCAAGGGGTCAAAGATTTGACCTTTGTGGTCTCTAGCAAACTATGCAGCCAATTTTGAGTCTAAACATTTGAAATTTCACATAAAGGATATTCAGATATACAGCAAGATTTTTAATCAGTTTTTGGGCGAAAATTTGGCTGCCAAGAGATCAAAGTTCAAAGAGTTGACCTTTGCAAACTCTACCATTCTCCTCCGCCAATTTTGGATTCAAACACTTGAAATTTTAGATATAGGTTACCTGGACATGAGTCCTACTTTTTTGTAGGGTCCGAACAAAGCCGTGCTGAACTGCTAGTGTGTGTATATATATATATATATATATATATATATATATATGCTTGTTTGTAATATACCGAATTTTACTGGGTTCGTATAATTCAGTAAATTTTCATATACCAATAAATCTTAAGTTAAAATGTAAGCTACAAAATTATCATATTTCATAATTGAGCATTCATAAGCTCTTGACAAAGGATGCGTCCAGGATAAATGTTTTCGCATGCTTCATTTCCTTTAAGAGAAATTTCTTTAAATAATGTTCTATTGTTAAAATGTTTTTTATTCAAGAAGTCTGAAGAAAGGCTGGTTATGTGAAAATTTTCAAACGCCATAATACTTGAAATTGTCCAACTGGTTTTGAAACAATTGTAACTTAGAATGAAATACACTTTTTGTTGCTACCAATTCCTTTTTTGAAGTCTTGGTTTTGTTAATACAGTAATATATATATATATATATATATATATATATATATATATATATATACATATATATACTATGAATTTTAAATTAATACCAACTTGACAATGAACGAACAGAGACGACAGTGTTTAGAGAAGGTAAAAGATAAGGAGAGGGAAATTTGAAGTGATGCTTGGCACATTAGTGTCTCGCCTGACAAGAAAATTAACTATAATCACATTTTGCCTAAGTTATGTCTTCTCGAATGAACATTAATTAACAATGTATAAATTATTGATCTATGATTAATGCATGAAAAATTGTTTTGTTTGTAGAGTAAGTTTTTTTTTTTTTTTTCACTATACGGACGACAGTTGTTACTTTTTTTCTCCCGTGTGCAAACGATGTTTGTTTACAAAATTACAGAAAGATTAATAGATTTTGCATCTATCTTCACTTTGCACAATTTTGCATGAAACTAAAACTAAATATAGATCACATTACTCACCCTTACGACTCTGTTCTAAAATTCATAATGATCAGTTTAGAAGTGAATCCTGTACGGCATAATCATGTTGACACACTGGTTCCCAATGGATCACCAAAGTTAAGCAACGTTGAGCCTGGTCAGTACTAAATGGGTGACCATTTGTGACTTCCAGGTGCTGTATGTGCTCTCCGCTTATCTCGGCATTGTTTCCAGTCGTCCTGGACTTCTACTTACCACTAGACTAAAGCAGTGCCAATTCAGGAGAGGTGTGCTTGGGGATTGCGCAACCCTTACCACATGATTACACGCACAGCTGCCCCTACAAGGGGTATCCTTTGTCTTTCAAAATTGAACGGAGGCATTGATCGAATCCTGTACAAATAAATATATAAACGTGTATACATAGCAAAATTTATATATATTTTTTAAATTGTTTCTTATAGAAGTCCTTCTAGACAAGGCATGAAGCCACTTGATGTAAGGAGCTAATTAAAAACAGTATTACTTCAAGTTAAACAACCACCAAAAACAGCCAACAGTGAGATGAATAGATTCTGACCCAGAAAACAGCAATTTCTGCTCCTTTGCCAGAAATATCGCTCATAGAATGTGAGGACTAAAGGATAAAAGAAGAGAAGGAGAGTTAAGATTGGTACTGATACAGTTGGTGACCCATTCTAAAACCAACTTTTTCATTAGTATCTTTTGGCTGTTAATGTAAATGGCCAAAAGATACCAAATGGAAATGACCCAGCGGAATTATCAAACAGGAAAAAATCTCTACTATCATATAAAAGTAACTTTGTGTATGTGCGTGTGGGAGTTTCTTTTTCATAGGTACCACAACGACTATCTTTTGCAAATTTCACACAAAGCTAATTTATATATCTGGCAGTGATCTTAGACAGGTTTTGTACAGAAATTCATCCGCTAAGTATTGAAAATCTAAAAAATCTGATCTTAAACATAGCTTTTCTCTCTTATAGATAAAAAGAATAATTTTTACAGGGGAATATTTTAAGTTACACTGGCAAAGGGAGATAATAAAATCTTTGCAAATCATTTAAGAAAACAGGTTTATTATAATCTGGAGATATAACTTAGTGGGAGAGCATTGAACTACAGATCGAATGATCCCCTATTCAAGCCAGGGCGTACCTTACGATTTTATTTTTTCTTATTTATGGAGTTCAATTTATGATAAAAGAAATATCATTTTAAAATCGCTGCAAATCATTTCTTCGTTTGTATATTTTAAAATTAAACATTAATCAGAAGTGACATTTCCAGGGCATTCATCGTCAAGCCCAAATATTAGCTAACGTGATATTGTAAACCATCAGACAAAATTTGATGAACGACATTATCATTATTACTTTTTAAATTTTTTTTGCAAAGTAGTCCTCCAGGTAAATTATTCCTCGTAATATATAATAATCAATAAAGGATTGATTCTATAATAATTCATATGCAATCTGCATAAATTAAAATATCACGTTTTAAGCTTATTGTACAACCAGGCAACGCTGGACTGCCAGCTAGTTATAATAAAGCAACATTGAAAGCAAGTATAATTTCATACAAAAATTACTTTTTTTTACAAATAAAATATAGTGAAACAATTGTAATTTTTTATTTTACGAGAAATTATTTTTCACAAGAAAGTTGAGTTTTTTTTTATTTTCATTTAAAAATTTTTTTTATCAAGGCATAAAGGCCACTCGAGGCTAAGGGTTAAGGGTGGTAGTGTATCGTTAATGGCATGAGAGATAGAATTTGATTATTTAAGAGGACGGCTCAACAAGAACTTACTTACATTGAACTTGAAGGCTACCATGCTGTAATCGGCCGGGAAGCAGGCCAGCGGAACAGTGTCCTACAGGCGAGCACTTCTAGGAAAGAAACTTTGTTCATGGAATCTGTGTTTAGATTTGAGCATAGAGAGCAGAGAAAATTGTTGATAGTGGTTGTAGCTAGTCGAGTGTTTTTTTTTGTGAAAGTTTAGCAATGGGGGGACCATAGATTAAAGATCAGACGAGCACTTGCCATGAAAATAACAATAAAGCAGAGACAGGCTCGCAACGTCTCTTCTTTGTGAATTTTTCTATAAATTGTTTATTTTATATTTTTTTTTTTTGTTTTTGTATTTTTATACTCGTGTGCAGACTAATCAGGTTAGAGTTAGGTTTTTTTTTTTTTTACATTTTCATGGTTAGTTTAGGTTCAGGGTAAAAAAGTTTTTTTTTTTTTACATTTTCATGGTTAGTTTAGGTTCAGGGTAAAAAAGTTTTTTTTTTTACATTTTCATGGTTAGTTTAGGTTCAGGGTAAAAAAGTTGTTTTTTTTACATTTTCATGGTTAGTTTAGGTTCAGGGTAAAAGAAAAGTTTTTCTTTTACATTTTCATGGTTAGTTTAGGTTCAGGGTAAAAAAGTTTTTTTTTTTACATTTTCATGGTTAGTTTAGGTTCAGGGTAAAAGAAAAGTTTTTCTTTTACATTTTCATGGTTAGTTTAGGTTCAGGGTAAAAAAGTTGTTTTTTTTACATTTTCATGGTTAGTTTAGGTTCAGGGTAAAAGAAAAGTTTTTCTTTTACATTTTCATGGTTAGTTTAGGTTCAGGGTAAAAAAGTTGTTTTTTTTACATTTTCATGGTTAGTTTAGGTTCAGGGTAAAAAAGTTGTTTTTTTTACATTTTCATGGTTAGTTTAGGTTCAGGGTAAAAGAAAAGTTTTTCTTTTACATTTTCATGGTTAGTTTAGGTTCAGGGTAAAAAAGTTTTTTTTTTTACATTTTCATGGTTAGTTTAGGTTCAGGGTAAAAAAGTTGTTTTTTTTACATTTTCATGGTTAGTTTAGGTTCAGGGTAAAAAAGTTGTTTTTTTTACATTTTCATGGTTAGTTTAGGTTCAGGGTAAAAGAAAAGTTTTTCTTTTACATTTTCATGGTTAGTTTAGGTTCAGGGTAAAAAAGTTTTTTTTTTTACATTTTCATGGTTAGTTTAGGTTCAGGGTAAAAGAAAAGTTTTTCTTTTACATTTTCATGGTTAGTTTAGGTTCAGGGTAAAAAAGTTGTTTTTTTTACATTTTCATGGTTAGTTTAGGTTCAGGGTAAAAGAAAAGTTTTTCTTTTACATTTTCATGGTTAGTTTAGGTTCAGGGTAAAAAAGTTGTTTTTTTTACATTTTCATGGTTAGTTTAGGTTCAGGGTAAAAGAAAAGTTTTTCTTTTACATTTTCATGGTTAGTTTAGGTTCAGGGTAAAAAAGTTTTTTTTTTTTACATTTTCATGGTTAGTTTAGGTTCAGGGTAAAAAAGTTTTTTTTTTTTTTTACATTTTCATGGTTAGTTTAGGTTCAGGGTAAAAAAGTTTTTTTTTTTTACATTTTCATGGTTAGTTTAGGTTCAGGGTAAAAAAGTTTGTTTTTTTACATTTTCATGGTTAGTTTAGGTTCAGGGTAAAAAAGTTTTTTTTTTACATTTTCATGGTTAGTTTAGGTTCAGGGTAAAAAAGTTTTTTTTTTACATTTTCATGGTTAGTTTAGGTTCAGGGTAAAAAAGTTTTTTTTTTTTTACATTTTCATGGTTAGTTTAGGTTCAGGGTAAAAAAGTTTTTTTTTTACATTTTCATGGTTAGTTTAGGTTCAGGGTAAAAAAGTTTTGTTTTTTTTACATTTTCATAGTTAGTTTAGGTTCAGGGTAAAAAAGTTTTTTTTTTTTACATTTTCATGGTTAGTTTAGGTTCAGGGTAAAAAAGTTTTGTTTTTTTTACATTTTCATGGTTAGTTTAGGTTCAGGGTAAAAAAGTTTTTTTTTTTTACATTTTCATGGTTAGTTTAGGTTCAGGGTAAAAAAGTTTTTTTTTTTTTTTACATTTTCATGGTTAGTTTAGGTTCAGGGTAAAAAAGTTTTTTTTTTTTCCATTTTCATGGTTAGTTTAGGTTCAGGGTAAAAGAAAAGTTTTTTTTTTTTTTTTTTTTTTTTAATTAGGGTTAGGGTTTCTGCTGTGGTAAGATCTACCTAATTAGCATACGTGGAGTGTCAACTATATAAATATGGTTGGTACTGTAAAGATGGGAGAGACCCAACGAGAGCCTCAGCGAGAGACTCGGAGATATACGAGATCAAGAGTCAACGACCACCCAGCCGACACCTTCTCCAGGGACGGTTTCCCCATGACTATACCAATGGACGCTATGTAAATATTGTATATACTTTCTTGCTTTCAATATATCTGTTCTTCTTTACTTTTGTGATGTAGTTATTTATTCCATGAGTTCAGTCCAGCTTCAACAACGGCGATGAAGAATTCAGACTTTTATGATATTAAAAAGTCGTTAAAGATGTCGTTATATAAATGTTATAAATATATTTAATGTTACACTAACAACGGTGACTTTAAATTGAAATGAAAGTTATTTGCAACGATGCACCTTAAAACTGATTCGACTACTAAAACATACATGGAATTAAAATACGCACAAATACGCCGTGTCAACTTCGAAAAGGTAACGAACTTCAAAAAAAATTTTTTTTTTTTGTTTGTTCAATTCTATTGTGACGAATTTACCTCTGATAATGAATCAAATTTGGAAGGGTTCTCGTTAAAAATATGCGAACAGAAGTACAGTGAAAAAAGAAAGAATGAACAATTTTTAAAAAGAAGTTATATAAACTGTTTCTTTTTTGTGTTGCAAGTGAAATAATTCTTACTTGCAAAGAGTTAAAAAAAAAAAAAATATATATTTCACCAACAGACTCTGTTCACAAAATCTAAAAGAATATCAAATGTTGATTATCACGGACTTACGGATGTCAAAAGAAAGACGTGAAATAAAGCCATTAAAAAGCCATTAGTCGCGTGCTCTCATGTAATGAATGAATGCGTGAATGTAGGATTGACATGAAATTCTTAAAGATAAACTAAAATGGGCTGAAATGACTTAAATAAATAAAAAGTAAATGACTTTAATGAACTTAAGGATGAATTGAATGACCTTAAGAATGACTTGAATGCTCGTGAGGGGGAGAGCAGAGAAAGATAGACCAAGTGGGGGTGCGGACAGAACGCTACCCAACAAGCTCATCAGGTGTTCCGGGAACGAGAGTATGTTGCCAGAACAGCACTGCCTAGCGCTGTGTATGTATCAGAACAGATACTACACTTTGATCTTTATATTTAATTTATTTCGTTTAAAGAAAACATTACAATTAAAAAAAATTCCAATATAAAATAAAAAAATTTAAAAAAGTAAAATCTCCTAAAGATAAAACAAATTTAGGCACAAGGCCCTATAAGATCTGGGGAGGGGAGTGTTGCAGGGTCTTTGTAACTAAAGTAAAAATTGGAGTCTTTGGCGACTTTACTCTTGACTGGCAACATTTACCACAATACCTCATTCACTCTGTGGACTCTAAACTAACACCCGAAGGCCAAGAAAAGCTTAAAAATCTAAGAACAGCATCTATTAACAACAGACGTTTGAGCTTAACCAAAAAGGCCAAGCACAAAAGTATTACGGACGGACCGACGGAGTGACTTATAGAGTCACTTGCATGCGACTAAAAAGATGTAAGTTGGTTCAACATTTTTTTGTTCAACTTATATTTGTGGGTTACACAAAAGTATATTCATTGTTGCATACACATTATTATTTAAACATGGAAGAATTCTCCCAAGTGATAACAGAATTATTCAAATCACAGCAAGAAAGTCAACAGCGTCAAAATGAACCCGTCTAGCTGAATCCACTGTGAAAAATTTCCCCCACTCTATATCTGTGCCTAAATCAAAACGTGGATTCCATGAACAAAGCTTCTTTCTTAGAACTACACGCCTGTGGAACTCTGTTCCGTCTGCCTGCTTCCCACCGGACTACAACTTGGATGCCTTCAAGTTCAACGTTAACAAATTCCTAATGAACCGCCCCCTTAAGTAAACACTTCATCAAATCTCCACACTAACGTAATGTACTTGCAATAACCCTTATCCCTGAGTGGCTTCTGGGCCTTGATAAGTGGTAATCACTGTGTAAAAAAAAAGTCAACAGCGTCAAAATGAACAGTTGCTCCTATTAATAAGGGAACAACAGATAATGCAGCAAAATATCAAGAAAAACAAAATGAACAGATTTTGTTATTGTTGCAAAAACAAGATGAAAGACAGCAAAAATTTAAAGAAAAAGACTAGAAAAACAGGAAGAATGGTTCGCACTCCTGCAGTTAGAGAACGAGAAATATAAAAAAGAACAAAGGAAATTTCATACCGAATTACACAAAGAAGCAATGTCAAGGTCGGAAGAAATGCAGAACAAGCGTTTAGAAATTCAAAGGTTAACCCTGGAGAAATTAAACAACAACCAAGCAAATGAAATTTTACATATTCTAATAACACCATATTTAATTTGCTGGAAATTTTCAACTATGTTGAACTAATGGGTGACCATTTTGGAATATTAGGCGCTGTATAGAGTGGCAGGACAGCACTACTGTCAATGGAAAAAGTTAGGCGCCTCCTTCCCTCCGTTAGTCTGTTGGAGATTCTTGGGCAAGGTTTAGTCCTCCCCGATCAGGGTAATGTGAGATCATGGAAAGCAGGTGACTGATGTAATATGGAAACAGAGATAATTCTGTTAATGGTTTCGTATCTCATTGTGTTGGGCAGAAGATCCATTTGAGCACAATGTTCAGGACAATTGCCCAGTATGGGCATTGCTTGGACAGAAAGAAGCTGCAACCTACTGTCTGTACAACTGCGAATAAAGCTATGGCAATACATCAAGCACTTTCGAGAAACAGTGTGAATGGGGTTGTGAATGAGGAGTAATAATGAATTCATGAATGCCTCAAGGAAGAGATACATGAAGAGTCATAGCCGTCAATGCCTGTACCAGGCAGGACACCATTTGAATAAAGTTATCTGGTGGAATTCATACCAACAAACCTAAATAGCGTTAAGTCTGCTAACTCAATATTTGATTCTGTCTGTTTCAATTCGTGTCCTTCCCCCAATGAAAAAATAATTTCAATCTATTTCATCAATTTCATACTATATCCGATCATTCAGAGAAGTTTCCTGCTTGAAATCAGACCTTCATTGCTGACCACTAACATCCTGCATGTGTGTACAGTCATCTTTCTTGTGGAACTGAAGCCAATTTTGAATATGTAAAAATTAGTAAGTGTATCCTTGGTAGTTTCTCTGTTTTAATCATACAGACAGAAGACATATTTACTTTAGTAGTAACATCCTTTTGAAGTTAAATGTACATAAAAAGGAGTTAAATATGATTGTTATGGCTTGATCTCAAGTAAGCCTGTTACGAGATATTGTTTGGCCATATAACATAGGTAGGATCTAAAGTGAGATTTTCAATTATCGTTTAAAACTAGGTTAAAGAAAAACCTGTATTACATAGTGACGCTATCGAAGTAATCATGTAAGCGTTTAGTTGTTTAAATTCATTTAATATTTGAATCATTTAAAATCATTCTTTGTTGCCATTTGGTATTATGTGTGCATGTGTGTTTCCCTTCAAGGACTGAGGACAATTCTGTTGGTGTAATCAAAAGCCACCTGACATGCTTTCTATATAATTATTCAGTTATTTAAAAAAATAAAATAAAATAACACGTTCTTCGAAAAATAAAGGATTTATTCCCGGATGGTTGTCTCCTGAGAGAGAGAATCACTTATGGGTTATGTCATGACCTATTTAATGAGTAATACCAAATTAGAATTAATTTTCATGACATTATAATCATAAACATCAATCAAAATGTATTATTTTCGCTTTTTTTTTTTTTTTTCCAAATTTTTTATTTTGTTCCAGCTGGGGATGGAGCATCCTACTAAATTGTAGACATTTATCTACTGTCTCATATATTCCAACTGAGAGCTCCTAAGATTCTAACAACCTCTTTAAATCCAATTGTTTGAATCTCTCTTGCACTTTGTTCACCGAGTATACTTGGCAGGTAATTTTTGAAATTTCTTTTCATGAGTCCAGTTTCTCCTATGATTACTGGAATAATGGAGATCTAAAATTTCATTTTCTTTTCATAGTTTGCATTTAGTTGTTTATTTGTAAATAAATTTAAAATGGATCTTTATACTAGTGTTTGTCACGTTTTAGTTTGAAACCGCATTTTCTATGGTCTGTCATATTTTAAGTTTGAAATAGCATTTTCTATAGTCTGTCACATTTTAGTTTGAAATAGCATTTTCTATGGTCTGTCACATTTTATTTCGAAATAACATTTTCTATGGTCTGTCACATTTTATTTCGAAATAACATTTTCTATAGTCTGTCACATTTTATTTCAAAATAGCACTTTCCGTGGTCAATTAAATGCTAACTTTCAAGTACGAGTTCCTTTGCTAAACTCGCAGACTGAATGGACTTATCTGTTTTCCTTCCTGACAAAATCTTTGTGAATTTCTGCAAACGATTATGGATAGGTTCCAATCTGACGTCTATTTTTATTAAGCTGTTAACTCTTAGAGGAATAAGGAGGAGGAAATGTCGGTTAATGTTTAGATTATGAAGAATTATTCTGTCTGGAGATTTCGTTAGTGTCAACTATCTTAAGGGCGAGGATGGCAAAGGTCAGACTTTCTGATTTGCAGATAAAGATTTAGAAAACATTGTCTGCATTAAGAGAAGGACAGATTGTTGTATTTCTACTGTGTTTAAAACAATAACAACACACCGATATATGAAAATATAACAATATTTCTTTATTCTCGGTGATGGATGGTTGGTTGTTAGGAAGGAGGTGCATGCAAGTGAATTCGACGTTTTAATTATTTTCAGGGATCCAAATAGTTAACCGACAGCAATATAGTTTTCGGTTGTTATTCTATAAACATGTGACCACCAGAAATGCCCCCCTGGGGGCGGCATTATCACTGTAGCCACACATCTAAAGGCGTTTTCTTTAGCCATTGTCATTTCACTGAATTGACCTGACTCTGGAGCAATTTGATTACATCTGTGTAATCTTTTTCAAACTTGATACTTTTTACTTATCTTCTTTTTGACAATTAATCAAGTCAATTGTTTCTTCCCATGCGCGTGGCTGGTATCCGGTTCAGTTTTTATTCAAATGATCTTTTGTTACATTTGATAATTATCATTATTTATTTATTTTTTTTTGCATTTGTCACCGGGGTTTATGTCTTTGTCAAAATGATTTCTTGATACACACTGGATAGGTATTTAACAATATTTCTCAGTACTAGGACTTAGACTTTAATCTGTGAGGTGTGCAGTGAAGGGTTTGGTCCCGGGCATCACAACACCTCTACACCAACCACTGTGCATAACTTTGAAATCATCAGTTGTTGCCATTATCAATGTACATATGTTGTATTTCTGCTGTGTTTAAAAGAATGGCAACACACTTGTGCATAAAACGGTATATATATTTATTGTCAGTGACGATGATGGATGGTCGATTGTTGGGAGGGAGATGCACGCACAGGAATTTGACGGGCTAATTCGTCAACTAACAACGAGCTGAACTATCCATCTACATCAGTTGTCTTAAATATTCTTCATTAGAACCATAGACTCGAGTGAAAAATCATCTATATTTAAAATGTCTCCTTTTAATTAATAAGCGATTCATTAGAATATGGATAATCATTAATTATTTATTATCACAAAATAAGTAACATTTATCGGCAGTTAGATTAGATTGATCTAGATCTAGCCACACTGATGAGTCGTAGATACGACAAGCCCAGCGTATGTTGGTACCAGGGGTGCTGTGTGTATATTTGTTTCAATTAAGTGTTCTTCTTTCTTTCCACTTTAATAGTAATTGTTGTTTCTGCTGTGTTTAAAAAAAAAATGACGACACACTGATATATGAAAATATAACGATAGCTATATATATATATATATATATATATATATATATATTGTTAGTGATGGTTATGGATGATTGGTTGTTAGGAGAGTGATGCACGCATGGAAATTTGATAAGTTGATTCTTCTCGGAAGGGTGAGGTAAATCGTCAATCAACAGATATTCTTTTGATTGCTATATATATATATATATATATATATATATATATATATATATATATATATATATATATTGTTAGTGATGGTTTGTAACCACCTGAAACACACTCTTTGGTGTGAGAAAATGAATCTCACAAACTACAATAGTCTCTGGCAGAGGCAAAATAAATCCACAAATTACAAAACCATACCTTTTTTTAAACTCAAAATTTATTCAGTTATCACAGCAAAGAAAAGTTATTGGTCCTGGTACAGTCTTTGCAAAACGGTGAGCCAGTAGTTAACGCCTTCTGGTGGAGTGGTAGTTCGGTTTTCTTTCAAAAGGATCCATGATAATTCATGGTGTTCTCGGCAAAAGTTCTGGTGCCTTTAATTAGGCATAAATCAAGTCCCTTGGGACTCTAATTGAATTGAGATAAGTTCAAATATTTAGTAGATATAAACATGATGAAAATGTTCAAAAGATACCATCCTCTAATTAGGATGTCTTCGGCACAAATTGAAGGTGTCTCTGCTTGTAGAAATTGCAAGTCCTTTTTTCACCAAACATTTAGGTGATATAACGTGAAGAAATTGTTGCGGCTCCATTCTCGATAAGGTATTCTTCTCGGAGCTGCCTTTTGGTGAGTCTTTCCTGCCGAGCATTTTATCGTAGACTGAAAAGAAAAAAATGTTTAGAAAAAGGTGCCAAGTAATTAATTTGGCTGTTACAAATAAACCAATCATAGGCTGACTACTAGAATTGTGCGTAGGCGTTCATCCGTTCATTTGTTTGCACTTTTTTCAATAAACACACGGTGGATTTTTTTTTTTAATTTTGCACAAACATTAGTCATGGTAAAATAAATGTTTTATAAAATGATATCAAAAAATTAACATGGTCAATTAGAAGAAAAACTTACTTAAATATTTTAAAAACAAATTGATTTTTTTTATTATGTTATAATGTAATGACCTAGCACCCCTCCGTACAATAATATACATACAATGTAGATATACTCCTCCGGGAATTAGATAGTTTCAAGACACCGAGAGAGACAGACTATCGTCTTTTATCCCCTTTGTTAATAAACCTTTGTATTAACCCTAAGTGAATGTCCTGTATTATGATTATCTAAAGAAAGATATATCATTTGGCGACGAAAGATGAGCGTATAATATTTTGGAGACGAAAAAAAAAAAAAAAAAAAAAAAAAAAAAAAAAAAAAAAAAAATTTTCTTTCTAAGAAAAACTCAAAGGAAAAAAAAGTTAAACTGAATTCAGGAACGCACGTGATCGAATGGGAAAAGAAAACCATGGTGTCTGAACCAACGACGGAACTAAGTTCTAAAAATTTAAAAAATTTTCTTTTATAGTTGGTTGAATTATTTTTAAAGAATACGACACAAAAAGAACTCAAAACTAAGACACAAAAGAGTAAGTAATTTTTTTTTTTAATGAAAAAAAGAAAAACGTAATTGAGTCTGTTTAGTTTCATACTGTAAAAAAAGGAATGAGAAATATTTGTTCTATTGCTAATCCATTTCAAATTTCTAATAAGAAAAAATAACTAATAAATAAGACTGCAAAAAACAAAACAAAAACGAACTGGGTGTGTCGGCGGTTGGTTTAGTGTCGTTGTGTATGTTCTTCTCCAAAACTTTTCAAAATCGTTACGAAATAATGTGCCTTTTAAACAAATTAATTGAATTTATTTAGCACATCTTTTTTTTGTACAATTATTTTTTTGTTGTTGTTTTATTCTGTGCTTAAAAGTTTTATATGGAGTAAATAACTGAACTCACAAAACCATGCAGTTAATCCTATGCAACAAAAGTAAAGGGAATATTTACAAAAAACAACAATTAAAACAAAGTGAATTATTACAAACTATATTAATGAGGCAAGTAGAAAAAAGATTGTCGGTTTAACCCTGAAGGAATTTCAAACTCTATCAGAATTTTTGAATGAACCGACAAAACAAATGGTCTGATTTTCCCCAGCATATTTTAGAAGATATGAAAATATTTTTTTTCTGAAAGATGTCAGTCGTGGTCTGACGAGGAAAAAATTATTCTGTTACAAACACTTGGTACTCAGGAAAATACCAAGTATACAAATTTCATTCTCCCAAAGAAACCTGAAGATATTTCTTTTAAAGAAACGATAGATATATTATCGAGAATTTTTGTGGAGCGGGACAGCTTATTTTATACGCGTCATAAGTGTCTAAATATTATGAAACAAGATGAGAATTTTATTGCTTATGCAGGAAATGTAAATGCAAAATGTGAATTATTCAGGATAAAAGACCCCAAAGAAGATGTTTAATATTTGTTCAAAGTTTAACAGCCGCTAAAGACAGATTCGTTCAGAGATATTATAGATCCCTGAACGAATCGTGAATCTAGACACTGCGATAACGTTACAAAACGTTACGGAAGAGTTGACACTCTTTGTTGAATTTAAAACAGGACAATACGAGTAGTGAAGGTAAAAATATTGCCAAAGTATGAAGGGTGAACGTGTCCACTATGAAAAAAAAAAAATACTGTACAGAATGTGGAGGAAAAAAATCACTTCACAAAAGAGTGTTGCTTTAAAAATAAAATATGCTATGAGTGCGGACATAAAGTTCAAAAAGCGACGGTATGCAATAAGACCGTAAGCCTGAAAGAATAAACACCGTCGAGTCTAAAAAAGAGTCCATGAATTGTAAGAAAAGAAAATATATTGATGTCAAAATTAATGGCTGGAAAGTAAACTGCCTTCTGGATACTGTAAGTGATATATTCCTAATTGATGAAGCAACTTGGAAGAAAATTGTTTATCCAAAGTTACAAAATACAGAAGAAATTGTCAGAGGTGTTTCTGGAAATAGACTAAAATTCCAAGGTGAATTTCATACAAATGTGACACTAAATGAAAATACAATAAAGACCAAAATTCATGTCATACCAGGAAAAAAATTCTAATTTATTTTGGTATCGACTTAATGATACGATTCAATTTATGGGAGAAACCTATAAACCTAGAAAATTCCAAACTGCCAGAAAAATTTATTAAGGATTAAAAAAAAAAAAAAAGGTTTTTTAAATGTATTTTCTGAGGGACTGAACATAGGTTGAAGTGAAATTTGAGCTTAAGGACAAAGTTAAACCGGTGTTTAAACCTAAAAGCGAAGGTTCTATTCTCTTCACTGGAAACAATAGATAAAGAACTAAAGAGACTCAAAGAAAATAGAATAATTGAAAACGTGGAGTATTCTGAGTGGGCATCACCCACAGTATATGTAAAAAAATAAAAAATCAGGGTATGTGTAGATTTCTCAACTGGACTAAATGGTTGCTTAAAAGATCATAGCTATCCACTCTCTATACCCAAGAAAATTTTTTTCTAAATTGAATGGGGAAAAATTTTCTCAAAAATTGATTTATCAGAGGCATATTTGAAGGTCAAAGTTCAGGAAGATTGTTCAAAATACCTGACGATAAATACCCATAAAGGATTATTTGCCCTAAAACGGTTGGCTTTTGGTTTGAAAGTAGTCCCAATTTTATTCAAACAAATTATGGATACCATGTTAGCAGACCTAGATTTTGCAATGGCTTACTTAGACATTTTAATAAGAAGTAAGTATTGAAGAACATAAAATCCACATTTGTGAGGAATTAGAGAGAATAGCAAATGACGGATTCAAAGTGGCTCTCGAAAAATGTGAATTTTGTATGGACATAATTGAATATTTAGGACAAATAATTGATCAAAAGGATAGAAAACCTAACCCAAATAGGACAGAAGCACTTAGAGACCTACCTAGATCGGACAATGTAATGAAATTAGTCATTAATTGGTCTAGCGAACTACTATAATCCTTATATTCTAAATATGTATGAATTAAGAGCACTGTTGAATGAATTATTGAAGAATAAAATATGGCACTGGACAAAAGAATGCAAGGAAGCATTCCAAAAAATAAAAAACGTATTTATCAGATATAGCTTTGGCACATTACTATCCGAAGAAGGAGTTAATTGTAGCAGCAGAGGCGAGTGAATACAGGTTAGGAGTTGTGCTTCTACACAGATTAGAAGATGGGTCTATTAAACCAATTCTCCACGCATCAAGGGTTTTGTTACTTGCAGAAAGAAATTACAATTAGTTTGAAAGAGAAGGTCTGGCAATTGTGTACGCTATGAAAAAATTTCATAGATTCATCTATGGAAGATCATTTGTCTTGTAAACGGATCATAAACTTGGGATCAAAGTGTAGTATCTGTTCTGCAGATGCTGCACTTAAGATAATTTGTACCAGTCAATGGAGGGGAA
This sequence comes from Euprymna scolopes, assembly GCF_053919585.1. Classification (NCBI taxonomy): domain Eukaryota; kingdom Metazoa; phylum Mollusca; class Cephalopoda; order Sepiida; family Sepiolidae; genus Euprymna; species Euprymna scolopes. Next base: position 9,413,005 of record NC_136519.1, read on the forward strand.
ACCCTCTATACTGGGACAATTATTATTTTTGGTAACCAGAGTGCCCCCTTTTTGCCTACTTTAAGGGGAGCTGGTTTTTACCTCGCATTAAAAACGGCCTTGTGCCTAATTTGCTCAGTGGGGGAGCAAATAAATACCATCTGTTCTGCAGATGCTGCACTTAAGATAATTTGTACCAGTCAATGGAGGGGAAACCCTCTATACTAGGACAATTATTATTTTTGGTTACCCTACTTTTAGGGGAGCTGGTTTTCCCCCCACATTAAAAAACGGCCTTGTGCCTAATTTGCTTTCGTGGGGAAGCAAATAAATACCATAAACTGTTACTGTCGAATTTTGGTTAACAAAAAAGTGTTTCTACCTATACCGCGAACAGATTGCAGCGATGGAGCATTATTTTGCTCAACTACAATTTTAAAATGTTACACTTACCATCTAACAAAATTGTGCATGCAAATAATCTGTCCAGATTGATTCCAAGTAAAATGGAATTGCTCTAAGAAACGGTTGTAGCAGTACTAAAAGAAGAAAATGAACTAACAGATATACTAATAAATATTGTTAGAGAAATACCTGTAACACCCGAAGGAAGCAGCAGTTGTATTTTCTTTTCGTCTTCCTCTCAACTAACCTCACGTGAACGAGATAATCTTCTATGCCATTAAAAAAAGAAAAAAATCTTTTTATGCTGCCATCTCGAAGCCCGATAACGCGTAAATTTTCATTTATCTTATTTTCATATTATCTTTTGCATTGGATGGGTTCCAGGCTCGAGTGCCAGTGCTACAGAGGGCACACGCCAACCATGGGTGCTTATTGATGTGTATCTGCGCACCATTATTACAGAAAGGAATAAAAAAAAAAATTAAAAAAAAACCTGAGTCTTCACACCATTATTATGTAGTCCAAAAGGAGTAAAAAAAGAAAATTAAATAAAAACAGACATGACTGAGTTGGAAAGATAGTTCACTGAGAATGACATGTTGAATATATGAACAAATGGCACACATCGAAAGCAATATCGGAAAATAAAATGCGTGGTAATACAAACGGATAAACTCGTCCAAGCAAAACGATCAAACATGATAATTGTTAATAAGAAGGAAAAGAAACCAAGCAAATCTTTGGAACTTGCTAGGAAGCTGAAGGTAATACAAAAATCCAAAGAACCTGAAACTTCCAATGTAGAAATGTAAAAAGAAACCCACCATAATTGAACTAAAAAAATAGTGACACAAAAAAGTCATGAAGGGCCAAGAAGAGTGGAAAGACTTGGGAGGGAGAGCACTATGCAAACCTCCCTTGTAAGATTAGAATTTTATACTCACAACAAATAATGTTGGATGGCAACAGAATCCGTTGATCTTAGCTGATCACTTCAGACCTGCTATCACCTTGTATGTTTTCCTCGCTCTCCTGAACACTTGCCCAGTTGAATGAAATCAAATTGGCAAAGATAATGCCCTAAATCTACATTCTCAATATCCAAGTCCTTTTTACTTATCTGTTTTTGAGACGGTTTCACACGAACACTTACTGTTTTAAAGAATATTTTAAAAAAGAATTTAAGTTTTTTTCCATTAATGCCCTTTAGTGACTGTCTTAGTGAAACCATCTTTATGCATTTAATAATAGTGAGTTTTCTCTCTCTATCGCTTCCTCCTCCTCTTTCTTACTCTGAAGTCCCACTATATCTGTCGCTCACTCTCTCTCACTTATTCCTCTCCCCTCTTTATCGCTTCCCCCCTCTCTCTTTTCTCTTTCTCTCTCTCTCTCTCTGACGTCCCTTTGTTTTTGTATTTCCCTCTCTCTCACTCACGCCTCTTCCCTCTTTGTCGCTTCCTCGCTCTTTTTTTCTTTCTGATGTCCCTTTGTTTCTGTCACTCCCTCTCTCTCTCTCTCTCTCTCACTCACCCCTCTCCCCTCTTTGATGCTTCCTCTGACGTCTCTTTGTTTTTTGTCACTCCCTTTCTCTCTCACCCCTCCCCTTTTTGTCGCTTCCTCTCCCTCTCTTTCTCTCTGACGTCCATTTGTTTTTGTCGCCCCCCCTCTCTCTCTCACCTCTATCTCCTCTTTGTCGCTTCCTCTCTCTCTCTTTCTCTCTGACGTCTCTTTGTTTCTGTCACCCTCCCTCTCTCTGTCACCCCTCTCTTTGTTGCTTCCTCTGACGTCCCTTTGTTTTTATCGCTCCCTTTCTCTCTCACCCCCTCCTCTCTTTGTCGCTTCCTCTCTCTTTCTCTCTGACATCTCTTTGTTTCTGTCGCTCTCTCTCTCTCACTCACCCCTCTCCTCTCTTTGTCGCTTTCTCTCACTCTCTTTCTCTCTGATGTCCCCCTGTTTCTGTCACTCTTTTTCTTCATCTCTACTTTGCTATCTCTCTCCCCCTCCCTCTCTCTCCCCCTCCCTCTCTCTCCCCCCACCTTCATCTCTCTTGAGATTCAATGTAATACCAAGAGGTGGAGATTGTGGTGGAGATGGCGACACACATTCAGATGAAAAATTATTCTGTCTAGAGATTTAGCTAGGGTCAACTAACGTGAGGATGTCAGAGGTTAAACCTATATGACCCGGTGAAAAAAGATAGAAAAGGCGGTTTGTGATGAGGACAGTCAAATACAATGATGGATAATAATACAACCCCCCCCGGAAATATTACGAACAACAACAACAATAATAATTAATAATAAATAATAATAATGTAGTATATTCGTTTACAACGATGTTGTCCTCTCATCCTAGTAAACAAAATGTGCCCGGAGGTAGCATATATTTGCTAGTATACATATAATGTGGACGATTTAAATTATTTTCAAATCATATTCCAAATAAAGTGTGTGTGTGTGTGTGTGTATTTGTTTTGCTATCCTATACTTTAAAGAACCCCACATTAAACTGCAGGAGAGAAATAGCGAACAACTATGTACACAGGATAAACTTTACTCTACAAAATAATTTTGAAATTGACAATAACAATAAAAATAAATAAAATAAAAAAATCATAAATAATCATATACATAAACTAACATAATATCCGAATTATAGAAAAAAAAATCACATATCTATGTCGTTGTCGCTTTTTTTTTGTTTTGTTTTTAAATATCTAACTATACCTAGGTTGAAAATAGGTCAGCTTACTTAGAAATCTACTCTTCCCATGAAAAACACACACAAAGGAACCTAAGCTCAACTGTAACTTTGTTCTGAAAGTGCCCGCCCATCGGCTGATTAGTATGGGCGTGGTGGAAACTAGGAAGCTGATTGGCTAACTAAAAATTGGATAGCATGTGTGTATAGAAAAACGCTCAGTAATCACAACTCTTTGCATAAACCTGACGAATTCTCACGAGAATGAAATGCGGAATATTCTGTATAGTTTAATTGCTATATATATTTTTATAACTTATATATATATATGAGCAAACAGTTAATAAAACATGTTAAAAAAACACTTTCAAAGGAGTTAAAAACATATTTAATCTGAAAAGGAAACACTAGATAAGTGGATAGTCCTTAATCCGCGGAGTTTCGAAGAAATACTTTCCTTCTCATCAGAGGGTAGGAATTAGCAAAATGCGGGATCGGATTTTGCATGCAGAAGTGTTTGATGAAACAACAAGTAAGTAAAAGATCTTACTTGAAAACAAAATAAGTTAAGCAGAGGGAATATGGTGAAGAAAAAGGTGATTACACATGAATGGATAGTCTGGTGGAAGATAAAAAATCCAGTGACGGTAAAATCCAAATGTAAAACTTCAAGAAAGTTAAAAGAATTTCCATTTGTACAAGTAAAATCCAAGGAAATCCCGTAATTGGAAGAATTTATCTAGTGTTTCCTTTTCAGATTAAATATGTTTTTAACTCATTTCAAAGTGTTTTTAACATATTTTATTAACTGTTTGCTCATATTATAAGCTCTATTTCCTATTTGGTTTTATCGAGCTTTTACATCTGGCTGAGATAATTTTATAAATATTATTTCTTTAATATTTATAATATACTTTAATTTTACCATCTTGGATCATGTTGGTAAATTTAATTGTAATTTTTATTATATGTATATATATATATATAAATAAATAAAGCTGAACGTTTGTGTGCGTGTCTGGTCACGAATAGGCTCCTATATGGTTGACTATTATAGAAAACTGATCACATATAATGATAGATGTATCGAGACACAGGAATGGGTACGTTTGATATGGCATAATGATGATTCATTAAAATTGTGGGGTGTGCGTATGCGCCTGATTCACAAAGTATGGAAATAAAAACTTAAAAAAAAAAACGTTTGCAAGTGTTTTTGATATAGATATACATAAGTATGTTTTAACTTAAATAGGGATGGCATAATAAAATTGTGGGGTCTGCGTTCGCGCCTGGCCTCCATAGAATAGAAATAGGCACAAACTTTAATAAAGACTTTTCATATCTATCTGCGTAAGTATACTTTGATAATTATGTTTCAGTTTGAAGAAATATGGTATAATAAAATTATGGGATGTTCGTTCGCGCCTGACCTCCATAGAATGGAAATATGTCACAAAGTTTAACAAGGTTTTTTAATATAAATCCACAGAATATTGTGATAAGTGTTTCAGTGTGAACAGGTATGGTATAATAAATTATGGGGTTTATCTATTTTATTTTTTACTTTCATCATATTTTGCTTTGGTTTTGATACCCCCAAATTCGAAGCTATCTCTTTACAACGCTTCCTTTTCATAACCTATCATACTTTCATAAATCAGAGTCCATTTTCTGTAGGCTGTTTTTGAACCCAGTCAACAATGCGTACTTTTGCTAGTATATATATATATATATATATATATATATATATAGAATAATGAAATGAAATATATCTACTGGTATGCAAATCCAGTGATTTTCGGTCTTACAGAATATTAGATGTAATATTTTACATAATCCCAGCTAAATAAAATTGCTCAATATGCAAGATAGAGCAAATGAATCAAAATTTAGGTATTTTAATTTTATGATTTGAAAAGGTTAATCTTCAAATATAGAACTTTTTATTGTTTGAAAACAAAGAATACAATGGAATAAATCTGTTTTCTTAACCCATGAGTTTTCGATGCTTATTCTTCTCCTAAGCATTGGAAACTCATGGGTTAAGGAAATAGATTTATTCAACTGCATTCATTTTTTCAAACAATAAAAGTTTCTATATTTGAAGATTAACCTTTTCAAATCATAACATTTAAATACATAAACATTGTTTTGAAACAGGTTTAAACAACTGTAATACCTTTGTATATACTCTTTATTTGGAATATGATTTGAAAATAATTAGACTACTGTCGTCACACTTGGATTTCCATTGAGAATTACATTACAGGAAATTCACTGCTTTGGAGTTTATTTTCAAAACAACTTTTTTTTTTTTTTTACATAAGCATCACCACTTATCAAGGCCAAGAGGCCACTCGAGGATAAGGGTTAAAGGGTGTACAGTAGAAATTGGACAATATAGTAATCGTTAGTTATGGAAATTCGGTAAATTTGTTAACATATATGGAAAGGCTCATCAAAAACTTGTTTACGTTAGACTTGAAGACAACCATATTGTAGTCAGCTGGAAAGCAGGAAAACGGAAGACAATTCCATAAGCGTGCAGTTCTAAGAAAGAAGCTTTGTTTATGGAATCTACGTTTAGGTTTAGGCACAGATAAAGAGTGGGGAAAATTATTGATAGTGTTTTCTGCTAGACGAGTGTTTCTTATGAAAGTTTAGCGAGAGGGGGGGGACCATAGATTGGAGCCCAGACGAGTACTTGCCATGAAAATAATGATAAAGCAGAGACAAACTCGCAACATCTCTTCTGTGAGAAAGAGGTTGCAGGGAAGAGAAAAGGACATCCCCTACGAGGCTACAAAGTCTATTTTGAACTCTATCAAGGCAGGACAAGTCCTTTCTAGCAGCTCCTGCCCACATGTGGCAACAGTACTCCAATCTTGGACGTACCTGGCTCTTATATAGGTAGAGAATAGCATCAGCAGTGAGATATCTACTGGATCGATAGAAGGATCCTACCATTTTCCCAGCGGCCTTGGCAACGGATTTTAACTTCTATTGAACTATTTTCATCACACCCTGAGTACTTTTCCAAGGGCTTTGGTTGGACTATCTATTTTGTTTAAAAAAATTTTTCTGACATTTTTTTTCTACTAAAATTTTCTTTTTTTTTTTTTTTTTTCCTCTCCACCCATTTCATTATATGTTTCTCTATTTTACTTCATCTTTCATCTTTCATATTTCCTGTTGTCTAACTCCTCCCCTACCAACACTCCTCGCTTTCTATCCCCATCCCATTTAATAATCTCCATTAATTTAACCCATAGTTAATTTTTTTTTTTTCATTTCTAATGTTCTCAAGCCGATTTTATCTTTGTATAGCCATATAGTGTTATAATGCTGGTTTTTCTCCTCTTCTGATGAGAAACATTTATCTTTGAAATGCCATGGTCCAAAGAGGTTCTTTTTCATTTTCCTATCTTCGTCCTTATTGACCTGATGATTTAATAAATTTGTTAAAATGTTTTTCACTAATAATGGGGAAGGGGGGGGGGAATAACTCCAATGATTTTGGCTATCGTTTTTATAACCACGGTTATGACAATCAATTAATGAGACTTTCGACGTCATTATAAAAATATCGAATTTTGGATTCAATTCAGTTCTCTGTTAAACCTCTGTCTTGAAACGACTGAGTCGTGATTGCATTGATTCTTTGTTACTAAGAATTAATCAACACTCGAGATCGTGACTGCATTGAGTCTTCACCAATTTGATTTACCGCCGCCATCTTTGTGTTGTTTTTTTTTTTTTTTTTTTTTTTTTTACAAGGTGGTGACCACTTATCAAGGCCCGGAAGCCACTCAGGGATAAGGGTTATTGTAAGTACAAGTGTGGAGATTTAATAAAGTGTCTACTTAAGGGGGGGGGTTCATCAGGAATTTGTTTACGTTGGACTTGAAAACATCCAGGTTGTAGTCAGGTGGGAAGCAGGCAGACGGAACAGAGTTCCACAGGCGTGCAGTTCTAAGAAAGAAGCTTTGTTCATGGAATCTACGTTTTGATTTAGGCATAGATAAAGATTGGGGATAGTTTTTGACAGTGGATTCAGCTAGACGGGTGTTTTTTGTAAAAGATTGGTGAGGGGGGACCAGAGATTGGAGTTCGGAGGAGCAACTGCCATGGAAATAACGATAAAACAAAGATAGGCTTGAAAGGTCTCTTCTGTGGGAGAGAGGTTGCAGGGAAGAGAAAAGGGCATCCCCCACTAAGCCACGGAGTCTATTTTGTACTCTGTCAAGGTAGGATAGGCTGTTTTTAGCAGCTCCTGCTCAGATATGGCAGCAGTATTCCATCCTTGGATGTACTTGGCTTTTATATACATAGAATTTCATCAGTAGTGAGATATCTTCTGGAACGGTAGAAGGATCCCACCATCTTTCCAGCGACCTTGGTAACAGACTTAATGTCCGCATTCCATTTCAGATCGGGAGTGAAGGTCAAGCCCAGAAGCTTGTCAAAACATGGGGCATCTCCTAGACGAGAGCCATCCATTTCAATTGATGCCAGATGGGGATCAGAGCGTTGATGATGTAAAGATAGGAGTTTGGTTTTAGATGCATTAAAGGTAACCAGCCACATCTTCCCCCACTGAACCACTTGTTCGAGATCAGAGGAGAGAGAATCAGAAAGAGCTTTGTCATTTACAGCCTTTGATGTGTTGCCATAGATGGTCGTGTCATCAGCATAGATGTCAACGAATGATTTAAGTATGTGTTTAGAGAGATCATTGATGTAGATCAGGAAGAGAGTTGGACCCAGGATGGACCCCTGAGGGACTCCAGCATTAATACTGCAGGCCTCTGATTTTTGTCCATCGACCACTACTCTTATGAGCATATTAGAGAGAAATGTTTTAATGATTGAGAAAACATTTCCAGTTATACCGTAGCCGGAAATCTTGTGAAGTAGGCCTTTATGCCATACCTTGTCAAAGGCCTTGGATATGTCAAGAGCACTTGCCTTAGAAAGGAAGCCTTTGTCAAGAGATTCACTAATCCTATGAGATATAACCGTTAGCACATCTGCGGTAGATCTTGCAGAACGGAAACCATATTGCGTGTCACTAAGGTTATTTCTGCTGAGGTGGTTGACTATTTCTCTATTTAATATGGATTCCAGCAACTTACTCATGACACACAGGAGACTTATTGGTCTGTATTGAGAGGGAGATGACTTATCACCTGAGTTCTTAAATACAGGGCATACTGACGAGGTTTTCCAGGGTGTTGGAAAGCACTTCTCCTTAAGGCAACGCTTAAAGTTTCGTAAGTATGGGAGCAAGTTCTGGTTGAAGCTTTTTTAACACTATAATTGGGATGCTGTCAGGGCCAGTTGCTTTACTGGAATCAATGTTCTTGATTAGCTTGGCGACCTCATGCACAAATATTTGTATGTTACCTAGCGTGTTCTGTGTTATAGGAGGAAATATAGGGAGTTGATGGCCTTCGTCGCATAGGGTAGAATTAGCTGCAAAGTTCTTTGCAAATAGTTTGGCTTTGTCTGAAGCTGACGAGATGACCTCTGATCCATTGATAATGGTTGAGATAGAACGCACACTTCTGTTCAGGATCCTATTTGTTGTTTGCCAAAACTGTTCAACATAATGTCTCAAAACTTAGTTCTATGTAACTTTTATTCTTCATCTTTTTTTTAAAAATTTAATATCTAAATTGCTCCACTTAACCAGGTAGAGCATCTATCTTGGTAAGTTTGCTTTTCTTCACATATTATAAAATAATTATGCACGTGATAGAAATGTGCTCAACATTTGGGGATATGTAACATTGAACATGGTTACATGTAGAGTTTGTCAACTTTTTTTTTCTGCTGAAACAAGATATTTATTTACAGGTACTTTCTAGAATAATGCCTTGTCGCTTGTTCAAAAGTCTTCTTGCACTTCAATGTGTTTAACAAGGCTCTACCGTATCAAACACGTGGTACTCTGTCCCTGTCCATCCATGTCTAGCACGCGTCTTATTGCTCTCTGTAACACGTCTATTTCTGTCTTACAATCTTTTTCTTTCCTTCTTCCTCATGCACAGCTCTGTCATTTGCATACATCTGCTGCTGCTGCTGTCATACGCGCATCTGCGCTATGTTACAGATCGAGCACTATTACAGGAAAGTGATAATAACACCAAAGTAAAGTTACGTACTTCAAATTTGTTTTAATGAGATTCAAATATTACGATAAAGATTATTCATATAATTTGGATTCTTCGGACTACTGTTCTCATCTTCAATGTCATTTTCACAACATTTTGGTCGATGTAACCTCCAACCATCTCCAGGTATAACATGTCAAACTCGGGAATCTGCACAGAATTTCAAACGGAACCCTTTATTTACTTCATGGGGTAGCATGTGACTGAATAGAGGTCCTAAGTAATTCGCACTTGTATTTTTTGGTCGCCCACACTGAGGATTGAACCTTCAACCTTCAGGAGAATATAACTTTTACAATTCAATTTTTTCAAATATTTTAATGGCTGTGCCGAGAGTCCTTGCAGAAAATTCTAGTACAAATTTTAGCAGCCTTAAACCTACTTTATTTCTAGATGTAAATAGCACCGTTTGTTACTAATATATATATATATATATATATACTAGCAAAAGTACCCGTCGTTGACTGGGTTCAAAAACAGCCTACAGAAAATGGACTCTGATTTATGAAAGTATGATAGGTTATGAAAAGGAAGCGTTGTAAAGAGATAGCTTCGAATTTGGGCTATCAAAACCAAAGCAAAATATGATGAAAGTAAAAATAAAATAGATAAACCCCATAATTTATTATACCATACCTGTTCACACTGAAACACTTATCACAATATTCTGTGGATCTATATAAAAAAAACCTTGTTAAACTTTGTGACATATTTCCATTCTATGGAGGTCAGCTGCGAACGGACACCCCCTAATTTTATTATACCATATTTCTTCAAACTGAAACATAATTATCAAAGTATACTTACGCAGATAGATATGAAAAGTCTTTATTAAAGTGTGTGCCTATTTCTATTCTATGGAGGCCAGGCGCAAACGCAGACCCCACAGTTTTATTATACCATCCCTATTTAAGTTAAAACATACTTATCAAAGTATTCTTATGTACATCTATAGCAAAAACACTTGTAAACGTTTTTTTTTTTAAATTTTTTATTTCCATACTTTGTGGACAAGGCACGAACGCAGACCCCACAATTTTAATGAACCACCGTTCTGCCAGATCAAACATACCCATTCCTGTGTCTCGATACATCTTCTATCATTATATGTAATCAGTTTTTTAAAATAGTCAACCATATAGGAGCCTATTCATGACCACACATACACACACACAGCTTTATATTATATATATATATATATATATATAATTTTTTTTATTGCTGTTTTATCTGCTTAGTTACACATGTTTCAGTTACTGAATCATATCATTGATCCAATAACTTCAGTCTGAAGTTATCGGATCATTGATACGATTTGGTAATCGAAACATGAGCAGATAAAAAGCAAATAAAATATATATTTACTCTACAATGGTATTGGGCACTCTCTTAAGGTTTTTACTAATTACCATTTTTGCTATATATATATATATATATATATATATATACATACATTTATTATTATTTTACTTATTACTGTAAATATTATCTATTATTTATAATTAATGGTTCCTATATCGTGTTAAATTCTGTACTAGGTCTACCTAGTAATTGATCGTCACCCATCTTTGAGTCGTCTTACTCTCCATGGTTTTTCTGTCTATAATTTTTTACTTCGTCCAATAAATGAAGATGGTTTCCCTTTTCCCTTCAGATATGTTCAGCCATCCATACCTGACTTTTCAATCTCTCCACGTACTACGGCTTTTCTATGTTCTTCTAACTTTACATTTAGACGACATGTCTCACCTTTGTATGGTTTTTCAATTTTACATGGGATCTCATATACATAGCTCTAAGTCATGACATTTTTTTCTGTAGGAGACGGGGGCTTAATTCGCATAAGTTTTTTCCAGAGGGTCGAATCGCTTCTGAATACTGCCCTGCCCTGATGTCATATGGATTACATATTCTTTGAAGTTTTTCCGACAACCCTTCATGTATAGTATACAGACTGTAATTGGAGGTTACATCGTCCGAAACGTTGTGGAAAATAACACGCAAGATGAGAACAATAGTCTAAAAAATCAAAATAATATGAATAACGAATCGTCATCTCAAAAATTTCAGAAACGCAACAAAGTTTAGTTTACATTTCTGAATTTTTGAAATGAGGATTGATTATTCGGGCTACTGTTCTCATCTTGAGTGTTATTTTTCACAACATTTCAGCCGATGTAACTTCCAACCTTCTTCAGGTACATGTGTCCAATTCAGAGATTTAATTTTTTTTTTTTCAACCAACGTCCATGAAATTAAGCTTTCACAAACGTTTTTTTTCTTTCCTAACATTTTCTTTCACATGGTTTTTCTGTTAGGAAATCAACCCTTATGTTTCTAAAATTTTGAGATGAGGATTAGTTATTTGGATCATTCAAACTATTGTTTTTTTTTCCACAACATTTCAGCCGATGTAACCTCCAACCTTCTTCAGGTACATGTGTCCAATTCAGAGATTTAATAATTTTTTTTTCTTCTTTTAAACAAAAAGAATTCAACTAATGAAATAAATGATTGAACGCCATCTTTGATTGGCAAATGAATTTGATTGGCAAATGAATTTGATTGGCAAATGAATAAAATTTATCAAAGAAAGTCAAGTTTCTTAACTTTTTAGATGAAGATTGGTCATATTATTTGGATTCTTCAGGCTACTATGTTTCGGCTTATGCAACCTCTGCATGAACAGTGGATAAAATACTTGGTAAATTCAGTTGTAAAGTTACACTCTTCTAGAGGTTGAAGGTTCAATACTTGCTATTTATAAAGGAAAAACAATGTGTGTCTGTGTGTAATATATATATATATATATTAGTGTTGGGACGATTAATCGGGAATCAAAAAAATTATAACTTTTTGAGGTATTGGAATCGGAAAAAAATTGTACCTATTTTCCGATGCCACAAACGATTCTTTTTATTATTTTCATTTGTTTTTTTTTTTGTTTTTTTAAACTCAATTTTCCATGTCCCTTATTAATGTTGAAGCGATAAAAATTTATTGATTATTGATTATCTCGATAAATATTCATTGATTTTAAACTCTCTGTAAATATTTATTGATTTTAAACTCTGTAAATGTTCATAGTACTTTTCTTTTTCTTTTTTTTTTTTAATAATTCGATCCCTCCCACCCCGAACACGAGAATACAATAAATGGATAACTATTCAGCTAACCCTTACAATGGTGGAGAATGTATAAGCATTACGACCAGTCGTTCAAAATACTGCAGATCTATAATCAGCTCAATAGAAGAGGAGTCAAATCTTCCAGGGCTATAGTCGAGTAAATTAGGAAATAAACGAAATTAATTCATGATCATTTATATATGGTCAAAGAATTCAAATGATAATAAGAATGTTAACTTGATGTCAACTCTCTCCTAACTCTTTCTTTTGATGAAGTCGTTATATATGAATAAAGTTGATATCGTCTCTGAAACGATCGTACACAAAGTTAAGCTTTTATTGTTTGGATTCTTGGAACATATGTAAATGGTCATGGATTAATTTCGTTTACCTTCTATTTTCTCTCTCTTTCTCTCTCTCTCTCTATTTTCTCTATCTCTCTCTGTATTTTCTCTCTATCTATCTCTTTCTCTATTTTCTCTCTCTCTCTCTCTGTATATATATATATATATATATATATGTTCATGAGTTTTAAGGGAGGTGGTTTTTGATCAACACTGCTGAGGAGCCATGATTTAATATACTGTTTTGTTTTCAAATCCCCGAAACAGTGTTTCATGGTAAACAACTGATGATCCCTTTAAGAACATTGGTACTATTGTTTGTTCATGTAAGTAAAACTATTCAGCGATATGGGAGATTGATTGACTTACTGACAAAATAATGTTCCAACGAACGACAATCTTTTTTATAAAGGTTTTAAAGAAACTTCCAAGACATATGTATATAACGAGAAAGCGAGAATTATAGATATACAAACATTTTGTTTTTCGTTTATAAAAAGCAATTTTTTTTTATCTACTTATGTTGGAAAGCATTGGGTCTAAAGTCCGGCCTCTTGCTAGGACGAACCTGTTTTGATCAAAACAGAAAAATAAAAAAATAAACAGAAAAGAAACTACCCTCGTCTGAACTGGTTGAACAACTTCTCTGGCATATTATTCAAAGTACGCGTATAGTTAAGCACACACATCAACAGGCAAGGAATGAACGGGTGTGTGTGAAAGATGGCGGGGGGGGGGGTGACCACATACCTAGTAAAATGTAATTTTGTCTGACTCATCCCAAAAATTCTTTACTTATTTTATTTGTACAAAAAAAAAAAAAAATTCCTAAACCTAAATTTCTCCGTGATAGAAAAAAACAAAAACAATACCCCCCCCCCCAAAAAAAAACAAATAATAAAAAAAAAACAATAGGACTTGACGAATACAAACACTCAGAGAGTACAGACTTCCACTAAAGTTCCAATCAGACAGGAAACTTTGAGTTCAAATCTTTTGTCCACATTTTCTCGAACTAATACTAATTTAATTTTATAGCTGACTGTTATTTCATGCTGACTGTTATTTCATGTTGACTGTTATTTCATGCTGACTGTTATTTCATGCTGACTGTTATTTCATGTTGACTGTTATTTCATGTTGACTGTTATTTCATGCTGACTGTTATTTCATGCTGACTGTTATTTCATGCTGACTGTTATTTCATGCTGACTGTTATTTCATGCTGACTGTTATTTCATGCTGACTGTTATTTCATGCTGACTGTTATTTCATGTTGACTGTTATTTCATGTTGACTGTTATTTCATGTTGACTGTTATTTCATGCTGACTGTTATTTCATGCTGACTGTTATTTCATGCTGGCTGTTATTTCATGCTGGCTGTTATTTCATGTTGGCTGTTATTTCATGCTGACTGTTATTTCATGCTGACTGTTATTTCATGCTGGCTGTTATTTCATGCTGACTGTTATTTCATGCTGACTGTTATTTCATGTTGACTGTTGATTAACTTAAGAATCATTATGATAATAATTTTGTTGTTTACTCAAAGAGTGTTGATTGAATGATAATACGGTTAATAAGCGTCTTCAACCGTGAAGCTCTTTTTCCTTAGAAAATCGCCCATTTTTGTTTGGACGTAAACAAATTATTTTATTTATTTTAATTTTACTTATAAAACCGTTTTATAAGTAAAATAAAAATAATAAATAAAATATGTGGCAGACTGTCACTGCAAAGAAAACAAATACACATTTTATCAGACTAGTCTGCGTTCCCGGCGTTGCCCGGGTGTTTGGAGGTGTGTTGAGAAAAAGTGGTAGTAGGCAAGCTCGAACCTGAACTGCGAAGGAGGAAAAGAAAGTGAAAAAAAAAAAACAACAACAACAAAAAAAATGTGACGCGTTTGCTGTTGCGCCCATCGCCAAACCGGAAGTGACGTAGGTTTTAATTAAGGCTAGACAATCGAAAAGAGGCGATGACTTTCGAAAATATCGGCGAAAAAAGCGACCCCTTCCTGTAGAAAAGTGTTCAGTTAAGAGGGTGGAGGAATTAATGTTTTTAGCCCATTTTTCAATATTTGTTGTCTGAAGTGTCGAGCTTCAAAATGCTACCGATCTCGTAAAAATTCGTCACCTCTGTAGAAAATTTTAGGTAGACATAGATACGTACATACATACTTTTAAACAGACAGGTGAGATTTATATTATAGAAGGCGGTAGCTCTAAGCGTAAAACAAATGTTTCAAAGCGGCTAGATATAGCTACTGATAAATCCACATGTTTAAACTTTCCGGAACATGTACAAACACTCCAACGCCCAGACATGTTGTTTGGTCAGATTTATAGACGTGTGTTCTCCTTGTGGAGTTGACTGTCTCGTAAGAAGGTATGGAGCAAAGTATGAGCGCAAGAACTAGCGTTACGAAGCCCTTCGATCTGATTGTGTAGAGAATGGCTGGTCATGTTACATGCTGCCCATTGAAGTTGGATGTCGAGGTTTTGCGAGGCGCTCCGTGGTTTCTTTTCTTACTAAGATTGGCATACATGGCCAGGCTTTGAGATGTGCTTTGCAACGTCTGCAGACAACGGCCCAACAAGCATTAAGTTGACATCAAAGTAGAACGTTTTCTCATCTAAATACAAATGCTTGTTTTATTAAGAAAATTCGTTGATTATTCAATTCTTTGCAGTGACATCTGTGAACTAACTCTTCTTGTAAATACTTACAACCGGTCTGGGCTCTAAGTCTTTTTATTTTATTTTTCCATTACTTTGTCCGGTGGCAATAATAATAAAATAATAAATATTTATTGATGTTAAACTATCTGTAAAACTAAAATTTATAGATCATCTCCCCCATAAATGTATTTTTGTTTGAGAAAGTATCTGCTTAGTTTAACATTTGTTTTCACGGTAATCGGGAAAAATAAAAACTTTATAGTTAAAAATGTGGAGATTTATAAAGAATCGAAATCAATAATTGTATTGGAATCGGGGGGGGGGGGGGAGACGGGGAAATAGTGGAATCGTCCTATCACTAATATATTTATTTTAAAGCAGTTAACTGTTTTATAAATAAATAATATATAATTAGTTAAGTTCAAACTATGGGTGATCGTTTGGATTTAAGGGAGGTTAATGGCTTCCCCGATCTCCTATGAGTATACTCAGTATATCAAACTTAATTATCGTTAAAACAAAAATCAACAGTTTATATATATATATATATATATATATATATGCACACACAGGGTGGAACAATAAGTGTTGTCCTGAAGAAAACAACACTACAGCTTTATTTTTAAAACTTTCATTGAAAAAAATCCATTCAGGTAACTTGATCATATAGTAGAACTTACATCTATTCAATGTAGCTGCCTTTAGCCTCGATCGCCACCTTGATATGGGTCCGGAACTGGGAGCATGCTTTTTCCACAAGTGCCGGTGGGAGCTGGGCGAATACTCGGCGGATGGCGGTGATCAGGTTGGCTTTGATATTGTGGGAGGTCATGTTGGCGATATTCTCGATGTATGACCAAATTAAGTAGTCCAGTGGGTTCAGATCGGGGTGGAGGAGAGCCAGTGAGAGAAGGGTACAAGCCTGGCTCTCTTTGGACTTGTGGGCTGGTGCCGAGTTCTGCTGCCACACCCAAGGTCTGCCAGCAGTCACCTGATTTCACCAGGGGATCACCACACTCTTCAGCACATCCAGGTACACTTTGGTGTTGACTTTAAAGCTGACTTCGAAGATGTGAGGTGGTATGATGTGGCTCTCACTTGAAGCCACACCAAAGACCATAACTGTGGCCAGAAACTTTGTTTTCGTCACACTGGGCACGTCCGTTATTCATGGCAACCCGGCGATGAATTTTAAGGGTGCTGGCAATGGTCCTGTTGTCATAATTTTGATTGGTAGAGAGCATGAGTTGCACAGCAGCGCATCTCCGATCTCGCTCACTGAACATAGTGTCAGTTTCAAACATGATAGAAAGCTTCTATTTGGGAGTATTGGGATTTGTACATGACTGGCCAACTAATAGATGGTCTGCAACAAAAAAAGTAAACCGGGGTTTTCATCAAACAGAAATGGAATCATATCGTCTTTTCTAGAGCAACAATTTTATTGTTCCACCAGACATATTATTATTATTATTTTATCAACATAAATTTTTATCTATTTTCAGTATTTACTTTGATGGTACTCAATGCATAATTAGAGCTACGTAGTAAGTTTTAAAAAATATGAGGATGAAACGCAAAAGATTCTGCATAGTTTAATTGTGATATATATTTTCAAAACATATATATATTATAGAGAATGCCTCTCTTTCTGTGTACATATGTGTCCTTAAAAACGAAGACCTACTAAGGAGTGGGCCTTAAATATAAATGTATTCACATGCACAATTTGCAGAAACTAATGGCTAGTGCTATGACAACAGCATATTCTGTTTCTTGTTTGATTTGCCGGTATATATTCATTGATATCTTATGTTTTAATGTAGAGTGATGTGGTTCTCGGTTGATTGTGTGTGTCGGATATATACTCGAGTCAAAACAATGAAAAGAATATGCTGTTGTCATAGCCCTACTAATGACACTTTTCTGACATCATAAGAACTAAGAAATCTTGAGAGCATTTTCTGTTTGCGCGTAAATCACGCGAGATATCACCTGGCAGCATTTTAATAATTACATTTTCTTGAATATTTAATTTTTTCTTCAATTTTCTTTGTTCAAGTAATATTCAAACAATTTGCAGGAACTAATCACTTTTCTAACATGTCGCACAATGAAATTACTTTTTTTTTTTATTTTTTTTTACTTTTATTTATTTTGCTTTTTTTTTTACTTTTATTTATTTTGCTTTCAGTCCACTTATATCCAATACATTTCTGCATTGGAATCGCTTCCTATAAATTATAAGGAAAGTAAGCCACTTCACTGATATCTACTACTGGTATTATGACTATATGAAATAAAATAAAAAATAATTTTGCAAATTATTTTATAAACAGTTTAAATAAATTAGTATTTGGTGTTATTCATTTGTAATTTTATTGTCCTACTTTTGTTGTATACATGCAATAGTTTTGTCCATATTAACAATAATTAATTTAATGAAAAATAAATAAATTATCAGCACTAATTCTTATATATTATTTTTTTATTGGAATCCTTCGAGACAAGTAATTTATTTATTTGTCGACTGTTATCCTTATCTTTATAGTTGTTGTTGTTTCACCACGCTTCGGCCAACTATTCTTCTGGCTTTCTTCAGGTGATCAATCGTGATGGGATAGGAATGCTGAGTCTCATAACTGTATCCCTAGTAATTACTGCCTTTCATAGTTGTTGTCGTCTCACCACGTTTTGGTCAACTAATTCTCTGGCCTGCTTTGGGTAGGATTGAAACCGCTATCTTCAGACAATGCTCACCTGAAACTGTAGAGATTAAATGCCTCTATCCTGTCGTGGTTAATTACTTGAAGGCCAGTGGATGAGTTGGCCGAAATATGGTGAAATAACAACTAATGAAGATGAGGATAACAGTTCACAAATAAATAAATAAGCGCTGATTCTTGTTAGATCACCAAAGTTAAGCCACGTAAAGCCTGGCCAGTAACAGATGGGTGGGAATGTTAAATGTATGTTATCATCCCATGACTGGGCTATACATAAGGCTGGGAGGCTGCTTGTGAATTTGATATTCACTGTAAACTTCCTCCTCCAGAGGAAGCTGGTATAGCCCAATCAGAACTAAAACCGCATCAAGTATTTCTGATTCATCGTTGTTGTTGTTGTATCTAACTCTGCCCTTGCGGGGAGGCAAGTAAATAGATTCATCTTTTTTTTTTTTTTTGTTGTATTATTTGGACTATTATTCTTATCTTGGTTTTTTTCTCCACAACGTTTCGGCCGATGTAACCTCCGACCGTCTTCAGATGCATTCACACTGGGTGTTATTGGTGAATGGTGAAAAATGTTTTTTTTTTTTTTTTTTTTTTTCCCCAATGAACATAGCTGTTAGAAATTCAAAACACAAATAGTGTCAAGTCTATTTCTTTTTTATTTATTTATTTATTTATTCATTTTTTAAAAATAAATTCGGGTCCATTCCACCTTTTTGATATGTTTGCATATTTTTTAAATGAAGCTTTATAATTTTTTTGGTCTTATTTGGATTGTTTTGACTATTAAAGAAACAAAAGAAAAATAGAAAAAAAAAAAAAAAAAAAAAACATTTTTCACCAATAACATCTAGTGTGAATGCAACTGAAGACGGTCGGAGGTTACATCGGCCAAAACAATCAAGATGAGAACAATAGTCCAAATAATACAAAAAATAATTATCAATCCTTATCTCAAAAATATACAAACATCATGATACTTTCTTGTTGTGAATTCAGTGTTAGGCACCGAAATAATTGTATCTTTTCGTAAAGATAATGTTCCTGTTCTGGAAGAAAAACGATTTGTTGTTACAAAAATCAGTGTGCGTCTGGTTATATAGGCCGCATATCTCTGGATGGTTAATTGAGCGAATCAAACGACACATTCCATCCCACGTCAACTCTATTATTTTCGTTTTATGAACAGCAGTTTGTATTTACCTGAAAATCCTGTTCGTACTAATCGTGACACAGATGACTGCATTCGAATGTTCACCTGCTTGCTTACATTTTAATTTGAAACTTTTCGAAATAATTTAATTTTACTATCAACAAATTTTGTCATGTAGACATGATTTTTTTCTTACTTCTTTCAAGATTTTAAGGATTTTGTATAAGTTCTGTAATGTTTCTTGTTTTTTTATTATTATCATTATTATTATTGGCTCACATGGAGCTTTCACACAAGTCAACAACCGATCGGTTTGGAGACCTGTGGTGTTCTCTGGAAGCTGAGTGACAAGTCTTCTCAGACGTCCAGCTCTCTCCACCTTCTTCGATAGCATTTGCAAATAAATTTGCGTCATCGCAACAGCCTCCTACCATTGATTTCTCGCTGGTAATGGCCATTGGTTTGTACTGGAATTTGAGTGGCACTAAGCCTCCCCACGATCCCAGTTCTCTTTGCACTTGTCCAGTAGAGGTCTGGCCAGTGCTCTCTCCTCGGTATTTCCATCTTCCTTGACCCTTCTCGGCTCTTTGGTATCACTTTTCTATTGGAGGGGGGAACGGTGATGGGACAATGGGGGGGGATGCATGATAGTGGTGTAGAACTTGTTGATATGCAGCTTCGGCGTTCTTCATTCCCTGTAACGCTTCTTTGTTATATTGTCTTGTGTTATTCCCCACATTCTAGGGTTTTCCTTAATATTTCAGCCGTTTTCTTAGTCGTATTTTTGCAGTTATTCCTCTGATTCCAATTTCTGCCATTCTTTTTATTATTATTATTATCATCTGATTATTAATTTACTTGTCCGTACATGCAGTGTCATAAAAGAAAACTTCATCGCAAACATTAATTAATGAGAAACAAATTACCTCCTTTAGTCGCTCTTTCCATGGGTTCTGCTAGTTATTGCTATTAGCGGGACCTGTGGAAATTCCACAGGGGACGCATTCATATGTAATATATTGATGTTGACATTCTGTAGATGTTCAGCGTAAATGGAGACACTCTGATATTACTGTAGCTCTTTTGTTAAAACTGCAAAAGTATTTATCTAAGCTAGCAGGGACGCCCGGCGTAGCCAGGTCGTAAATTATGCTTAAATATAATATTTTAATTCTTGCATATTCCGTATATATTATTATAGAGTTAATGTTCTATCGATTTTTATATATTGTAAAATTGCGATTCCAAAAATAAGAAAAATATATATCCATATGACTTGGATGCATTAGCTTGAATCGAAATAAAAACTTATGAAATTATATATATATATATATATATATATATATATATATATATATATATATATATAACTTGAGTTCCTTCAGCTATAATCGAAACCAAAATTTATGAAGAATTCTTGATAAAATTATTTATAAAAAAAAATAAATGACTTAAGTGCCATCAGCTATAACCGAAACCAAAACTTATGAAAATTCTTGGTAAAATATTTTATGACAAGAAATGGAAGTACATAACAATTAAATGACCCGGATGTAAGTGTGACACGGAAAATGACACACACGCTATCGTATGAATATATAGATTCTTGTTCACCTCAAACAAGGCATATTGCTAGTTGGACGTAACATGGGGCCATGTTTACAGGAGACTATGCAAAGAGATGAGCAACATGCCTGTTTACATTTAAACTTTTAATGTCAGTACAGTCAGATTGAATCAAAATGGCGATAAAAATTAGTGACGAAGAAATGGAAGATCTGTTCAGTTAATTATAAAATTTTTTGTTCAAATTCAATCTCAGAATTGAGAAATATTTTTACATGTATTTTGTGTATTTTTGAAAAGAAAAAAAAAGTCCCAAGGATTCAAACGTTGATACCTCAGATTTAAGGCTAAAAATAAGTTGAGGGTAGAAACTGAATTTTGGGTTTGTTTTTGACAGCCTCATATGTCCTGATTTTTTTTTTTTTTTATGGAAATCGCTCCAAACAAGGCATGAAGCCACTTGTTAGGGGCTAAAAATATATATATACTAGTACAAGGTAATAAAACTAGCCAATGATAAGTGTTAGCTAGGTAGATTTCGACCCCCCCCTCGAAAACAGCAATTCTTCACCCTTTGTCAGAAACATTGCTCATGAAATGTGAGGACAAAAAGGTTCGCTTCCTTTTAGTCCTCACATTTCATGAGCAATGTTTCTGACAAAGGGTGAAGAATTGCTGTTTTCGAGGGGGGGGGTCGAAATCTACCTAGCTAACACTTATCATTGGCTAGTTTTATTACCTTGTACTAGTATATATATATTTTTAGCCCCTAACAAGTGGCTTCATGCCTTGTTTGGAGCGATTTCCATAAAAAAAAAAAAAAAAAAAAATCAGGACAGTGCCAAGAGAGGAATGTGAGATTTATTGACAAGTTACCATATTGACAAGTGGCCATTTTTCTTTCAGATGGAACTGTTTTTATATGAATAGACACACAAGTTGAACCCCCCCCCCCAAAAAAAAAAGTTGCCAGTCAATGAAAATAGTAACTTAACGTGAAATACATTTCTGAATTTTACCATTATAGGACAAAGTAAAAAAAATTATAGACGGAGAAAACGGTGGAGACTAAAACGACTCAAAGAAGCAGCACATATGTTGGATTATGATCAATTACTAAGTAGACCTAGAATATAAGTCAACACGATGGAACCGTGAATCTATAATATAAATCTCACCTGTCTGGTTAAATATATGTATGTATGTATGTTTGTATGTCTGCCTAAAACTTTCGCCAGAGGCGACAGATTTTCACGAGATTGGTATCGTTTTCAAACGCGACACTTCGGACAACAAATATCGAAAAATTGGCTAAAAACATTAATTCCTTCAATCTCAACTGGGCACTTTTCTACAAGGAAAAGGTGCTTTTTTCGCCGATATTTTCAAAAGTCATCCTCTCTTTTCAACTGACTAGCCTTAATTTAAACCTATGCCACTTCCGGTTGGTGATGGATGCAACGACAAAGACGTCATGTGTTTTTTTTTTTTTTTTTTTTTTTTTTTTTTTCTTCCGTTCGAGCCTGCCTGCCTACTACCACTTTTTTTTTTTGCTCAGCACACACCTCCAAACACCCGGGCAATGCTGGGCACCCAGACTAGTTATAAATAATAGATACTATATTCAGCAATAATTAGGTAATAATAATATGTATGGATATACATGTTATGTAGTGGTCTTATTATAGATGACGAATTATATATTTGTTGTTGCGTGTTCGTCTTAGTGTTCATATGAGTGAGATAGAGACAGAGTACATTTTAAAGGAGAGATGGTAACATGTAATACACAATGAGAGGGGGATAGATATATAGATAGAAAAGAGAGATTGACATTTATACAGTTCTGACTTATATTTCTTTAACATATATATTTTTGAGATGATGATTCTTCTATATATATAAAAGCAAAAATGTGTGTATGTTTGTTTGTATGTATGTGTGTATGTTTGTGTGTCTGCTAAAAACTTTCGACACACGCAACGAAAATTCACAAACTCGGTATCATATCGAAGCTCCATCCTTCGCTTGAAAAATATCGAAAAATTGGCCAAAAACGTTAACTTTTTCACCCCGAAATCGACAATTTTCCACGGGGGGGGGGGTCAACAAAAGCGGGTTTCTCGTAACGATGCCCGATTCTACGCATGCATCAGATGACGTCATGACGTCGTGACCTGATTTACTTTAAATAGTTGAAAAACCGAGTAAACTTCATCTCCGTCGCTTTAGCGCAGTTGGTTAACGCGTTTGTTCATTATCTAATCGTTTTGGGTTCGAATCGTGGTGTGAGATGGTTTTTTTTTTTTGTTTTCTTTTTTCGATTTTTTAAATTTAAATATTTAACCCTGTATTATTTAAGCCATTTTTCACGTAACGTTCATTTTCCTGTTTTTTTCTTTTTTTTTTTTTTTACTTCGCTTATTCTTAGAGACACCCGGGTATCCACCGATTTTTTAAAAATTTTAATATCGAAACAGGCTCATTTAAGCCATTTTTCACGTGTTTATTTTCCAGTTTTCAACGTTCGTTTGCCTTACGTTAGATTTTTTGTGTTTTTTTCTTGATGTTTTGATTACCCCCCCCCCCGCTTAATTAAAACGTTGTTTGCTTTTCTTACTTCACTTATAACAATGCTTACATCGTCGTCGTAACGCTCGACGACTTTCAAACATCTTTCACTAACTCATTCTGGCTGGCCGATTTTATTTTCAAACTTCGCCTCAGGGCTTCGGGTTCGATCCTACTCCCCCCCCAGTTTCTTTTTTATTTAACACCACACACACCTATAAACACCCGGGCAACGCCGAGTACCCCTGCTAGTTTATCATAAAGAAGGAACCAGTCATTACTTATAATAGCTGAGAGGGGAAACATTCTTAAGATGAGTTTATACACAAAGTTCTTTATACAGATGATTGAAACACAAGTTCTTATAATACAAATTCACAATACTTTTGTTTGTTGAATGACACAACACAAGACAGCTGTTACAAAATATGATGACGTCCTTTATTTCTTTGATCGGTCAATGATTTCGCATCAAGGAATTCAAAGTTTCTACATGATTTCAACTTCCAACCTTTCGCCTCCAAAGGTGAATGTCAGCTCTGTCTGTCCGACCTCTGACTCGGCAGTGACTTCTCTCTCTGACTTCTCTTTGTCTCACTAAAGCTCTAACTATATTGACAACTCATCTCTTACTCATGACGTCATTGCATGGCCAACACCGTGCATCTCGATCCCATGGCCTGACATGCCTCATGTTGTCTAAACCATGCACTGTTCCTCACATGTCTACAACAAGAGTTCTATAACCTATTTCGGCCTAACCTACTTTCAAATATGTTTAACATTTTCCTATTTCGTTTCAAATTCCTTTTTCAATAAACAGAATTGAATTATCACATTCCCTTTTCAATAACATTAATAAACAACGAATTCCTTTTTCAGCAAACATCTGCTTATTTATTTTAAACTCTCGATCGGAATTCTCCTGAATCTTAATTCTAAACCTAGCTTCCCAGGTTCGAATTCTTGGACTATCCTATCTCATTTTTACTTACTTACAAGAACAGGCGATCTGTTCTTTAACATACATACATTATACAGGTAATAATAATACGTATAGATATACATATATTATACAGGTAATAATAGTACGTATAGATATACATATATTATACAGGTAATAATAGTACGTATAGATATACATATATTATACAGGTAATAATAATGCGTATAGATATACATATATTATACAGGTAATAATAATACGTATAGATATACATATATTATACAGGTAATAATAATACGTATGAATATACATATATTATACAGGTAATAATAATATGTATATATATATATCATACAGGCAATAATAAATGTATAGATATATATTATACAGGTAATAATAATACGTATAGATATATATTATACAGGTAATAATAATACGTATAGATATATATTATACAGGTAATAATAATACGTATAGATATATATTATACAGGTAATAATAATACGTATAGATATATATTATACAGGTAATAATAATATGTATAGATATATATTATACAGGTAATAATAATACGTATAGATATATATTATACAGGTAATAATAATACGTATAGATATATATTATACAGGTAATAATAATACGTATAGATATATATTATACAGGTAATAATAATACGTATAGATATATATTATACAGGTAATAATAATACGTATAGATATATATTATACAGGTAATAATAATGCGTATAGATATATATTATACAGGTAATAATAATGCGTATAGATATATATTATACAGGTAATAATAATGCGTATAGATATATATTATACAGGTAATAATAATACGTATAGATATATATTATACAGGTAATAATAATACGTATAGATATATATTATACAGGTAATAATAATACGTATAGATATATATTATACAGGTAATAATAATACGTATAGATATATATTATACAGGTAATAATAATACGTATAGATATATATTATACAGGTAATAATAATACGTATAGATATATATTATACAGGTAATAATAATATGTATAGATATATATTATACAGGTAATAAATAAATAGCGATATTTATATATAGAAATAAAATGGGTTTAAGACTCCTAAAATTCGCACTAGAATTGTCCGCAAGGATCCATGGCGCAGTGGCTAGAATACCTGGAAAAATTCTGTTGTAAAAGTGACCTTCTTCTGAAAGGTTCAATTCTTAATGTGGTCGAATTAGTTGGCTAATGGAACGAGAGCATGTTATCCCTGTAAATTAAATAAAGGGTTCCGTTTGAAATTCCATGCATATCCAAGTTCTACAGAAAGATTCCTGAGTTCGACAAGATACACCTGAAGAATGTCAGAGGTTACATCGGCCGAAACGTTGTGAAAATGACACTCAAGATGAGAACAATAGTCTGAAGAATCCAAATAATACTTGAAGTAATTTAATTTAATTTTTATTTATTGCGGACTATTATCCTCATCTTTTCTTTGTTGTTTCACAACGTTTCGGCCAACTATTCCTCTGGCCTTCGTCAGGTGGTAACGTCTCTATCAACTGCACCACGTGGCCCGTGGCGCAGTTGATAGAGATGTTGAATCTCTACGGTTCCAGGTGAGAATTGTCTGAAGATAGCGGTTTCAATCCTACCCAAAGCCAGCCAGAGGCTTACTTGGCCAAAACGTGGTGAGATGACAACAACTACGGAAGGCAGTAATTCAAGTGAATGCAGTTAGGATTTGGAGTTCCTATCTCGTCGCGGTTATCACCTGACGAAGGCCAGAGGAATAGTTGGTCGAAACGTTGTGAAACAACTAAGAAAGATGAAAATAATAGTCCGCAATAAAAAAGAATAAATAATACTCATCTCAATGAATTCCAATCAAATAATATTTACTTAAAGTAGTCTGGAAAGAATACAGGGTGACCCCCCCAAAAAACGGGCCCCCACTCTAATTAGGCCCCGTTTCTTAGTGTTTTGTCCGAATGAAAAGAAACTTTGGTCATAACTAGTTTATTATATTCAAAACATCACATCAAAATACTAGGGTCTTTGGCCTTTTTCTCTCCATTCTATAGCATATGTTCTAGATGGCCTTCATTTATCTTTTTTTTTTTTTTTTTTTTTTTTTTTTTTGGTCACCCTGTATTAATGAAACATGGACAATCATAAAGAGAAAATACTAAATTTCGTTTACATTCAAATTTTATCACAGAATAGAAACCCAAAATAAATGAGTTATCGCAATTTTCTTTTTTTTTACCCTATTTCGCCATCTGGATTATAAGTAATGTACTATTTGGGATCGTGTCTAACTGGGGAGTTGAGCAGCAAGATGTTTGTTCACATTACATTTAAGGTTAGTACAGCCAGCGATTTCATTATCACAGTCAGGCGTTTTGAATAACGTATAATATTTGTATTATTAGCTGTTTGAAAATTAATTTTACTATAATCATTAGGATTGATACCTGTTTATTTTATTAATGCATTATCTCTTATCAAGGTCAAAAAGCCACTCAAGCATAAGGGTCAATGAGTTTCTCAATTCGATGATGAGACAACACTAATGTTGGTTGTAACTGGACAGAATTATTTAAGAGGATGGTTCAACAAGGACGAAAACAAGGCTTATAAACGACTGTTGTAGTCTGCCGGGAAGCAGCCCCATGATATCGTGTTCCACGGATAGGTTTTGGAAAGAAACTTTTATGGAAGTTCTATTTCGTTTTAGATGCAAAGGAAGAAAATAAAATTATTTAGTTGTTGCAATTAATTTTTTTTTGCGTGTGTGTACACAAGACCCAAATTGATCGATGCCAACTTTACCCACCCGGATACTAAATTAATGATGCGGACATCAAACTGGAGAATAGATGGCAAAAATAAACTAATTTACCATTTTTGTAGGTCACATAAGAAATAAAAATAATTAAAAATGATAGTTTAGCATTTTTGATGTTGCTGCCTTAATTCTCCTTTTTAATGGGACCATTCCAATATTTTTTCTGATTCCAATACATTTTCCGATTCTGATTCTAAAATTTCCTAAAAAAGTAGAATAACAGAAAATCCTGATCTACTTTAAAATCTTTATAATTTGACAAACTTAATGTATTTATGTTGTATCGTCACCAAGATTTTGATTAACTTATTGAAAGATTTTATCTATATTTTTTTACTTGTGCCATTTTTTTCGCATTATACACTCGTGCCATTTTCTCCAATGTTATTTTCATCTGGCCATTCTTTTTCAGTGCTATTTATGCATAAATTTGTTATAATGATCAATAAATTTTAGTTTAACTTGTAGTTTAAAATTTTATTAACCATTTTACTAACAATAGAAAATTAAGTTGACAAAAAGAAAAAATTGTAAAAATCGTCTTAGGAATTAGAAATTATGCTAAAAATTTTCAGATTCCGATACACAAAATAATTCTGGTATTTTCGATTTGTGATTCTGATTGTTTCAGCACTTTTCTCCATTTTAGAAATAAACTTCACCAAAATAACTTGGTCTATAATTTTGATCCTATATGAGTGTGAAGTTAATCTTCCTTTTATAAACTATTAACTGACTTAACAAGGCTAACCCTCATCCTATCTGTCATCCCAAGCTAACCCTAACTGACTTATCTAGTCTAACCCTAACTGACTTATCAGGGCTAACCCTAACCAACTTCTAGAGGGTAACTTTAACCCTAGCTTATTTCCCAAAGCAAAACCTCTTTCACTTCTATACACTAGCCCTAACTATGACTGATTTCTAGGGGCTAAGCCTAACCCTGGCTAACTTCTAAAAGCTAACATTAACCCTGACTGTCTTCTAGAAGCTAACCCTAACCCTGACCGACTTCTCAAGGCTAACCCTAACTCGGACCGACTTCCCGAGGCTAACCCTAACCCGGACCGACTTCCCGAGGCTAACCCTAACCCGGACCGACTTCCCGAGGCTAACCCTAACCCGGACCGACTTCCCGAGGCTAACCCTAACCCGGACCGACTTCCCGAGGCTAACCCTAACCCGGACCGACTTCCCGAGGCTAACCCTAACCCGGACCGACTTCCCGAGGCTAACCCTAACCCGGACCGACTTCCCGAGGCTAACCCTAACCCGGACCGACTTCCCGAGGCTAACCCTAACCCGGACCGACTTCCCGAGGCTAACCCTAACTGACTTTTCAAAGCTGATAATTTCAAGTGACTGAACGAGTTCAATGGCCACCAGCTCTGTCCTCATGCTACTGATCACTATTTGGGCATCATTTATTAAATTTGTGTCAATGTTGGAATTAGTTGTGATAATTAATCGGAATCGGAAAAGTCTGACCATTTTGGGTCATTTAAGATTCTGATTTCAAAAACTATTCTTGTGATTCTTTGGTTGTAGAAAACCGGAAAGGGAGAAGGAGTTCCGTCTGCTATTCTTGAGAATTACAAAAGAGCATCCTATATCTTTACAAAGCTACAATTCGCCCATGAATGGTGTATTTTTGCCTCATTTAACTTCGCGCAGATACTACCAATTCTTCACTCTTAAGCAGGGTCTCCAATCTAATAGGTTCCACATTATCGACCAAACTCCAACATCTGTCCCATCGCTGCTATGTCGCATCCCTGTGCCTGTTTTTATAAGTACTTTAATGGAATGTTCTCTGGTGACTTGGCATACATACTTTCAACCTATCCGACAAGCAGCAAAATTCCACCCTTTCACTGTGAAGATCTTTAGAATTCCAGAAAGCTTTCTACTCTAATAGTTTCTTTCCTAGGACTGCTAGACTTTGGAGTTAGTTCCCTGTTTCTTGTCTCCCTGACTGTACTAACCTGCAGAAGTTTAAATGTAATGTGAACAAACATCTCGCTGCACAACTCCCCACAGTCCCCTGTTACGATCCCAAATAGTAGCCTCTTCCATCCAAATGACAATATACCTAGTTTTTTTTTGGGAGGGGGGAAGAATACCAAAAACAACAACAGAAATTTAATTTTCTATCGCTTAAAAAAAAAAAATATTTGATTGTTTTGTTTTTATTTTTTTGTTGTCAACTATAAATGAATGATAATCTAACCCATATTCTTTTTTTCTTTTTTCTTTTTTCTTTACAGGTTGACAAATTGTATCCATTTTGGAGATTATGAGAGAATTATTTTATCAACGTCTTGGATTAACTGATTCTAAATGCTCCATGTCAGCTCTTTGTGATTTGGTCTTGGCCTTCGAATGAGGCCCTAGGATTATTGTGGACCGTTTTTTATGCCCGGGAACTTCCTGTTTTATTTATGGATGCTATTAGACAACCATCTAAATGACTCCTTTTTTTTTTTTTTTAAAAAAAAGGGAATCTTGATTGTATAAGCAAAAAGAAATCCAGCATATTTTTAGCCAATTTTTTTTTTTTTTTATATTTTTGTGCAAATTGGTTCGGAAAGAATCTATTCTGAAGTTGAAGAACAAAGTGTCATCATCTGTTACGAAACGCATCATGGAATCCTCCATAAGTTTGGATAATTTAACAAAAGATGAACAGGAATGCATCTGGAGAGTTCTGCAGAGAGATGAGTCACTTCGGAAAAAACAAAATTTCAAAGTTACGTAAGTATCAGTTTTTGTTTTTTGTTTTTTGGTTTTTTTTCAATAGTTTTTTCTACCTCTAAAAGAAGAAAGTTAACTTGGATATTTCAGAAATGTTTTAGATGTAGGATTGAATTATGTGGATGATTTGGACTATTGTTCTCATTACAATTCTAAACTTTTGAGATGAGGTATGAATGTTTGCATTTTTTTTTTTTAGATTAATCAGACAATTGTTCTGCACAGCGTTTCGATCAATGTAACCTCCAACCTTTGTCAGGTGAAAAATCATGGCGACTTTTACACCTGGCGAAGGTTGATGGTTACATCGACTGAAACGTTGTAGATAACACTCAAGATAAGAACAATTGTCCGATTTAATCTGAACAGTACATACTGTTCTCATCTCAGATATAACTCTCACAATGTTTCGGCTGGTTTAACCTCCGGCCTTCTTAAGGTGAATATTGTTGAAAATAATGAGTTTTAAAGACACTTGTGCATTACTGTTACGGAACAACTTTTTTGGTTTTATTTTTAAGACAGGAGGAGACAATGCAATTTCAAAAGAACTTAAAAAAAAAAAAAAAATTCTATTTATATATATATTAGAATTTTCTTCAATGTCTTCGTTCAGTCCCGAAAGACAAAGGATACTCCTTCTACCTGTAATTGTGAGGTAAGGGTAGTGCAACTGCCAACTGCTTCTGTGGTACCAGTATTCAAGAATTCTGGCGAAAGAACTGACCCATTAAATTATCGCCCTATTAGCCTCCTCCCACTTTTTGCCAAAATATTTGAGACCTTAATTAACCATGCTCTAGTCCAGCACCTTACAGATGCTAAACTTCTGACCGACCAACAATATGGATTTAGACAAGCCTGTTCCACGGCAGACATCCTCACTGTAATCTCTGAACGCATATACCATTCACTGGACAAAGCGGGAGAGGGCAGAGCGGTAGCTCTAGATATATCTAAGGCTTTTGACAGGGTATGGCATGAGGGTCTCCTCAGGAAGATTAGATCTTACGGTATCACTGGTAGAATACTTAACATAATTAAATCCTTCTTAGAGAAGAGAAAAATCCAGGTTGTCCTCGACGGTCGTACATCTAAACAATATGATATAAATGCGGGAGTGCCCCAGGGATCTATCCTTGGACCTCTACTGTTCCTGATATTCATAAATGACCTCCCCGACAAAATTGCCTCTGAGATGTGTATATATGCTGATGACACCACACTCTATAGCAGGCACGACAGGAAAACAAATGAACATATATCTAAAGTAATGGCAGAAATACTAGAGGATGACCTCCAATCAGTAGTGGAATGGGGACAAAAATGGATGGTCACATTCAATGCCGCCAAGACAAAACTGGTTTCATTCAATAATTACAAGAAACCTTCTCTACCACCTATAGCAATGGCCAACGACTCTTTATCTGAGAGTATGTCTCTCAAGCTCCTTGGCCTAACGTTCACAGGAAACATGAGTTGGAACAATTACATCGAGGGCATTGCCAGGGCCGCTGTGAGGAAGGTGGGCTCTCTCTACCGTGCTAGAAAACTTCTAACACCCGAAAGTATCCTGTACCTCTATAAGGCCACTATTCGCCCATGTATGGAGTATTGCTGTCATATTTAGGCTGGTGTATCGGCTACTAGTCTCTCGCTCCTTGACAAGGTTCAAAAGAGAGTCGCAAACCTGATAGGCCCTAAACTGGCATCTAAGCTTCAGCCTCTGTCCCATCGTCGAAACGTTGCATCCCTCTGCCTGTTCTACAAGTATTATAATGGCGAATGCTCTCAAGAACTGCAAGCACTTGTGCCCCCACGACGTGAACACCCTCGACAGACCTGACAAGCTGCAAAATCCCACCCCCACACTGTAGAGATCCCTAGATGTAAAAGATCTTTCTACTCCAGTAGTTTCTTCCCCAGAACTGCTAGACTTTGGAATTCCGTTCCAGGTCACTGCTTCCCCAACTGTACTGACATGCATAAGTTCAAGTGCAACGTGAACCAACATCTCGCTGCCCTAATCCCTACATAGTACCCCAGTAGATGTTTCCCCTGATAGTAGCCCCCTACACCAAAGTGGCAATGTGCCTTGTTTGGGGTGAAAATGTAATTAAAAAAAAAATCACACCTCTTCTGAAATGACTGGAAACAATGCCGAGATAAGCAGAGAGCACATACAGCACCTGGAAGTCTCAAATGGTCACCCATTCAGGTTCAACATTGATTAACTTTAGTGATCCAGCGGGAATTTCTTTTTCTTTTTTACATGGTAATCATCACTTATCAAGGCCCGGAAGCCACTCGGGGATAAGGGTTATTACGTGTACAGTAATCAATGGGATAATATCGTAGTAATCGTTAGTAATGGAGACTTGATAAAGTATCTTAAGATTCGGAAGAATCAGTATAGTCCAGTTCAGTCATTTCAAGACGGAGACTAACTTGCATCCAAAACTCGATATTTTTATAATGAGGCCGGAGGTTTCTCATTGGTTGAGTGTCTTAACGTGTAGTTATAAATAAGGTTGTCCAAATCATTGGGGTCATACCGTCATTATTAATCAAAAACGTCCCCTCCCTTTTTTTTATATAATGAAAAAGTCTTTTCGGGCTCAATTTGGTGTAATAGTGTAAAAAAAAAATATTTTCATTTTTTTTTTTTTTTTTTTTTTTTTTGTAATTTATTTTTGGAAATTATTTTCATTCTCATTGATCAAAAGAAATAACATATTGGTATAGGAGGGGCGTGCAATAAGTAATGCCCCTGATCCACTTCCCATAGCAGTAGAGCAACGAAACTTGGCACAGTTATTAGTCTTTCTCTACATAGGAACCACCCAGAGTTATGCATTTCTCCCATCGTTTGATGCAGCTCTGGGGACCGTTTTTGTAGAACACCCCAGGTTGGTTCTCCAGCCATGACGTGACTTCAGAAATCAAGGCTGGGAAACGCTTTCCTTTCAAAAACAACTTCATGGCTGGGAAGAGATGAAAGTCAGAGGGTGCAAGGTCAGGAGAGTAGGGAGGACGGGGTAGGATTTCATAAACACATGCCCGTGCTTCTGATCTGGCGACATGCGAGTTGTGGACCGGAGTGTTGTCCTGCAGGAGGAGGTACCTTTGCTGATCTTGCCCCATCTCTTGCTTTTGATAGCTTTCCTTAATTTCCTCAAAAGTGAAGCATAATAGGCTCCTGTAATTGTGGTACCCTTTGCCAGGAAATCTGTCATCACTACTCCGTCCTGGCTTCTTTTTACACCCGTTATGAGGGGCGTGCAATATGTAATGCCCCTAACCCACGTCCCAGAACACTGTGAGCATGACCTTGCCAGCGGAGGGCTGCACACTTGCCTTCTTTGGAGGTGGTGAGTCCAAGTGCTTCCACTACATTGACTGGGCTTTGGTCTCTGGATCATAGTGATGGACCCAGGTTTCATCCTGTGTAATCAGTCTTTTGAAAAACTTTGACTCCTCTTGGCACATCTCCAAATTCGTCCTCGAGCACTCAACGCATTCTCGCTTTTGGAATCGTGTGAGCAACCTGGGAATCCATCTGGCAGATACCTTATGCATATGCAAATGGTCATGAATGATAGTTTCCAAAGACCCTGTACTAATCTTGACATCTTGGGCTATTTGGCAAATAGTAATGCGCCGATTTTCCAAAATGGCAGCCTCAACTTGACGGACAGATGCCTCATCAATTGCAGAAGTGGGTGTGACCAGGTCTGAGAGCTGTTTCCACAGACTTCCGGCCATGTTTGAATTCACGATGCCAGCGTTTTACAAGGCCATATGATGGGGCATTATCACCATAAGTTTCTTTCATTTCATCAAAAGTCTGTGATGTGCGTCCTTTCAAATACAGAAACCGGATCACTGCTCGACATTCAACAGGCTCCATTTCACACCTGACTCTGTTCAAACACCTGTAAAACAGAAACTACAATTAGTTCAGAGCTGTAATTTGCCACATAACCCGTAGAGATATAAATCATTGCACATGCAAAATTTCAGCGAGATCAAACAATTGGAAGTGGGTTAGGGGCATTACTTATTGCACGCCCCTCATAACGGGTGTAAAAAGAAGCCATCTTTAATTCAATTGTTTAAGATTTTTATATGTATATATATATATATATATATATACACAAATACATGCAGATATACATACTTTTCAAATATATACACAAATACATGCAGATATACATACTTTTCAAATATATACACAAATAAATACTGATATACATGCTTTTTAAATATATATATGCAAATACATACAGATATACACATTTTTCAAATATATACATTCTTTTTAAAGGAAAGGTTTTCTGAAGAAGGAACAAGAAAAACAATCACATTTTTTTAAAACAAAAACTCGAAACATTCTGTTAGATATTTTAGTTGTTAATTTGGTTAGGAAGACAAGAAAAAGAAATGGTTGTAGTTTTGCATCATACCCGGAACAATTTACATTTTTTTTGGGGGGGGGGGGTTCTACTTCTCATTTTGAGTTTCTGAAAAAAGATTTATTCAAGATTAAATTCCAAAAGGTTCATCGATAAAATGTTTTAATCTTTGTTACAGGTTTAGTAAAAATGTCGGCAATATTATTTTCAGATTCTACATAATTAAGAGTAATAGATTTTTTACTGATTTCATTTCTTATTACAGGAAAAAGGGCTGTCCCTTTCCATGTAAATAAGAAGAACATTAGATAAGTGAAAATAAGATTTGGATAAGCCGAGACTCGAACCTTGAAAGCAAGGTTCAGAAATAGAATGTTAGAAATCGGAATGTTAAAAAGGCCTATTGTTAAATTCTGTTATAAATAGTTAGATATTGTTTATATTGTAAAAAGAATTGATTGTTCATTCTTTTCTAAAACTGAATATTAAAAATGTCAGCTAAAAAGAATGAACAATACAAATTAAAAATACATTGTTGAAAAATAGGTTACGAGAGGATTCCTTGGTTGCAGAAGTCTGTTTTGGAAAAACGTGTGCATAGACACGTGAATTCGTCACGTTTGGGAAGCACACTTCTGACGTTTTTTTTTTTTTTACATAGGCATCACCACATTATCAAGGCCAAGAGGCCACTCAAGGATAAGGGTTAAAGAGTGTACAGTAGAAATTGGACATTATAGTAATCGTTAGTAATGAAAATTTGGTAAAGTTGATAACTTATATGGAACGGCTCATCAAGAACTTATTTACGTTAGACTTGAAGACAACCATATTGTAGTCAGCCGGAAAGCAGGAAAACGGAAGACAATTCCACAAGCGTGCAGTTCTAAGAAAGAAGCTTTGTTCATGGAATCTTCGTTTAGGTTTAGGCACAGATAAAGAGTGGGGGGAATTATTGATAGTGTTTACAGCTAGACGAGTGTTTCTTGTGAAAGTTTAGCGAGGGGGGACCATAGATTGAAGCTCATTCGAACACTTTCCATGAAAATAACGATACATCAGAGACAAACTCGCAACATCTCTTCTGTGAGATAAAGGTTGCAAGGAAGAGAAAAGGAGCAAAAGGGGGATTCTCAATATAGGAGCTAGAGTTAGTCAGATCAGGACAGTTGAGGCAGAACAGTCAGCAAAGTCGGTCGGAGAGAGTTAATCGGCTAAGAGTTGACATGATCAGAGGAGGGTCCCCTTAGAGGCAAAGGGGTAGAAGGTTAACTATGTAGATCCCGAATTTGAATTCCTGACGTCCTCATCATTCGACCGGTCCAATGATTAAAGAATCACCATCGATATTTTGTAACCGTTTGTCATTGTGTCGTCATTCCATCAACTGAAAGGTAAATGTGTTTTGTCATCTTTCAACACCCAGAAGGTAATGTGTTAATCTTTTATAAAACTGAATATTAAAAATGTTAGCTAAAAATAATGAACAATACAAATTAAAAATATATTAAAAAAAAATAGGTTAGGTTAAAAAATAGGTTAGGAGAGGATTCTTTGTTTGCAGAAGTGTGTTTTGGACAAACATGCATAGCCACGTGAATTGGTCACGTTTGGGAAACACTTCTGACGTCATAGCAAAAGGGGATTCTCAATATAGGAGCTAGAGTTCAGTCAGTCTGCTAATCAGCCAGAGAGAGAGAGAGTTGAATGTCAGTTGGCAGTCAGTGGTCAGCTGACTCTTTGGTATCTACATGGTTTAATCTTCTGCCCTTCGCTTCCAAACAGTCAGTTGACCACTGTGCTGATGACGTCAGGAATTCAAATTTGGTATCTGCATGGTTTAATCTTCTACCCTTCGCTTTCAAATTTGAATTCCTGACATCATCAGCATTCGACCGTGTTGTTTTGTGTTTTTGTAAAACTGTTGTCATGTGTCGTCTTTCAACACCCAGAAGGTAATGTGTTGATCATCTTATTATGAACATTGCATAACTCTCCTAAGAATATGTATTCCTCCTCCATCTATGTTAGAAGAACTTGTATGCACCTCCATTTAGTATCTATATGACGTCCCAAGCATCCCAGGACAGAACTGTATATGTATAAATGTCATCGCTCCCTCATCATTGTTATATATGTCTGTCATTCTCCTTAATATGTACTCCTATGCAACAATATTTGATATCAATATGCTTCGACCTTTGATAAATCATGCTTATTTGCTAATAAGATACTATTCTGGTTGTCACGATGAATTACTGTTTGTTTTTTTTACTTCGATCTGGTTTTAAAATAGACTTTAGAAAGATGTTTAGAAAAATTGCCTTCTGTGCTGAGTGCATGAGTGCAACAAATTTTGCCTCACATGTAGAAAAGGCCACAATTTTTTTTTTAGTTTTCCAGGAGATCATAGGTCCAGTCTTTGACAGTCTAAAACAGTATCCCATTATAGTTTTTCGATCCTCAGAGATACCCCCAATCTTAATCTGAAAAGCAATTTAAATTTAGGGGATATGTTGACATTTTAAATATTAAAGATTGTTCATTGGTTCTTTTTAAATAACGAAGGACTTGTTTTGCATAAGTTAAGTCCTTAGTTGTCGGTTTTGATAAGTTTTGAGATAGCTTTGTTACAGTGTAACATATATCAGGCATAATGGCGGTCATCAAATAGATTAGACTTCCAATAATTTCTCTGTATAATCGATCATCTTTTAATTTAGTTTCAGTATTTTTATTTATATCAATCTCAACGAGTTATACGTGGTTTAGAATCTTGCATTCCGAACTTCAGCAAGATTTTGTCAATATACCGTGATTGGTTCATTGTTATAGTTCCATTTTCACAAGTAAACTGTTCAAGATCGGCCATTTAAAATTTTTTATTTAATCTATTTTTAACATCTTTTAAAGTGTTGTCACAATTTGAGATAAGTAATATATCGTCCAACCCAAAAAAACAAAATCAACAATTTATTATATTTTTTGGTATACATGCACGCAGCTCTGGGACACTGACTGAATTTTTGTTCTACTAAATAATTATGGAGTGTTAGATTCCAATTATGAGCACTTTGTTTTAGACTGTACAGTGACTTATTCAGTTTCCATATGAAATTTTTATTTTTCATTTTAAATCCCTCAGGCGAGGGGGGAATATAAATCTCACAGTCAATAAGCATTTTTTTACATTCATTTGATATATTTTTAAATTGTATTGAACGGCAAATTGCAATGAAATTCTAATTGTCATTAAATTTGTCCTCGGTGAAAAGGTGGCAAAATAATCGACCCCAGAAATTTGAGAAAAACTTTTTGCAACAAATCTTGCTTTAAAAAGTTTCACTGCCATTTTGTTAAAACCCCAGCGAGAAGAAATTATCTGAAAATAATATATATGAAATGGGACTGAAACCAAAGAATAAGAATATAAAGCTTCCAATTCATATTGCATAGCTTTTTTTTCGGAATTAATCGCCTTAATATAACTTTCTGGTGCACTTTTCAACAAGTAACAGTAATCTATTGTGTAGTCGTGTAGCTTTCCAATTTTTAAGTCTGGCCTTTTTTGATCCTTTATCGAGTTAATATTTACGTCAGTAGATTTACTGCAATTGTCGTTGTCTCTTCTCTATATAAATAAAATGAACTCATTTTTTCCCGTCTGATTTTGACATTAATAGGATTAAAAATCAAGATATTTCATGCAAATATAATATGCACAAACGGCAGAACAATATCTGAGGTGTGTTATAGGCTTATTATTTCTCAAATTCCTCGATAATCTTAGATTTCTATACTTTTTCTGCTGAGAAGTCACGGCCAAAATCGGTTAAGATCAATGGAAGTGGTAAAATATTTTCTCTCTAATAAATTCCTCCTCCCCCTGCCACCACTTAGCACCGTTTGGGGATCGTTCACAAGGAACAGTTGAGAAGAGATAACCGGTTTGGCTTCGTGGTTCTTTCATGTGAAGTTATTTAAAATCACTAAACTAAGCTGCAGTGCTCTGTGGCGTAGTGGTTAGCGTGCTGGACAATTCACATTATATTTTCACGTTCGCGCCGACCTACTGTAGTCGTTTTTTTTTTTTTTTTTTTTTTTTTTTTCCTAAACAACTGGAATGGACTTTTCTTGGTGGCCGAACTGTTAACGTTGCAGATGTTTTTTTTTTTTTTTTTTCACACTTTATTTTCCTACTTTTACTCATGACTCCGGGTTTGATCCTTCCTACTTACCTACCATAACATTTTTTAAAACTCCCCCCCCGTCCCGGAAACAAACACTCGGGCAACGCCGGGTACCCCCGCTAGTTATTAATATTTTCGTTGTGAACGACAATAACACTAGGTAATATTTCCTCATGTTTTTCGTCCACTGGTTCTTCACTTTTAGATTTGATGTATCATTAACTTTTTCACATCTCCGGGCTGCTTTTATTGTAACCTATGAAAATACTTTTTCTACTTTTAATATTTAGTTTATGAGTATTTTCTATGGATGCGAAGCAATTTGAACCAAATATATGCATTCGGTTCATTTTTGGTTTTACACCGCAAAACGCTTCATATGGGGTTTTGCCAAATCTGTTATTGAATGATCTATTTCTGATATATGCCGCCACTATTAAAGCATATATCCATAAACTTTCGGCTAATTTTGATTCGATAAGTAGACATCTTGCTATCTCGAAAGGGTCTACCATGCTCTTTCAGCGGTGCCATTTTGAAATGAGGAATAAGGTGCTGATTTCTTGTGTTTAATATGATGGTTTATTAATAGAAGTTCCAAGTCTTTACTCGTAAGTTTACTTTCATTGTCCAAACGAATACATTTTATCGAGCCGTATGGGGCGATGTCAGCTAAATATTTCTTAGTGGCGAGGATAGTGTCTGATTTGTTTTTTTCAGAAATAAACCATAATTAAACCTGAATAATCGTCAACAAAATTTAATGCATACCTGAAGTTATCTCTTCCCATTGGGCTTATTGGGCCTGCCAAGTCACAGTGCACAAGTGAGAGAATTTTCGAGGTCTTTTTGTCTGGAGTTTTGCTTATATATTTTACCATTTTTCCCTGTGCACAAACATCACAATTTGGAAGATCGTCTGAAGGTATTATTTTCATGCCTTCGACTACATTTAAGTTTTTAATATTAGCAGTATTGCAGTGTCCCAGAATTTTATGCCAGGTTTCCAAGTCATAACAGGCATTTTTTTAAGGGGACCATACTCTTTAAATAATATAGTCGGCCATTTTCTTTAATGTCAAATGCAGTTCCATTTGAATATATCAATTTTGACTTGTTATCGCAAAACTTTATATTCGCACCTTGTTTGATGGCGACCTGTACGGAAAATATGTCTTGCTTAAATGTAGGCATGAAAAGAGCACTTTTAAGAATACATTTACAAATTTCGCTTTTATTTTTTTTAGTGATATTTTAGCATTGCCTCTTTTCAAGACGATATCATTTATTTGACTACCGTCGGCCAGCTTGACAAAATGACTCTGTGGATTAAAGTTTGAATCAAAATTAATAAAATCAGATTTCTTGGTGATAACGTGTGATGTAGCACCACAGTCTACAAGAAGATTTTTTACCGTTTGTCGTATTGCCAAATTTATATGTGAATAGAAATGTTCTTCAACAAAGTTCTCAACGTTTTTGATGGAGTTCCACTTTTGAGCTTTTTATATCGAAACTTTTGTGATTGGGTCGTCCACAATTATAGCAGATCATTTTATTCTTTCTCTGGGGAAAATTACTTTTTTGGGAAAACATTGCAGTGAGATGTGTAATTTGGTTGTCGGTTTTCAAGAAGCATTTTTGAACTTGATGATAATGTTAGCTATAATTGTCCACAAACGTCCGATTCATAACTACGCAATGCCACTTTAAATTCACTGAAAGTTATAGGTTTGTCTTTTTGCATTATAACAGTTGTAAATGGTTTAAAATCAGATGTAAGTCCCTTGAGCGTCATTGAGATTAACAGGTTTCGCTTTTTATTTCACCCGAGAGTTTTAATGCATTTATTGTTTCTGCCCTTATAACACGCCCAGTAATAGTCTCGTCTTCATTACATTTTAGAGACGTTAGCACTGTATATAGAGATATAATTTTCGGTTTCTCTCTTAATAAATAATGTTCTCTTAATATGTTCAGTGTATTGAATCAGTTCTGCAAAAAAGGTTGCATTCTTTTCGATAAATTTGGGGTCGTTAAAATTCTCTGGTGGAGACTGAATAACTCTGTGTAGTTTTCATATCCTAAAATACTCCGGTTTTCTTTTTTCGTTATTGCAGACTATCTACTAGTTCACCAGTTGTGTACAAATCTCAAGAGTGATAGGAGTCTTCTATCATGTCTGAAAGTGACACAATGTTCAATGAGTAAGATCTGAAATGCGCTAATGTACAACTTATGCTCTCTTACCGATCGAAGTTAAAACAACACCACCATTGCTAGTTTTGCTTTGTATATTTTCATATTTTTTGCTTTATATATTTCATTTTTTTTTTGTTTTATATATTTCATTTTTTTTTTGTTTTATATATTTCATTTTTTTTTTGTTTTATATATTTCATTTTTTTTTTGTTTTATATATTTCATTTTTTTTTGTTTTATATATTTCATTTTTTTTTTTGTTTTATATATTTCATTTTTTTGTTTTGTTTTATATATTTTCATTTTTTTTTTTTTGTTTTATATATTTCATTTTTTTTTTGTTTTATATATTTCATTTTTTTTTTGTTTTATATATTTCATTTTTTTGTTTTGTTTTATATATTTTCATTTTTTTTTTTGTTTTATATATTTCATTTTTTTTTTTGTTTTATATATTTTCATTTTTTGCTTTATATATTTTCATTTTTTGTGTTTTTGCTTTATATATTTTCATTTTTTTGGTTTTTGTTTTATATATTTTCATTTTTTTTGTTTTTGCTTTATATATTTTCATTTTTTTTGTTTTTGTTTTATATATTTTCATTTTTTTTGTTTTTGTTTTATATTTTCATTTTTTTTGTTTTTGTTTTATATATTTTCATTTTTTTTGTTTTTGTTTTATATATTTTCATTTTTTTTGTTTTTGTTTTATATATTTTCATTTTTTTTGTTTTTGTTTTATATATTTTCATTTTTTTTGTTTTTGTTTTATATATTTTCATTTTTTTGTTTTTGTTTTATATATTTTCATTTTTTTGTTTTTGTTTTATATATTTTCATTTTTTTTGTTTTTGCTTTATATATTTTCATTTTTTTTTGTTTTTGCTTTATATATTTTCATTTTTTTTGTTTTTGTTTTATATATTTTCATTTTTTTCATTTTTTGCTTTATATATTTTCATTTTTTCTTTGCTTTATATATTTTCATTTTTTTTGCTTTATATATTTTCATTTTTTAATTTTTTGCTTTATATATTTTCATTTTTTTTTTTGCTTTATATATTTTCATTTTATTTTTTGCTTTATATATTTTCATTTTTTTTTGCTTTATATATTTTCATTTTTTTTTGCTTTATATATTTTCATTTTTTTTTTGCTTTATATATTTTCATTTTTTTTTTTGCTTTATATATTTTCATTTTTTTTTTTGCTTTATATATTTTCATTTTTTTTTGCTTTATATATTTTCATTTTTTTTTTGCTTTATATATTTTTATTTTTTTTTTGCTTTATATATTTTCATTTCTTTTTGCTTTATATATTTTCATTTTTTTTTTGCTTTATATATTTTCATTTTTTTTTTGCTTTATATATTTTCATTTTTTTTTTGCTTTATATATTTTCATTTTTTTTTTGCTTTATATATTTTCATTTTTTTTTGCTTATATTTTCATTTTTTTTTTGCTTTATATATTTTCATTTTTTTTGCTTTATATATTTTCATTTTTTTTTGCTTTATATATTTTCATTTTTTTTTTGCTTTATATATTTTCATTTTTTTTTTTGCTTTATATATTTTCATTTTATTTTTTGCTTTATATATTTTCATTTTATTTTTTGCTTTATATATTTTCATTTTTTTTTGCTTTATATATTTTCATTTTTTTTTGCTTTATATATTTTCATTTTTTTTTGCTTTATATATTTTCATTTTTTTTTGTTTTATATATTTTCATTTTTTTTTTTGCTTTTTATATTTTCATTTTTTTTTTGCTTTATATATTTTCTTTTTTTTTTGCTTTATATATTTTCATTTTTTTTTTGCTTTATATATTTTCATTTTTTTTTTGCTTTATATATTTTCATTTTTTTTTGCTTTATATATTTTCATTTTTTTTTGCTTTATATATTTTCATTTTTTTTTGCTTTATATATTTTCATTTTTTTTTGCTTTATATATTTTCATTTTTTTTTTGCTTTATATATTTTCATTTTTTTTTGCTTTTTATATTTTCATTTTTTTTTTTGCTTATATATTTTCATTTTTTTTGTTTTTGTTTTATATATTTTCATTTTTTTTGTTTTTGTTTTATATATTTTCATTTTTTTTGTTTTTGTTTTTTTTTGTTTTTGCTTTATATATTTTCATTTTTTTTGTTTTTGTTTTATATATTTTCATTTTTTTCATTTTTTGCTTTATATATTTTCATTTTTTCTTTGCTTTATATATTTTCATTTTTTAATTTTTTGCTTTATATATTTTCATTTTTTTTGCTTTATATATTTTCATTTTTTTTTTGCTTTATATATTTTCATTTTTTTTTTGCTTTATATATTTTCATTTTATTTTTTGCTTTATATATTTTCATTTTTTTTTGCTTTATATATTTTCATTTTTTTTTGCTTTATATATTTTCATTTTTTTTTTGCTTTATATATTTTCATTTTTTTTTTGCTTTATATATTTTCATTTTTTTTGGCTTTATATATTTTCATTTTTTTTTTTTGCTTTATATATTTTCATTTTTTTTTGCTTTATATATTTTCTTTTTTTTTGCTTTATATATTTTCTTTTTTTTTGCTTTATATATTTTCATTTTTTTTTTTTTGCTTTATATATTTTCTTTTTTTTTGCTTTATATATTTTCATTTCTTTTTGCTTTATATATTTTCTTTTTTTTGCTTTATATATTTTCATTTTTTTTGCTTTATATATTCTTTTTTTTTGCTTTATATATTTTCTTTTTTTTTGCTTTATATATTTATTTTTTTTTTTGCTTTATATATTTTCATTTTTTTTTGCTTTATATATTTTCATTTTTTTTTGCTTTATATATTTTAATTTTTTTTTGCTTTATATATTTTCATTTTTTTTTTTGCTTTATATATTTTCATTTTTTTTTGCTTTATATATTTTCATTTTTTTTTTTGCTTTATATATTTTCATTTTTTTTTTGCTTTATATATTTTCATTTTTTTTTTGCTTTTTATATTCATTTTTTTTTGCTTTTTATATTCATTTTTTTTTGCTTTTTATATTCATTTTTTTTTGCTTTATATATTTTCTTTTTTTTTGCTTTATATATTTTCTTTTTTTTTTGCTTTATATATTTTCATTTTTTTTTGCTTTATATATTCATTTTTTTTTTGCTTTATATATTTTCATTTTTTTTTTGCTTTATATATTTTCATTTTTTTTTTGCTTTATATATTTTCATTTTTTTTTTGCTTTATATATTTTCATTTTTTTTTTGCTTTATATATTTTCATTTTTTTTTGCTTTATATGTTTTCATTTTTTTTTTGCTTTATATATTTTCATTTTTTTTTTTTGCTTTATATATTTTCATTTTTTTTTTTGCTTTATATATTTTCATTTTTTTTTGCTTTATATATTTTCATTTTTTTTTTGCTTTTTATATTTTCATTTTTTTTTTGCTTTTTATATTTTCATTTTTTTTTTGCTTTTTATATTTTCATTTTTTTTTGCTTTATATATTTTCATTTTTTTTTGCTTTATATATTTTCATTTTTTTTTGCTTTATATATTTTCATTTTTTTTTGCTTTATATATTTTCTTTATATATTTTCATTTTTTTTTATATATTTTCATTTTTTTTGCTTTATATATATTTTTTTGCTTTATATATATTTTTTTGCTTTGTATGTGTGTGTGTGTGTATATATATATATATATTTACTTTATACATTTTCATTTATTGTTTTTTTGTATAGTTTTTTTTCCTCACCGTATGTTTGTTCATTCCGAGCTCCACACAATATATAATTGCTTTTATGCAAACAATAGCATTAACCGCAAAACTAGCTTAATAAGATATATCAGTATATATAAAAATAATACATAAAAAAAATAAGTACAAACACGCACACATATGTATTTATGTGCGTGTTTTTTTTTTTTTTTTTTTTTTTTTTCATTCAATCTTTGTCGTTTTTCTGTGACACACTTTTTCTCGCCAGCAGTGCTTTGTTAAACATAACCTTTTTTCTTTCTAATGTTAATAAACAACGTAATAAATATCGATTTTAATCAGCGGCATTGGTATTTTATATTTAGAATTAATAATTGATTTTAATTTCTTTGTTGAAATTGAAAAGAAAAATAAACCGTCATTTTCAAGCCGGTCATTTGT
Source organism: Euprymna scolopes (assembly GCF_053919585.1). Lineage (NCBI taxonomy): Eukaryota > Metazoa > Mollusca > Cephalopoda > Sepiida > Sepiolidae > Euprymna > Euprymna scolopes. Next base: position 9,457,963 of record NC_136519.1, read on the forward strand.
TAAGCTTATTGCGCGCACACATACACACACACACACACACACACACACACACGAATACCTATCCGATAATTCCATCAAATGGAACTGTTTTGCGGCATCTTGGTTTCCTTACAAAGATTCAAATGAACATAGAATGCTAAAAAGAAACGCTAAAAAGAAACCCTTGTGTCTAGAATCCTTTTCGAATTGTGATCAAAATCCATTTTATGATTTTGATTCTAAAAAATCTGTCTTAAAGGAGAATTTTTTACATTTAAGGAACCTTTTTCAATCTCGGATGACGATGGATTAAATCCAATGCAAATCTGAAACTGTTGAATTTTCAAATGGGAGCGTACCTCCAAAATTTTTTATTTATTTATTTATTTATTTATTTTTTTTAATAATCCGGAAATGTTATATTAATTCATGTAACAATAAATCCTTCTAGACTGGGACATTTTCCACAAGTAATCTGCTAAGTAAATAAAAAGGAAACAGCTGTTTAGATTCGGAGATGTGATATTTTATTCTCCAACAAATACAAGTAATAATGTTTTTCTAATCGTAATTTTTTATTTATTAAAATGATTGTGTCATTATTATTATGAAACCACTATCAATAATTTCCCCCACTCTTTATCTGTTCCTAAACCTAAACGTAGATTCCATGAACAAAGTTTCTTTCTAAGATCTGCACACCTGTGGAACTGTCTTCCGTTTATCTGATTTCCAGCTGACTACAATATAGCTGTCTTCAAGTCCAATGTAAACAAGTTCTTGATGAGCTGTTCCCCTAAAGTAATCCAATTTTACCAAATTTACACTTCTAAGGATTACTACGTTATTGTCCTTTTGACCAATGTACATTCTTTAACCCGTATCCCCGAGTGGCCTCTGGGCCTTGATAAGTGGTTACTCCCTTGTAAAAAAAAAAAACTCAAATTCAATTAGTTATGTTTTTTTTGTTTGTCTCAATAAGTCTTTACAAAAATATATCATCCAAAAATAATGTTATTGTGTCTAAATTTTATCTAAAAATTAAACCCTTGACTCTTATTGTCTCACTCGTTGGGTGCACTGGGTCTATTTCCGTTTTCTGCCAAAATTCATACTAGTTAACATAATCGATACTTACTGACCTAGAGTCTTGGTATATAAAAAAAAGAATTAAACTAAAGTGGAGCAAATATTAAGTTGGTGCAAAAATAATGTCATTTTTATATATAGTTGAGCATAAAAAACGACATTTTTTGCACCAACCTAATATTTCTGATGTCCAATCTGCTTAGTGCTGGAGAACAAAGATTCATCCAATTGTTGCACGATTTTCATTTTTTTGTACAACTAAAATAAAATATAGTCTTAAAAAATTGAACATTTCTGAATAGCTTATATATAAAGTTAAATGCTGTTTGTTTTTGTTTCTGAAATACCTGTTTTGAAATGAATTATACGAAAGTACATTTTTACCTAAATGCGAGTTGGGAATAATTTTCCCTTTGACCAATTTTGGTGCCCCCCAAATGGGGATCAGCATATGTATTATTTTTAAAATATTTAAAAAATTATACTCGGTTAAAGGTATTCAAGAGTGATAACTAATGAATTTAACGAGAGTGCTCAATAAAAGAGCACAATAGAATTTTATTAATATGAACAAATTTACATGGTTGCGACACTGGACATGCTAAATGTTTCAAACAAATGGTCAGTTAAAACCAGAAGGCCTCGTCAGGCGACTTAATAAATGTTTGCTTTCCACAGAAAAAAAACAGCCCTCAAATTATATATATATATATATATATAGTAATTTATAAAATATATGGCGATTAAGCTACACTGAATATTCGGCGTTTCATCCACTCTAGGACTCCTCAGGCTTATGCGCATAAGCCTGAGGAGTCCTAGAGTGGATGAAACGCCGAATATTCAGTGTAGCTTAATCGCCATTATATTTTATAAATTACTAACTAGCTCTACCTACGTATTGAGCACTTTTGAAATCTATACTTTCGTATATTAATTTTATGTGAGTAAATTAAGTAGTTTTATATATATATATATATATATATATATATATATATATATGTTTTTCTTCACCATATTCCCTCTGCTTCACTTTTTTGTTTTCAAGTAAGATCTTTGACTTACTTGTTTCATCAAATACTTTTGCATGCAAAATCCGATCCTGCATTTTGCTAATTCCTACCCTCTGATGAGAAGGAAAGTATTTCTTCGAAACTCTGCGGATTAAGGACTATCCACTTATCTAGTGTTTCCTTTTCAGATTAAATATGTTTTTAACTCATTTCAAAGTGTTTTTTAACATGTTTTTTTAACATGTTTTTTTAACGTGTTTTTTTAACATGTTTTTTTAACATGTTTTATTAACTGTTTGCTCATATATATATATATATATATATATATATATATATATATATATATAACAACCTCTATTTCCTGTGTTTGTTGTATTGAGTTTTTTTTATTTTATTTGGGTGGGATTACTATTTAAATATTTATATTTACTCCAAGTTTACAGAAGCTTTTGGATTATAAACTTAATCTTTACTGATTGTTTTTGGTCCACTGACTTAGTCAGATTTGAACCTTAGAATTCACCCTCGTCTGTTTGTCTGGTCATTCCAAAAATTCTCAATAACAACTCATTACATTTTTTCTGAAAATTTGCATGAAGTTACAACTAGGGAAGGGAGGAAATGTGACATTCTCGGATATTTGACCCTGGGAAAATTCTGATTGCATCCCCAGGAGGTCAAAAGGGGCAAAAATAGCACTTTTCAGGACATAGAATATTTTGCGACCATTAGATTTTTCTGAAATTTAACCAAAAGCAAGACCACATGATATACATTTGAAAACGTAATATTTGACCCTGGGAAAATTCTGGTTCTTTCCCCAGGGGTGGGGGGTCAAAAAGGGGTAAAATGGACGAAAACAGCACTTTTCGGTACATAAAATATTTTATGACCATTCGATTTCGCTGAAAATTACCCAAAAGCAAGACCACATGGATATATATCTTGAAACATAATTTATCCTGGGAAAATTTTGGTTTTATTCCCAGGGGTTCAAAAGGGATGAAAATGGTGATTTTTAGCCCAAAATGGATAAAAATAGCACGTTTCGGGACATAAAATCTTTTCCGACCATTAGATTTTGCTGAAAATTACCCAAAAGCAAGACCACATAAATATGCATCTGAAAACGTAATATTTGACCCTGGGAAAATTCTTGTTGCATCTCCATGGGGTCGAAAGAAGTCAAAATCGCCAAAAATAGCACTTTTTGGTACATAGAATATTTTCTGACCAGTAGATTTTACTGAAAATTACTCAAAAGCAAGATCACATGGATATTCCTGTGGAAATGTAATATTAGAAAAATTCTGGTTTCGTCCCCAGGGGGTAAAAAGGGGTAAAAAAAAAAAAAATGAATTTTTTTAAAATCAAAATGAAAAATTCTAGTTTATTTGTTTCTCAGTCTTGGATGAAATTTTTAGGTTATTTCCCTTTGATTGTTTTTATTTTTTTAAATATTGTTCCTATTTACTTGCCTCCCCACGAGGGCAGAGTTAGACACAAGGTCGGTTTTCAGTGTGAGGAAAATCTAGCTCCCTAAAAAGGGGCACTTTGAATAGGAACAAAAATAAAGATGGCCTCAGTCTATAAGGATATTATTTCTATGTTGAATTTGAACGAAAATTGTTATTTTGGCACGTATGCATTATACGGACGGTGCCATTATTAGGGGCAGTGACTTCAATTTCTTAGAATAGTTACAAAGCACCCACCTCCCATGTTAAATTATAGATTTCTAAATAATAACGGTAAAAAGAGCATCACACTTAAACGTTACATTTACCAAAAAAAGTTATTGAATTGTTTTCTCATCTAAATTTAATAAAACATTATTTCTTCTTGGTCAAATAACGCACAAAATAAATAAATAAATAAATAAATAGATAACATCAAAATACTTGAAAAACAAAAATTATTATATAAAAATGTATCAAAATATAATTGTAAAAACATTTATTGAAAAAATGCATTTTTTTGTATTAAAGCAACATAACTTGGCCTTTTGGCTAAGAGCAGAGTGTAGTATCTGTTCTGATACTACACATTCTCTTTTCTGTCCTCGGTCAGTGGAAGAGAAATCTGTCTAGACAGAGGCAGTTTTTTTTTTTTTTTTTTCCCCATATTAAAAACCAACCTTATATCTAACTCTGCCCTGAAGGAACATTGGATATTTTTCAAACAATTTAACGGAAACTCATTGTAAGAAAATAGAATTTTAATAAAAATTAAAGCAACATTAGTTTTTTTTTTTTTTTTTTTTTTTTTTCAAACAATTTTAAAACATTTTTTTGAATTTAAACATCATTTATATTTAAAAAAAAATTTTTTTTTCAAACAATTTAATGGAAAGAAGTCGCCGTAAGAGAAAAATAGAATTTTAATAAAAAATTGTTTGAATTAAAGTGAAACTATAACAAAATATGGTTTTAATTATTGTTACTGTTGAATTAGGTTGAAAAGTTGTACCACTTATCGGTCGCTCAATGAAACCGAATAAAACAAAATGGCTCCGACCGTGTAATGCATAAGTGTCTCCCTGTTGAATTAAGTTGAAAAGTTGTGTCCCCTATCAGTCGTTCAATGAAATCCAACAAAACAAAATGGCCTCGCCCGTATAATGCATAAGTGCCTTATATTTTGATACAATAATTGTTTTACAATTTTATTTTGATAAAATAAATGTTATTTGGTGCTTTTGCATTTAACGACCCGCGCTATTTGTTAAATAGTATTTACAAGTTAAATTCAAGTTTTGCCAGATCATTTTTGTTAAATTGTTTTCTTAAATATTTGGTTTTGAAAAATAATCAGTCTGGCAATTGTGTATCTCGGCTTGTGTCATACATAAGTGCCAAACCCGCTATAACTCTTTTTAAGTTATCATTTTTATTATTACAAACATGGTTTCAGTAGAGATAATTTGTTTGGAAGAAATGCCAAAATCATTTCACTCTAAAGAATTTATGTGGCCAAAATAGGAATTGCAATCCAGCAAATTATGCATCCAAAACCAAGCTTCTATCTTTACATCATCAACGCTCTGATCCCCATCTGGCATCAATTGAAATGGATGGCTCTCGTCTTGGGGAGGCTCCATGTTTTGACAAGCTTCTGGGTTTGACCTTTACTCCTGATCTGAAATGGAACACGTATATCAAATCTGTTGCCAGGGACGCTGGGAAAATGATGGGATCCTTTTACCGCTCCAGAAGATATCTCACTACTGATGCAATTCTCTATCTGTATAAAAGCCAAGTACGTCCAAGGATGGAGTACTGCTGCCACATCTGGGCAGGAGCTGCTAAAAACAGCCTATCCTGCCTTGATAGAGTACAAAATAGACTTTGTGGTTTAGTGGGGGATGCCCTTTTCTCTTCCCTGCAACCTCTCTCTCACAGAAGAGACGTTGCAAGCCTGTCTTTGTTTTATCGTTATTTCCATGGCAGGTGCTCGTTTGAGCTCCAATCCCTAATCCCCCCTCGCCAATCTTTCACGAGAAACACCCATCTGGTTGAAACTACTGTCAATAATTTTCCCCACTCTTTATCTGTGCCTAAATCCAAACGTAGATTCCATGAGCAAAGCTTCTTTCTTAGAATTGCACGCCAGTGGAACTCTCTGCCGCTTGCCTGTTTCCCACCTGACTACAACTTGGACGTCTTCAAGTCCAACATAAACAAACTCCTGACAAACCGCCCCTTTAAGTAAGACACTATCAAAACCCCCAATACTAATGATTACTACAATACTATCTCATTGATTACTGTACACGCAATAACCCTTATCCCTGAGTGGCCTTCGGGCCTTGATAAGTGGTGACCCCCATGTAAAAAAAAAAAAGATTCTGCTGTGTTTATTAGAATCATTATTTCTTTATAGTTTTTATCTTTTTCATTTACTTCCAAGCATCATATCTTCTCAAGAAAACAGATATTCAGTACTAGCCTGGGTGCCCGGCATTGCCCGGATATTTGGAAGTGTGTGTTGAGCAAAAAAAAAAAAAAAAAAAAAGTTGTATAACACTATCAGCCAGTCACTGGCGTGTGACTGGCTTCACGTGTTACACTAAATGTCATGAAGATGTGAAGATGGGCCAGTCATTAGGGTCTGTGTATCAAGAAGAAAAGCATACCTGAGATTTTGGATGCGGATATGTGGCTCCTTCTTCTCCCAGGAAACGTCTTGACCTTTGATGGCATTCGAGTTGGAGTCTTCCTTTTCCTCAAGGCAACTTCATTCTTTAATGAAGAAATTTATGGCAGACACAAAAAAAAAAAAAATGACACGCGACACAATTGCAAATATATTATATAATCTTAACTATTTATTTTGCAAAAATATATATTACAATACAATATACAATTTACATATCCTACAATTATTAAACTAACTATGCTTAACTAATGATGAGGGGGAGGGGGTGCTCCCTCTCGTTTATCGAGAGACAGAAATATGCGTGCTTACCCCATGTTGTCTGGACGAAAAAGAGGTTGATCAAGAAAGGGAATTCTGGGATTGCATTTCTGTGTATCTCTGCGCTTATGGTCAAATCACCACCCCGGCCATGCTGTAGAGTGTGTTAGCAACCGTGGCACTGACATATAATGCCACAGTTGTAGTAGGCAGGCAGGCTCGAACCTGTGGCGCAAAGGTGGAAAAGAAAGTGGTGGTGTGTGTAAGGGTGTTGGTTGAGCGCAAAAAAAAAAAAAAAATAGGAGTAGTAAGCAGGCTCGAACCCATAACGTGCCAGAAGAAAAAAACAAACGATCTTACCGATGTGCCTACCGTGGTTATGACGTCACAGGCGGCCAAAATAATGCCTTTTATGCAACATCGAAGATTGAATGACTTGCAAAAAATGTCAGCAAAAAATCAGATCCTTCCTGTAGAAAAGTGCCCAGTTGAGGGTGAAGGAATTAATGTTTTTGGCCAATTTTTCAATATTTGTCGTCCGAAGGGTCGAGCTTCAAAATGATACTGATCTCGTGAAAATCCGTCACCTGTCTAAAATTTTAGGCAGACATACAAACATGCATACATACATTTAAACAGACAGGTGAGATTTATATTATAGAAGATGGTAGACGTTTTTTTTTATTTCATTTTTTTGTTTTATGGATATTGCTTCAGATAAGGCATTAAGTCTACTTGATGTAAAGAGCAAAGAGAAAAAGACAAACAAATAAAAACTACTACTACTATACTACTGCTGCTATGTCAAGGTAAAAAAAATACTTTAATAAGTTTTCACGTTTCAACCCAGAAAACAGCAATTCTTCCCATTTTGTCAGAAACCTTGCTCCCAGAATGTAAGGACTAAAGGCTAAAATAAGGGCAGCGAAAGTTACAAGTAAGTTACAAACTGAAGTAAACCCACTTTCGACTACTATAGGAACTCCAACACATGTGCCACTGTCTCTAATAGTAATTATATAAAAGTCACTTTGTGTGTTTGTGTGTGTGTGAATTCCTTCCTCATAGGTTCTGAAATGGCTTAGTCTATCGTTTGCAAATTTCACACAAAATTAATTTATATATCTGGCAGTGTTCTTAAATATGTTTTGCACAGTAATTCATCTGATAACTATCGAAAATCAAAAAAAATCCGATCTTAAAAATAGTCTTTCTTCTCTTATAGATAAAAAAGAATTTTTACAAGGGAATATTTTTTTACGTTACACTTAGGTAACCTTAGCCGGTGTAACGTAAGATATTCCCCTGTAAAAATTCTTCTTATTTATCTATAAGAGAAGAAAGACTATTTTTAAGATCACCAAGTCCAAAATATCAGCTGACATGATATTGTAAACAAACACAGATGGAATTTGATGGACAACATTATCATTATTATTTTTTAAATTTTTTTGTGAATTAGCCCACCAGGCAAATAATTCCACATAATATATAATAATCAATAGAGAAATGATTCTATAATACATATTCAATCTGCATAAATTAAAATATGTTAAGCGTATTGTTCGATTGGGCAACGTCAGGCGTCCAGCTAGTAAAATGTATAAAAATAGAATATGAACATTTTTAATGTAGAGTTTAAATTTTATTTGTATTTTTAATGTCTTGCTTTTATTTATTTATTGATTTTTTTTTTTTTTTTTTTTTTTTTTTTTTTTTTTTTTTATATCTAATTCAGTCAGTTAAAAAGTGAAATCCATGGTTTGCGGATGAAGGGAATCCTGAGAGATGGTGATGACTCCTCACGCCTGTGTGTACGGTGCCATTGTCAGCTCGGTATTATCTTCAACAAGGGAGAGATCTGTCCGAGTTGTAAATTTAAGATCTGCAAAACTTGTCGTGTGGCGTTACTTACTGGCGGCTGGACTTGCATTTACTGCTTCAAACAAATGTAAGTATTATGGGGTGCACATATTCAAGTTATCTCCCATGAATTATTCTGACCAACAAAAGAATGACTATTGTTAGGATATTATGGGATGTTAAGCATGTGATACTATCAATGTCTCCCCCCCCCCCTTAAAAGTGTTAGGAATAAAAAAAGAGGAAGAAAATAGAAACAAAAGGAGGAAATAGGCTTAGGGACCTCAACAGTGAAGGGGTGTGATTTTGTTGCTAAATGGGTTTGTTGGGGATATGTATGATGAGGGCGCAAAAGTGCAATGTGTTCATCAGAGCACATTCCATTAGAATACTTGTAAAACAGGCACAGGGATGCAACATTGCGCGAATAGGACAGGCGTTGGAGCCTAGTTGATAAAACGGGACCTGTGAGATTGGAGACCCTTTTTCGGACCCTATTCAAGAGGAAGAGACTAGTAGTAGATGCACCAGCCCAGATGCGGCAACAGTACTCCATCCATAGGCGAATGGTGACCTTGTAGAGGTACAGGACACTCTAAGGTGTAAGTCGTTTTCTAGCATGATAGAGGGAGCCCACCTTCTTGCAGCCGCCTTTGCAATGTCCTTAATGTATTTGTTCCAATTCATATTTCCTGTGAATGTTAAGCCGAGGTGTTTGAAGGAAGAATTCTCAGGTAGGGGTGTCATGGATATCGGTGGTTGGAGAGTCTTCCTGTAATTGTTAAAGGAGACAGCTTAGTCTTACTAGCATTAAATTTTACCATCCATTTACGACTCCATTCCACTCTGGTCTGGAGGTGTTTTTCTAAGGATTCAACCATTAGACA
>NC_136519.1:9474709-9694709 GCF_053919585.1 Euprymna scolopes
TCCATTGTCAGAATCTGTAGGGGTTCCACCCGAATATTTATATTTGAAGTTACTACTCATGGACAATGGTGAGCGTTTATGTCCGTTATAAACAAATTCATTTCTTTTTTCTTGATAGGCAGGTAAAATGGTTATCTGGAGAATGGATCCGGCCACGTGTGGAAGCACCAAACATGAACCGAAGATTATCAGGATCTGATATTGTCCGTTCTGCGTTTAGTGTTTCAGAATCCTCAGGTAAGTATCTCAAAATGACTAATTTCTTTTTTTTATTATTATTATTCCTTTCTTTTCTTTTTTTCTTTTGTCTTTTTATCTTTTTTTGTATTTTTCTTTTTTTCTTTTGTCTTTATCTTTTTCCAGTTTTATCTTTTTGTCTTTTTATCTTTTTGTCTTTTTATCTTTTGTCTTTTTATCTTTTGTCTTTTTATCTTTTGTCTTTTTATCTTTTGTCTTTTTATCTTTTGTCTTTTTATCTTTTTATCTTTTTTGTCTTTTTATCTTTTTTGTCTTATCTTTTTTGTCTTATCTTTTGTCTTTTTATCTTTTTTGTCTTTTTATCTTTTTTGTCTTTATCTTTTTTGTCTTTATCTTTTTTGTCTTTATCTTTTTTGTCTTTATCTTTTTTGTCTTTATCTTTTTTGTCTTTATCTTTTTTGTCTTATCTTTTTTTATCTTTTTATCATTTTTGTCTTTATCTTTTTCCATTTTTATCTTTTTTCTTTTTATTATTTTCCTTTTTATCTTTTTTTTGTCTTTTCTTTTTCCTTTTCTTTTTCGTTACAAAATTTATAGGGTATGACCATATGATAGGTTGTTTCAACATGACCAGTAGGCCTGTGCCATGGTTCCTGGTTTTGGTAGGGATTATCTTGGACGCTAATAGCGTCATTGTATATAGCCAAGAACCACTCCAACATTTAATATGAATTGGGGTATAAATGTTGTTTTAGCGAAAGAAAAAAATAACGGATATATCTGAAACCTGCACGCATATAAAACGGAAAGTAAAATAAAACATTAAAAAAATGATTTCCCCCTTCATACAAAACGACATTTCTCGCCATAACGGAGTTTGCAAATACCTTCACTGGAAGATATGTAAGAAACTCAACATTCAGTGTAGTAAAAACTCCTGGGAACATATACGCGAACGAACAGTTGGGAATGACAACTACACTATTCACTATGACTAAATAATCCCTACTGCTACATATCTTGAAAACGCAGCTGTTAAACCAGATATAGTGATTTGGGACAGAGCAAACAAAAAAGCGACCGTAATAGAGGTCAGTGTACCCAATGATACAGGGCTTAACAGAGTTGAGAGGGAAAAGATAACGAAGTATCAAGGACTTATGTATGATATGAAACGAAATTGGAAATTAAAAGACGTTTCAATTATACCAGTCATCATAGGAGCAACTGGGCTTATGAAAAAGAACTTTAAAAAGTACATAGCAAGCATACCCGGTGAACCAAGTGCAAGTGAAATACAAACGATTGCACTGAAAGGGACGGCTAGAATCCTGAAAAGATCTCTTGGTTGGACTCACTAAAATAGGGGTAAATGTCAGACATCTGGTTGGATGTCCCATCCCCTAGAAGAAAAAGTTTAAGAAAAATGAAAAAAAACAAATGAAATAATTGACAAATTTTTTTGTAATTTTATGTGTCTGAGAGACCGCTCTTTCTAATGGTACCGAGTTCATGGCACTTCGATGCAAATGACAAAAGTCTTTAGCAAACATATGAGCACACACAAACGTTTACCCTTTGTATAATAGAAGAAGATGAGGAATATTTTTAAGGTAAAATCTCTTAAATACTCGCTTTAAATATATAAACAATAAAGAATAAGTTATCCAAAATGGCTGTCCATTTGGGCCATATTGGATAACTTTACCTAATGTTTACATATTTAAAGTGTGTAGTTCTCAATACAAAATGTGTATTGCTCAACAGATTTTAACTCGAAAAGAGTCTTCATATGATATTCAACAAAACAAAGATTTTTTAATGTCTACAGAATTTTTTTTTTTTTTTTTTTTCTCACAATAAACTCGTGCCGTGATATAGTGACTTTACTCAAATGTTAATGGGAGCGGAAACTTATCCATAAGGTACTCTTTGATTCAACAATCTAATTTAATTGTTTTTCATAACAAGCAAAGAAAACAAAACAAAAAAAACTATTATTTAATTGGAATTCATTACTGAGGTGAATATTATTAATTTATTTCTTGCGGACTATTATCCTCATCTTTCTTAGTTGTTGTTTCACGACGTTTCGGCCAACTATTCCTCTGGTCTTCGTCAGGTGGTAACTATGATGGGGTAGGAACTCTGAATCTCCTAACTGCATCTTCAGCAATTACGGCCTTCCATAGTTGTCGTCTCACCAGGTTTTGGCCAAGTAAGCCTCTGATCAGCTTTGGGTAGGATTGAAACTGCTATCTTTAGACAATACTCATCTGAAACTGTAGATATGAGGTGAGAATTGCTGTAAGATTTTGATGTGTTTTTGACCAAGTGCTGGATGCTCTTCCATAAAATAAGGTTAAAATTGACTTTTTTGTCTTACAACCTGTGTATTTTTTGTGGCACATCTATCGCAAAAAAAAAATATGTTCTACTTATAAAGCTGTTTTGTAATAAAATAAAAAAACAAAACAAGGAAAATTTTTTATTCATATAAATCTATTATCATATCCTGTATTCAATATCTGGCGTAGACTAATAATGACGATAACTACTGCTGCAATATGTGGGTGAATATGAGAAAGATACACTGTTTACTCTTCTTCAATATTGTTAAAGTCTTTCACCTTTTTAATTAATTTTTAATGTTGCTTAGGTAAGAAAATTCCAGTCTGCAAAGTTGAGTATTGCAGATTTTGATGTATCTTTTTGCTTAGAGTTGGATGCTCTCCCATAACGAAAATTCAGAGGGCATACAATGGCAGTTGTACATACTTCAATTTATGACGATGATCACCGGAAACGCTTACTAATTCTTCCTCTTCACATAACTCAATATTGGAAAGGTTGATTATTGATGACTGCTAAATCTAGGAACAGATTATGAATCCAATCAAGTTCTTCAATTTTGATTGAGGGAAATATTCTTCAATCTTATTTTCTAAACATGTCAAATAGGAATTATTTCTGAACTAATGGAAAAATATCTAAATCTACTTTCATTTTTTTCTTCCATATTCAAACTTTTGTCATTATTAAACAAAATGAAATCAACTGACTTTTGTCTATAATCTCTGCACAAAATAATAGTAATCATTATGCGACACACTAGTAATCATTCCATGACACACTAGTAATCATTCTGCGACACAATAGTAATCATTCTGCGACACACTAGTAATCATTCTGCGACACAATAGTAATCATTCTGCGACACACTAGTAATCATTCTGCGACATACTAGTAATCATTCTGCGACACAATAATAATCATTCTGCGACACAATAATAATCATTCTGCGACACAATAATAATCATTCTGCGACACAATAATAATCATTCTGCGACACAATAGTAATCATTCTGCGACACAATAATAATCATTCTGCGACACAATAATAATCATTCTGCGACACAATAGTAATCATTCTGCGACACAATAGTAATCATTCTGCGACAAAATAGTAATCATTCTGCGACACAATAGTAATCATTCTGTGACACAATAGTAATCATTCTGCGACATACTAGTAATCATTCTGCAACACAAAATAGTAATCATTCTGCGACACAATAGTAATCATTCTGCGACATAATAGTAATCATTCCGCGACACTAGTAATTATTTTGGCAACATACTAGTAATCATTCCGCAACACAATAGTAATCATTCTGCGACACAGTAGTAGTCATTTTGACAACACACTAGTAATTATTCGCAACATGCTAGTAATCATTCTGTAACACACTAGGAATCATTTTGGCAACACAATAGTAATCCTTCCACGACACAATAGTAATGATTCTGCAACACACCGGTAATCATTCCATAACACACTAATTTTGGCAACCACTAGTTTAGAAGATATAAGATAAACCCTGGAAGCATGGACCTCTTAGGACTAAACATAACCATTCTTTAGCCTGACAAATTCAAGGCGACTGTTAAACTGATTGTCAAGAACACATCTTTAACTGGTATGAATGGCATATTAAAATTTGTTAATAAAACGGTGATGATCTTCTCTCCCATTTAAAGATTCTTGCATAAAGTGCAGAAATGTATTTGTAATTTGATTTCCCCCTCCCCCAACTCTTTCTTCTTATATACAACCTTTTTGTCACAGACGTGATGTTGCTAGTTTCAGTCTTTCTATAAATACTGAAAATGATCAACCTTAGTTAGGCTTTGTGGGCAAATTCAAGTGGCAGCTGTAGTGTTATGCGTAAACATGTGTCTATTTCCATCAAAGAAAAATTAAAGGGTTGAAAATTTTCTCATAATTCTTGATTCCATTTTCATTTGATGGAAACCGGTTTTCTTTTTTTTGGTGCAGACCATCTATTAGTTGACCAGTTGTGTACAAATCCCAAGAGCGATAGGAGCCTTCTATCATGTCTGAAAGTGACACAACGCTCCACGAGTGAGATTGAACATGCGCTGCTGTACAACTCGTGCTCTCTACCGAACCGAATTATGGAAACAGGACCATTGCCAGCACCCTCAAAATACATCGCTGGATTTCCACGAATAACAGGGATATGCCCAGGATGATGAAAACAAAGTTTCTGGCCACGGTTATGGTCTTTGGTGTGGTTTCAAGTGAGGGCACATCATGATACCTCACATCTTCAATGTCTGCTTGAAAATCAACACTAAATTGTACCTGGATGTGCTGAAGAGTGTAATCAGGTGGCTGCTGGCAGACCCTGGGTGTAGCAGTAGGATTCGATGCTGGCCCACAAGTCCAAAGAGACACAGACTTGGCTTCAGAAGTGAGTGCTATGACTGCCCATCCTTCTCCCCTGACCTGAACCCACTAGACTACTTTGTTTAGTCATATGTCAAGAACATCACCAACATGACCTCCCACAACACCAAAGCCAGCCTGTTCACTGCCATCCGCCGAGTATTGGCTGAGCTCCCATCGGCGCTTGTGGAAAAGGCATGCTTCTAGTTCCGGGCTGGCATCGAAGCGATGATTGAGGCTGAAGGCAGCTATATTGAATGTCTGCTCTACTACATAATCAAGTTACCTGAATTGATTTTTTTTTTCAATAAAAGTTTTAAAATAAAGTTGTAGTGTTTTCTTTACGGTAACGCTTTCATCGTTCCACCCTGTAGTCTCGACTTCCGGTATAATCATCTCCAGCAGGCATGTCAAACTCCGTATGAGTCGATTTGTATTGTCATGGGGGCCACAAAAGTTGAACACATTAAATAAAATTTTTACATTTTTTTAAAATCAATATACGGATAAATTCAAGTAACAGTGTACATAGTTGTTACCTCGTTTTTAAAGGGAGATAATACCTTTTTTCAAAGGGAAATAATCCTCAAAATTCAATCCAGTCTGACTTTCAGTTTAAATAAAGGATGACTGCACCCACACGATAAAAACTATCATTTTATAACGTAAAAAACTACACATTAAAATAAATTAGTTAATTTTCTAGTAGTTAGGTGCATCCATACCCCCCCCAAAAAAAAAACATTTAGGCTAAATTATTATTTAGCTTAGATGTGTTATTTTTATTTTTTGTTTTTTATAAGATTTCATTTAGCCGAAAATTATCTCCTCCCAATTCTACTATGCCAAAACGTACCAAACTCTTGCCAATGAGTTTTAGAAGAAAAACAAATCATTTGTGCATGCAGACTGCAAGCATGTCTACGATGGGCCGCATGGAGCCTAGGGGCTTCCTGCTTGACATGCCTGATCTACAGTGATGCTGACATGATGACAGTCAAGAAAATGATCAGTTTTCAACAGAAAATCATAAAGAAGCAGAATCATCAGGGGAAGAATCGTCAGCAAGAAGACGAACAAAGACATTAGTCTTATACTTGGAAGATGAAAAAAAAACGAAGAATATGATTCAAGGAAGGTAACTCATTCGATATTTACAATCTTCCAGCGCATTCTTTATAGTTTCATATGACAGTTCTTTTCAAAGTTATCAACCTGAGAGAAAAAAATTATTTAAGTAGAAGGCTTTTCAGTATTTAGAGATATTAATAGTGAAGGGGTAGGATTTTGCTGCTTCTTGGATTAGTTCGGATAATACACATCGACTGGGCACAAATGCTATGAGTTCATCAGAGCACACTCCATTAAAGTACTTATAATAAAGGCACAGGGATGCAACATTGTGGTGATGGGACAGAGGTTGGAGCTTGTCTCACAGAGTGGAACCTATTAAATTTGAGACTCTTTTTTTTTTTTTTTTTTTTTTTTTTTTTTACCTGTCTAAGAGCAAGAGATTAGTGGTAGATGCACCAGCTCAGATATGACAGGATTCAAAATAGTCGCCAACTTGATAGGTCCTGAACTCTCATCTAGGCTTCAACCTCTGCCCCATCAACGAAATGTTGCATCCCTCTGCCTATTCTACAAGTATTTTTATGGTGGATGCTCCGACGAACTACAAGCCCTTGTACCTCCTTGACGTAAATACCCCTGACAAACCTGACAAGCAGCAAAATCCCACCCATACACAGTAGAGATCCTTAGATGTAAGAAAGCCTTCTACTCTAATAGTTTCTTTCCCAGAACTGCTAGACTTTGGAACTCCCTTCTGGGTTTCTGCTTTTTCCAATTTTACTGATATGCAGAAGTTCAATGTGAACAGATATCTTGCTGCTCAACTCCCTACATAGTATCCTTGAAAACTTATGTCCTTGATAGTAACTTCCTACATCAAAGTAACACTTTGCTTTGTTTGGGGTGAAAATGGAATAAAAAAATATATATATGGCAACAATACTCCATGCATGGATGAATTGTGGCTTTGTAAAAATATAGCATACTCTCTGATGCGAGTAATTTTCTATCACAGTAAAGGGAACCTATCTTCTTTGCAGCAGACTTGGCAATATCCTCAATATACTTATCCCAATTTATGTTGCTTGTGAATTTTAGGCTGAGGAATTTGAAAGATGAGCTCTCTGTTATTTGCCATGGCAATTGATGGTTGAGAAGTTTGTTTTTTTTATAGCTATTTTATTAGTTGTGAGGCTGTTGATTTTGGCGGAATAAAAATGCAAATGAAAGCAAAGATATACAGACTTTTAACCGGGGTGTTTTACAGAGTATGGAATTATAAATCATTTTGAATCGGAAGTTTGCGCAATGAATTAGAAATAGAACCAATCAGAGTAGAACGATATGTTTAAAAATTGTGTATGTTTGATGGAGACTGATTTTGTATTTTTATTTCTAACATTGGCATACTTTTCCTAATTCAAACAATTTAAGCTGAGCTCAGCAAAAAACACATTTTTTTTTTTCTTTTTAATTTTCTTATTTTGTTCTAGTTGGGGGATGGCGCATTCTACTGGATGCCAAGAATTCACCCGTTTTCTAATACATTCCAATCCAGAGATCTTTTTAAGATTCTAACTGATCCTTTAAGTGCAATTGTTTGTATCTCTCTCACACTTGGTTCACCGGGTATATTTGCCAGGTAGATTTTGAAATTCTTTTTCATGAGTCTGGTTGCTCCTATAATTACTGGAATGATGGAGATCTTCCTAAGATTCCAGTTTCTTTTCATGTTTTACATAAGACCTTTGTATTTCGTTATCTTTTTCCTGTTAGTTCTGTTTAATCCGGTATTATTGCAGATATTAACTTCTACTAAGGTTGCTTCTTTCTCCTTATCTTATATCACTATACCAGGTTTAATAGCTCAGTTTTCTAAGTATGTAGCTGTAAGAATTGCGTAGTCCTAGTGGATGGTGCATGACTTATTTCCAACTGTTCTTTCTGGTATACTAGCCTGGGTGCCCGGTGTCGCCCGAGTGTTTGGAGGTATGTGTTGAGCAAAAAAAGTGGTAGTAGGCAGGCAGGCAGGCTTGAACCCATACCGTGAAGGAGGAAAAGAATGTGGAAAAAAAAAAAATGTGACATTTTTGCTGTTGCGTCCATCGCCAAACCAGAAGTAGGTTTAAATTAAGGCTAGACAATTGAAAAGAAGGGATAACTTTTGAAAATAGGTACAAAAAAAGCGACCCCTCCCTGTAGAAAAGCGGCCAGTTGAGGGTGAAGGAATTAGTGTTTTTAGCTAATTTTTTTATATTTGTCGTGTGAAAGGGTCGAGCTTCAAAATGATACCAATCTTGTGAAAACCTGTGGCCTCTGTCAAAAGTTTTAGGTAGACATACAAACATACATACATACATGATGATTGCAACGTCTTGTCAGACGAGTGCCACTCCCTCAGACATTTAAAATCCATGAGCCCAAATGCCTGAGGGAGTATCTATACAAAGATGATGTTACAGAGTCTTAGCTTTGTACGACAGCTAAGTCTCTCTCTCGGTTCAAAATGTTGAGATCCAGCAACAAGCAAGAGCAAGATAGCCAGCAACAAATTAAACTGCAGACCAGCTTAATGCGGGTACTGGTCTCCCGCTTTATGGTTTTTTAAATCAGAGATTTGCTTCTCCTAGAAAGGTTGCCTTCACCACGGCTTACGGGAGCCCTCTCCACCCCAATACACATATACACACACACAAATATACACGGTGCTAGTTGGCCGTTGACCCAGAAAAAGAGTTCATTCGTCCATACATACATACATACATACATACATACATACATACATTTAAACAGACAGGTGAGATTTATATTTTAGATGTTCCCAGGACTTGCTGCTACATTTGATATTCAACTTTTTACATGTCATTCAGTGGAGATATGTACACACTCCATTGCCGTATTTGTATAGTAGCTCCCTTGCAGAAACTTACAGCTGAATGTCAGGTGGCTCACACTCTCTACTTTTTTGTGGTAGAACCTGCACTTTTTTTCTATATACAAAACAAAAAGGACTTTAATTTCTTAATTGGTATATAGTAGTGTAAAGCGTTAAAAGCTTTGAATAAACAAACTGTTTTAGAAAACACATTAAGATGCAAAATGAATGATTTCATATTTGAAATTAATAACAAATATCTTAAATTTTTTTTAAGAGAAAATAGTTTTTTTAAATCTTAGACAGTTTGTCTTTCTATTCAATAATTTTAATTTTATTCAAAGATGCTCACAAATTTCAATTTTATTAGTGTTAAACATCTTAACCTATGGAAAAACTAATACTGTATACACACTAATAATATAGAGTAAAAATATTAACAATTGTAAATTATGAATCCGTTTCAAAAGGAAAAACAAACAAAATCAACTTAAGTGTACGATCGTTTTGGAAACGCTATTGATTATATTAAAATTGACAATACTTATTGACAAAGGTTTTGTCTTCCAATATAATCTCCTCATCAGAAAAAAAGAAAAAAAGTATAGGTGGGGGGAAGAAGTTTAAGATACCAAAATAAAACTAGCATTTTTTTGTAGTAAGTAAGGCGGATATTCCTTATTGATTTTTATTAGAAAACTTGTTTAAATTCAGTCAGTATATCTTTGGACATGTTGCTGTATCTCGTCTCCGAATGGTTGAAATAATTACAATAATTATTGCATACTAATAATATATTATTATATAAAAGTCACTTTGTGTGTGTGTCAGTTCCTTCCTCATAGGTTAAAAAACGGCTGAGCCTATCTTTTGCAAATTTCACACAAAGCTAATTTATATGTCTGGCAGTGTTCTTAGATATGTTTTGTACAGAAATTCATAAAATAAGTTTCGTAAATCGAAAAAAAATCTGATCTTAAAAATAATTTTCTTTTATAGATAAAAAAGAATTTTTACAGGGGAATATCAAAGCAAATAATAAAATCGCAGCAAATCCTTTCTTCCTAAATAAAACAGATGTATTGTTATCTGGAGATATAGCTCAGTGGTAGAGCATTCGACTACATATCGAATGATCCCCTGTTCAAACGCGGGTGTACCTCACCATTTTCTTTTAATTTTTTCTTATTAATGAGTTCAATTTACGATAAAATCATTTCTTCGTTTGCATATTTTAAAACTAAATATTAATCAGAAGTTAACTTTTTAGGGCATTCATCGTCAAACCCAAATATCAGCTGATGTGATATTGCAAACGGAATTTATATATAAAATTATCAAAGGGCGATAAATCTCATCGTCTTTGACCCAAAGAGTTATTCCCCCTACATGATGCTTACACAGATTATATAAAACGTACACGAGGAAAGTAATAAAAGGGGTGGGGAGAGAAGGTAAATAAATAATTAAAAATAAGTTAAAATAAAAACGAATAATAATAATTATTATTACTATTATAATTACTTGTAAAATACTATAGCAATAATAAAAAATAGCTGCAGTTAACAATTTCACCTATTTAGAAAGCTCTATCAACAAGGAAGGCAATATGGACTATGAGTTGCAGTGAAGGATAGATAAGTCCTCAGCATCATTTAACCAACTCTGCAAGATCGGGAGAAAAAAAAAAAATTATTCTCGTATTTAAATTAAGATTTTATGACAACAAAATTTTTCCATATGGAAGTGAATCTTGGCATCTCAAAATCAGCCAAGATAAGAAATTAGATGCATTTGATTCCAAATGCCTTAGAAATATTCTGGGGATCAAATAGAGGGATTGAATTAACAACCAAGAAATCAGAGATCGCGCTAATCAACAACTAGTAGTGTCAATAATCTGCAAAAACATCTAGGTTTGCTTGGATATATTATAAGATTGGCACCAGAAAGAATTTTTTTCATTAAAATCTTTTTTCACCCCAAACAAAACATAGTGCCATTTGAATCTAAGTCTACTATTTGGGACACAATCTGCAGGGATAATGTGTAAGAAGTTGAGCAGCAAGATGTCTGTTCACATTACACTTGAACTTCTGCATGTCAGTACAGTTAAGGAAGCAGGGACCCAGGGGGGAATTCCAAAGTCTAGCTGTTCGAGAGAAGAAACTATTTGAGTAGAAGACTGTCTAGAAATCTAGGGATTTCTACAATCAATGGGTGGGATTTTGCTGCTTCTTAGATTAGTCAGAGTATTTACGTCGATGTGGTACAAGGGCTTGGGGTTCATCAGAGAACCTTCCATTAAAATACTTGTAGAAGATGCACAGAGATGCAACATTTTGTCGATGAGACAGGAGTTGGAGTTTAGTTGACAAAGTGGGACCTGTTAGGTTGGCAATTCTTTTCATTTATTTATTTTTTAAAACCTATCTTGGAGTGATAGACTAGTAGCAGAGATTAATAATAGATTCACCAGCCCAAATGTGGCAACAATACTCCATGCATGGGCGAATGGTGGCCTTGTAGAGGTACAGGATACTCTCAGGCATAAATACCTTTCTAGCACAGTAGAGAGAGCCCACCTTCTTTGCAGCAATCTTGGAAATGTCCTCAATGTATTTGTTCCAATTCATGTTCCCTGTGAACGTTAAATCGAGGAACTTGAATACAGGTAGTGTATCATTAGCCATGGCTATCAATGGTTGAAAAGGTTTCTTGTAATTGTTAAAGGAAGCTTAATTTTGGCAACATTGAACGTTACCATCCGTTTTATGTCCCCATTCCACTACAGAGGTCTTCCTCTAAGGTTTCAGCTATTTCCTTAGGTATGTGTTCATTCATTTTTCCCTAATGTCTGTTATAGAGTGTAGTAACATCAGCTAATATACCCATCTCGGAGACAATTTTATCAGGAAGGTCATTTATGAATTAAAAGAATAATAAAGGTCCAAGGATTGACCCCTGAGGTACACCCATATTTATACCTTGTTTTGATGTACGACCATCAAACAACCTGGATTTTTTTTCTTTTCTTTAAGATTTGATTATGTTAAGTATTCATCCGGTAGTACTATTGGATTTAATTTTCATGAGAAGACCATCGTACCATGATCATCATCACGTAGTCCTTCATAGCCGAAGATGACTAGTCAGGGTCTCGGTGCTTTATCCTACACTTTTGTAGCATTCCACACTCAGCGTGGAAAGTTTCCCCACAAGAAGTGCATGAGTAGTTACCATGGTTGTGCCTTTGGTAATGTTTTTGTTCAGACCTGGCCTTTATTTTTACCTCTATTTCTGCCTTTCTTTTGTGACGGTTACTATCCAGCAACTTTGGTCTGCTACTAGATCTTCCCAATTTTTCATGTTCATATTCATATTAGGTGGTTCTTTATCGCATCCTTGGAGCAGAGTTTCTGCCCACCAATCTTTCTGTACCCATTTTCCAATTCTCCTTACAATAAGATTTTGGGGATGCAATTGTTTTCCATTCTGGCCACGTGTCTAGTCCATCATAGTTGTGTGGTGGTGAGTACAGCTTCTATGCTGTCCATGTTGTCTCTTTTGAATACTTCAACATTTGGTATAAGATCGTTCCATTTAATTTTCGTAATTTTTCTTAGATGGCGCTGTTGTATTGCTTCCAACCTTATTATGTGGTCGCTGTACAGTGTGTAACTTTCTGCTGAATAAAGTAAAGCAGGTTGTGGGAGTTGAACACTCTCAGCCTAACTCGATTGTCGCCCTTTAACTCAGAAGAGCGACCTAGCTACGTCACTTCCTGTTTCTCATATTTCTCTCTCTTTTCTGCTGAACGCTCAAACAGTCAACATGTGACAAACACCGCTCTGGTGGGGCCATGAGCCACCACCGCGTCCTGACTAGCCAGTCAACCCCAAGTAACGTTACTCATCTTTCATGAACTCTGATTCTTTCTATTACTCTTTCCTGTATATATTTATGCAAATAAATTGCATTTGTTTCATTGATATATAACGGTATATTTTCGTCTTCATTATGCAACCTCTTGTCTTTTCAATTCCTCTACCATTAAATACATCCATTCACCATATATACATGGGGTCGGGATCGTCTAAAACCCTGCAGACATTCTGTCCCAAACAGTGGTGACCCCGACATGATTTTATTTATTAAGTAGAAGGGTGTAAAGATAGAGTTGCGCCGTTAAAGAATATCAGGAAAAAAGTGTTCAAACTTGTACAACTGTGGGATGGTCACAGGAATGACGTTATGAGTTTGAGTGCAAGTGTTGCGGTCATAGACTGTATTGCGACAGTCTATGAAGCATGCGCAATGGTCAGCACGGTGGGTTAAAGTTGGTTCACGTTGGTCACGAATGTATCGACTACACACTTACGGTCACAAGTGGGTCTGCGAGGAAATTTGTCCGCGGACGTCCTACCCCCAACGAGTGGTAGACCGCCGACGTGATATTTCTTCAAATGGTGACCTAACGAACGCTGAACAATCTTCGTTCCAAAAAACTTTTAAAACGTCCTCACTGTCTTGATAGAGCTTTATTAGTACCATGGTTAAGAAAGTATTGCCATGTCAAAGGCCTTAGCTATATCTATGGTTACTAATTGCCATCCAAGTTCTCCAATGAATTCTTGATAAAAAAAAAAAATGAGTGAAAGATCAAAATAAACTGGAAGCAGACAATCAGGAGAGATTTGATTGCAGTGTTGAAAAAACTTGAGAGCTGTTGTGAATCTGGATTCTGATCCAAAAATATACTTTGATTGTCTCAGGGGTCGCACATGTGCGAGTTTCCAAGTCTAAGCAAAAGAAATTGGATGAATTAAAAAAAAATGATGGAATGGCATGAATAAAAAAAAAAAATGGAATTGGATGAATTAAAAAACAAAATGGAATTGGATGAATTAAAAAAAAAATAATGGAATTGGATGAATTAAAAAAAATGGAATTGGATGAATTAAAAAACAATAATGAAATTGGATGAATAAAAAAACAATAATGAAATTGGATGAATTAAAAAAAAATATTGGAATTGGATGAATTAAAAAAAAATATTGGAATTGGATGAATTAAAAAAAAATATTGGAATTGGATGAATTAAAAAAAATAATAGAATTGGATGAATTAAAAAAAAAATAGTAGAATTGGATGAATTAAAAAAAAAAATAATAGAATTGGATGAATTAAAAAAAAATGATGGAATGGCATGAATAAAAAAAAAAATGGAATTGGATGAATTAAAAAAAAAATAATGGAATTGGATGAATTAAAAAAAAAAATAATGGAATTGGATGAATTAAAAAAAAAAAAAATAATGGAATTGGATGAATTAAAAAAAATGGAATTGGATGAATTAAAAAACAATAATGAAATTGGATGAATTAAAAAACAATAATGAAATTGGATGAATTAAAAAAAATAATAGAATTGGATGAATTAAAAAAAATAATAGAATTGGATGAATTAAAAAAATGATGGAATTGGATGAATTAAAAAAAAATGATGGAATTGGATGAATTAAAAAAAAATAATAGAATTGGATGAATTAAAAAAATAATGGAATTGGATGAATTAAAAAAAAAAATAATGGAATTGGATGAATTAAAAAAAAAATAATAGAATTGGATGAATTAAAAAACAATAATGAAATTGGATGAATTAAAAAAAATATTGAAATTGGATGAATTAAAAAAAAATAATGGAATTGGATGAATTAAAAAAAAATAATGGAATTGGATGAATTAAAAAAAAAATAATAGAATTGGATGAATTAAAAAAAAAAATAATAGAATTGGATGAATTAAAAAAATAATAGAATTGGATGAATTAAAAAAAAATAATGGAATTGGATGAATTAAAAAAATAATGGAATTGGATTAATTAAAAAAAATAATAGAATTGGATGAATTAAAAAAAAATAATGGAATTGGATGAATTAAAAAAAAATAATGGAATTGGATTAATTAAAAAAAAAATAATAGAATTGGATGAATTAAAAAAAATAATAGAATTGGATGAATTAAAAAAAATAATAGAATTGGATGAATTAAAAAAAATAATAGAATTGGATGAATTAAAAAAATGATGGAATTGGATGAATTAAAAAAAAATGATGGAATTGGATGAATTAAAAAAAAATAATAGAATTGGATGAATTAAAAAAATAATGGAATTGGATGAATTAAAAAAAAAATAATGGAATTGGATGAATTAAAAAAAAAAATAATGGAATTGGATGAATTAAAAAAAAAATAATGGAATTGGATGAATTAAAAAAAAATAATGGAATTGGATGAATTAAAAAAAAAATAATGGAATTGAAAAAAAATAATGGAATTGGATGAATTAAAAAAAAAAAATGGAATTGGATGAATTAAAAAAAAATAATAGAATTGGATGAATTAAAAAAATAATGGAATTGGATGAATTAAAAAAAAAATAATGGAATTGGATGAATTAAAAAAAAAAATAATGGAATTGGATGAATTAAAAAAAAAATAATGGAATTGGATGAATTAAAAAAAAAAATAATGGAATTGGATGAATTAAAAAAAAAATAATGGAATTGGATGAATTAAAAAAAAATAATAGAATTGGATGAATTAAAAAAAAATAATGGAATTGAAAAAAAATAATGGAATTGGATGAATTAAAAAAAAATAATGGAATTGGATGAATTAAAAAAAAATAATAGAATTGGATGAATTAAAAAAAAATAATAGAATTGGATGAATTAAAAAAAAATAATAGAATTGGATGAATTAAAAAAAATAATAGAATTGGATGAATTAAAAAAAAATAATGGAATTGGATGAATTAAAAAAAAATAATAGAATTGGATGAATTAAAAAAAAATAATGGAATTGGATGAATTAAAAAAAAAAAAAATAATGGAATTGGATGAATTGAAAAAAAAAAAAATAATGGAATTGGATGAATTGAAAAAAAAAAAAATAATGGAATTGGATGAATTGAAAAAAAAAAAAATAATGGAATTGGATGAATTGAAAAAAAAAAAAAATAATGGAATTGGATGAATTGAAAAAAAAAAAAAATAATGGAATTGGATGAATTGAAAAAAAAAAAAATAATGGAATTGGATGAATTGAAAAAAAAAAAAAAATAATGGAATTGGATGAATTGAAAAAAAAAAAAAAATAATGGAATTGGATGAATTGAAAAAAAAAAAAAAATAATGGAATTGGATGAATTGAAAAAAAAAAAAATAATGGAATTGGATGAATTGAAAAAAAAAAAAAATAATGGAATTGGATGAATTAAAAAAAAATAATGGAATTGGATGAATTAAATATATGATATGAACATGACAGCGCATTTTTGGAAACTGTTAATTTAATAGAATTTAGTTTTATTTTTTGAGATGAGGGATGATAATTTGTTTGGATTAATTAAACTACTTTTCTCATCTTTAGGTGTGTTTTGTTTAGCTCTGGAATCCATACAGAATTTCCAATGAGCTCCTTTATTTAATCCATAGGGGTAATTTTTGTTCCATCAATCACTCGAGATTTGTGGTAGGGTAAGTAATTTTTTTCTGGGGGGGGGGGGCATGAATTCAATTGAAGTAAAGCCTGACATGATTCGACATTAGTGATGGGCTGATTCCAATAATTTTCACGGTTCTGATACAATTCCTGATTCCGACAAAATTTTGAGTTGTACGGCATTTTAATTCCAAACAAAATGGCTGTATTAATCTCAAGAATCTTTGAATTGTAAAAACTTGCAGACAAAGAATAGAGTTTCTGATAGGTAGCCAATCCAAAGAAATCTTGAATTGTGAAAACTTGCAGACAGAAAGCAAAGTTGCATTCCATGTTAAGACGAAAAGTTATGTGCAGGCATTCTGAAGAGATTTTGTATATTTTATGGAGTGATCCCAGTTTTTGATTGGTTGGGAGCAAAACAGTGTGGTTCATCCGATTGGTGAATTCTTATCACCCCTGTTTATAAATAGACTCTTCCAAATTTTTGTAATCATATTTTCATTATCCTTTTAATTTTGTACGGTTGGTATCCTTGCTGCTTCAATTGCTTGGTGACCTGGGTAGAAGTATTAGTCGAGAATCCGTTCTTGACAATCAGCCTGACAGGTGCAGTGCCAGGAGTAGGCCCAGTGCTTGTTGGACTGAGGTACAATGCCTGGATATTACCTCAGAGGTTCACCCTTCCAAGCCTTGCCACTCGGCTTTCAGGTGGAGCAAGTTACTGTGTTTTTTTTTGTTTTTTTTTCTTTGTTTTTGAGTTTTAAGCCATTAGTGTCAGAATAGAATAGAAAAATGTTTTTCCAAACAAAATGGCAGTATCAATCCAGAGAAGCTTTGAATTGTAAAAACTTGGAGATGAAAATAAAGAGTTTCCGGTAGGTAACTAATCTATAGTTGCTTTAAATTGTAAATGCTTGCAGATGAAGAGCAAAATTCCTACCCATGTGAAGACAGAAAGTTATGTGCAAGAATTCTAAACTCAGCATGTTTTATGGAGTGATTCTGGTTTCTGATTGGTCAATAGCAGAGTGTGGTTTCATCTGATTGGTCAATAGCAGAGTGTGGTTCCATCTGATTGGTCAGTTCTTATCACCCATGTCTATCAATAGAATCTTCCAAGTTTTTGTAATAATGCACTTTTACTTATACCAAAAATATTGCAACAATTACCAATTCGGATTCTTTTAAACCCTTAAATATTTAGAGTTGCTGTTTTTTTTGTCTTTCAGCTTTTAAATTACCATAAAACCCATGTAATATATGCATTTATTTTGCAAACGTAGAAATACATTTGTAAGGGCATGTTCTATAGATTTTTTGTTTTACTGGTACTTAAAAAAAAAAAAAAAAAAAAAAATCAATTATCATTAGTACCAACAATGGAAAATTAAGTTAAAAAATATTACATAAAAGAATCATAAGCACAAACGTTCCAGTACAGATTCCGATTCTGATACCCCCAAAATTCCGTTTTTTTCGATTCTGATTAATCGTCTCAACACTAGTACTTTTGTAGGTAAGGACTGTGTTGAAATAATGGCGTTATTTAGAAAGCCATTCTTAACGTGGGGAAGGGGGCTCTTTTTTTATTTTCACTACTATTCTGTACTTTCCTCTAACAATTTGTTAAATAAAAGATACTTTAAAAATCGAGTTTAACTGGAAAACATAGCAAGCCCCATAAACTATAGAAATACCCATTTTTGTTTTAGTACATCAAAAACAAATTTTTGAAATAACAAAAAAACAACTTACATTTTTAGCATGTTAAAAGTATACAAGTTTGCAGATAATTATACTGTGTTTGGTATAAGTTACTCCCCCCCCCCCCACACACATTGTTTATCATTTCCTGACAGCTAACTATACTAACATTTTACCAAGTTTTCTTTTTTTTCTTTTCTGGAAAGATTTTAAGAATTGGGTTACCTCCCTTAGAATATCGGATACAAAGCAATTTATTAAAAAAATTGTTTCTTATATTTTTAGAGGTTTATTTTTGGTTCATTTTACACTGTTGTGTTAGATTCTTATATTGGAAGACCCATTCATTGCCAACAACTAAAGTGTGTGTGTGTGTATATATATATATATATATATATATATATATATATGATTATAAAATCACTCTAGCCGTCTAAACATTAATATAAATGTTAATTTCAACTGTATTTCTTGTGGTTAAAGTTGGCCGTGTGGTTTATTCCTTCCAATGGAGTAAAAAATGGCTTTGTGGCTGGGTTTCAATCTCCCAACTGGCTGTAATCGTAACTCCCTGGACTGATGATTCCCAAAAGGATGAAACGCTAGTGTCTGTAGGTATTAAAAATAATTATAGTAATAATTATATACCACCTTTTTTGGCAATTTTATAAGTTCCAAATCTCAGCGACTATTGATCAGAATTTAATAATTGAAGGCTCGTTGGAAAGGTAATGACCTGAATTTTTTAGTGGGCTATGTGGCATTTGCACTTAAGGTCACACATTAAGGGGATTATCCATCATGCAGAGTCTATTTTTTGGCACTTGTTTTTTTACAGCCATAAAATGTTTCAATCATAGTCATTTGTTTTCCTAGTTTTGCATATGAATTACAAAATATCTGATATTTCCACAAAACCTCTGGCCTTGATAAAGGGGGGAGACAAAAAGTTACTGCTATAGTTTCAAATGATCTGAAATAATAGCAGGGGGAGACTTGATTCCAAATATTTCTCATGTTATATCTCCCCTTTTGAGCTTTCACACACAAAGTAAATTCCATAGTGTATAAGGACTATTTGATACTGGAAATATTCATAATCGTAACCTATTTCCAAAAGAGGGGAGATATAACATATTAGAAATATTTGGAATCAAGTCTTCCCCTTGTTGTCATTTCAGATCATTTGAAACCATAGCAGCAAGTTTTAGTCTCCCCTTTATCAAGGCCAGAGGTTTTTTGGGGAAAAAAAAAAAAAAAAAAATATATATATATATATATATATATATATATATATATATATATACGCATTTTTTTTTTTTTTTTTTTTACACAGTGATCACCACTTATCAAGGCCCGGAAGCCACTCAGGGATAAGGGTTATTGCAAGTACATTACGTTAGTGTGGAGATTTGATGGAGTGTTTACTTAAGGGGGCGGTTCATTAGGAATTTGTTAACATTAGACTTGAAGACATCCAAGTTGTAGTCCGGAGGGAAGCAGGCAGACGGAACAGAGTTCCACAGGCGTGCAGTTCTAAGAAAGAAGCTTTGTTCATGGAATCCGCGTTTTGATTTAGGCACAGATATAGAGTGGGGGAAATTTTTCACAGTGGATTCAGCTAGACGGGTGTTTTTCGTGAAAGATTGGCGAGGGGGTACCAGGGATTGGAGTTCAGACGAGCACCTGCCATGAAAATAACGATAAAACAAGGATAGGCTCGCAACGTCTCTTCTGTGAGAGAGGGGTTGCAGGGTAGAGAAAAGGGCATCCCCCACTAAGCCACGAAGTCTATTTTGTACTCTGTCAAGGCATGATAGGCTGTTTTTGGCAGCTCCTGCCCAGATATGGCAACAGTATTCCATCCTTGGACGTACTTGGCTTTTATATAGATAGAGAATTGCATCAGTAGTGAGATATCTTCTGGAGCGGTAGAAGGATCCCACCATCTTTCCAGCGACCTTGGCAACAGACTTGATGTACGTGTTCCATTTCAGATCAGGAGTAAAGGTCAAACCCAGAAGCTTGTCAAAACATGGGGCCTCACCCAGACGAGAGCCATCCATCACAATTGATGCCAGATGGGGATCAGAACGTTGATGATGTAAGGATAGGAGTTTGGTTTTGGATGCATTAAAGGTAACTAGCCACATCTTCCCCCACTGAACCAAGAGGTCAGAGGAGAGAGAATCAGAGAGAACTTTGTCATTTACAGCCTTTGATGTGTTGCTGTAGATGGTCGTGTCATCAGCATAGATGTCAACGAATGATTTAAGTATGTGTTTAGGGAGGTCATTGATGTAGATCAGGAAGAGAGTTGGGCCCAGGATTGACCCCTGAGGGACCCCAGCATTTATATTGCAGGCCTCCGATTTTTGTCCAGCTACCACTACTCTTATAAGCCTATCGGAGAGAAATGATTTAATGATTGAGAAAACATTTCCAGTTGTACCGTAGCTGGAAATCTTGTGGAGTAGACCCTTATGCCATACCTTGTCGAAGGCCTTTGATATGTCAAGAGCAATTGCCCTAGAAAGGAAGCCTTTGTCAAGAGATTCACTAATCCTGTGGGATATAACCATCAGCACATCTGCGGTAGATCTTGCAGAGCGGAAACCATATTGTGTGTCACTAAGAAGGTTATTCCTGCTGAGGTGGTTGACTATTTCTCTATTTAATATTGATTCCAGCAACTTACTCATAACACAGAGGAGACTTATTGGTCTGTACTGAGAGGGAGATGACTTATCACCTGAATTCTTAAATACAGGGCAAACTGATGAGGTCTTCCAGCGGGTCGGAAAGCACTTCTCCTTAAGGCAGCGCTTAAATAGTTTCGTAAGTATGGGAGCAAGTTCTGGTTGAAGCTTTTTTAACACTATAATTGGGATGCCATCAGGGCCAGTTGCTTTACTGGAATCTAGGTTTTTTATTAGCTTGGCGACCTCATGCACGGATATTTGTATGTTACTTAGCTTGGTCTGTGTTATAGGAGGAAATATGGGGAGTTGATGGCCTTCGTCGCATAGGGTAGAATTAGCTGCAAAGTTCTTTGCAAATAGTTTGGCCTTGTCTGACGCTGACGAGATAACCTCTGGTCCATTGATAATGGTTGGGATAGAACGCACACTTCTGTTCAGGATCCTATTTGTTATTTGCCAAAACTGGTGAGAACCAAGCCGCTGATCAGCTACCTTGGATTTAACAGACTGGGCATATAGCTCTCTTGCATTTTTTATTACTCTTTTACAGTGGTTGCTGGCAGTCCTGAAAGCAGCTTTAGTCTCAGTGCATCTATTACGTTGGTAGCTATGGAAAAAGTGATTTCTGTGCGCGATAGCAGCAGCACATTCTGGGGAGAACCATGGCTGGCTTTTAGGTTTTTGTTGGAATTTTTTAGATGGTATGAATTGGTCAATGCCTACAATTAACCATTCGGTCAGATCTGATACTATAGAGGACACTTCCTTTTTAAACATGGAGTGCAGAGGTAAATCAGATATGAATGTACGGAAGCATAGACTCAAAGCTTTGTTCCAGCATTTGTCATGTGACCAACAACACTTGGATGAATGTTTTCTTCCTGTTTGATTCGATTTAATACTTATTACATTTTGCTCCTAGCCAAAGTGTAGTATCTGTTTTGATACTACACTTCATTTTTCTGTCCCCGCTTAAACAGGAATTCTCCTAGACTGAGACAATTTAATTGGGATCTGGAACTCCCTTCCAGGTTCCTGTTTTCCCAACTGTACTGATATGCAGAAGTTCAAGTGTAATGTGAACAGACATCTTGCTGCTCGACTCCCTACATAGTATCCCTGCAATTATGTCCCCGATAATAGCCCCCTGCATCAAAGTGGCACTGTGCCTTGTTTGGGGTGAAAATGGGGGGGGGGGGGGAAATCCTATGCCAGTAAGTAGAAGTTATATTAACTAGTATGAATTCTGGCAAGGGTTACATAAAGTAAATGTCAGGATAACCTGGCGACTGGAAAATGGAAATAGACCCAGCTGCAGCTTGTATGATTAAAGTGGAGAGGGGGTCAAAGGTTAGTTCCCCAAACAAAATGCGCTAGAAATGCAGGTGTCAAATGATATGGTGTAGAGATGACGTCACGTGTTCGACTGATTAGAAACTCTGTTCTGTTCACTGGAGTCAGGAAGCACGAAAGGTGACATGTGTCTGACAATATATTTTCCATAATGCTAGTAAGACTAAGCTGCTCTCCTTTAATAATCACAGGAAGCCTCTCCAACCATCAATATCCATGACAAATAACTCCCTACCTGAGAATTCTTCCTTCATACTCCTTGGCCTAACATTCACAGGAAATATGAACTGGAACAAATACATTGAGGATATTGCGAATGCTGCTGCAAGGAATGTGGGCTCCTTCTATCGTGCTAGAAAAATGGCTCACACCTGAGAGTATCGTGTACCTCTACAAGACCATCATTCGCCCATGCATGGAGTATTGTTGCCACATCTGGGTTGGTGCATCTATAACTAGTGTATTCCCTTTTGGATAGAGTCCAAAAAAGTGTCTCCGATCTAATACGTCCCATTTTGGCAACTAAGCTCCAACTCCTGTCCCATTGCCGTAATGTTGTGTCGCTGTGCCGGTTTTACAAATATTTTAATAGAATGTGCTGTAATGAACTCGTTGCACTTGTGCCCCTTCAATGTACATATCCCTGACAAACCCGCTTAGCAACAAAATCACACCCTTTCACTGTTGAGATCCGAAAGTTGTCAGAAAGTTTTCTACTCAAAAAGCTTCTTCCGTAGAACAGCTAAACTTTGTAATTCTCTTCCTGCTGCACGCTTCCCAAACTGTACTGATTGCAGAAGTTCAAATGCAACGTAAATTTATTTATTGCACCATTTTAAAATCTTAGTATTAAATTTAACATTCTCTTTCCACACTTACATTCCACCCTCAACATATTTTGTAAATTTTTCCTTTTTTTTTTTATATGTATAACTAGTGTACTTTGCCGTCTGAAGAGTAGCAATTTTAGAATATTTTTAAATGATATAATATTTAAAATTGTCCAAGTGGTTATGAAACAATTGTAACACATTAGAAAATACATCATATGATGTTCTCATTTTATATTTTGTTGTCTTGATTTTTGCAAAAATATTATATGCATGATCGATTATGAAAACTGATAACCATGAAGCTTAAATAATTGAGTCAATTAATTTTGACTTTGATTTTATTGGTATGTAAACCTTATTGGAATTTTAACATATTAAAATTTGGTATATTTAATTGGAATTCATTCTTTAGAGGAGTTTTATTCATTTATTTCTTGCGGACTATTATCCTCATCTTTTTTTGTTGTTGTTTCACAACGTTTCTGCCAACTATTCTTGTGGCCTTCGTCAGGTGGTAATCGCGACAGGATAGGAACTCCGAATCTCCTAACTGCATTCTCAGCAATTACTGCCTTCCATAGTTGTTGTTGTCTCACCACGTTTTGACCAAGTTAGCCTCTGGCCGGCTTTGGGTAGGATTGAAACCACTATCTTCAGACAATGCTCATCTGGAACCGTAGAGAGTCGACGTGTCTATCCACTGCACCACGAGCCTGCCAGAGGAATAGTTGGCTGAAATATCATGAAACAACAACTAAAAAAGATGAGGATAAAAGTCCGCAATAAATAAATTAATAAATAATACTCATCTCAATAATGAATTCCAATTAAATAATATATATATATGCAGGGTTTTTTATTTTAAGGAAATAACTGTTATGTAGCCGGTAGGTATATAACATATACATGTATGTCGTCTAGTGGTTATATTGTATGTAGAAACTGTTATCTTAAGACAATTCTGACCTGGAACCGTAGAGATTCAACAGCTCTATCCAGTGCGCAAGAGGCTTAATTAGCCAAAAACGTGGTGAGACGACAACTATGGAAGGCAGTAATTGCTGAGGATGGAGTTAGGATATTCAGAGTTTCTATCCCGTCGCGGTTACAACCTGATGAAAGCCAGAGGAATAGTTGGTCGAAACGTCATGAAACAACAACTAAATAGATGAGCATAATAGCCCGCAATAAATGAATTAAAATTTTGATTAAAAAAGTATTAATTTGGGAAGTGATACACGATATACCATTAGCATATTAAGCGATGCTCTTTGTGTAAACAAATCGAGCTTAGGTATTCGGAAGATGTCAAAACATCGTTAATTCACTACCTGCACAGCAGCTGCAATTTAGCGTAATCGTGAGAAGCCTTGACTGTCGTACGGGCGGGCGGGTTTTGATCCTGACTTGAGGTAGGTGCCTGTCTAGCCACACTTATGAGCTGTGATACAGCGAAACAGTACTGTATGTGGATGACTATATATATATGTGTGTGTGTGTGTGTGCGTGAAATTAATTAAAAATTTTTTTACATAGACACCATTTCTTTGACTCGTAATGTGTGACCCAGTGAGTATCTGACCCATTGGCAATCCTTTGATGTGCCAACAAAAGGAATAAAGTGAAACTACTTTCTTTCTTCCCCTTCCCCCTCTCTCCTTTGCTTATTCTAGGTGATTGGGTTTGTCTTTGACGCGAATCGGATTTCGGAGTAATCTCCCCATGCTTCAATTTGCGACACTATCAACAGCCAATTGATAAGATTATGCTTTTTTTTTTCTTCCCTCACCCACCCCCAACCCTCTCTGTTTGCATGGAATATTTTTTTCGCGTCGACGGAAGGAATGAATGGAGAAAAGTCGGAGAATGAGAAGATTTTTTTTTTTTTGTTAGTAATTCACTTGGCGATTGTATTACTAATTTTCCCCGCTGCTGCTGCTACCTGAAATAAAATGGGGGGGGGGGGGGTTGGATGGTCCCCGCACAGCATCGTTAGGTGGTGGTGGTTGATTCACAGAACCGCATCAGCTGGTTTCGTATCTGCCAATTCAACGATTTACGATGACTGATTATTATTTTAAAACCTATAAACATTACTCGTTTATTAATCAATATCGCTTTTTCTCCCGGGGGAGGGGGGGGGGCTTAATCTCTGTTTCTTTCAATGTCTCTCCCTCTTCTTTTTTCTTTTCTTTTTTTTTATTACAAACTAACCTGGGTGCCGGTGTTGCTCGGCGTTGCCCGGGTGTTTAGAGGTGTGTTTTAAGCAAAAAAAAAAAAAAAAAAAAAAAAAAAAAGAGACGTCTTAGCCGTTGCGTTAATCGCTAAACCAGAAGTGACGAATGTTTAAATTAAGGCTAATCGAAACGAGGGGATGACTTTCAAAGATATCGGCGAAAAAACGAGCTCTCCCTGCAGAAAAGTGCCCAGTTGAGGGTGAAGAAATTAATGTTT
This sequence comes from Euprymna scolopes, assembly GCF_053919585.1. Taxonomy (NCBI): domain Eukaryota; kingdom Metazoa; phylum Mollusca; class Cephalopoda; order Sepiida; family Sepiolidae; genus Euprymna; species Euprymna scolopes. Next base: position 9,500,167 of record NC_136519.1, read on the forward strand.
TTAGCCAATTTTTCGATATTTGAAGGGTCGAGTTTCAAAATAATACCAATCTAGTAAAAATCCGTCGCCTCTGTTGAAAGTTTTAGGCAGACATACAAACATACATACATACATACATACATTTAAACAGACAGGTGAGATTTCTATTATAGACTAGCGGGGATACCCGACGTTGGCCAGGTGTTTGGAAGCGTAAAAGAAAAATAAAAAAGTTTTGGTAGGCAGGTAAGCTCAAACCCAAAGCCTTGAGGTGAAAGCAGAAAAGAAGGCCTGACATCTTACCACGACGCTAAGAGGGCAGAGAAGTGAGAATGGTTGAAATTAAACGCTTTAAACCGAACGTCTGCTTTTCTAGGTCAAACATCATGCCATAGAGAAATGAAATCGCTCAGAGCCAGTTAAGCTTTACGCTTTCTGCATATGTTTGTTTCTCCAAGATGTTGGGGAAAACCAGCTCCCTATAAAAGGGGAGTGTCCAAATGAATAGCAATTGTCTGATATGAGGGGTTTTTCTGCGTATTGATCAAAGCTTATTGCTTGCTGGGTGTCTCTGCATGAAGGGCCAAGAAGCTTACTTTACTTTCGATTTAATTTCGCTTTTTAAGGAAAAATACAAACAAACAGGCGGGACCACGGGATAGCGTGAATTTTATAAAATAAAAGTCGCTCAAATAAAAGATAGAAACGACCTCGTTTCGTAAATTGGAGATATCATAATCTAGGTAGTTTATAAAAAGTTGTAAGAATAAGTGACCCCCCCCCCGAAAAAAGCCTTTGCCGGACACACAAAAAAAATGCACACACACATTACATCTTTTATATAATAGATGTATGATCACTTATCAAGACTGAAAGCCACGCGAAAATTTTAAGATAACGGTTAATGGAGTGTATTGGTAGTCAGTAGGTGAGAGGTTTGTAGAGTATGGCGGACGAGGCAGTTTCCTAGTCCAATTCGTTCGACTTCTGCAGGGTCTGTTTAGCAACATGCGGTTGGAATTGTTGTGGAGAAGAATTGGGCATTCTCTGTTGATTAATGCTGGGTGTTGTTGTCGAAGTTTCTGATGCATTTCATCCTTTTGTTGACAGTACTTCATCGTCGTAATGGTTTCATCTTCATTCAAAAAACTAATCGCTGAGACTAGTTGCGAACCACTAAACAGTCAGCATAACCTTCTTTTGGTCCAACTGTGGCTTTGGGAAATGTTGTGGAACTTCATTGGTGTCTAACCACTGAGCTGAGCGTTGCTGGTTGTCATAAAGAACCCACTTTTCATTACAAGTCACAACCCGGTCGTGAAACGGATTGTTCTTGTTGCGTAAATAAAGCGAAGATGAGACTTCATAATGGTGTTTCTTTCAGTTGTCATTTAATTCGTGTGGCACCCATTTATCAAGTTTTTTGTCTTTCAAATCTCTCTCAAATGGTTGGAAATCATCGCATATGTTACGTCTAATTCTGAAGCAAGTTCTCAAACAATTGCGTATAGATTGGCTTCGACTAAAGCTCTTAATCAATCATTGTCAACATCCGATGGAAAACCACTATGCTCATCATCTTCGAGACTCTTGTTGCCGCCACAAAATTTTGCCACCAAAAAATTTTGCCGCCACAAAATTTTGCCGCCACAAAATTTCTTAAACTACCATTGTGCTGTGCGTTCTGTAGTGGTTCCTGGGCCAAACATTTTTGTTGACATCACGAGCTGTTTCAGCAGCTTTTCGGCCTAGCATGAATTGAAATGAGAAAATTGTGCAGATTTAGCGTAATGGTGAGAAGCGTTGACTGTCGATTGTAATTAAAACGATTAAATAGAGTGAAAAACTCCTCCGATGCTCTGTAGCTTGTCACACTCTCCCCGCGATCCCTTATATTTTGTCGCACCCTTCCGCGATATCTTATATTTTGTCGCACCCTTCTGTGATACCTTATATTTTGTCGCACCCTTCTGTGATACCTTATATTTTGTCGCACCCTTCTGTGATACCTTATATTTTGTTGCACCCTTCTGTGATACCTTATATTTTGTCACACCCTTCTGTGATACCTTATGTTTTGTCACACCCTTCTGTGATACCTTATGTTTTGTCACACCCTTCTGTGATACCTTATGTTTTGTCACACCCTTCTGTGATACCTTATGTTTTGTCACACCCTTCTGTGATACCTTATATTTTGTCACACCATTCTGTGATACTATATATTTTGTCACACCCTTCTGTGATACCTTATGTTTTGTCACACCCTTCTGTGATACCTTATATTTTGTCACACCCTTCTGTGATACCTTATGTTTTGTCACACCCTTCTGTGATACCTTATATTTTGTCACACCCTTCTGTGATACCTTATGTTTTGTCGCACCCTTCTGTGATACCTTATATTTTGTCACACGCTTCTGTGATACCTTATATTTTGTCACACCCTTCTGTGATACCTTATATTTTGTCACACCCTTCTGTGATACCTTATGGACTGTCACACCCTTCTGTGATACCTTATATTTTGTCACACCCTTCTGTGATACCTTATGTTTTGTCACACCCTTCTGTGATACCTTATGTTTTGTCACACCCTTCTGTGGTACCTTATATTTTGTCACACCCTTCTGTGATACCTTATGTTTTGTCGCACCCTTCTGTGATACCTTATATTTTGTCACACGCTTCTGTGATACCTTATATTTTGTCACACCCTTCTGTGATACCTTATATTTTGTCACACCCTTCTGTGATACCTTATGGACTGTCACACCCTTCTGTGATACCTTATATTTTGTCACACCCTTCTGTGATACCTTATGTTTTGTCACACCCTTCTGTGATACCTTATATTTTGTCACACCCTTCTGTGATACCTTATATTTTGTCACACCCTTCTGTGATACCTTATGTTTTGTCGCACCCTTCTGTGATACCTTATGTTTTGTCACACCCTTCTGTGATACCTTATATTTTGTCGCACCCTTCTGTGATACCTTATATTTTGTCGCACCCTTCTGTGATACCTTATATTTTGTCACACGCTTCTGTGATACCTTATATTTTGTCACACCCTTCTGTGATACCTTATGTTTTGTCACATCCTTCTGTGATACCTTATGTTTTGTCACACCCTTCTGTGATACCTTATGTTTTGTCGCACCCTTCTGTGATACCTTATATTTTGTCACACCCTTCTGTGATACCTTATGTTTTGTCACACCCTTCTGTGATACCTTATATTTTGTCGCACCCTTCTGTGATACCTTATATTTTGTCGTACCCTTCTGTGATACCTTATATTTTGTCACACGCTTCTGTGATACCTTATGTTTTGTCACACCCTTCTGTGATACCTTATGTTTTGTCACACCCTTCTGTGATACCTTATGTTTTGTCGCACCCTTCTGTGATACCTTATGTTTTGTCGCACCCTTCTGTGATACCTTATATTTTGTCGCACCCTTCTGTGATACCTTATATTTTTCTGCATCCTTCCACGATGCACTGCGTTTTACTGTTCCCTTACTTCCACTTGCCTGTCCATTACTCTACTCGATACTCTCATTTCCGTTACACAACTCTCACTTTTCTGATCTTTTTCTTTGTGTCGTGTTCATGATGATAGCTACCATCGCTTCCACATTTAGGTCGCAATCTCCTCGATGCTCTACTTTCTAATTTGTGCCCATCTCCTCACAATGTCCACCTTTGCAATCGACGACTCCTTTGCTTCTCCCTTAATACTCTCTGGTCCATCACCTCCTTAATCCCTCTTCATTCCCAATTATGTCCTCCTTTGCAGCACCTCCCCATCTATATACTCCTTTGTATCTTCCTCCAAGATTTCCCCTTTTTCATCGCTTCCTCAAGATGCCTCCCATTCATTAGGCCCTCCATTTGACCCTTCGCATCGCCCATCCCAACATAATGCTCTTTAACATATGACAGGAAGAACACCATGTGCTTTCTTTGGATGAAAGTGTCTGATCATTTGCTACAAATACGACCCCCCCCACCCTCCCAGATGTTACTAATTTACAGATGTAAGTTGGAATTGGATCCAGCAACACTACTGCATACAACCCAAGAGGCAACAGTCAATGCGAGCACTACAACGGCATTATTTGGAACACTGTTATTAGCTCTGGAATCTAGACGATTACCCCTTAGCGTTTGGCAGGATGTTCTACAGGATATTTTAAATGGTATTCGCTCCCTGCTGTGCACTACTACAAATGCAAATCCTCATGAACGCACGTTCAACTTTGAAAGGCGCTCTTCTGCTGGTACTGCTTTACCTGTTTGGCTCTGTGACCCTGGGGAGGTATTATTAAAACGGTTTGGTAACAGGAGCAAATATGACCCGATTGTCGAGGTAGTGGAACTCCTCGAAGCTAACCCTACACATGCAAGAATACAACATAATGATGGCCGGGAAGATTCAGTAGCGCTGTGACATCTAGCTCGCTTTCCAGGCTCTGATAGACCTCAAAATTCTGATAAAAGTATTCAACCCGACATTACAAATGCAGACCCGACCCAGTTGATCGAATCAAGTCCTGTTAGTACTACGCCTAATACAGAAAATGAATTTGACTCTAATAGTCAGAATCCTAAGAACCAACCTTCATATAGGACCACCGGTCCTTCGAATAGCGAACTACCTCCACGCCGATCTAACAGAATTCGCAGACCAGTCCAGCGACTGGATTTATAAAAAAAAAAAAAACTATTTAAAATCTCTTTTACAAGTGGGGGAGATTGTTATATTTTCATTTAAATTGTTTTGTTCTTATTGTTTAAAATATTTTCATTTGAATTGTTTTGTTCTTATTGTTTAAAATATTTTCATTTGAATTGTTTTGTTCTTACTAATTAAAAAGAAAAAATAGATATGCAAATGCAGTTTCTTGCCACGTGATTTTGCACGCGTTCCTTTTTCTTTAAAAGACCGAGTTCCTTCTCTCTTGCTTTAGTAGTTGTGAATTTTGTTCAATAAAGCCTTGGAAAGATGTTTTGTTTTACGTCTTCATTTACTTACAACACTACAATTAGTAAAAAAGGAAAAAAATGGGAAATGAAAAGAATACGGTAGCAAAAGAAAAATATTTGAAATTTGAAAAATGAGAAAATGAGTTGGTCATTTTCCTTTGATGCATTCTGGTCCATCAAACCCCTCGATCGATTTCTCTGTACGCAGTCCTTCGCATCAACTTCCCCTTAGTCTCCCTCCTTCGAATCATCCCTTAGATGTCCTTTTTTTGATGTTTTTTTTTCTTCATGACCCCCCACACTTCCCAAGATCCATCGTTTAAGTTCCGTTATGACCATCACGTCGTTCCTCCCAACCTAATGCTTTCTTTTCTGCTACCCCAGTACCGTTTCTTCTTTCCTTTCCATTGCTATTCTACCACCGATGCCCCTCTCCCCATATTTCATTGCTTCTTTTCCGATGCTCCCCATATCTCCATCCCCTCGATACTTTCCATAGATAGCCTCTCCTCCTTTATACTTGATAACCTCACTCGCTTTCATTCTTTTCCCCTCCCCTCGTTCCCTTCTCCCCTAAACACTTCCTTAATCCTTTCGCTTTGTCTTATATATATTATTGTTAAAATATAATTATCCACTGACACGTGTTTCGTCGACTACGACTCATCAGTGTGGCTGAATCTAGCGAGATTCGAAATCGGGACCCCACGGTAATGAGCCTAAACCCTTACCACTAACCCATCTCGCTGGACTGTCTGGATATATCGCGATTTACTTAGATGCTGTTTGTTTTGGTACCAAAACAACATATATATATATTTATAAAATTTTAGTCATTCAATGAATTTTAAAATTTATGACGTGAAATGTGAAATATTTTCTCCTCTGAAGAGATGGTAGACATCGAAATCCTATAGGATAAGGAGTTATAATATTTCAAATGTATTCTTTGTCTTACATAGAATAATAAAGCTTTTGATTTGAAATTCAAACATTTCACGTCATAAATTTTTAAATTGATAGAATGGCTAAAATTTGATTTATTTGATCTATCTTGTATATTGAGCAATTTTTATTTAAGTGGGATAGTACTTATAGAATATTACTGCCAGTAATATCTTGTAAAACTTATAATCGAAGGTTTCCATACCAGTTGGTTGATTATTAGATAATTTTATTCTGAAGAGTTATATATATATATATATATATATATATATACAGGGTGGCCGAAAAGTCCCAGGACACTGAAGCCCCGACTTGACCACTCCAGACAACTCATTATGGGGTTTAATTAAAGGTCAAGTTTCTGCTATTAGATACGAAACCATTGATCAGCTAAAGCATGCGATTATTGCAGCTTTTGCTAGCGTATCAAGGAATTCTCTAAAAAAAAAAATGGCACAAAGAACCTGGAGGCGAATGGAATTGTGCAAGAACAACGAGGGCCAACATACTGATCCCCTAGACCACTAAATTACTCTAGTTGTTTTCTGCTTTGTTTCTAATAAAGTTCTCTTTTTTTGTTGTTGAATATATATGTTTTCTGTGTGTTTCATTAAAAAATACTGTGTTTTATTAAAAATACATGTATAGTGTCCTGGGACTTTTCGGACACCCTGTATATATGAGAAAAGAAATTAAAACCAAGTTGAAATTTACTATCAAATTTATTGTTTGACCGAATACTCCAAAAAAACAAGTTACAAAGTTCTTATTCCACGGAGTTTCAAAGAATGCTATTCTCTTATAATAAGCTCTACTATGTATTGTGTGTGTATTGAGCTTTTTTATTTGTTTAGGATTGAAATATCTATATAGAAATTAGATTGAAGTTTACCAATGCTTATATCAGGTAAACTGCATCTCCTTTGATTTCATATATATATATATATATATATATATATATATACACGTTCCAAGATTTTATTTCTCTTACCATTGAGTTCTTTCAACATATCAAAACTTCCGTACGATTGGTATGCACAAAGGGAGAAATTTAATTAAAAAAAAAAGGGGATATTATCCCAAAACACAAACACATATAACTGAAATTTTGAAATACTTTCAGATTACAGCTTGTATAATACTGTAAAATGAAAATCCCTATAAATATTAGTATCAATACTTATAAGACAATCAAAGCAGATTTTAAAAAAGCTCAATATACGAGATAGAGCAATAATATAAATGAAAATTTAGAATTGAATTCTGTGAATTAAATAATTTATGACAAATTTATTATTTGACAAGGAATACAACTTTTCTTTTCCTTTAATCGATGGATTTTCAAGAAAAAAAAAGATTAAATTTTTTATATTTGTCGAATAACACATTTGGGATTTGTATTACTGTACACAGATTCGAAAAAGTTGTCAAAAAACAAACAAATATATAACAAATAAATGTTATCAAAGGCAAAATAAGTTACTTTTCTACCTAACTGAATAACTTTTTAGTGTTTTTGTTTAATATAAAATGTTTATTCGGTTCGGAAAACAAGTAATGTTGAAGGCTGCCGGCGAAAAAGATGGCCGAAATGTCTTTGAAGACTTGATAATCACTTCAAAATAAATCCAGTAAATGTTACAATGACATTTGTTGGATAGGTTTCTAACACTATTTTGTTTTATTTCTTATTTTGAAGTGATTATCAAGTCTTCAAAGACATGGTGGCTATTTTTTCTTGTCTGCCGGCAGCCTTCAACATTACTCGTTTTTCGAACTGAATAAGCATTTTATTTTATTCTTAAATAAAAACACTAAAAACTTATCTAGTTAGGTAGAAAAGTAACTTGTCTTGCATTTGATAACATTTATTTGGGTGCTCGTACACTTTTCCACCGCTCTATTTTTAAATATATTTTTTTTTTTGGGGGGGGGGGGAGTTAAATTCAAGCTTCGCGATATCTTTTTTTATTTATTTATTATTATTAAATTGTTAGGTAGAAGCACACAATAGTTACAAAATACCCTCCCCTCGGCATGTTAAGAATGACTTTCAAAATAATAATGTTATTATTTCAGCACGGTGGCAAAAGTGCACAAGTACCTTTTATTTGTTATATATATATATATATATATATATATATATATATATATATATATATATATATATATATATATATATATATATATTATTTTTGACAACTTTTTCGAATCTATGTATATAGTAATACAAACCCCAAAATTGTATTTTGTTTAATTTACTGAATTTAATTCCAGTTTAACACCCACACACACAACCAAAAAACACTACCTAATTTCAACCTGTTGATTTCCATAGAAGAATTTTTTTTTTTCGTTTCTTAGAACACTTATGCTCTGGTCATATTTTTCTTTCTCCTTTGTTTCCGCTGATGAAATAAATCACTTTGGATTACGAACTTTTCTTTCCTCTTTTTTACTTGTAGCAATTCCCCCCCCCCCTCTTCATTTTCCAATATCTTCCCCCCTCTTCATTTTCCCGTATCTTCCCCCCTCTTCATTTTCCCGTATCTTCCCCCCTCTTCATTTTCCCGTATCTTCCCCCCTCTTCATTTTCCCGTATCTTCCCCCTCTTCATTTTCCCGTATCTTCCCCCCTCTTCATTTTCCCGTATCTTCCCCCTCTTCATTTTCCCGTATCTTCCCCCCTCTTCATTTTCCCGTATCTTCCCCCCTCTTCATTTTCCCGTATCTTCCCCCCTCTTCATTTTCCCGTATCTTCCCCCCTCTTCATTTTCCCGTATCTTCCCCCCTCTTCATTTTCCCGTATCTTCCCCCCTCTTCATTTTCCCGTATCTTCCCCCCTCTTCATTTTCCCGTATCTTCCCCCCTCTTCATTTTCCCGTATCTTCCCCCCTCTTCATTTTCCCGTATCTTCCCCCCTCTTCATTTTCCCGTATCTTCCCCCCTCTTCATTTTCCCGTATCTTCCCCCCTCTTCATTTTCCCGTATCTTCCCCCCTCTTCATTTTCCCGTATCTTCCCCCCTCTTCATTTTCCCGTATCTTCCCCCCTCTTCATTTTCCCGTATCTTCCCCCCTCTTCATTTTCCCGTATCTTCCCCCCTCTTCATTTTCCCGTATCTTCCCCCCTCTTCATTTTCCCGTATCTTCCCCCCTCTTCATTTTCCCGTATCTTCCCCCTCTTCATTTTCCCGTATCTTCCCCCTCTTCATTTTCCCGTATCTTCCCCCTCTTCATTTTCCCGTATCTTCCCCCTCTTCATTTTCCCGTATCTTCCCCCTCTTCATTTTCCCGTATCTTCCCCCCTCTTCATTTTCCCGTATCTTCCCCCCTCTTCATTTTCCCGTATCTTCCCCCCTCTTCATTTTCCCGTATCTTCCCCCCTCTTCATTTTCCCGTATCTTCCCCCCTCTTCATTTTCCCGTATCTTCCCCCCTCTTCATTTTCCCGTATCTTCCCCCCTCTTCATTTTCCCGTATCTTCCCCCTCTTCATTTTCCCGTATCTTCCCCCTCTTCATTTTCCCGTATCTTCCCCCTCTTCATTTTCCCGTATCTTCCCCCTCTTCATTTTCCCGTATCTTCCCCCTCTTCATTTTCCCGTATCTTCCCCCTCTTCATTTTCCCGTATCTTCCCCCTCTTCATTTTCCCGTATCTTCCCCCTCTTCATTTTCCCGTATCTTCCCCCTCTTCATTTTCCCGTATCTTCCCCCTCTTCATTTTCCCGTATCTTCCCCCTCTTCATTTTCCCGTATCTTCCCCCTCTTCATTTTCCCGTATCTTCCCCCTCTTCATCTTCCCCCTCTTCATTTTCCCGTATCTTCCCCCTCTTCATTTTCCCGTATCTTCCCCCTCTTCATTTTCCCGTATCTTCCCCCTCTTCATTTTCCCGTATCTTCCCCCCTCTTCATTTTCCCGTATCTTCCCCCCTCTTCATTTTCCCGTATCTTCCCCCTCTTCATTTTCCCGTATCTTCCCCCTCTTCATTTTCCCGTATCTTCCCCCTCTTCATTTTCCCGTATCTTCCCCCTCTTCATTTTCCCGTATCTTCCCCCCTCTTCATTTTCCCGTATCTTCCCCCCTCTTCATTTTCCCGTATCTTCCCCCCTCTTCATTTTCCCGTATCTTCCCCCCTCTTCATTTTCCCGTATCTTCCCCCCTCTTCATTTTCCCGTATCTTCCCCCCTCTTCATTTTCCCGTATCTTCCCCCCTCTTCATTTTCCCGTATCTTCCCCCCTCTTCATTTTCCCGTATCTTCCCCCCTCTTCATTTTCCCGTATCTTCCCCCCTCTTCATTTTCCCGTATCTTCCCCCCCTCTTCATTTTCCCGTATCTTCCCCCCCTCTTCATTTTCCCGTATCTTCCCCCCCTCTTCATTTTCCCGTATCTTCCCCCCCCTCTTCATTTTCCCGTATCTTCCCCCCCCTCTTCATTTTCCCGTATCTTCCCCCCTCTTCATTTTCCCGTATCTTCCCCCCTCTTCATTTTCCCGTATCTTCCCCCCTCTTCATTTTCCCGTATCTTCCCCCCTCTTCATTTTCCCGTATCTTCCCCCCTCTTCATTTTCCCGTATCTTCCCCCCCCTCTTCATTTTCCCGTATCTTCCCCCCTCTTCATTTTCCCGTATCTTCCCCCCTCTTCATTTTCCCGTATCTTCCCCCCTCTTCATTTTCTCGTATTTTTCCTTTTTTGTTTCTTTTCTATCTTCCTCTCTTACTCAATTCTACCCCTCTCTATAATACTGATGGTTTCTGTCTTTGATAATATTAATTTATTAGTTATGTTTCTGAAGATCAGGTCAAATAAACATTGTGCTATAGGTTTTAAGCCCGGAGCGCATCTTGTTCAAAAAATAGAAAATCGCTTCCGGCTTATGATTTCTCTTTCTCTCCCTCTCTCTCCCTTCCTCCATCTCTCTCCCTTCCTCTCTCTCTCCTGTACATAGAAAGACTTTAAGATAATATTCATCATATTATGTTATACGGATGACGTACCAGTTATATGTATATGCGTATACGCGTGGCTCAGAGTTTAAGGAATGCTGGTTAAGAGCTGTAATGCTTTTACGCTTTGGTTTTTATTCTAGCTGGTTGCACCCAGATCATATATATATAATCCCATTACCATATAATATATAATCTCATTAGGTTCAATATAATAATCGATAGATAATTGTCCCCATAATAATAAATGCATAGTTTGCATGAATTAAAATATATTTAAGCGTGGTATGCTCGTATATATATATATACTCTAATAATTTCTTCCTTCGAACAGCTACCCTATCTGCTACATGCTTCCCTGACTGTACTGATACACAGAAGTTTAAATGTAATGTAAACCAACATCTTGTTAATCCTTCTTAGGCATGGTCCTAAATAGTAGCCACTTACGTCCGAGTGGGGACGTGCCTTATTAGGGATGAACCTGAGTTAAAAAAAAAAAAAAGAAGAACGCGAGTTAAAAATAATAAATACAAAATCTGCATGAAATAAAATATATTTAAGCGTATTTTACGACCGGGCAAGCCCCCCCCCCTCTTTTATTATTTACTAATAGGTTACCGCTTATCAAGGCCCGGGTGTCACTCAAGGATAAGGGTTAGAGAGACTGTCAGTTAGATGATGAAAAACATCATGAGAGGATTGAAGACGATGAATGGTCCCGCACTGTCAGCCAAGCTCCAACCTCTGTCCCGTCGCTGCAATGTTGCATCTGTGTCTGTTTTGCAAGTACTTTGATAGAATATGTTCTGATAGACTCATAGCACTTGTACCCCCTCGACGTACATGACTCCAAATAACCCGACATGCAGCAAAATTCCATCCCTTCACTGTTGAGGTCCTTAGATGCGGGAAAGGCGTCTGGTCTAATAGTTTTTTTCCTTCAGACTGCTGGACTTTGGAATTTCTTACCTGTGTCCTGCTTCCCTGACTGCACTAAACTGCAGAAGTTTGAATGTAATGTAAACAGGTATCTTGCTTGCTTAACTCCCCAAAGCCCAGTGTTAGACACGATCCCAAATAGTTGCCCCTTACGCTCCAAGTGGCAGTTTTGGGGCGAAAAAAGAAAATAATGGTATTTCTGGTAGATTTGTATATATTTTTTTCTTCGTGTGAACCTGTGAGTCCAACTGTGTTTCGTTTACATTTTTTTTACCATCAGTCAGCTGCAGTTGTGTGCGCGCGTGCATTCATCCATTAATGTTTCCGTTCATATGTGTTGGCCGGTGTGTATCCGATTGCTTCTGGGTGATCGCCGTGCGCTTTCGTTTCTGCAACTTTGAGTGCGTGTGTGTAGTGTCGGCTTTCAGCCTGTTGCTGCAGGATTTTTTTTTTTTTTTTTTCAGCCTTCGGCGCGTCTGTTTCGCCGCCTGTTGCTTATATCGCTTGTCGACTCGCTTCGTTGCGTCGGCTAAGAAGCACCAACTGCTACTCGTTGCCAAAAAAAAAAAAAAAAGAAAAAGAAAAAAAGATGCATACATGTGTGCGTGGAGTTAGAGATTTAGACTCGTTAACCACCCTCAAATATGACATGTATATAAGACACAAATCTATATGACAAGACTTCGAGATGGAATCAAAGTATAGTTGACAGTACCATCGGTTTCAAGTCTGTGAGGATTCAAAATCAACGAATCTCACCGCGCACCGCACCGGTTACTTCATTTCTGCAGTGCAACTGCAACACCATTAATAATTAAATAACATGTTTTTGGTTTTCATTAATTTTTTGAAAACTTAATAAGCACATTTGTTGGATTTCTTTTCTACCGATCTAATTAATGACTTACGTGTGTGTATGCGTGTGTGTGTATATATATATGCGTGTGTGTGTGTGTGTGTATATATATATATATATGCGTGTGTGTGTATATATATATGCGTGTGTATATATATATGCGTGTGCGTGTATATATATATGCGCGTGTGTGTATATATATATATGCGCGTGTGTGTATATATATATATGCGTGTGTGTGTGTATATATATATATATGCGTGTGTGTGTGTATATATATATATGCGTGTGTGTGTGTATATATATATATGCGTGTGTGTATATATATATATGCGTGTGTGTGTATATATATATGCGTGTGTGTGTATATATATATGCGTGTGTGTGTATATATGTATATATATGCGTGTGTGTGTATATATGTATATATATACGTGTATGTATATGTGTGTATATGTATATGTATATATGTATATGTATATATGTGTGTATATGTATATATGTGTGTGTATATGTGTATATGTATATGTGTGTTTGTGTATATGTGTGAGTATGTATGCGTATATATGTATACTATTGAGGTTACTATTTATCAAGAAGGCCAAGAGCCACTCGAGGATAAGGGTTAATGAAAAGGGAATGAATGCCAGCCGAGAGATGGAGAATATTATAAGAGTGCTAATAGTGCTTAGTGGTACGAATTGCGTTTTATGACTTTTTGGACGATCCACGGCAAGAATTTATTTACATTGGATTTGAAAGACGGCCAAGTTGTAACCAGATCTCTTCAGTCAATTAAGAAGTCCTTTTAGACTGAGGCAGTTCTTTAAGAATATTATTCTAATCCGAAATGCCCTTTTTGGGGTTCTGGAATTTTTCTCACATTAAAAACCGACTTTGTGCTCATGGGGAGGCAAGGAAATAGGATACAATTCTTAATAATTCGATTTATTGAAACGATGCTGGTCCAATCGAAAAATAGATTTCTTTTTGTTTTAAGCGCAACAAAGAACTTTGATTTCGCCTTATAAACTTACATTCTGATCGACAATTACTTTTGCCCTGACACTTTAAAGGCTCAAAAATCACTTTTGGATTTCACACGGTCTCGAGATCCCCATTTTTTTATTTTACTTTTTTTTATTTTTAACTTTAATAACGGGGGTAGGAAAATTTTTGAAAGTGATTTTGAAGTCTTTTATTTGTCGGCTAAAATTAACGTGTCAAAAGTCAAGTATTAATTCAGTTTTGCTTCTAAATGGAAGAAAAACGGTATTTAAAATATTTTTTTATTTTTAATCTTATGATAGCACAGTAGCTACAAATCCACCAATAATTCTCGGAAATTCGTTGAGATCCCTGGAATCCGTCGTCCTCATTCTATGGAGGTTAAATAAATAAATAAATAAATAAATAAATAAAATATATAAAAAAAATAACCTTGGTATTTTCAATCAGTTTGCGGAGTCTAAATATATATGCTCCATTGCTCCAACTCCTCGAATTCCAAAATATTCTAGCTCCTTATTTTAAAGTCTTCCAATATACAGACCATCTGACGATTTTTCAAAGATTAAAATAATCTCCGATTCCAACTCATAGTACATTTACGAGTCCGATTTCGACTCCTTCCAAAAATCCCCCTGAGTGCAGCCCTGGTTACAACTGATAACACTCGTGGGAATAGGATCATAGTGTAGTAACTATCCCTACGTTGAGTGTTCATGACAATCGAAGTCTGTCTTGGCATTTAGGAGTCACAACTCCTGTTGCTCTCTAGAGTGTAGTATCTGTTCTGTGCACGATCAGAAGATGAGGTTTAGTTTTTTTTCTCCGCGTTTAATGACCGTCACGTGATGTTTTCCTCATATCATCTGTTGGTTCATTCATCATAAGACCACCCTCCCTTGCATTACTTCCTCCTCTCGGGGGTAGGTGTAGAGTTTGGATTAGAGGCAGCGAAAAACGTTAAGCCAAAAATATCCCATTTTAATTTTTATTCTAAAATAGAATTACAACAAAAGTCTAATACAGTGTGTTCGGTTTTAGGGGCTAGATTTCCATCCTACCTTAAATCGACTAAAGATCACATCCGACCCTCGCAAGGAGACGATAAGTTGGGAATCGGGCATAGGATCAAAGTGTAGTAGTAGTCTGTATCATTCTTACAGAGGAGAACGAGAAAGAAGTCCTTCTAGACTGAGGCAATTAAAATGTGTTTTTTGTTTCAATGCAGATTGGCCCCTTTTTACGGAGATGGACCCCCCCCATTAAAAACCGGCTTTTTGTTGAACTGTGCCCCTATAGGAGGCAAAAAAAAAAAAAAAAAAAGAAACCTTTTCTCTTTTTTTTTTTTTTTGTTGATGTTTTTGTTTTTTGTTCCCGGAATCATTGGAAATTGCAAATAGTCGCATTACTCCTGAAAGTCTCGCCAGAACTTATACCCGGAAAAGGTCAACAATAGCAGGAACTAATTCTGCTACTGTGATAACTACTGCTGCGGCTGCTGCTACTACGTTTAATAGTATTTTCAGTTTCAGTCGTGGCAGCAGCTTCATTTGCGTTTAGTTTAATGCGATTTGACGGTGCATAGTCGCTAGTAACTTTCGTCTTCTTCAGGCTTATATAAGGGCAAGCTAAAAAAACAAAAAAAGGGGAGCAAAAGTGCTGTCCATTATAATTTAGTTTCTTATACGCACATAAATATACCTACACGCACACACATACATTTTAATTTTTTTTTTTTTTTATTTCGTTTGAAAACGGAACGTTATTGTATTTATTTTTATTTACGCAACAACAAACCGGAATTTGTCGTCGGAGTTTTTTAGTTAAAAAAAAAACAAAAAAAAACAAAAAAAAAAAAACAAGAAAACATCAACATTAAGAAAAGATTGGAAATATTACTACCTATTATCACGAAAGGATATATTATTATTATTATTGCTATTTTTTATGCATGATAGTAAAGATAATCCTCTTTAAAAGTCGAATAATAAAAAAAGAAACCTCTGGATTAACTTCAACGGTTGGTAGTCTTTAACTAAGAGCAAAGTGTAGTATCAGTTCTGATAGTACACGTTATCTTTTTTTTTGTTCGCGGTCAGTCGAAGTTCTTCTGGACTGGGTTAATTTTTATCTCTATCCAGAGTGTCCTTTTGGGGGTAGCTGGATTTTCGCTATATATATATATATATATATATATATATATATATATATATATATATATATATATATATATATATATATATATATATATATAACACGTTCTTGTATGTAACTCTTGGGGGAGACAAATAAACAGAGTTCAAGACTTGGTGCCCCTTAAAAAATATAGAAAGAGACTGCTTTTTTTTTTTTTTCTTTTTTTTTTTTTTGACAAAAGGAAGGTATAATAATAATACAAAAATTCTGATAGTACACTTTGTTTTCTGTTCTCGATTAGCGAAGGAGAAGTCCTTCTTGACTGAGGTAATTTTTATTTTTGTCTATCCGGAGTGCCCCTTTTTTGGGGGTAGCTGGATTTTTGCCACATATTTGAAAAATATAGAAAGAGGCTTTTAAAAAAATTTTTTTTTTTTTTTTAAGACAAAGGAAGGAATAATAATAATAATAATCACAACAACAAAAAATATGTAGAGAGAAAAACTGGTTAAAGAAAGCACATTCGAATCATATATATATATATATATATATATATATATATATATATATATATATATATATATATATAATGAGGGCTAAAGACCACTCAAAGATGATATTAAATGAGCTTTTCAGTCGGTAAATAAAGAATACCACGAGAGGCTTGAAAACAATGGTCGAAAAAGACAGGATTTGATTAAAAAAAAAAAAAAAAAAATACGGCTCAACAAGTACCTACTTTTTTTTAATTAATTTATTTATTTTTTTAAATAAACAAGAAATGGAAGGTCTAAAACAACAAAACGATTACAATGCCATTGAATGAATAAGAAATCCACCTATGCATTAATTGACTAAACAAGGGTTTGTACCCTTAAGGTAAAAAAACAAAAAAACAAAACAAAAACAAACAACAAAAAAAAAAACGCGATGTGAATCGTCTCTTTGATATTTTTGACAGTCGCGGGTGTCTATTACTCGGGTATTCCCTGTAGCGAGGGTGTAATCAACCAGGGGAGGTGTTATAATATGTGCATGTGTATACAGCATGACATTTGTGCCCGTCATCGGTATTCAGTTTTTACGTCACACTCATTCGCCGCCATGTGAGTACCTGCTTGCCTCTTGCCCCCCCTCTCTCGCCCCCCTCCTCTGTTGCCCGTCACTGTCATCACAGAGTCGCTTTTTCCTTTCCCCCTCCCATTCCGACACCTGCTTCATACCCAATCCCTCATTCATCACTTAACCCCCACCAATACGTGTGGGCTGCTGTCATCCTCCCCGTCGTCGGCGTCACCAGAAGGTATAGCTGTCGTTCAGTTTCACCATGTTCGAACGATTTCGGACACTTATCACGGAAGCAGGTACGTTTATTATTATTTTTTGATTTTATAAATAAAAATAATAATAATAAATGGTGGTTACTTAGAATCTATTTAATAAAAAAATTGCAGAAAAGATCTTTATGATGTACAAACCAGTCATGGAACGAAAACGTCACATACCAAAAATCACGTAAACTATTTTTTTTTTTAAATAGAAAATCTTTTCGTTTTTTTTTTTTTTTTTAAATTTTTTTACGATTTTTAGCAATTTAAATAATAAATTGTATACATTACAAGACTGACTTTAATCTTGATAGTTGGAATTGAATTGTCTCCCCCTTAGTTATAAAACATGGCGGATCAAAACATAACGTATTTACTTGGATATGAAATTTGATTTTCTCGATTTAAAAAAAAAAAAAAAAAAAAAAAAAAAATTAGATCAATTTATGTGATTTTTTGGAATATAGCATCTTTGTTCCGTGACGACTACGTGCATCATAAAGTAAAAAAATAATTTCTGCATTTTTATTTTGTAAATAGACATAATTCTAAATAAACACCTAATATATATATATATATATATATATATATATATATATATATATATATATATATATATATATAATCAGTATCGATTTCATTTATTAGCATTTAGTCCAATTAGGAAATTCGTTAATACCTAGATGAGGTTTGAATTAGAAACACGATTGCATCTAATATCATCATTAATTTTTATAATCTTATAATAAACAATAAATAAACATATTGCTGCAGTTTCATGAACAGTGCGTTCATACTCTTTGGTCTTTCTTTTGTTTTTTAATTTTTTTACACCTTTGAATATATTTATTGTTATACAACTCTGTCTGAAAGGATATTGAACACTTTGTGTGTACTAAGTCTGCTGCCTTCATTCGACTCAATTTCGATGTTCAGGAGTTGATGTTCATTTATGTATGCGAGCTGAGCTTTCATTGTTTCCGTGAAACAGAAGGTATCGATGGAAAATCAAACTAATGCATAGTGTCAATCTCTCTCTCTCTGTCTCTCTCTCTCTCTCTGTCTCTCTCTCTCTCTCTATATATATATATATGTATGTAATGCTCTTCCACATCTAACTGAACACTGTTTTACACAAACGTGCGTGCGTGTGTGTACATATATATTATTTATTGTACGACAAAATGGCTCAATACCAATTCAGGTAAAGCTTTATAACAATAATGAATTTATTCAAAGGTATATAGAAATTCAAAAGATTATTAATGCATTCCATTAAACTATAGTGATATACATGTGTATATCTATCATATATATATATATATATATATAATATATATATATATATATATATATATATATATAATATTTATGTGTACGTGTGTGTATATGCATATATATTTGAGATATCTATGTGTACGTGTTATATATACCTAATATCTATGTGTACGGTGTCGCTGCAGTCTGCACTGATGATTCCCGAAAGGATGACACTGTCTGTAGGCATTTTATAATTATTCTAGTAAATAATTATATGTGTGTGTGTGTGTGTGTGCGTATATATATATATAATATTTATGTGTACGTGTGCGCATATATGTGTGTGTGTGTACGTGTGCGCATATATGTGTGTGCGTATATATATATATAATATTTATGTGTACGTGTGCGCATATATGTGTGTGTGTACGTGTGCGCATATATGTGTGTACGTGTGCGTATATATATAAAATATGTGTGTACGTGTGCGTATATATATATATAAAATATGTGTGTACGTGTGCGTATATATATATATAAAATATGTGTGTACGTGTGCGTATATATATATAATATATGTGTGTACGTGTGTGTATATATATATAATATATACGTGTATGATAAGAATAATGGAAATAGTATTCCAATGATATATAGCGATAAAAATGAAACAAATCAAATTGTGTTCGCAAATAAAGACGAAACGTTTATGAACACATAACTTGATTTGTTTCTTTCTTATCTCTCTGCATATGTGTATGTGTGCGTATATATATATATATATATATATATATATATATATATATATATATATATATATAAAATGTGTGTGCACGCGCGTATATATCGTGTGTGCATATGCGTAATATATATATATATTTTCCCCGACAACGTTACTTTATTTTAAACGTAGTTTCCTTCGTGGGTTTCTCTCGCTTTTATCATTTAATAACAATTCCTCGATCCAGCTCTAGAACAGTGAGGGCGAAACTGGTCAGTTGGCATCCCTTTTTCCTCTCCTTCCGTTAATTATTAATATCCATAAAACACGTCTCTCATTCATAATTTTAATACGGAAATTTTGTACCCCACAAAAAATATGAAATATATGGGTGTGTGTGTGTGTATTTAATGTATGTATGTATGTATGTATGTATGTATGTATGTATGTATGCTAAACATTTGCTCTGTTTTGCAAAAAGCGTACAATGTATTGCAAATAATTCTTTTCCTTAAAATATATAAAAATAATGAATTAGAACAAATAAAAACACGTTACAGATTTTTATTATATTGTGTTTATGTTGTTACGCCCGTTACACGTCTGTTGCATAAAATACGTAACGCGCGTAACAGGTAAACATGCACTCACACATAAAAGAAAAAAAACATATATTTGTTGTCATTTTTCATACACACACACACACACACACACACACACACACACACACACACACACACACACACACACACACACACCTCTCTACCCCTCTCTCTTTCTCTTATCTACAAAATTGATAAAATATTTTGTTACGATTTCTTTCCATTCCCGTGTCACCTTTTTAAATATATTTCTTCTTTCGTCCTTACCGATTTATCTGTTTGCAAAAGAAGTTATATATATATATATATATATATATATATATATATATATATATATAAACTGTTCTTATTTCCCTGCCATACTAGGAGAGGGGATCTATCTTCGTGCGTGGGTGGGATTTTCCATTATTGTGTGGCATGCTTGTGCTAGGGACGGCTCAGGGATTTTTTTTTTTTTTAATAAATTTTCTTGCAAATATACAACCCATCCAATTCATACCTTTATTTCTTATCTACCCAATCTTACAGTTAACCAGGTGTGCATATACAATGAAAATCGTACCATGTTATGCACATTATATAATAGTTCTTTCGCCCCCTTTAAAAAATAAGTTTTTAACTGTTGAGCACTGTCTGGGGCAATAAAAAAGTCAGTCAGCTGGCCTTCTTGCGAGATCACTAGATCACTATAGATCGTCTGAATGTGTGTACACATATAATATAGGTGTATGTTAAGCTTTATTAATGCTAAAAATATTCCCTCTATTCCACGGCGGTTGACGGTGGCCTAAGGGTTTAGATCCTCGCTAGCCTAGCAAAGGTGGCTTCGTTGCAAGGTTTGAATCTGTCGACTACCGGCAATTGTCACTTCCTGCCCTTGCGAAAGCATGACACACTAGTGACTGTAGGTATAAGAAAATAATTACTTATAATTAGATATGTGATCAGTCCAGGTAGGAATGTATTCGGAAGATAAAAATCCAGAGAATATCCAACGTGTTTATATACGCGATAACAAATTGAGCTAATTATATTGATATTTATTGATACAGACATGTACAGGCTTAACTACACTGGCATGACAATGTTTCGATCTGTAGTTATTTATAATATAAATCCCACCTGCCTGTTTAAATGTATGTATGTATGTTTTCATGTCTGCCTAAAATTTTCGACAGAGGCGACGGATTTTCACGAGATCGGTATCATTTTGAAACTCGACGTCTCGGACGACAAATATTGAAAAATTGGCCAAAAACATTAATTCCTTCACCCTCAACTGGACAGTTTTCTACAAGGAGGGGGTTGATTTTTGCGCGCCAATTTTGTAAGTCATCGTATCGGTTGGATTGAGTTTGCCTAATTTTAACGTTCCGAACTTCCGGTCGCATCATGGAGTAGCGGTAGGACGTCAGATTTTCTTTCACTTTCTTTTCCGCCTTCGTCACAGGTTCGAGCTTGCCTGCCTGCCTACTACCACTTTTTTTTTTTTTGCTCAACACACACCTCCAAACACCGGGCAACGCCGGGCACCAAGGCTAGTAAATAACTAAGATCTCATGAAGTGAAAAAAAAAATCTGTCTTTACTTTAGGTGTTCATACAGACGTTTGTTTGTTTGTTTGTTTTTGCCTGATGAGATCTTAGATCAAATCTCTGTAGATATTTACAGATCGAAACCTTGTCATACCAGTGATCTTGTCCGTTAAACATTGTGCCATTTTCAGACATGATAGAAGACTCCTATCGTTCTTGAGATTTGTACACAACTGATCAACAAGTAGATGGTCTGCATCAAAAAAAGAAAACCGGTTTTCATCAAACGGAAATGGAATCTTGTCTTTTATAGGGCGATAATTTTATTGTTCCATCCTGTACGGAAAATTTGCAAAACACAGCTCACAAACAAAAGCTAACTGCCATTAACCAACTTACCATGGCATTGCTAACATACAGCTTTGGCATTATTGACTGACCACAAAAGGACACTAATATGAGAAAAACACTGACATTATATAGAATAATGTACAGACACCAGTGTCTACCAACGCTACATCTACCCAGAAGAACAGGAGGTATGGGTTAAGAAATTAACTATCTCCATCACGCCACAGTTGTGAGCACCAGATATATATATATATATATATATATAGTCATCCACATACAGTACTGTTTCGCTGTTTCACAGCTCATCAGTGCAGCTAGATAAGCAACTACCTCAAGCCAGGATTGAAACCCAATCGCCCAAACGACAGTCGGAGCTTCTAACCATTGTGCTGTACGGCTGCTGCTATGCAGGCAGTGAATTAACAATGTTTTGACTTTGTCCAAATACCTAAGCTCAATTTGTTTACACAAAGAGGATCGCTTCATATGCTAATGGTAGTTTGTATATCACTTCCCAATATATATATATATATATATATACTAGCAAAAGTATTCGTCGTTGACTGGGTTCAAAAACAGCCTACAGAAAATGGACTCTGATTTATTAAAGTATGATAGGTTATGAAAAGGAAGGCTTGTAAAGAGATAGCTTCGAATTTGGGGCTATCAAAACCAAAGCAAAATATGATGAAAGTAAAAATAAAATAAATAAACCCCATAATTTATTATACTATACCTGTTCACACTGAAACACTTATCACAATATTCTGTGATCTATATTAAAAAACCTTGTTAAACTTTGTACGCAGACCCCACAATTTTAATGAACCACCGTTCTGCCAGATTAAACATACCCATTCCTGTGTCTCAATACATCTATCATTATATGTAATCAGTTTTTTAAAAATAGTCGACCATATAGGAGCCTATTCGTGACCAGACACACACACAGATATTCAGCTTTATATTATAGAAGATATATATATATATATATATATATATATATATATATATATATATACTTTATTAATATTTTTTAACCAAAATTTTAATTTATTAAAATATATCAAAATTCGGTAACGTTCATATTCCAATAAAAATTTAAGTCAAAGTTAACTGACTCAATTATTAAGCTTCAAGATTATCAGTTTTTATAATTGAGCATTCATATATTTTCACAAAATCAAGACAATAAAAATAAAAAAAATGAGAGCATCACATTTTGTATTTTCATATTCGTTACAATTGCTTCGTGACCATTCGGACAATTTCAAATTTTATACCATTCAACTTCGAAGAGGGGGGTGGAGGCTGGTCCCACTGCTTGTTCTCTTAAATAAGGATTAGAAATGTGTTCTTATAAGTATAAATAGTGTATTTCACTGTCTGAAAAGAGGCTATGTCTGGAATATTTTTGAATGACATAAAATTTGAAATTGTCCAAATAACCATGAAGCAATTGTAACGAATATGAAAATAAACAATATGATGCTCTAATTTTTTATTTTATTGTCTTGATTTTGTGTGTGCATATATATATATATATATATATATATATATATATAAGAAACTGTGTCTGTGAATTCGTTTCTTGTGGACTCCAAAACATCTGAGCCAATTTTTTATGAATTTTCACACAAATGTACCTTATGTGTTTGGGAGTGTCCTTAGATAATTTTTGTACTGGAATGCCTCTGATAATTATTGAAAATCGATAATCAAATAAAAAAACCCATTAAAAATGGAACTGTCCGATTTTGAGCAAAGTTACCATTTTTACATAGTCTAACATCCCCAGCGCGTTTGAGAAGTTTTAACACCGCACAAGCAAATGTTGCCTGGCATATAAAAGACAGTAAGTTCTTTAGTAAGACAGATATGCGTTCAAACAGAATGTTTCTGCTTAGAGTACAATTGAAGCATGATACTTGACTTTTGCATTTTAAACTTTAATTCAAGCTATTATATATAAAATATATAAAATCAACATTAGGTTCTCCACAGTGCAATGTAGACTACAATGTATTATTGACTAAGTCACTGCAGAGAGGTATGTGAGCTTCCTCCTGGTGCATCGCAATTGGTCCCCAACTAGAGCAGGCAATAAATCAATTTGATTGAAAAATGAGTGATTTCACTGATTTCGATGACAATAAAAATATGGAAATGTGAAACATTTGTTGATCATCATTCAGTCCCGGGCAACGTCGAGTCTCCCTGCTAGTGTATATATATATTTGTATGTCACATCTGCTTCAAGATGTGCAAATCTGTGGCGGGAGTGCTGAGTCATCTGAGATGGCATGGACGGCAAGATTGGGAGAACTCTATGTGACGGCGATCATCTGGAAAGATGCAGCAATCCTCATATATATATTGAAATATATTTTATTTCCTTATAATATATACCAATCCTTATTTAAGAAGCTCAATGTAATTACAGAGCAATATAATGAATGAATGACAAAAAATTATATTCCAAAGTTCATGATGTTGACCATCTTATAATTTATTCCTTTACTTCAGTTGACATTTACAATTCTAAACAGTATCTGTTTTGTAGCGCAAAATTAATCATTTAATTATTATATCAATCAAATTATTATATAAAAAAATGGCGTAATGGAAACATGTTGAGAAACAACATGGCTGACGAGAGCCTAACATCATTTACGGTTTACCATTAACTGGTCCCCTTTATGTTGGGCTTGAAACCGACGGTACCAACGTTTTACTGAACTTCTGTACTATTAAATAAATAAATATTAAGCTCTTATATCGAAAAAGTATTTCTTTGTAATCGAGCACTTTGTTGGAATTCTTTCCCCCCAAAACAGTAAACAAATATATTAGTGCTATCAGCAGCACCAAAAAGTGTGGATAGTTGTATACGGGCTTTCACCACTATAATCAAGGCCTATGTGTGGGTTCTTTGACAACTTTGATGGGGTCTAGGTTTTACATGGTCCTGCACCAACAAAGTCCATGGGCGTAAGGTTGAAGGTGACGCGGATAGGGACCTTCAGGTCAATTGTCGGAGTCTCATACGTCGAAAATCGAGGGAGAGTCCATCATATATATATATATATATATATAAATAAAATCAGTTGTATCTACTTAGTGTTGCTGCGGATGCAATGAAATCATTTTATTTATTAAATTTTACTTGTTTGCACATTTGAAAATTTGATGTAGACAACTCCTGTTATGTAAATTTTATTTTTATTTCGGACTATTAGTCTCATCTTTATTAGTTGTTGTTTGTTTGTTTTTATTGGTTCACAACGTTTCGGCCAACTTCCTCTGGCCTTCGTCAGGTGGTAACCGCGACGGATAGGAACTTCGAATCTCCTAACTGCATTCTCAGCCATCACTGTCATCCGTAGTTGTCGTTGTCTCACCACATTTTTGACCAATTACCTCTGGCACGCTTTGGGTGGGATTGAAACCGCTATCTTCAGACAATGTTCATCTGGAACCGTAGAGATTCAACGTCTCTATCAACTGCGCCACGGGCCCCGAAGGGCGATCAAGGTTGGATTCTTTGATCTTATAAATCAACATTTATTTATTATCTGATCTTCCATAGTCGGGTCCGTACCGATTGGTATATATATATATTTATTATTCCTTAATTGGAATTTTTTATTTTGAGATGAGCATTTTTATGTAAATTTTATTTTTATTTCGGACTATTAGTCTCATCTTTATTAGTTGTTGTTTGTTTTTATTGGTTCACAACGTTTCATCAGATCAGATAATAAATTTCTAATAATGTCTATTGGTATTTAATCTCAATCTCTCAAAGTCTCTATTTCAGTCTTTCGAGCTGTCTTGTATTTAGTCTCTCTCTCTGTCTTAGTCTCTCTACTTCAGTCCCTCTGTCTCTCCCTTAATCTCACTTTTTTTTTTTCGGTCTCTTTCTCTCTGTTTCTCTCTCTCTCTATTTATTTAAGTCTCTGTCTCTCTCTATCCCTCCTCTCTCTTCCGTCACTGTCTCTCCCTCTCTCTCTCTCTCTCTCTCTATCTCCTTCTCTTGCTCTATCCCACGCTGTCTCTTTTTCTTTCGCTGTCTTTTTCCCCCCTCTCTCTTTCTGCCTCTCTTTTTCTGTCTTCCTCCCTCTCTCTTTCTGTGTTTTTGTCTTTCTCTCTCTATATTTCTTTGTCTGTCTTTCTCTTGATCTCTTTCTTTCTATCTCAGATAATTTTTCAGTCTCCATCTCGGTATATCTGTCTATACCAAAATTTTTCAGTATTTATCTTTATCTGTCCCCGCTTCATTGTCAGCCTGTATCTCTTTCCCTAGAACCCTGACCCCACTTTACCTACCACGACCCCTTCCCTTTCTCTCAAATAATGATTTATTTCACTTCATAAATCTTTTTTTAATATATCTACTACCAATTACATATGTCAATTTGCTTGACTGTCTTTGTCACATTGTCTCCATAAAATCTTTCAATATCTTGACTTATTCAGGGTCTTTCAAACAATTTGGTTCCTTGCAAAAAATTCTTTTCATTTCGTTTAGAAACACAAAAGAATCATATTACTTGACCTTTTGGCAGTTGACCTAATTTCATTTTCTGTTCGGATGTTACGGTATTTTTTTCTTTACGGCATTCTTTGGATTGTTTTCTTTTTCAAAAAGAGATATTATTCTCGAAATCATCAAGAAAATTTATCATCCCGCTTATATTAAGCAGTAAGTCCACACATTATATATTATAAACATTATAAGTATAAACTTATATTAAACAGTAAGTTTACTGATTTATAAACGTGAATGACTGAAAAAATAAGTAGATATACGAAGTTCAAAACATAATGATTAAAAAACAGACAACTGCAGAATTTATTTAAAAATTAAAATTTTCGACTCGTAAAAGAGTCTTCATCAGAAAAATTTTTTTTCTTTTTCTTAACCATGATAGTATACAAATATTTGTAATTTCAACAAGACCTTCGTTCGTTTGTCTGTTTTTGTTTGTATACGCTGGTATTCTACATTGCCACAGCCTAATACATTTGCATAAAAATTAACAAATTTTTGAACGAGCTCCTGTTATATAAAAGAATCCCCTATTTTATTTCTCTACAAATCCTCCCTCGCCTTAGATATCCGAAGGTATTAACACTCGTTAACATTTTGTATTATTTTGATTACTATTTTTATCTTGGTTGTTATTTTCACAACGTTTTGACCGATGTAACCTTCAACCTTCAAGTGCATTTTGTCAAACTTAGTAACCTATACGGAATTTTGAACTGGACCTTTCTTTTTTAATCCATGGAGTAAATTTTTGTCGTTCCATTAACCATGACCTGGTGGGAATATTAATCATTTTGTTATTCTTAGTTATTGCCAATAGAAGGTGTTCCCAACCTCAGGTACTCGCATCCCCAGAGGGTGCGATACGATATTCCAGGAGGTGCGAGAAAAGTTTAGATAAAAAAATAGGGCATTGGCTATATGTTACTATTTTGTGTTTTTTTTTAAAATTTTTTTTCAATGTACCAACCTCTTGTTTTCATTTCAGGGTTAAGTATTGCTATTAAGTGACCATTATATTCATGGTTGAATATATTTAACTCAACCACATAAGTTTAGGTCGTAAACTGAACTTGTTTGTTAACGTTATTACACGTGTTTGTTAACGTCATCACAGGAGTTTGTTAACGTCATTACCCGTGTTTGTTAACGTCATGACCCGTGTTTGTTAACGTTATTAAACGTGTTTGCTAACGTTATTAAGCGTGTTCAGATATCAGATGTTGCAGCATTGCCTGGCAACTGGTGTCCTTTCAGAATATCTATACAATACTAAAACTTAATTATTTTGAGACATGTTGCATAAAAATCTTGGGGCGAGTTGAGGAGATTCAAACCTTTATTCCTAATTAGTGGACCTGCAGCTCTTGCTTTGTTGTCTACTCCGTATGCCTGATTTTTGTAGCCATTATTAAAAAATGTAAACTTTCTAAGCATTTGAAAACCAGCCGTTGTACTATTTATTATTACTTAGTTCTTAGTGCTATTTCAAGTAAGACATTACTTTTTAAGGTTTATTCTAATATTAATTTACTAGCGGGACCTGTGGAAATTCCACAGCAGCATCTTTCATTTTTTTTTTTTTTTTTTTTACATAGGCGTCACCACTGATCAAGGCCGATAGGCCACTCAAGGATAATAGTTAAAGAGTGTAGAGTAGTCAAAAGGACAATATAGTAATCGATAGTAATGGAAGTTCGGTAAATTTGTTAACTTAGGTGGAACGGCTCATCAGAAACTTGTTCACGTTGGACTTGAAGACAACCATATTATAGACAGCTGGAAAGCAGGAAAACGGAAGACAATTCCACAGGCGTGCAGTTTTAAGAAAGAAGCTTTGTTCATGGAATCTATGTTTAGGTTTAGGCACAGATAAAGAGTGGGGGGGAATTATTGATAGTGTTTTCAGCTAGTCGAGTGTTTCTTGTGAAAGTTTGGCGAGGGGGGGACCATACATTGAAGCTCAGTCGAACACTTTCCATGAAAATAACGATAAAGCAGAGACAAACTCGCAACATCTTTTCTGTGAGATAGAGGTTGCAGGGAAGAGAAAAGGACATCTCCCACCAGGCCGCGGTCTATTTTGAACCCTATCAAGGCAGGACAAGTTTTTTTCTAGCAGCTCCTTCCCATATGTGGCAACAGTATTCCATCCTTGGACGTGTCTGACTCTTATATAGATAGAGAATTGCATCAACAGTGAGATATCTACTGGATCGATAGAAGGATCCGACCATTTTTCCAGCGGCCTTGGCAACAGATGTGATGTACGTGTTCCATTTACATATTCATATGTAATATATTGCTGCTGGGCATTCTGTGGATGTTCAGCACGAATAAAGACCCCGGGATATTATTGTAGCCCTTTTGTTAAAACTGTAAAAGTATTTATCAAAGTAATCTGGTTAATGTAGTGTCAGAATATATCTGGTTATTATGGTTTACCTCCAATATACTTATAAGGATATTGACATATTTCTATTGTATGAACACTTGGCACGAACGGAAACCCCATGATATTATTATACCATCTTTAGATAGAACAGATACTACCCTTGGATCCTAGCCAGAAAGTATATTTTAGTTTCACGCACAGCCTAAAAGCAAGGTCTTTTTATTTTTATTTATTTATTTACTTATTTTTACATTATGTCTTTGGTGATCGGGAGATCCTATTTATAAAAAATGAGAATAACATACTTTATATATTAATTTAATGTCCGTAGTATGTTATCACCTGCTATTTTTCTTTTTAATAAATAGGATTTTCCGAGTGAATAATTTAAATATTTTATCTACCAAAAACAGTTTTTCATGAAATTATTTTAGTTAAAACAATGTTGTAATAAAAATAATTTATTTAGGAAAAAGAACTGTCATTTAATATATATATATATATATATATATATATATATATATATATATAGATTTAATGTTTTTATAAAAATATTTTATGTACAAAACAAGATTTCTTTTGCTAATAACGTGTTGCTTGTTTGATAACCTTGTAGTAGTAGCAATACTATTTTAACGAAAACCTCAGCGTCTCTCTCTCTCAATAAACAAATGTAAAAAAAATAAACAATGAAAAAAACCAAATAATTGGTCAATTTTTGTCCCCGCCAGCCGAGAAATTGGGTTATTGTTTTTTACTATGGAATAACTTAAAATTAATTATTTCTTAACAACTTTTGAAAGATAAAACCCTAAATTTTATAGACTTAAAAACAAATATAGCGGTGAAAAGACACTACTCGAATGCAAACTTGAGCATTCGTTAATGTGTATTCCGAAATTAAATGTCTATTCCAGAATTAAATCTCAACCAATCAAATTTGCCAGAAAGCGTGACACAGAAAAGAATACACACACTATCGTATTAATATATGGATAATAATTTGTTTTTTTGCCTACATATGTAATTTTTTCTAGTTTTTCTGTCCAAAATACTAATTTAGGTTTATATGGAAACATTTAAAAGAAACAGGACAAAAAAAAATCTTGTCTGGCAAAACAATGACTGAAGGAGTAAATTAAAGATTCTCTTACAATGTGATTTTATTATTTGTATTGAACTATGTAGCACAATATTACTTTCTGTGCATTTAATAGTGCTTATTAATTTATCTCATTTGAATCAGTTCTATATTGAAAATACAATGGATACTATCCTCATAGAAATTTAATCAATCTCATATTTGCGGCATGTTATTGATTTTTCTATTCAAAATACTAATTTTTTCGCTATCCACTATAATATCAGCATTATCAAAACACTTGTTGATTTAATATATTTCTCATTGCGTGGAATTTCCATGGGTCTTGCTAGTCATTAAATATCATTTAAAAGCTATTGAGCTTATTTCTTTTTCATCTTTTATACTTGTTACATTGGTTTTAAACAATCGTCAAAATTCTGTTTTTTTTTTTATTTTACAATTTTTTATCCTTTGATGTTTCACTTTTCGTTTTGATTATTTATTTTTCAACTAGTCTGGGTTCCCAGCGTTTCCAGGGTATTTGGAGGTGTGTGCTGAGCAAAAAAATAAAAAAGTGGTAGTAGGCAGGCCGGCTCGAACTCCTACCGTGAAGGAGGAAAAGAACATGAAAAAAAAAAAAAAAAGTGACGTCTTTGCTGTTACGTTCATTGCCAAACCGGAAATGGCGAAGGTTTAAATTAAGGCTAGTCAATCGAAAAGAGGGGGTGACTTTCAAAAATATCGACGAAAAAAAGCGACCCCATCCTTGTAGAAAAAGTGCCCAGTTGAGGGTGAAGGAATTAACGTTTTTTTTTGCCAATATTTTGATATTTGTTGTCTGAAGGGTCGAGCTTCAAAACGATACTGATCTTGTGAAAATCCGTCACCTTTGTCGAAAGTTTTGGGCAAACATACATACATACATTTAAACACACAGGTGAGATTTATATTATAGATGTATGCGGTGCCTTCAATAAGTTTCCAGACTTTTTTTTGTATTGGCTTTTTTATTGATAGTACGCACATGAAACTTCAAAGTAATCTCCTCCAACTGCAATGCACTTGTACCTTTCTAACAACTTCTGGGAGGTCCCATTGAAGTCCTCTTGTGAGAGCGTGTCAATAACCCTCGTCACAGCCTCTTTCATCTCCTCAATTATCTCATAACGACAACCTCTAAGGTTTTCTTTAAGCAAGGTCTGGATTATAAGGAGGGTGAGGAACTGCTTTGAGGCCCATCTTGATCAAATACTCTGACAACGATGGAGTTGTGGACTGGTGCATTCGTGCAAATTTCTCTGTCTTCAGTTCCTCACAAATAATTGTGTGTACAGTTCCCACACTGACATCAAACTGTGCATTTATTGTCTCAGACACACGACGATTTTTATTTGACCAATCAACTTTAGTGTTCTGACTTCCTTACTTCTCCTACATCATTCATCATCCCTCACAGACTCTCTGCCTTCCTTGAATCTCTTATGCCACTCAAAAACTGATGCTCGATTCATGCAAGATGGTTCAAAAGCAGCCTAAAGCATTCCATACGTTTCTGTGGCATTTTTTCCAAGTTTAAAACAGAATTTTTTTGCATATTGTTCTTGTAAAATGTCCTCACGTCCAGATTGTATTTTTGAAATTCACCAGCTGCGATAATCAGGGTGCATTCCAATTCCTGCTGTAGCTGCTCATTTGAAGCTGAAATCATAGGAACTGGTCAGTTATCTCATAAGATATGTAGCAAAAACATACTGAATTTTCGAGAGTCTATGACAATTTTAAATGCCTGCAAAAAAAAAAAAAATGTCTGGAATCTTATTGAAGGCACCTCGTATTTTAATGGGTTTTTTTTTTAATTTTTTTCAGAAACATTTCATAATTCATATCAATAATTCTTATAATAACATTGTTTCTGAATATACAATATTCCTCTACAAACTCTATTTTAATATCTATAGCGAGTAATGTCTTTTTTTTTTATATCTGCAAAGTTATAAAAGTTATTAAAAATTAACAGCTGTTTTCCTCTTTGGCTAGGTAAAAAGTAATAATCCGTTACTAGCGGGACCTGTGGAAATTCCACTGGGGACTGATTCATATGTAATCTATTGATGTTGGCATTCTGTAGATGTTCAGTGTAAATGGAGATGCTCTGATATTATTGTAGCTCTTTTGTTAAAACTGCAAAAAGTATTTATCTAAGCTAGCAAGGATGCCCGTTGTAGCCAGGTCGTAAAGTATGCATAAATATATTTTAATTCTTGCAGATTTTGTATATGTTATTATAGAGTTAATGTTCTATCGATTTTTATATAATATAAAGTTGCGATTTCAAAAATAAAAAATATATCTATATGACTTGGGTTCATCAGCTTGAATCGAAACTGAATCCCAAACTTATGAAAAAAACATATGTACATATATATAATTTGAGTGCCATCAGCTATAATTGAAACCGAAACCAAAACTTATGAAGAATTCTTGATAAAATTATTTATAAAATTAATAGATTACTGGAATGCCATCAGCTATAATCGAAACCAAAACTTATGAAGATTTTTTTGTTAAAATTATTTATTACAAGAAATGGAAGTCCATCTATAATATAAATATCACCTGTCTGTTTAAATGTATGTATGTATGTTTGTATGTCTGCCTAAAACTTTCGACAGAGGCAACGGATTTTTACGAGATTGGTATCGTTTTGAAGTTCGACCCTTCGGATGACAAATATCGAAAAAATTAGCTAAAAACATTAATTCCTTCACCCTCAACTGGGCACTTTTCTACACGGAAGGGTCGCTTTTTTCTCGGATATTTTCGAAAGCCCCCCCCCTTTTCGATTGACTAGCCTTAATTTAAATTTTCGCCACGTTTGGTTTGGCGATGGATGCAACGGCAAAGACGTCACGTTTATTTTTTCACATTCTTTTCCTCCTTCGCAGCACAGGTTCGAGCCTGCCTGCCTACTATCTCTTTTTTTAAATTTTTATTTTGCTCAACACACACCTCCAAACATTCGGGCAACGCCGGGCACCCAGGTTAGTCAATTAAACGACAGTCGCTTGGATGTAAGCATGACACAAAATAACACACACGCTATCCTATTAATATATAAATAGATTAAAAAAAAAACAAACCTTTAGGCCAATTGGCGGGATTCTTCCTTTGTTCCTGTTAGAACGAATTGACGTGCAGCTTTGATGTCTACTCAATATGTTTGATGCTTGTAGCTATTATTTAGAAAAAGGTAAATTTTTAAAGACTTTAAAAGCTCGTCTTTGTACCATATTCTATTTATTCTTACAAGCTATTAATATTATTTCAAGTAAGACATTATGGTTAAAGGTTCATTCCAATATTAATTTATGATTTCATAGGGATTTTTAAAAAATTAAACCTTCAGGATTATTCCTACTCGTATTACTCTTTGACATTTGTAGTTGTGATTTAGAAAAAAAGTAAATTTTCTCATCATTTGAAAACTAGTCTTTGTACTATATTATACAATTGATTGCTATTTAGTTGTTAGTGCTATTTTAAGGAATACATTACTTTTTAAGGTTTATTCCAATATAATTTATTTGTTTCTTTGCTACATATGTAATTTTCTTTGCTACATATGTAATTTGCAAAATTTATCCTTGAACACAATATCAATTTTAGGGGGTTAGGTTAGGGGGTGCAATAATTAAAGGGAAATTTTTGAGGGTTGCGGACCAAAAATAGGTTGGGAATCACTATAAGGATTGAAACTCCAGAAGACTGATTGTTAATTAACACCATTATCCGTTTCGCCAATGGATCCTTAATATATATATATATATATATATATATATATATATATATATAATTATATAAATGCAACTTTGTGTGTGCTAGTTCTTTCCTTATAAACTCCGAAATGGCTGAACAGAATTTCTTAAAAATTTATAGAATTTAGTGCATAAATCTTGGAGTGACCTTAGTTAAATTTTGTCTCAGAATACCCCCGATAATTACCTATAATCGATAATCGAAACTGTTATTTTAATTTATCTATCATTATCGATAAAGCCATTTTTTTTCCATGTCGTCGCTTAGCAAAAATGATAGAACAACAGGCCGTGAAAATTCTATTGTGGATAAGTTGATAGGGTGTTTTTTCTTTTTTGTTTTTTGCATCACGTGGT
This sequence comes from Euprymna scolopes, assembly GCF_053919585.1. Lineage (NCBI taxonomy): Eukaryota > Metazoa > Mollusca > Cephalopoda > Sepiida > Sepiolidae > Euprymna > Euprymna scolopes. Next base: position 9,533,974 of record NC_136519.1, read on the forward strand.
CTGTGGTTCAAACCCCACACATAAATTTCTTAATGCTTTTTATCTATTAACTGGAAAGAAGTTTATATGAAATAATTTTATAAAAGAAACAGTAGGTTCTCTACAGTGCAATGTAGAATAACATATTTTGCACTAAGTTACTGCATGGATGCTTGCGAAACTTTCTCGCGTGTGATTTCACGGATTTCAATGACAATAAAAATATAAGAGAGTGAAAGTATTTGTTCATCATTCAATCCCGAGTAACGTTGGGTCTCCCTGCGAGTATAATATATATATATATATATAGGCTGGTAAAGTAAATATTAATAGTTTGTTGACCTCTTTCAGTCATTTTCTTCCTGAGATTCTTACGGATGGCTTTGCTCTCAATGAGAAAATGACTTTGAAATTTTTTGGTGTTTCTTTCTCATCAAATCTTTCTTGGAATCCATATATTAAATCCATTGCTCTTTCTGCTTCTTGTAAAATTGGTTCTCTCTATGGCTTTAAACACTTTCTTATACCCGAGGCTATTCTCAATCTCTATAAATCTAGTATAAGACCATGTATGAAGTACTGTTGTCATATTTGGGCTGGTGAATCTGTGTCCCATTTGAAGGTTCTTGATAAGGAGCAGAAACATATTTATAATTTGATTGGGCCCCACACTTTCTTCTTCACTGTAACCTCTCTCTCTCCGACGTGATGTTGTTAGTCTCAGTCTTTTCTACAAATACCATTATGGCATGTGTTTCTCAGAATTGTCTGATCTATTCCCTGCTTCCTTTGTTCCAGCTCATTTAACTGAAGGTCTTCATCAATTCATTATTTTGATACCTCATTGTAATACAGCTTCCTATTCCAGTAGCTTTTTTCCAAGAATTGCAAAAATTGTGGGACACTTTTCCTGCTCACTGTTTTCTTTCTACCTACAACCTTGGTCTTTTCAAGATTAAGGTCAATAGGCATCTTCAGTCTTTGCAATAATACAAATACCATTATGGCATGTGTTTCTCAGAATTGTCTGATCTATTTAAAAATATGTAAAATTGGTTCTCTCTATCGCTTTAAACACTTTCTCACACCTGAGGCTATTCTGTATGTCTACAACTTAACTATGGAGTGCTGTTGTCATATTTGGGCCAGTAAATTTGTGTCTCGTTCGAGGGTTCTTGATAAATTGCAGAAACGTATCACTACTTATCAAGGCCCGGAAGCCACTCAGGGATAAGGGTTATTGCAAGTACAGTACGTTAGTGTGGAGATTTGATGAAATGTTTACTTAAGGGGGCGGTTCATTAGGAATTTGTTAACGTTGGACTTGAAGACATCCAAGTTGTAGTCAGGTGGGAAACAGGCAGACGGAACAGAGTTCCACAGGCGTGCAGTTCTAAGAAAGAAGCTTTGTTCATGGAATCCACGTTTTGATTTAGGCACAGATATAGAGTGGGGGAAATTTTTCACAGTGGATTCAGCTAGACGGGTGTTTTTCGTGAAAGATTAGCGAGGGGGGACCAGAGATTGGAGTTCAGACGAGCACCTGCCATGGAAATAACGATAAAACAAGGATAGGCTCGCAACGTCTCTTCTGTGAGAGGTTGCAGGGTAGAGAAAAGGGCATCCCCCACTAAGCCACGAAGTCTATTTTGTACTCTATCAATGCAGGATAGGCTGTTTTTAGCAGCTCCTGCCCAGATATGGCAACAGTATTCCATCCTTGGACGCACTGAGTTATTACTTGCTTCCTTTGTTCCAGCTCGTTGGACTCATTGGTCTATTGGTCTCCATCAGTTTACTGTTTTGATAGTGTTCAAAGCCGCAGTTCAAAAAAAACCTGAAAGAGCTTTTCTAGATAATCGTTACGACCCATAGTATTTAGAAATGGCTATACTCCGTAATAGGCTCAACCTTGTGTCACATCCAGTCCTCATGGAGTGGCAGACAGGTAAATATTGAATATTCCACTCTAGCAGTTTTGATAGCGGTCAAGTATTACGATTTCTAACCTCCTTTCAATTATTTAAGTAACGGTTGGTATTTAAGCAACGAACGTAATTTCTGATCCTTTCGTAATGTCCGAACTGACGAAGACTAAAAATCAATGAGGCTGACCTGCAGGTCAAGTTGTGAATAGTTCTTTTCAGCAGCAGCAGTGCTAGCGTGTGATGTGAGGGCAACAGCTTTGGTTTTATCTATGCATGGTGCCGAGGCTGGTGATGTGGGCATCATCAAAGATAAGTGTTTTATCGATATTGCAGTGTCTCGCACGTACATTAGTCGTGAATGCTTGTTTTATGTTGCGGAACTCTTTCATGAAATGTTCAAAAATGCTGTTTTGTTTGCGTAAATTTACCTTCGCTGCACCACAGTTGCAAATAAATGTGCCGTTTGATCTGACCGTGAAAAGATTTTAATTCGTCTTTTGATACTCGTTTTCCTGATTTATGTACGATGTTGAATTTAGCTGAGTCAGGTTGAACTCCATCTTTATTTATTGCAACCCCCCCCCCAAAAAAAAAACAAAAAAAAAAAAAAACGAACCGGTAATACCTGGAGTTGTATTAGTCCTGGCCGAGCTATGCCAGCTTCCTCCAAAGGAGGAATTTTATAGGGAATATCAAATTCTAGTGATGGGACGGTTCCAATATTTTTCCCCGATTCCGATACAGTTACTGGTTACGTGCTAAATTCCTGATTCTGATACAATGACCGATTCCGATTCTTTATAGATCTCTAATTATTTAACTATAAGATTGCTATTTCTCCTGATTTTCATAAAAACACGTGTTCAATCTGCAGATATTTTCTATAAACATCAAAATACACTTGTGGAGGATGATCTATCGATTTTAGTTTTACTGGTAATTTAAAATATTTATCATTTTATCATTACTGCCAGCAAGATTTTGGTTTAAACAAAATCAAATAAAAAAAGACAAAAGAATCGTTTTGACATCGGAAAATAGGCATGGATTTTTCCGATTCCGATACCACCAAATCTTCAGATTTTTCCGATTCCCGATGCTGATTCCGATTAATCGTCCCAACACTATAAAATTCACAAGCATCCCCATCCACATGTATATCCCAATCATGAGAAGATGACATACAGTGCATCGCATTCTCAAATGGTCACCCATCTGGTACTGACTAGGCTCAATGTTGCTTAACTTTGATGAGCTAACAAAAACTGGTGTTTCAACGCAATTATGCTTATTAACTGAAGATTATGATTATGCATATTAACCAGAGTCCGTAAAAAAAAAAAAAATGCTAGTAATCCAAAATTTTTTATAAAATTCTAAAAATATTAAGCGGTCGTAAACAGTATAGTGGGCAAATTAAAGCCAAAAACTGTATAAAAATTCAACTTTTAAAAAATTTTTTTTTTTTTAATTCTTTCTCGCCCTAAACAAGGTATATTGCCACTTAAACATAAGGGCCTACTATTTGAGGTCATGTCCAACGGGGACTGTGGGGAGTTGAGTAGCAAGATGTCTGGTTCACTTTACATTTAAAATTCAGCAGGTTAGTACTGTCAAAGAAGTAGAAAATGGGAAGGGAATTCTAATGTCTAGCAACCGGAAGGAAGAAAATTATTATAGTAGAAGGCTTTCCGGTATCTAAGGGCCTCAATAGTTAAGGGGTGCGATTTTGTTGTTGAGAGGGCACAAATGCTACGAGTTCATCAGAGCACATTCCATTAAAGTACTTGTAAAACGGGTACATGTTACGGTAAACAAAGATGGAGTTAGATATTTACTTGGCCAATTGTTTTTTTTTTTGTCAGACACCTTTGAGCAATAGCCCTTTCTCCTCCCTGCTATCCTTTTCTCACAGTAGAGATACTACTAGTCTTTCTCTACTCTATCGTCATTTTCACGGCAGGTGCTCGACTGAGCTTCAATCTATGCCCCTTCTTTCCCCTGTAAAACATTCATAACAAAAACTCGTCTTTCTGAAACCACTGCCAATATTTTTCCTTTCTCTCTCTCCCTCTCTCCCAGCATAGAACTAAACACAACTTCTATGAGCAAAGTTTCTTTCTTAGAACTGCCCATCTGTGGAACACGATACACGTGGGGCTGCTTCCCAGTTGGCTACAACATGGCCGTTTTCGAGTCTTATGTAAGCAAATTTATATTGAGTCGCCTTAAATAATAAAATCGTAATTAAAAGTCCTTCCCTTACTTTATGACTTTTAATTACTCAATCAATTTTTAATTGTGATTTTCCATGTCTCACTGACTTTAGCAAATAAGGTTTAAACCATTATAACCATTTGCTAATATTTTTTCTGAAGAGATGGTAGACATCGAACTCCTATAGGATGAGGAGTTTAAATATTTCTAATGTATTCCTTGTCTTACATAGAATAATAAAAATCTTTTGATTTGAAATTCAAACATTTCACGTCAGAATTTTTAAATTCATTGAATGATTAAATTTGAGTTATTTGCTCTATCTTGTATATCGAGCAATTTTTATTTAGGTGGGATAGTACTTATAGAATATTACTGCCAGTAATATCTTGTAAATCCTGTAATCACAGCTGATTGTTGGATAATTTTATTCTGAAGTGTGTGTGTGTGTGTGTATATATATATATATAGGCGCATAAGCCTGAAGAGTCCTAGAGTGGATGAAACGCGGAATATTCAGTGTAGCTTAATCGCCATATATATTTTATAAATTACTAACTAGCTCTACCTATGTATTGAGCACTTCTGAAGTAAATACGCAGTTTACGCATAAATCTATACTTTCGTATATTAATTTTATGTGAGTAAATTAACTAGTTATATATATATATATATATATATATATATATATATATATATATATATATGAGCAAAATCACACTCTTTTTCTGTCATGTTAATAATTTATTCCTGGTTGTCCGGTGATACATTTACTGGAACTGATAGTAAGAACCATCTTTTTAAAGGTTACGATGACGTGTTCGAATACTTTGTCATATTTTGGCTGCGAAAATAATGCCATCATCTTTGGTGATGTTTGAAATGTTGCCAGTAATTATACTACATCGATGATCATGTTTCCCTGAAAGACGAGTCTCTCTCTGGATCTTATTATTTTATTTTATTTTTTTTTTACGCAAGGGAGTCACCACTTATCAACGCACAAAGGCCACTCGAGGATAAGAGTTAATGAGTGGGCGGTCGTCACTGGGATAACAGCGTAGTCACTGTTAGTGGTGGAAATAGAGTATAATTTGATTATGTAAGGGGATGGCTCAACAAGAACTTGTTTGCATTGGACTTGAAGATGCAGTAGCGTAGCAAAGGGGGGGGGCGATCCGCCCCAGGGGTTGGCATTTTGAGGGGGGTTGTTTTTAAGGTTGTAATGGGTTTTTTTTTTGTGTTTTATGTGTGTAATACTTAATATTGTTTTTAAACGGATTTGTGGGTGCCAAAATAGTGATGTGGCTCAGTGGGGAGACCCCAGTGACATTGCAAGAGGAAGAGGGTGACGGTCCGCCCTGGGCAGCACGTGCCAAGGAGCAGCATTTTGAGCAGTCTAAATTTAGATCCTTGATTGTAATTCCATGAAAATAAATGTCTTGAGGACTATCTGGAATTTTGAACGTTAACGGATTATCGACGGCCAACGGATGTCAATCTTACAACCACCAAAAATAGTTGCTACACCACTGTGAAGATGACCATATTGTAGTGGGAAAAGGTTATTTATTTATTTATTTATTTATTTTACAAAGGAGCCACCACTTATGAAGGCTCGGAAACTACTCGAGGATAAAGGTTAATTTGTGTATGATAGTCATGTAGACAATAGCGTAATAATTTGGTATAATTAGTTTAAGAGGTCCAATAAGATTTTGTTTACGTTGAGCTTGAAGACTACAATATTGTAGTCAGCTGGAAAGCAGACCAGCGGAACAAAGTTCCACAGTTGGGCAGTTCTAAAAAAGAAGCCTTATTCATGGAATCCACGTTTAGGTTTAGGCACAGATAGAGAGTAAGGAAAATTGTTGATAGTGGTTGTAGCTAGACGAGTGTTTTTGTGAAAAATTGGTAAGGAATTAAGGTAAGAGTTATGCATTGTAATTCTGGTCTTTAGCTTGCACTTCATGCTGCAGCTGCACCGTTGATATTTTTTATTCAAAGCCAGTCGAGGATACATCCTCAGCACTCTGTTCGACAGAGGGTGGACCATTATGCTTTCTTTTGGTCCTGCTCTGTCATGCTGAGGTATTTGTTCTGAGTAGTCCCATGAAATTCATCCTCCCAGGCTTTACCTTCTGGAGATGGTTTATAGCCAGTCGCCTAAGGAGCCCCCTACCAGATCGTTAGTTGAATGATGATCGCCTCAGCAAAAGGACCGAAAACAATGGGTGCAATAGACAGAAAATTACTCGAGAGGAATTCATTGTTCAAAGAACGATTCAATAAGTGTTTATTTACATTAGAGTTGGATAAAACCATGTTGTAGTTAGTTGGGAAGCATGCTCATGATATCTTGTTCCACAAATGTTCCACATAAAAAAATAGTTATGCTGTTGGACGGGAAAAGGGATGATTGTCCTTTGACTTTTAAGTCAGGAAGTCGGCCATGACACTTTGAGATGCGCACGCGCGGTTCCAAATCGAAATGCATCATCACACATCCGGTGGTTAAAATTATCATCTCAATTGTTAAATCTGTTAGACGTTCCCGTTGAGTTCTTATATCATTTTTACATGATTACAGACAACATCCATTTTAAATCTCGTAACAGAAAGAAAAATTCAAAATATTGACTGGTTTGCTCAAATACTGTCACCATTGTGGTATTATCACGGCTTCATGTTTTTTAAATTATATCAGGTTGATAAGAAAGTTCTTGCGGTTTTTAACTTTTAAATTCAGATGAACATATCTCAGCTCAAACTAAACATTTATTACTCGAAATAAGCACCATCAGAATCAACACACTTTTATCAACGCAAAACAAGTGTATTTATGCCAGTAACGTAAAAATCTTGCGTTCTGGTAGCGATGAAATCACTGAAGGCGTTTTTGATATCGCTTAGGTTTTTGAAGCATTTCTCATGCAGAAATTTGTCCAGATGCTTGAAAAAAAGTTGTAGTCGGTAGGTGAGAGGTCTGGAGAGTATGGTGGATGGGGCAGAATTTCGTAGCCCAAGTCGAAGTTTCAATTCGAAGCATTAATTATTCTATTAACCGTCGTATCATTTTTTTTTATGTTTTTATTTTATACCTTAAGATTTTATTTTTAAGTGTTTTAAGGTCTGAATATTTCAACAAAGTAATATATTTTGTTATTACGTCAATTAATTGATTATCGATTAATTAGCAATTTTTCTAAATTCATTGTTTTTTTTTACAGTTTTTATGTTTTTAATTTATTGTGCGAAACTGTTTTTTAAATTAGTTTTTATTTTTTTTGTGATTTGAGATGACACATCAGCGAAATCTGATATATAAAACGCAGTTGTCGTTTTTTAAATTTCAGTTATTTTTATGAGATCAAGGGGCTCCCTCTTGGCGCTAACACTTGATTTCATTTCGATTTGAATTTATATCCAAAGCTTCTTTTAAAAATAGACGTTATGGTTGATATCTGTATTTTCTTATAACTTGATCTTCCAGGGATTTTTTTTTTTTTTTTTACACAGTGATCACCACTTATCAAGGCCCGGAAGCCACTCAGGGATAAGGGTTATTGCAAGTACAGTACGTTAGTGTGGAGATTTGATGAAATGTTTAATTAAGGGGGCGGTTCATTAGGAATTTGTTAACATCGGACTTGAAGACATCCAAGTTGTAGTCCGGAGGGGAGCAGGCAGACGGAACAGAGTTCCACAGGTGTGCAGTTCTAAGAAAGAAGCTTTGTTCATGGAATCCGCGTTTTGATTTAGGCACAGATATAGAGTGGGGGAAATTTTTCACAGTGGATTTAGCTAGACGGGTGTTTTTCGTGAAAGATTGGCGAGGGGGGGACCAGAGATTGGAGTTCAGACGAGCACCTGCCATGGAAATAACGATAAAACAAGGATAGGCTCGCAACGTCTCTTCTGTGGGAGAGAGGTTGCAGGGTAGAGAAAAGGGCATCCCCCACTAAGCCACGAAGTCTATTTTGTACTATGTCAAGGCAGGATAGGCTGTTTTTAGCAGCTCCTGCCCAGATATGGCAACAGTATTCCATCCTTGGACGTACTTGGCTTTTATATAGATAGATGCTTCCAATTATTTCTTAAGATTATTTTTTTTTCATTAATCCAGTTGTTTCTATCATAAACGGTAAATGTTTATTTCTTTCAGAGACCATGTCATCTTTAAATCATTAAAGTCCTGATATTTTGTTATCTTTTCCCATTCAACTCTATTAAGGCCATAACTTGTGTCGTGACATCGATAATGAGGGCAGTTCTTTCAGGCTTGTTCCATATTACAACGTCTGACTTGAGGGCCTTGTCTGTTATGTATCTGCCCGCCTGTATGTCTTTGTCATGGAACACTGTCACTTTCCGTTTGATGTTATCAATGATGGTTCACGTTTCCAGATGTTCGACAATCTGTCAAGCTGTATCTCTGCACAGATCTTCCAATGGAGACGAATAGTGTAAAGACAACCTGCCAATAGGATTGGGCATCCAGATATTAAATGGCTTGGACTCTCAAGCGCTGATTGGCAAAACCTACACTGGCAATTTGCTTGTAGGCCAGCCATTTTTTAAAAATCCATTTGTGAGTAAGCCCTGATGTTCACCGACCGTGTGTATGTTTGTATGTCCAGCTAAAAGTCCAAACCACAAAACAAAGACCCACAAAGTTGGTGTTTTCTTGATCAGTGTTGCTTCAGATGAATAATATCTAAACTTTCAAAAAAGAAAGAAAATATATTCATTCTCTTGTGTTCAACTGGGCCAGGTTTCGTCAGAGGAGACGTTTTTTATGTACTAATTTAGAAAGAAAATGTCAACTTATTACTTGAGAAATCTATTATGTAAAAGGAGTTACGTGTGTGTGTGTGTGCGTGTGTGCGTAGCTAGAGAGGAATGGGTAGGGCAGAGGAGAAAGAGCGAGTTAGGGAGAGAAAGATAGAGAACGGATAGAGTGAGGTTGAGAGAAGTTCTAATAGAAATATATTACATTTTTGCCCCGGGCAACACTGAATAGCCCTACTAGTTTACTATAAATCTAAATTTGAAAAGGTTGGTTGATAAAAGAAAAATTATATACAAAAATATATTTCCCCCCCTTATATATGGCATAATCACATTGACACACATTGCCAAATCACCAAAGTAAGTTCAATCTATGCCTCCTCCCCTCGCCAAACTTTTACGAGACACACTTGTCTAGCTGAAAACACTATCAATAATTTCCCGTACTCTTTATCTATACCTAAACTTAAACATAGATTCCATGAACAAAGTTTCTTTCTTAGAACTGCACGCCTGTGGAACTGTCTTCCCTTTAATCTGCTTTCCAGCTGATTACAATATGGCCGTCTTCAAGCCCAATGTAAACAAGTTTTTGATGAGCCGTTCCACTTAAGTTAAAAAATTTATCGAATTTCCACAACTAACAATTGCTATAATTCTGATATTGTATACTCTTTAACCCTTATCCTCGAGTGGCTTCTGGGCCTTGATAAGTGATGACTCCTATGTAAAAGAAAAAAAAAAATAAAGATGAGCCTGCCCAGTATCAGATGGGTGACCATTTGGGAAGGCTAGGTTCTGTATGTACCGCATCGAGATCTAGAAATTTCAAGGTTGATATCTGGGGGTGCGTTTAATTCGCTGGCAGAGATGCACTTCCAGTCTTCATTGACGCGTATCTAGGAGAAGGAAAACTCTAAAACCTGAAGTGTAGTATCTGCTCTATCTTGTGGCAGCCATTACACTGACTGAGATTGGCAGTTGTACCAAAAAGCGTGGTTTGTTCTGCATAAAGCTTTCACCATTAAAAAAAAATATGTGGATTTCTGAATAACTTAGTTGTTCTGGTGAAGCTCATATATATGTCAAAATCAATGGGAGGGTCCATCAATATATATATATATATATATATATATAGGCTTCCTTTAGTCTTGACAGACTATGGATACCCACTGTAAGAGTGTCTCCGCATGAAATTGTTGTGGCAAGTGTTGCGCAATCTCCAACCATACCTCTCCTGAGTCGACATTGTTGAATACCAGTGGTAAGTGGGGGTTCAGGACGACTGGAAACAATGCCGAGATAAGCGGAAAGCACACACAGCACCTAGAATTCCCAAATGGTCACCCATCAAGTACTAGCCAAGCTCAACTTTGCTTAACTTCGCTGATCTGACGAGAACCGGTGTGTCAACGTGGTTATGCTGTGTATATATATATATATATATATATATATATATATATATATAGTCTATTTAAGTAGCATTTTTCATTTAAGCAAACGTTAAAAATAACAGAAAAATCCTGCTTAATTACACTTTTTTCGTTTGTATTTTTTTTTTTTTTCTTTTCCTTCATCTTTCCTCGTAGCATGTTGTCACCAGAAAGTAACGTCTTGTTTTAACGATGAGATTTGAAAATATTCTAGTCAGGAGGAAATGACATAGCTATGTGAAATGAATAAGTCGATTTTTAAAAAACGTATAGCAAAAATATCAAAAACGTTTATTCAAAAAAGAATTCTGGCTTTCTAAAATTACAGATTTTATGCAAATGTAAAAAAAAAAAAACAAAAAAAAAAACGCTTACATAGAAAAAAAAACGTTTCTAAATTTTTGAGATGAGGATTGGTTATTCGTATTATTTGGATTCATCGGACTATTGTTCTCATTTTTAGAGTGATATTTTCACAAGATTTAGGTCGACGACTTTGGAATGTTTCTGTCGAACTCGGGAATTTGGACGGAATTTCAAACGGGTAGCCTGCTCTTGTTCCGTCAGCCATGACTGGATAGAGGTCCTAAGTAATTCACAATTGTATTTTTCGGTCGCCGACGCAGAGAATTGAACCTTCAACCTTCAGGAGAATATCACTTTCACAATTGATTTTTCAAAGTACTCTAACCACTGCGCAACGAGTCCTTGTGGACAGTTCAAACCTACTTTTCTTTCTATTTTTTTTTTTACACAGTGATCACCACTTATCAAGGCCCGGAAGCCACTTAGGGATAAGGGTTATTGCAAGTACATTACGTTAGTGTGGAGATTTGATTAAGTGTTTACTTAAGGGGGCGGTTCATTAGGAATTTGTTAACGTTGGACTTGAACACATCCTAGTTGTAAACATCACTAATTATTACTAATTATTATTACTATGTATAGGTCGCTTGGTTTTGTTTTACGGCATATCAACCCTTTTCAGGTTATTCAATGCTGAATCCAAAGATTGAAGCAAAATATTTTAATAGAATATATTTGTTGTTTTCAAGTCCGTTTCTATTTAACCCATAGTTGGGACCCTAACAGGTACTACCACTTCGGGTCAGAGTGGACCTGGGAGCAATGGCCATTTAAGGGTGGTTTCACACTCCCCAAAGCCCGCAAGCTGAGGCCTCACCACTAGATATAGTTTAAGGTCATATCCACGACCTACTATGTATAGACGAAAACAATCGCTTGTATATAGTAGTAGGCTTATGCTTACTAATATTTTAATTAATGCATTTATTATTTTATAACCAATACTTCATTGATTATTATATTGTACTCAATATATAATGGTGATTTAAAATGTTAAAAAATGACTTGGGTGCCATCAGCTAGAATCGAAACCAAATTATATAGCGTTCTAGCCTTAGTGGTTAAGGTTGTATAGTTTTCTTTTACTGCAAGAACTCCGACACCAGGGTTGGAAAGTGGGATTGAGAAGACAGCACCCCCGAGGAGGGGCACTCTGGCCTGAGTCAGTGTCTATCAAGTGGCTGGGGGAAACCATGTTGGCATTCCCCTGTGAGGGCGCTTCAGGCGATTAGCAATAAGCTAACTCCTCAAAGAGAGAAGACGAAGCATGGGAGGGTGGAACTCCTAGAACTCCACAGAACTTTACTCCCACCGCAAAATTAACAGGAACCAAATCATTACAGGAATGATCTAATCTCTGTTGATTTTTTTTGGGGGGGGGGGGCAGGATGAAAATCCCTAAGTTAAAAAAGTTTGCTAGAAATGACGTCATGGTGTTAAAACTTGAGACAAACAAAATCAGAGTTTTAGGGTTTTTTTTTTTTATCTTCTTTAATTTTATCTGTACATGTCTAAGAGTTTTTTTTTTTTTTTTTTTTATCTTCTTTAATTTTATCTGTACATGTCTAAGAGTTTTTTTTTTTTTATCTTCTTTAATTTTATCTGTACATGTCTAAGAGTTTTTTTTTTTTTTATCTTCTTTAATTTTATCTGTACATGTCTAAGAGTTTTTTGTTTTTTTTTTATCTTTAATTTTATCTGTACATGTCTAAGAGTTTTTTTTTTATCTTCTTTAATTTTATCTGTACATGTCTAAGAGTTTTTTTTTTATCGCATTTATTTATTGATTCATTTCAACGTCTAATTAATCCATTTTTTTTTTTTTTTTTGTAACATTTTTATCTAGTGCTTTCTTTTTAATTTCGAGAAAACCTCCGTTTTCACAAAAAACAGCTGAAAGGGAAAAGATAACGAAATAACAAGGTCTTGTGTATATGAAAAGAAACTGGAATCTTAGGAAGATCTCTATCAATCTAGTTATTATAGGAGAAACTGGACTCATGAAACATAATTTCCAAACCTGCCTGGCAGATATACCCGGTGAACCAAGTGCAAAAGAGATTCAAGCAATTACATTTTAAGGGACGGCTAGTATATTAAAACGATCTCTCGGTTGGAATAACTGAGTTAGCGGGAGAATATTTGGCATCCGGTAGAATTTTCCATTCCCAACTTGAACAAACTGATAATAAAATTTAAAAAAAAAATTCTGTTGCTGTTCTTCCACGCATATTACAGATTAGATTTGTCTACATCGCGTTTATCTGATCTTACTATCACTCATTCGATACACACACATATATACTAGCAGGGAGACCCGATGTTGCCCAGGAATGAATTTCATATTCTCATATTTTTATCATTTGAAATCGATGAAATCGACCTTTTTTTTTTTTTTTTTTTTTTTTTTTCAATCAAATTGATTGAGCAGAAGCTTCACATGACTTCCGCATCGATAGTCCACAATACATTGTAGTCTACATTGCACTGCAGAGAACCTACTGTTGATTTTATATGCCTGGCTTTACTGTTTGTGCGGTGATAATGGCTTGAATTTAAGCTTAAAATGAAAAAGTCAAGTATCATGGTGCAATTGTGCTTTAAACAGAAACATTCATTTTGAAGGCACCCCTATCATATCAAAGAACCTATTGCTGATGTTATATATCGGGATTAGGCCGTATATGGTGTTAACTTTGGTTAAAATCGCTTGTACCTTTCATTGGATTTTTCCAATTATCGATTATCAATACTTATTGAAGATATTTTGATACAAAACTTATCTAAGAACACTGCCAGGCACATAAAGTACCTTAATGTGAAATTTCATAAAAGTCGGCTCAGCCGTTTTCGAGTTCATAGGGAATGAACACACACACACACACACACACACACACACACACACACACACACACACACACACACAAAGTTCCTTTTAACTGCCATTAGCATATTAAGCGATGGTTTTTGTGTAAACAAATTGAGCTTAGGCATTTGGACAATTTCAAAACGTTAATTCGCTGCCCGCACAGCAGCAGCTGAATAGCGCAACGATTAGAAGCTCCAACTGCTGTTTGGACGGTCAAGTTTCGATCCTGGCTTGAGGTAGTTGTTTGTCTAGCTGAACTGATGAGCTGTGATACTGCGAAACAGTACTGCTTCTGACTATATATGTAAGGACCTCCAGACGATCTAGAAAGTTGTATAATTATTAGGGATGTGACAACAGAATATTCTTTTTATTGTTCTACCTCTTGAGTATATATCCATTGATGTCTTATGTGTTTATATAGACTGATGTAGTTCTCGGTTGATTAACTGTGTTGGATATATACTCGAGAGTCAAAAAATGAAAAGAATATGCTGTTGTCACAGCCCTAATAATTATACTTATGAAAGGAAGTTAAAATTTTGCAATTTACAATGTTTATTATTGGAAACAAGGGATACACAATTAAGATAAATATTTCCTTATTTCATGGAGTTTCAAAGGATGGCACTTATCTTCAGAGGGAAACCAGCAAAATAGTATTTATATCGGCTAGCTATAATTTTTCTGATTAGCACATATTTTGAAAACTTCAAATCATGGGAGAAGTAACTTTTCATCTATGGACTTTAAATTTGATATATAGGGTATTTGGACTTGTAGAAAAAAAATTTGATTTGGTTTTTAGTCGGTAAAAATAGCTGCTAACGAGGTCAAAGTTGAAAAATATTGAAACTTGGCAAGCATAAGTCGACTAAATGTGTTATTTCTGCTCATATGCAAATATTCATTTATATTTTTAATAACGTTATTTTTTAAGCTTTTATATACATACACCTGGCAAATTATTCCTCGTAATATATATTATTCAATAGAGAATTGATTCTATAATAATACATACACAATCTGCATGAATTAAAATATCATTTAAGCGTATTGTATGACCGGGCAACGCCAAGCGTCCAGCTAGTATGTAAAATGGTGTGTGTGTGTGTGTGTGTGTGTGTGTGTGTGTGTGTGTGTGTTTTCTATACTGTAGTTTCTATCTCAGCTTTAAGAAGTTACTTGTCTAATAATAATTCGTTAATTAGTTCAGGATTGAATTCTGTACAAACCAATATATAAACCTGTACGCATACCTATCTTTATATAAATAGGGACATCGGCGATGGTGGTGAAAGACGGAATGGGAAAAAAGTCAACGCGATTGGCTAGAATTTCAATTACAGACTTTTTGAAAGCCATAACTGAAAGAGATGTTTTGGCGGCAGGCGTTAACAAAATGGATTTTCTTTAATGGCTTCACAAGTCATCAATGGCCAGCTGAATGACTGCCTCATCAACAACGCGGCAATTAGGTCTTGGATGCATGCCATATCCAGATATATAAATATATACGTATGTCTATCTATCTATCTACATCTCTCTCTCTCTCTCTAATATATATCCCCTCTCCCTCTCTCTCTCTAATATATATCCCCTCTCCCTCTCTCTCTCTCTATCTCTCCCTCTCTCTCTCCCTCTCTCTCTCTCTCTCTCTCTCCCTCTCTCTCCCTCTCTCTCCCTCTCTCGCTCTCTCTCCCTCTCTCTCTCTCCCTCCCTCTCCCCCTCCTCTCTCTCTCTCTCTCTCTCTCTCTCTCTCTCTATATATATATATATATATATATATATATATATGTCTTTATTTGTTTTTACATAAGCAGTAATATGTTGCTACACAGTCATGAGTATGTTTCGGTCAGCTAGTTACCAGTAACTAGAGACCTCTTCAGGTGGTACAGCTTATACGAAAGCAAAGTTTGCGTTCTGAAGAGGTCACTAGTTGCTGGTAACTAGCTGACCGAAACATACTCATGACTGTGTAGCAACATATTACTGCTTATATAAAAAATGGCATGATGGAAACATTAAAGGTATTTGCAGCTTCTCTTCCAATTTTTGGATTTTAATCATATCAAAACGCATTTTATTTCCTTTTGATGGATTGATTGGTGCTATTTCTTCTGATGAGTTAAGGGCATAATAGATTCACTAATTGATATAATAATTAAGTGATTGATTTTGCGCTACGATACTGTCAAAAATTGTAAATATCAACTAAATTAAAGGAATAAATTATAAGATGGTCAACATGATAAATTTTGGTATATAGTTTTTTGTCATTTATTCATTATATTGCTCTGTAATTACACTGAGCTTTTTAAATAAGAATTGGTATATATTATAAGAAAATATTTCTACAGAAATATATATATATATATATATATATATCGTGACTTGTTTGTTTGTGTGGAACGGGCTCTACCAAACTACTTCTACAGAAATATATATATACTACAATAAGTGTTTTTTTCTTTCATTTTTTTTAAATGCTTTTGCAGACTTTATATATCTCCATTACCTTTTATCTTTTGTTCTCCAAATCCTTTTTCATTCCAACTTATTTATTTATTTATTTTTTTCAAGAACATGAATTTGTCTCTGAGGAGTTGCTTAGTAGCTATTCAACGAAACCCGTGCGTGAACTTCATAAAAAATTAAAAGCTTGTGAGTGTGAATGAAATAGATTTTCTGATGTTGGAAGGATAACTAACAATATATATATATATATATATATATATATATATATATATATATATAATGAAATAATTATTCTTTATGCCTACAGACACTAGCGCTCCATGCTTATGCAGTCCTCACAATTCCATCCGATCATGCGATTCGAACCTACCTCAAAGCCACCAAACAATTGCCACGAGAATGAAGGGAATTAAGGGCGCTTCTACACTATTAGAACGAAATTTTGTAGTTTATAAATGGAGTTTTCAGATAAAAAACAATGGTTTCTACTTTTTGTTTTTCGTCAATTCTAATAAATTACAATGGGAGCTTCCAAATTATGCACTCGAATATTACTGAACTAGCATTTCAGCCTGGCGTTGCCCGGGTGTTTAGAGGTGTGTTGAGCAAAAAAAAAAAAATAAATAAAATAGTCAATTTTTTAAATTTTGACCCTATTATGACCCCTTAACATTTATTGTTTTGGGTTCAAATCAAGTTATTAAGTTAGATCCATGCCCAAGGAATCTATGTCTAAAATTTCAAGTGTTTAGACCCAAAATTGGCGGAGGAGTTTGGTAGAGTTTTCAAAGGTCAAATCGTTGAACTTTGACCCCTTAACAGCCAAATTTCTCACTGAAAACTGATTACAAAGATTTTCCCAAATCTCAATACCCTGCATATCAAATTTCGAGTCTGTAGACTGAAAATTGACAGTTATTGTGTAGGGAAATGTACACGGACAGACACACACACACATACACACACAGACACTTTCATTTTTATAGATATATAGATTATTAAAAAAACAACTTTAATCGTGTTAGCAGGTGAAAAATTGCAGCCATCTTGTTTTTATAAAATAAATCGAAACGGAAAATTACTTCCCTTTTGAACTCTCTTGTGGCTTAGATAAGCAAATACGATTGTTTTCTTTAAATTCTATTTTTTCTTGAACAAATAATTTTCTACCTTATCGATTTTCATAATTTTTGGATATAATCATCTTAAAAATACGAGGAGTACGTAGATACCATTGTTTTCATGTGAAATTCAGTATTACGATTTCCGAAATTTTGTTCTGATAGTGTAGAAGCGTCGAATTAGGAACTACTAAATGCTGGACTCTAGCAAATACATTAGACAATCTAGAGTGTTCGCATGTGTGGAACTCATAACCATTGTATAGACGCCAGTTGACTGTCTTAGTTATGATTCCAGACAGTGCCCATCCTTAAGTATTCTTGAAAGGGCTTGATAATTATGATTAAATATTTTGGTAAGTTTTTCATGGTAAATAACTGATGATCTCTACAATCATATTAAAATTAGCATTAATTCTTGGAAGCAAACTAATGCAGTGATCGCAAGAGGTTATATGCAAATGAGGTTTCTGACAAAGGATTTGAGACGTAAAGTTTTTTAAAATTTATATATAGTTTTAAAGGTTGAAAAACTCCTCTCTCTCCCCCTCTCTCTCTATATATATATGTATGTGTGTATGTATATATATATATATATATATATATATATATATATATATATATATATATATATATATATAATCTATACTCCTATAAATTCGTTTTCCTCTTGTGTGTATTGATATTCATATTAAAAACCCTCTTTCCTATTTATTTAAAAAAACAAAAAAAAACAATTTTCTCATATATGGGTTGTGGAATTGCATTCACCAGCAAAAGATCTAGCTAATTTGCATATTCTTTTAAACATTCATTTTAATTAATTCCCTATTAGTTGCTTCGGTTTTCTAATGGGATAATCATCTTTAGTTAACTATTACGTGTAATTATAATCATACAGATATTCTACATGATTTATACTTGCATAATATTTGCGTAAAAAGTTTATAGTAAACACAAAATTGTTTCCATATATATTTATGTATACGTATATATTTTTGTTTAACAAATTTTACCTACCAAACTCCTCGTAGAAATTTTGGTCTACAGACATGAAACTTCATATATAAGATATCTGAATCCATACAAAAGTTTATATTTGGGTTTTAGCCCGGAAAAATCGGTGCAAAAGTGTGAAAATTTTAAAAAATGAAATTTTTCAAGTGAAGGTCGAACGCCGGCATTTCAAATGCATAAAGTAGTAGTTATTGGTTCAAGTTTTAATTTTTAGCCTTGCAGTAAACATATTTTCATAGCCCAGTCATGGACGGCAGAGGCAAAATAAATCGTGAGCTGAACGTTTTGATTTCGATTCTCGGTGGTGGCACATGAGTCTTTTTTTAATACTTTTTAAATCCTTACTATATATTGCATCCAATCTATTTATCTATCTATTTATATATTTATCAAAGTGAAAATGTCTGCCTGTCTTTTCTCTATGGTAGTTAAGGAAGACTATTATACAGAAAGGCATTACTTTACATATTCACACTTTTTAATATATACATATGCACATAACCTTATGAACAGTACATAGGGCCCAAGCAAAGCCAGGCGCAAATGCTAGTATAACTATATATCTGTAAAAGTGTCCGTGTGTGTGTGTCTGTCTGTCTGTCTGTCTGTACATTTCCCTACACAATAACTCTGTCAATTTTCAGTCTACATATTCGAAATTTGATATACAGGGTACTAAGATTTGGGGAAATCTTTGTAATCGGTTTTCGGCCAGAAATTTGGTTGTTAAGAGGTCAAAGTTCAACGATTTGACCGTTGAGAACTCTACCAAACTCCCCCGCCAATTTTGGGTCTAAACACTTGAAATTTTAGATGTAGGTTCCTTGGACATGGATCTAACTTAATAACTTGATTTGAGCCCAAAAAAATGTTAAGGGGTCATAATAATAGGGGTCAAAGTTAAAAAATTGATCGCTTTTCAAAATTTTTTTTTTTTTTGCTCAACATACACCTCCAAACACCCGGGCAATGCCGGGCTGAAATGCTAGTATGCATATATATATATATATATATATATATATTAGTGTTGGGACGATTAATCGGAATCGGGAATCATAAAAATCGGAACATTTGGGAGCATCAGAATCGGAAATATTAGTGCCTATTTTCCGATGTAAAATCAATTCTTGTAATTGTCTTTTTTATTCGATTTTGTTTAAAGTAAAATCTTCCATTGCTGGTAATAATGATCAATTGATTTTAAAATACAAGTAAAGCTAAAATCGATAGCTCATCCTCCACAAGTGTATTTTGACGTTTAGGAAAATATCTGCATATTTAACAGGTGTTTTTACGAAAATCGGGAAAAATAACACTCTTATAGTTAAATAATTAGAGGTTTATGAAGAATCGGAATCAGTGATTGTATCGGAATCGGGAAAATATTGGAATTGTCCCATCACTAATATATGAGGCTCGTTCCAAAAGTAAAGCATCGTATTTATTAAATCAAAAACCTTGGAGAACTACGAAGACGGGAGTTGTACCATTAAAACTAGCAACCTTTTGTGCCCCAGAATTTATTTTTCTACATAGTCACTACCATTCTTAATGCGCTTTTGCCAGACTATTTTGATGCCTCAGTTGTAAAAGTCTGGAGCATGCTTTGTCATGTTGTCATTCTGAAATTGACGAACCTATCTCCTAACCTCGTAGGTATCAACTGCATCGGCTTCATAAACATTCTACAGGCGCTGGTGAATGTTGATCGGTTCAATTTTTTCTATTTCTCTTTGGTAACAACTTGTGTTCTCTATAGTCTGAGTGACAAGTCTCCCTAGTTTTTCCAGTACTCTCCATCTCCTTTGATAACCTTTGCAGATGAATTTGTTATTACAACAGCCATGTACCATTCATTTCCAGTCGGCGGTGACTATCGATCTTCACTGGAATTTGGGTGGCAATAAACCTTGTTATTATATATTTATAATTACGCTAATTCGCTTCGGCCGTTATCATCCTGGACACCCCTTAAAAGAAAAGTAGAATATTTCAAATATGATGATGTCTAATAAAACCAAAAAATTGGTGTCGCTTTTATAGCAAAACTAACAAAAACGATTTGTTTTTCTATTACTATATTAAATGTAACAAAGTTTAAACATTACAAAAATGCCCAGGAAAAGTCACTTCTGATTAATTACAAAATGCCCTGGACATGTCCCTTCTGATAATCTATAAAATGCCCTGGAAATGTGCATTCTGATGAATTATAAAATGCCCTGGAACTGTCCCTTCCGATTATATATGAAATGCTCCGGAAATATCCCTTCTGGTTAATTATAAAATGCCCTGGAAACATCCCTTCTAGTTATTGTTGTCATTATTATTATTTTCTGCCTTTCTTTATTCCTCTGTTTCTTTATTCCTCTGTTTCTTTATCCCTCTGTTTCTTTATCCCTCTGTTTCTTTATTCCTCTGTTTCTTTTTCCTATTTCGATACAAACCTTACTCCTCTCCTCTCCTTTTATTTCCCTGTCTTCACATATATTAAAAGCTGTCATCTTTTTTTTATTTATTATTCTTAATGACACGTGATGTGACCAGATATTTTTTTTTGTGATTGTTGAATCCCTGAATAATTTTTATTACGGACTAAACTTTTGTATAAGCAATATCGCCTAAAGAGGTCTGCAGTTACTTGTAACTGGCTGACTGAAACATGCTTATGAATGTGTAGTGACATATAAATGCTTATGTAAAACAAATAAAAAGTATATCTTGCTCTACTTCGGTATTGAGCACTCTTGTATGAACCTCGTTAAAAGTTCATTGGTTGCTTTGCCTCTGGAAAATATTCACCTGGAATTATATATATATATATATATTAGTGTTGGTACGATGATCGGAATAAGAAAAATCGGAAAATTTGCAGGTATCGGCATCGGAAAAATTGATGCTTGTTTTCCGATGCCAAAACGATTCTTTTGATTGCCTTTATTTATTTGATTTTGTTTAAAACATCATCTTCCGTTGCTGGTAATAATGATAAAATAATAAATATTTATCGATTTTAAAATACCAGTAAAAGTAAAACTAAAATCGATAGATTATTCTCTACAAGCGCATTTTTACGGTTAGGAAAATATCTGCATATTTAACATGTTTTTTTTTTTTTTTTTTTTTTTAATGGAAAACTAACAATTCTATAGTAATATATTTACTAATTTCTAAAGAATTAGTAACTAAGTGTATAAACCGTAATAAGCCACCACTTTATTTCAGTTGACGTTGGTGGACTTTTGCACTCTCTGTGCGGTTGTTTTTTTATAGTTTAATTTGCAAGAACTTGACCTTGTAGACTCGAATAGCGAACCTTGTGACCTGCTGAATTGAGAACCTTACGGCCTGCAGGCTTCTACTCCTACGACATCGACTTTTTTTTATTTTTTATTGTTTGTCAAAACGTCTCCTTAATTATAATATTCTGTAATGTTCTGTTGAGTGTTTATCAGTAGCAGTTGTGCCGATTGAGTGAGGCTTGTGTCAAACGGTCGCGTCAGGTTGGAAAGTGGATCAATAGAAAGTGCCCAACAATTGTATTTTCACAGTCCAATGCGTTGCTTTATACCTCAATGTTAATAATTTGTATATTATTTATACCACAACGCAAACGAAAAGGTTTTGGCATTTGCAAATGTGGGACGTTAGTCTGCTTGTTATCACGTGACTACATCAGTGTGTGTGTGTGTGTGTGTGTGTGTGTGTGTATGTATATTTATGTGTGTATGTATATTCATATGTATGCATACTATGTAGAGATGTGTGTATATATGTATGGGCGTGTATATATAAGGTAGAACGATAAAATTTTAAGCAAACAACACTACAGTTTTATTTTAACATTTTTATTGAAAAAAAATCAATTCAGGTAACTTGATTATGTAGTAGAGCTGACATCAATTCAATGTAGCCGCCTTCATCCTCAATCACCACCTCAATATGAGTCCAGAACTAGGAGCATGTATTTTCATAAAGCGCAGACGAGAGCTTAGCGAATACTCGGATGGTGGCAATTAGACTGCCTATGGTGTTGTGGGAGGTTATGTTGGTGATGTTCTTGATGTATGACCAAATGTAGTGGTCTAATGGGTTCAGGTCGGGGCCAGTGAGAGAAAGGTACAGAGTCGTAGCACTCCTTCTGAAGCCAAGCTTGGGTCTCTTTGGATTGTGAGCCAGCACCCTGTCCTGCTGTCCTATTCAGTCTGCCAATGGCCATCTGATGGGACCAGCGGGTCACCACACCCTTCAGCACATCCAGGTACACTTTGGTATTAACTTTAAAGCCGACTTCGAAAATGTGAGGTGGCATGATGTGGCTCTCACTTGAAACCACGCCAAAGACCATAACCGTGTGTCATCTGATGTGTTGAGCTGTGCCATCACGCGTTGAACCATACGGATTTGCATTTTGAGGGTGCGGGTAATGGTCCCGTTGTCATAATTTGGATCAGTAGAGAGCAAGAGTTGTACAGCGGCGCATCTCCGATCTCGTTCATTAAACATTGTGTCAGTTTCAGACATGATAGAATGCTCCTATCGCTCTTTGGATTTGTACACAACTAGTAGATGAAAAAAGAAAACCAGGTTTCATATACCGGAAATGGAATCATGTCGCCTTTTCTAGGATGGCAATTTTATCGTTCCACTTATATATATATGTGTGTGTGTGTGTGTTTCTTTATGTGTACATGTGTGTGTATATATATATATATATATATATATATATATATATATATATATATACACACACACACATGTGGGTAAAATGGACTATATGTCATAAAATGAAATGCCGTGGAGACAGGGTGTATTAAAAATAGAAAAGGAATAACAATTAAACACAGGAAGAAATTATTAAAACCTTTTTCTGAAGAAGTTTGTTGACTCGACTAAAACTGGTAAATATCGCGTTTTTATGATTTCTTCCTGTTTGTTTTTCTTTTGGTCTTTAACTCATGCGCACATATATAATCCATCTGATTGGTTAGATAGCTGAATTAAATACCACGTGTGTATATATATATATATATATATATATATATATAACACCAAGTAACACAAATTCTATGCATTTTCGCCTGATGATTCTCTATTGGAATGAAACTCGAAAAACTCTGCATCGCTTAATTGCCATTTTGAGAACTTATTTATAAAATGCTTCTATGTTTCTTTTTAAATATAAATTTGTTTCTAACACAAAACCAATAGCTTGATAGAGAGGAACTAGTTCGATTTAATGTCATATAAATGATCTCACTAAATGTAAGGAACACATCTTCATGAATTCATCAAAAACAGGTTTTTATCAGCATACAGTTGTTTCTGCCTTCCCCAATCGCATACATCTTTATAATATACAAAATATATAAAATATACAAAATATAAATGTATTTATCAGTTCTTTAAAGCCCACTTGTGAGACAAAAAGAAAAATTTGAAGTGCATTTAGTATTCATTTATTTTTATTTCCTTTTTGTTTTTATATATTATATTTTTTTATTCTTATTATTGTTTGGGGAAACAAACAAATACGATGAAACTGGCTTGCAGCCAAAGTTAAGTGCGGGATTTTATTCCCCTATGAAATGATGTTTGACCTCATTAAATTTACGCACCTGTGTGAACTCATTCACTTAACTTTTTAATAGTTTAATTTCAACCATTCTAACATCCGCTGCCCTGGTAGTGTCGTGGTAAATTATTATGCTTTTTTTTTAACGCCTTTGCCTCATCGCTTCTGGTTCGAGCCTACCAAAACTTTTTCTTTCTTTTACTCCTCCAAACACCCGGGCAATGCTGGGCACCCACGTTAGTCTATAATATAAATATCACCTATCTGTTTAAATGTATGTATGTATGTATGTATGTCTGTTTAAAATTTTCGACAGAGGTGACGGATTTTCAAGAGATTGATATCGTTTTAAAGCTCGACTCTTCGGACGACAAATATCGAAAAATTGGCTAAAAACATTAATTCCTTCACCCTGAATTCGGCATGATTTTACAGGGAGGGGTGGCTTTTTTCGCCGATATTTTCGAAAGTCATTCCCTTTTTTCAATTGACTAGCCTTAATTTAAACCTTCGCCACTTCCGGTTTGGCAATGAACACAACGGCAAAGATGTCACTTTTTTTTTTAAATTTTTTTCGTTTCCTTCTTTGTGGTATGGGTTCAAGCCTGCCTGCCTACTACCACTTTATTTTTTGTTCAACACACACCTCCAAACACCCGGGTAACGCCGGGCACCCAGGCTCGTAATATATAAAAATCAACAATAACCACTCTATTATCAATCTTTGTATTATTTGAATTATCTGCCCTTGAGTGTTTTTAGAGAATAGAGGGTGAATTACAAACGATCAAAATAAATTTATTATTCATTTAAAAACGCTTAAAAAGGCACAGCAAAGTAAAAAAAAGTATAGAAAAACAGCATAGTTACGTTCCAAGATCCAAATATTTATTTTTCCTGCAAAACAGCTCTTCCAGCATGTTAAAATTTTGATACAGATCCGTTTCGTTATGCAGAAGAATTTCTAATTTTTCTGAAGAGTATTTGGTATGGACATAATAATAACCGTTTGTTTCTGCATAATGAAACGGATCTGTAAAATAATGTAGCAAAATTTTAACATGCTGGAGGTGCTGTTTTACAGAAAAAATAAATACTTGGATCTTGGAACGTAACTATGCTGTTATTTTTTTAATAAAAGGTTTTTTTCTATATTTAACATACATGAAGTTTCTGAACAAAAAACATTGGTATGCACAAAGAGTGAAATATGATTGGCAAAACATATTTTATCACAACAAATATATTAAGCGGAGCTCACTATTAATTTGTTTGTAAAGAAGCTGTTGCGACGGGAGGGTGTGGATTTAATGCACATTCGAGAAATGTTTCCAACACCGATTCGTGGCCTGATGGTGAGAGCTGCCGACTGTCGATGCAACGGTTGTAGGTTCAATCCACGGCTGGGGAAAGGTGTATATCTAGCCGCACTGATGAGTTGTGATACAACGAAACAGTACTGTATATGGATAACAATATATATATATATATCTTCTATATATATAAAAGCCAAACGTCTGTGTGTATGTATGTTTGTTTGTAACGCTAAAACTTTTGAAAGACGGAACCAAACTTGACAAATTTGGTATCATATCGAAGCCCCATCACCCGGATGACAAATATCGAAATTTCACGTCAAACGGACCACTAGAAGTTGGTCAACTAATCAGTTATCTTCGAGGGGGGCCCCCAAAAAACCTGTCATTATATATAAAAGACAAATGTTTGTTTGTAACGCTAAAACTTGGGATGAAAGATTCCTCTCCCCTAAGAATAAAACATATGTTCAATATCTGCTTTTGTTTTTTCATTGTTTATACGGTCCCGAGCAACGCCGGGTAGCCCTGCTAGTATATATATATATATTACAGTGCCGCACTTGTCATTTCTTAAAAAAACACAAATTTAAGCTAAATTGGATGTAACTGTTTAAACAACCTACACCTCATTTGTTCCGCCTTTTATTCCTCTATAACTTTACCTGTTCTTATTTGAATATTTTATTTGAAGTATCCTAGTTTCTGTCAATTTAAAAAAATAACTTCCAATTGAGAAGACAAAAAGAAACTCCTCAGCAACAAATGAGCTTAAAACCAGTTTAAAATATCCACTTTTTAGGCAACAAAGTATCTCTAATCGTAATTGTTGTTGTTCTAGGTTATACAATGTAACATTTAGTCCATATGTCACGACTTTCTCTTAGTGATCGTCAGGAGCTAATTAATCGCCACCTTTTGTGGTTTATCCAATTGTGCAAATCAGCCGCAGATTGAAATGTGATGAGAAAATGGTACAAATGACTGTGCAAAAGCACCAAAACACCAGCAGTGTTCGTGATGCCCTTAAATCTGGTCGTCTTAGAGTTACTTCTAACAGGGAAGACAATGCTATCAAGATCCGATACCTCAAAAACAGATTTGAAACTGCTCCCCAAATCCAACAACAGTGTAATCTTGTTAAAAAAAGTGCTCTCTTTTTACAGTTAAGTACAGATTGAAGGAATTTAATTTGCCAGGCTGTATTGCAAGATGCAAGCCAATGATTTCTGTCAGATGCAATAAAGAGCATGTCTCTTCGTATTGGTCGAAAGTGATTTTTAGCAATGAAAGCAAGTTCAGTTGGTAGTATGTCCGTCAAAGGGAGGACGAAGAATTTAATCCTAGGTGCACAGTTTCAATGCTGCAAAGTGGTGGAGGTTCAGTTTTGGTGTGGGGCTTTATTAGTGCCAATGGGCCAGAGCCTATAGTTTGCTTGCAAGGTCGAATTAATTCGATCAAGTACATTAATATGTTGACTGAATATTTCCTACCCTATTTTGGTCAGAATTTGGATGATGATCCCATCTGCATACAGGATAATGCTCCCATTCACACAGCTAGCAATATCAAGAGGTTCCTTGAAAAGCATGATATTCTGTTTGGATTGGCGTGCACAATCTCTAGATATCAATAACATATGGTATTACATTAAACAGCTACACAATGATAAAATTTCAAATCTGGAAGAACTTTGGACAAAAATTAAAGAGAAGTGGAATGCCCTTTTACCACAGATTAATTCAAAGAATTCCCAAAATATTGCAGGCTGTCAAATTGTGGAGGACAAGGATGGCCTGCTTATGTAATTGGGATCCCACCCTCCATGTTGTTTAATGAATTGAATGGTAAATGATTAAGAAGCAAAAGGTTGCATAATGATGACGAAAACATACTGATATATATATATATATATTAGTGAAAGAATGTAGATTCATTTACATAAATTTACATGAGAAATAATAAAGATATAGATAGTAAGAAAAAGAGTTCATTGAGAAAAGAGTAACGCTACTTGTGGTTGAAGCTGATGGGTTAGTCAGAAGAGTTGGTTGGCATGACCAAGCCAACCAGGAGCGTGCTCTGTCACATCTTGACTTGTTGAGAGTTTAGCAGAAAAAAGGGAGAGATGTGGGAATTGAAATTCCCACAAATTGTAGAAGGGCTATACTACTAAATATTTACAAGTTCATTGTGTTCCTGTAATATTTGTGTTACATTAATGTTCTAAATTTACATTTAAATAACAATTTTCCATTGTGCCGAGTTTCTTTAGGCCTTCTCGATTCAAAGTTATTTTTTTTAAATTGATGTGAAACACTATGACACTTTAATTAAAAGTTACATATGAACAGGTAAAATTATACAGGAATAAAAGTCAAATCAAATGAGGTATAGGTTATTTAAATAGTTATATTCAATTTAACTTAAATTTGTAGTTTAAAAAAAAATGCCAAGTGTGGTCTTTCTTTTTGTCGTCACTATAGATATACAAGGTATGTTCAATAAGTTTCCAGATTTTTTTGGTATGAACACTTTTATTGATACTAAACACGTGAAACTTCAGTCTGCTTCGAAGTAAGCAATTGTTTTTGGAAGGCCCCATGGCAGTTCAGTTGTGTGAGCATCCCAATGACCCCCGTCACAGCCTCTTTCATCTCCTCAATTGTTTCATAACGACAGCCTCTAAGGTTTTCCTAGAGCTTAGGCAATAACCAAAAGCTATATATATATATATATATATATATATATATATATATATATATATATATATATATTATTCCTTAATTGGAATTCATTTTTTGAGATGAGCATTATATGTTAATTTTATTTTTATTTCTCATCTTTATTAGTTAATTAACATATAATTAACATATTAGTTAATTAACATATAATTAACATATTAGTTAATTAACATATAATGCTCAACCAAAAGCTAGAGGGAATAAAGTTTGAACTATAGAGAAAGTGAGGAACTTTGATGCTCATCTTGGTCAAATAGTCTGTGATCTTCTCTGAGCACCCTTGGGACAAACTTTGAGCAAATATTCCACATCCTCAGTTCCTCGCGAATAATTGTGTGTATAGTTCTCACATTGACATCAAGCTGTGCATTTATTGCCTTTATAGATACCCGACGGTCATTATCCATGAAATTCTTTATTTGGCCAATCAACTCCTGTGTTCTGACTTCCTTACTCCTCCTACACCTCTCATCATTCCTCACAGACTCCCTGCTTTCCTTGAATCTCTTATTTACCTCCTTGACTAGACACAAAGTCAAGTGTGGTTTTAAGAAGCCAGCGTACTTAAGCGTACTCTGGCCTACAAAAATGCCTTAGCAGCTCCACAAATATACACATACATAAAAAATACTGCATATACACACAAGTATGAATATACATACGAGAGTCGTTCCAAAAGTAATACATCCTATTTTTCTTTTTTACCTTTTGTGCTTCAGAATTTATTTTTGTACCATTCCCATCATAGTAGCTTTTAAACTTTTTGAGTTTAAAAAAAAAAAAAGGAAGCTTTACTTTTGAAATGACACTCGTATTTTTTCCTTTCTTCATTATTTTGACTGTTAATAAGTGATCGTGCAGAGAAAGCTTCTTTACAACTATTTCTCGTTTGGGAAACACATTAGTGCCGGACTGCTTCTCTGCAATCTGCAACATAGCCATCTTCAAATCCGATGTCAACAAGTACTTGTCATGTAGCGTCCCATAAGAAATCAAACTAGGCATTATATTGCATTGCATTGATCGATTTTGACTCAATCAATCTATCCTATTCACCCGCATCCTCTAATGGCTTTTGGCCTTGGTGAGTTGTGACCGATATTCCAGCATGCCCATCTTGCTAATCCATTTTAAATCTGTCCAGCTCTTTGAATGCATTAATCTCTTTATTTGTCCCAGTCTCTTGATCTTTAATCCAGTCTGTGTTTTCTGTTTGTCTCAGCGCTGACTCAAAAGACAAATCTTTTCCAAATTTTTTTGTTTTTGTTCAACATTTCAAAACTTATTTATATTTCTTGGTGTCAGGCGTCTTTCAAATCTTAAACAACTCTTCTGGCTAAGACAAGAGTTGAATAGAATTAAACTTTTGATAAAGTCGATCTTATGCAGGTTACTAGCAGGTTCACCCGACGTTGCCCAGAATTGAATGATAATCAACGAATGTTTCACACTCGGACATTTTTATTGTTATTGAAATCGATGAAATCAGTGTTTTTCCAATCAAATCGATTGATTGCCTGCTGTAGTTGGGGATTCATCGCAGTGCACCCGGGAGGAAGCTTCACGTGTCTCTCACAGCGACTTTGTTCACAATACAGTCGTCTACCTACAGTTGATTTTATAAAATTATTTTTTATATAATAGCTTGAATTAAAGTTTAATGCAAAAGTCAAGTAACGTACTTCAGTTGTGCTCTAAACAAAAATATTCATTACGAACGCGCCCCTGTCATATCAAAGAATCTACTGTTGATTTTATGTCGGGCCTTCGGGCTAGTGTGGTAATAAAATAAAACTTCTCAACTCAAATGTACTTGTGATGTTAGGCTGTGTAAGGTGTTAACTTTGGTAAAATCACCTGTTCCTTCTTTCATCAGATTGTTTCGATTATCAAGAATTATCGAAAACATTCCAAGACAAACCTATCTATCATCTATCTATATATCTATCATAAAGTACCTTTGTGGGAAATTTCATAAAAATAAGCCCAGCCGTTTTCGAGTCCATAGAGACTGAACACACACACACACACATACAAACACACACATAGACACACATACAGCAGACACAATCAGACATAGACACACACGCACACACACATACACATAGACACACACACACATACACACACACATATAGACACACACACATATAGACACACACACACACATATAGACACACACACACACACACACATATAGACACACACACACACACATACACACACACACACAGACACACACACACACAATTCCTTTTATATAATAGTAAAGAAGTAGAGATGTAAAGAACAAAAAAAAATATCCGTCCCAGAATCGATAAAATTTTCCACACAGAACAGTTTCGCATCACTTTTATCCCTGCTTACAAAAATTTAAATCGATACATAATGACTAGCTGGGAGACCCGACGTTGTCCGGGATCGAATGAGGATCAGCAAACATTCCACTCTTTCATACTTATATTATCAAAATCGATGAAATTACCCATTTTTTTTATCAAATCAATTGATTGCCTAATCTAGTTAGGAACCCCTCTCCCTGCAGTATATTTCTCCGCAATGACCTAGTCCACAATACATGTCTACATTGCACTGTAAAGAATCTACTGGTGATTTTACAAAATTATCTTTAAATAATGGCTTCACTTAAAGTCTAAAAATGCAAAAGTCAAATATCATGCTTCAATTGTGCTTTAAGCATTTCAAACGTCTGTATTATCAAACAATCGACTGTTGATTTTTATGAAATTATTTTTACATAATCACTTAAATTCAAGTTAAACGTACAAAGTCAAGTATCATGGTTCAATTGTGCTCTAAAAAGAAACACTCATTTTGAATGCGCCTCTGTCTTATAAAAGAATCTACAGTTGATTTTATATGGTAGGCCTTTCTGCTTGTGCAGTGATAAAACTTCTCAAATGCGCTTGTGATGTTAGGTTGTATAAAAGTGTCAACTTTATTCAAAATTGGATTACCTTAAATTAAATTGGACTATCTCCTTCAAGCGGATTTTTTTGATTATCGATTTTTGATACTTATCAGACGCATTCTAATACAAAACTTACGTAAGAACACTCCCAGACACACTAAGTACCTTCATGTAAAACTTTTAAATAATCAACCCAGCCGTTTCCAAGTGCATAAGAAACAAATTCACACACACACACACACACACACACACACACACACACACACACACACACACACACACACACACAGTTCTTTTATATAATATTAGAGATATTTAACTTTATGCCTAGAATCCTGATTCTCATTTTAATCAAAATCCATGAAATGATTTTTGATTCTAGAAAATATCTAAAATTTATGAGATTAGTTCCCAAAATAAAGCCTATTTTTTTTTTTTTTTTTTTTTTTTTTAGCTCAAAAAAAAAAAAAGAAGAAATTGAAGAGCTATGAAGACAGGAGTAGTACCATTAAAACGAACAACCTTTTGTGCTCCAGAATGTATTTTTCTACAAAGTTACGACCATTCTCAATGCACTCTTGCCAGGAATTCAATGATGCATCTCTGCTTCTGATGCACGTCTATGACAAGGGTTGCTTTCTTAGAGTCTCACACTGTCAATCTCTGCAGCAGAGAGATGAAGCGTTAAAAACATAAATGCATAAGTTCAGTCAGCATAATAATTTTTTTGAGTAAAAAAATAAAACTAAATAAATAAAAGAGGCTTTACTTTTGAAATTACCCTTGTATAAATATACAGGGTGGGACGATAAAATTCTCGCCTAAAGAAAACAACACTACAACTTTTATTTTAAAACTTTTATTGAAAAAAATCAATTCAGGTAACTTGATTATGTAGTAGCGCTGACATCTATTCAATGTAACCACCTTCAGCCTCAATCACCGCCTCAATATGGATCCAGAACTAAGAGCATGCCTTTTCCACAAGAGCAGGCAGAAGCTTGGCGAATACTCGGCAGATGGTGGCAATCAGGCTAGTTTTGGTGTTGTGAGAGGTCATGTTGGTGATGTTAACGTATGACCAAACCAGCGGGTTAAGGTTAGGAAAGGAGGTGGGTCAGTGAAAGAAGGGCACAAAGTCGTAGTACTCCTTCTAAAGCTAAACCTGGGTCTCTTTGGACTTGTGGGCCAACGTAGAGTCCTGCTATCACACCCAGGGTCTGCCAGCGGCCATCTGATTACACCAGAGGACCACCACACATTTTAGCACATCCAGGTACACATGGTGTTGACTTTAAAGGCGACTTTGAAGATGTGAGGTGGCATGGTGTAGACCTCACTTGAAACCACACCAAAGATCATAACTGTGGCCAGAAACTTTGTTGAGCTGTGCCCTCAAGCGTTGAACCGTCCAGATTTGCATTTTGAGGGTGCTGGCAATGACCCTGTTGTCATAACTTGGATTGGTAGAGAGCATGAGTTGTACAGTGGCGCATCTCCGATCTCGTGTGTTAAATGTTGTGTCGCTTTCAGCCATAGAAGACTCCTATTGCTGTTTGGATTTGTACACGACTGGCCAATTAGTAGATTGTCTGCGACAAAAAAGAAGAAAAGCGATTTTCATCAAACGGAAATGGAATCATGTTGTCTTTTATATGGCGACAATTTTATCGTTCCATTCTGTATATCTGACTTCATAGAGAGAGATTTATTGAATAAATGGGTTCTGTTGCAATCTACGATTTCTTGTGATAAAAAAAAAATAACACATTGGTTCATTCATAAAATATAATGTCATAGTGAGAATGAGGGGGTTGTGTGTGATGATTGGAGGCATAACTCTATAAAGTAGCTCTGTGTACAGCTAGATTAATTAAATAATAATAATAAAAAAAACATTGTTCAAAAGGTGTTGTGAATAAAGGCAAAAGAATTGATCCAAGGTTCCAGCCGCCGCCTTTTGCCCGTTTGATCTTTCCTTTTTAACTCAAAAGATACGAATGGTTAAATCGAACAGAAAGCAAAACCTTTTCTTTCGTGACAAGATTTTCTTGGAACCATTTTGGAAATCGATTTCCTTTTTTTTTTTTTTTTTCCTTTTGCTTAGAAAATCGCCATATTGAACTTTTCCAAGACTTTGCTCTTTTTTTCTTGTTTTTCTTTTTCTTTCCTTTTCTTTTTCTTTTTTCTCATTCATCTTTTTTCTTTTTTTTTCTTTTTTTTCTTTTTTCTATATCCTCTTCCGTTTTCGCCTTCGTTTTTTTTTCTATTTCCTTTATTTTTTCCATTTCTTTTTCCCCTTTTTAATTTGTCTTTTCTCTTTTTATTCCTTTCTTTCTCTTTCGTCTTTTGCTTTTTCTTTCCTCTTCATTTTATATTTCCTTTTTGCTTTACCCTCTCCTGTTTTTTTCCATTTTTTTTTTGTTTTTCTTTCAATTTTTCTTTCCTCATCCTTTCCTTTATTATTCTCTTCTTTTTCCTCTTTTTTATACTGTTTTCCTCCTTTTTCTCTTTTCCTTTCTATTCTTTCTTTCCTCCTTTTTTTTTTTGACCCTCCCTCTCTTCTCCATTTCTTTTACCTTTCTCCCAATCTGTTTTTCTTCTATTCCCTTCCTTTATCTGCCCTCCACTCTCTATTTCCGAGAATTAGTCCAACTTGAACGATTGGTTTTGCTCTGGCCGTGTCATCTTGGACATTCGCTAGTGTCGCTGCTAGTTGCCCTGACAACCGTCATTCTGTAAACTGCTGTCCGAAAGTTGGCCTGCTCTTCGCACTTCTCTGTCGGCGGCATTCCTGTGTTTTTTTTTTTTTTTTTTTTTTTTTAATCATCGCATCGTCATTTCTTTCATCACTCGGACATTCCAGTTTGAAATGGCAAAACGAATGTAACGTTTTAGTGCTAAATATTTGTCTTAAATTATTGTCTTGTCTAATGTAATCTTTTGTTGATTGGAGAAGGACAAACAGGATTTGCAGCAGGTATATTTAAAAAAACAAACAAACGAAAAAAAAAAACAATCAGGATTACCCTGTATTGCCTGGGGCCAAAGTATAACACATTTCTATTAAAACTCTCTCTCTCTCTCTCTCTCTCTCTTTCCTCCTTTCACGTTTTTCTGTCCCTCTCCTCATCTCTCTCCTTCTCCCCATCTCTCTCTCCTTCCATCTACCTTTCTATCTCTTTTTATTTCTCTCCATCCATCTCCCTATCTATCTTTCTTTTTTCTACTCAATTTTCCATCCTCTCCGCACCCTCATTCCTTTCTCTGTACACACACATACGCACACACATAAAGATGCACACACACATTTGTACACACACACATTTGTACACACACACATGCACGCAGATAAACACATGCGCACATACACATAGACACGCACACATATGCACATGTACACACACACACAATTCTCTTTTGTATAGATTCATTAAAGGATGTAATTCCTTGATAAAAATAGTTATTTTCCCTTAGTTAATACATGAAATGTCTCAAAACTCGAATATTTACTGATGTGTTATGTTCCAGTTAAAAGCCAAAGAATGATTAGCTTATTTTCTAAATCCAACGCCAATCAAGAACATAAATTTTGTGGGTATTTGTTTTGTATTTTTCAAGTTTTAGCCTCACACACACACCACTGTTCTTTATATAATAGAAGAATATGATAGAATGGAAGAGGAGGTTGGTGTGAAAAGTAATTGAAAAGAGAATCCGAAATGAAAGGAAGAAAGAATAAACGTGTTAAATTCAAAGGGAGGGGTGTAGGAGAGAGATAGGGGGGAGGCCCGATGGGGGGGGAAGGCTTAAAAGAATCAGATATAGATATGCAGCATAAACTTTTATATACAAAAAGTTAAATAAGGTTTCCCTTTGAAAATGCGAGTGAAAGCCGATATGTATAAATTAAATAAGAGGAGGAAGAGGATGGACATAAGGGAAATGAAAAAAAAAAAACATGAAAGAAAAATAATAGGAGGAGGAGGAAGATGGGGTAGAGGAGAGCATAGATGAAGGAAGAGAAGAGGAGGAAAACAGAGGGGAGATTGTCTAACAAGAGAGAAAATGAGGAGGGGGTGTTGAAAGGCGATAATTAAGGAGTAAAGAGGTGAGGGAAGAGTAGGAGAAATGAGAGGAGGAAAACATGAAGTAGAAATATTGGGGAGTAAGAAATGGGGAATCGATAAACTTTGAGAGAAAGGAATTAATATTTTGCTGAAACAAAAGAAATAAGAACAACGTAAGAATGAACCAAAATCTTATCTGTGTTTTACTTATCAATATTATTTCTTCTCTATTATTTTAATAAAATGGGAACGATTTCCACCCCATAACTTTCGACCCTATAGGAAAACAATAAGGCAGTTTCTATGCAAATATTTTCAACTCCCCATTTCCATCTACCAATGCAATATATTTTTATGCAAAATACACACATTTTGTCATCGTTTAATAAACATAAATTTTCCTTTTTGGCCCACTCTCTCAAATATGTAATCCGACATAGGTTGTAGCAAATATTTTATCCTCTTTACATTTACTCCTTTCACGGAATCTAAAATTAATGAATCTTTTTTTCACAGCCATACCTAGTCACATTCCACGGAAAAATTATTTGCCTTTTTAAATGCAGTCACTTTTAAACATTGTTTGACTAAAAAGCATTTGACAAAAGAAAAAATGAAGTCGTCAGTGATGTGATACTGTGGATCCTAAACACAGAACTGCTAAAGTAGGAAGACCTGTCAAGACGTACACAAAATTATTGATAAAAGACACTGGTTTACAACTTGAAGATTTTCCAAAAACCATGGAAGATAGACTTGTGGTGGGAAAGAGTCAATTTGGTCTAAGCAACCTGCCCAATATGACAATGATGAAAAGTTTGAATTAACAAACGCTCCCTTTTCATTCTTAGTTTAGCAGAATGATGGAATAGCCAACAATTAACAGTTAAAAATTCACATTAACACTACAGACAGTTGTTAGTATAAAATATTCCTGAAGTTATGCAATGAAAATGTTTATGTAAAACTATTTCTCTGATCAGTTGGAAATTTTTCATGGTTGTTACCGTTATCAAAGAGCGTCAGTTATATATATATAAAATTTGGAAAAAATCAAGAGTTGAAATTCCATCAAATTTTTGAACTTGATAAACTTTTCAAAGTAAAAGGTCACAGGTAATATAAAATGCGAGACTTCATTGGCTACAATATACGCAAAGTAGTGGGTTTCTATTTTAAATTCAGGAATCTGCACAGAATTTCGAACAGAACTCTTACAATTCATGGGGGTAGTATGCTCTTGTTCTGTCAGCTATGACTAAGTAGAAGTCTGAAGTAATTTGCAATTGCACTCCCATTCGAAATTCTATATAGATGCCCGTTTGACAAGATGAAGGTCGAAAATCACATCGAGTGAACCGTTGTGAAAATAACACTCAAGATGAGAACAGTAGTTTAAAGAATCCTAAAAATATGAATAAATCAATCCTCATTCTCAAAAATTCAGAAACGTACAAAACAATTCACTGCATTAGTTATGCATAGGAAAAAAATGACACGCATACACACGAGATGTTGTCTTATAAATTAAAAAAGTAATAATTTAATGTACATTTACAAAAAAAAAAAAAAAATTCAAGTAAAGAAACAAAACTTTGTAATTTTTGTAACCTGGTGCAGAGACAAATATTTTATTTCTAAGGGAGATAATTTCTTCAAATAAAGTAAGAGTTGCTGCTTTTTAGATTTTGACGATCAACTTAATATTTCTCGTCCTAGATTTTTTGGTTCAAATGACGTCATTTTGAAAGTAAATTGTAGCAAAGTACATAATTATGATGCCAATAACATCTTATAACAATAATGTATTTTAACTAATGAGAAACAAGGTTTGATTTATTTAATTTATTTGTGGACTATTATCCTTATCTTTATAGTTGTTTTATGACGTTTCGGTGAACTATTCCTCTGGCTCTCGTCAGGTGGTTATCCGCGAGGGGATAGGGATGCTGAGTCTCTTAACTATATCTTAAATAATTACTACCTTCCATAGTTGTTGTCGTCTCACCACGTTTTGGTAAACTAATCCTCTGGCCGGCTTTGTATGTGTAATTATTAATAATTAAATAATATATACAATTCAGTATGAACCTGACAATGGAAGATCAGATAAAAAAAAAATTTGGATTTATAAAACCAAAAAACTCCAACCTTGATCGCCCCTTTGGGGCCCATGGTGCAGTAATTAGAGACATTCAATCTCTACAGTCCCAGGTGAGCATTGTCTGAAGATAGCGGTTTCAATCCTGCCCAAAGCAAGCCAGAGAATTAGTTGACCAAAACGTGGTGAAACAACAACCATGGAAGGCAGTAATTACTGAGAATACAGTTAAGAGATTCAGCATTTCTATCCCGTTACGGTTAACCACCTGACGAAGGCCAGAGGAATAGTTGACTGAAACGTTGTGAAACAACTATAAAGATGAGGATAATAGTTCACAAATAAATAAACGAAATATACAAATTAATCGTCTCAAAGAATTCCAATAATTAAATAATAAATTTTTGATTTGTCAGTTAATTGTTAAATATTGGAAACCTACACCAGTAAGTCGAGATTATGTTAACTAGTTTGAAATTTTGGCAAGGGTTATTTAGTACATGTTAGGACAACCTGGTAGCAAATGGATATAGACCCAGTGCGCCTAGCGTGAGTGAG
Source organism: Euprymna scolopes (assembly GCF_053919585.1). Classification (NCBI taxonomy): domain Eukaryota; kingdom Metazoa; phylum Mollusca; class Cephalopoda; order Sepiida; family Sepiolidae; genus Euprymna; species Euprymna scolopes. The sequence continues at coordinate 9,571,472 of NC_136519.1, forward strand.
ACGAGAAGGGTCAATAATTTTCCCCACTCTTTATCTATGCCTAAATCCAAATGTAGATTTCATGAGCAAAGCTTCTTTCTTAGAACTGCACGCCAGTGAAACTCTCTGCCGCTTGCCTGTTTCCCACCTAACTACAATTTGGACATGTTCAAGTCCAACATAAACAAACTCCTGACAAACCGCTCTCTTAAGACATTCTATTAAAACCCCCAATACTAATGATTACTACAATACTATCTCATTGATTACTGTACACGCAATAACCCTTATCCCTGAGTGGCCTTCGGGCCTTGATAAATGGTGACCCCCATGTAAAAAAAAAAAAAAAAAAAAAAGTGTTAACTCCTTAGAAAAAAGACGTTAGAAGCAGGTGTCGAATTATTAGATAGAAACTAGATGTACCCAGCGTTGCCTGGTAGTAAACGTAACGTTATATTCCTTAAAAATGACGTAAAAAAAAAAAACGTAAAAAAAACCTGAGACATGTGCATGCAAGTATTATGTTTTTTTTTCTTCGTGTAAAAAAAAAGAAAAATACTCTAGCTGAGATCGAAACCAAAACGTAAAGACAGTGAATCAAGTATGATAGCAATTAGTCCAACTGAACACGATTTCCAAAAGATGTTTTCAAACCTTCTTATTCTTAACATAATGTGGATGATTAGCGCATGCGCAATCATGAAACAGTTAGCAAACAGATAAAAATCTGACAGCCTCCACGTACCGATTTCTCAATTTTGATCCCTTAGCAGCCCTTTTTTCCAGATGAAAATGGATTAAAGTTTTCGACATGTCTGAATACTCTATATACCAAATTTCAAGTTTATAGATCGCAAATTATTTGAATATATAGGTTGAGAAGTGTCCTCACACACGCACACACATTCTCACTGTTATAGATATACTAGCAGATGTACTTGCCTTGTATTAAACGTAACGTTAAAATCCTTTAAAAATTGAAGTAAAAAAAAAAAAAAAGGCGGAAAGAAATTGAGATACACATGCGAATATTGTTTTTTCTAAACAATTCACTTGCCAGTAAAAATAAACTACTCGAGCTGACATAGAAACCAATAACTGAAGACAGTGAGTCAATTACGATAACCATTAGTTCAGCTTGCCATGAAATGCTATGGTATGGTCACTTAACAAAATGGATGAAAATGTTGGGGTTAGCGAATGTAGAGTAATTGAGGTAACAGATTCAGTTCATAGGAGAAGACCAAGGAAAACATGAGGAAGCGATAAGGATAGACGAGAGAAAGAGGGATAAATAAAGACTTGGCCAGAGATAGGTTAGTTTTGAAATCAATTTCTGAAAGCAGTTCAACACATGTCAGCATGTAAAATGAAGGTTAAAGAGATAGTGATTATGATGGTTCATCTGATGTAACCACCAGCCTTCTCCAGGTACATCTCAGAGTTTCTGAGTTTGAATGAAGCGCCTGAAGAAGGTCGGAGGTTAGATCAGCTGAAACGTTTTACAAAATAACAACCAAGATGAGAAATGTTAAGAATCCAAAGTTTCCTCTTTTTTTTTTCATTTCATTTTTTTATGAGTATTTTATTTTTGTTTTTTTTCTTCAATTCTTTTTTTGTTTTTTTTCTTCAATTCTTTTTTTGTTTTTTTTCTTCAATTCTTTTTCTGTTTTTTTTTTTCTTCAATTCTTTTTCTGTTTTTTTTTTTCTTCAATTCTTTTTCTGTTTTTTTTTTCTTCAATTCTTTTTCTGTTTTTTTTTTCTTCAATTCTTTTTTTGTTTTTTTTCTTCAATTCTTTTTGTTTTCGTTTTTTTCTTCTATTTTTTTTCGTTTTTTTTCTTCTATCATTTTTTTTTCGTTTTTTTTCTTCTATTATTTTTTTTTCGTTTTTTTTCTTCTATCATTTTTTTTTCGTTTTTTTTCTTCTATCATTTTTTTTTCGTTTTTTTTCTTCTATCATTTTTTTTTCGTTTTTTTTCTTCTATCATTTTTTTTTCGTTTTTTTTCTTCTATCATTTTTTTTTCGTTTTTTTTCTTCTATCATTTTTTTTTCGTTTTTTTTCTTCTATCATTTTTTTTTCGTTTTTTTTCTTCTATCATTTTTTTTTCGTTTTTTTTCTTCTATCATTTTTTTTTCGTTTTTTTTCTTCTATCATTTTTTTTTCGTTTTTTTTCTTCTATCATTTTTTTTTCGTTTTTTTTCTTCTATCATTTTTTTTTCGTTTTTTTTTCTTCTATCATTTTTTTTCGTTTTTTTTCTTCTATCATTTTTTTTTCGTTTTTTTTCTTCTATCATTTTTTTTTCGTTTTTTTTCTTCTATCATTTTTTTTTCGTTTTTTTTCTTCTATCATTTTTTTTTCGTTTTTTTTCTTCTATCATTTTTTTTTCGTTTTTTTTCTTCTATCATTTTTTTTTCGTTTTTTTTCTTCTATCATTTTTTTTTCGTTTTTTTTCTTCTATTATTTTTTCCTTTTTCTTCAGTTATTTTTTTTCTTTTTTTTTGTACTCTCGAGTCATAATGGAAACATTACGTTTCACTCGCGGCTGTTCTACAGTTTCTTTCATAAAAATTCAATCAATTTGGTCACATGTGTATTGAAAGCCGATGTAATGTTAATATGTAGTGGACTTCTGCAGTCAGGATCAACAAATTTGTAGATGGAAAGACAATATCGGGTTTGTTTTACTATACACATAGATTCGAAAAAGTGGTAAAAAATCAAATATTTAACAAATGTTATCAAAGGCAAGATAGGTTACTCCTTTACCTATCTGCAAAAGTTTTTAGTGGTTTTACTCTAAAACGTGGAATCGGTTCAAAAATCATACAGTGTTTATTGATATATTTGAAAAGAAAAATGGCGGCGTGCTCGCTGTTGAATACGGTAAGTTTGGGAAAATGAGTTCAAACTAAATAATTATACAAAATACTGTTAGAAACTCGCTCAATATATATTATCATGACATAAGCAGACATATATTCGATGAGCATCCCTTACTAGGTGACGAAGTCTATTTTGAACTCTGTCAAGGCAGGATAAGCTCCATCCTTGGGACTTATACAGGTAGAGAATTGCATTAGCAGTGAGATATCTACTGGTGTGATAGAACGACCCCACCATTTTTTCCAGCAAAAAAAATGAATGTTCTTTCTGGGAAAGAATCTTTGTTCATCGAATCTATGTTTAGATTTAGACACGGATACAGAGTTGGGGAAATCGTTTATAGTGGTTGTAGCTAGTCAGGTGTTTTTTTGTGAAAGTTTTGTAAGCGAGGAACCATAGATTAGAGTTCCCCGTAGATTCAAGCCGCCGAGCACTTGCCATGTAAATAACGATACAATAGAGACAGGCTCGCAACGTCTCTTCTGTGGGAAAGGGGTGGCAAGGAAGAGAAAGAGTATCACCTATTAGGTTTCCAAGCAGGTTTTGAATTCTATCAAAGCAGATAAAGCGTGCCGAGCAGCTCCTGCCCAGATGTGATAACAGCACTCCATTTTAGGGCATACCTTGCTTTTATACAGATAGAGGATTGCATCGATAGTGAGATACCTGCTGGAGAGGTAGAATGATCCAACTATTTTTCCAGCAATCTGTGCAACAGATTTGATGTAAAGACCAAATTTATAAATACAAAGAAAACAGTCAGTAGAAAGAGTTCTACAAGTTTGCTGTTCTTAGAAAGAAGCTACTGGAATAGAAAGCTGAGGTTTCAAAACAGCGAATTGATGGAGACCACTAGACCAACGAGTCAAATGAGCTGGAACAAAGGAAGCAGGGAATAGATCAGACAATTCTGAAGAACACATGCCATAATAGTATTTATAAAAAAGACTGAGACTAGCAACATCACGTCTGTGAGAGAGAAAGAGGTTGCAGTGAAGAAGAAAGGAGGGGGAGGCAATCAAATTACAGAATACATCGAGAATGATTGAAATCTTAATGTTTAGCTTCTGTCACATGGAAACCCATTGTTTTTTTTACCACATGAATACAATATTACGCTAACAAGAATTGTTGCATTTGGGCTGGAACATCTACCACGAATCTCTCAGACAGGATCAAAGAAAGAGCCTAAAATCTAATAGGTCCAGCACTATCAGCCAAGATACAACCTTTTAAATAGGAAGCTGCATTGCAATGAGGTATCATAAGAAGAAATTGAGAGACCACTGAGTCAGATCTATACCATTGTGATCGAATGCAACCAAACTTTGGATTAGAAGAAAAGCTATACAAATATTCTGCATCGATGCAAATCTTCAATTGATGACGACGACGACGACAACAATGCGATGAGAAAATAAAAGTGCGATAATTTCATCAAATCGCATTTCGTGGAAAGTGCTTGTAAAACCTGCAACATTGCAGTGAAGGTGCAGGGGTTGGAGTTTGGTAACTGGGCGCACGTATGGAAGCGGTACCACCCCTCTGTATGTTTTTTTTTTTTTTTCATTTTCGTCTTTTTTCAACGGATTATTTTTGTATCATGACGGGTACGTACATAATAAAGACTTGTCTGCATTTTCTTTACTTAAAATCTTTCGTTATAAATATATGTTCAAATAATCACCTAAATTTTATGTTTCTAAGCAACAAAAAATATTATGCAATTATTTTTATTAAAGTACAGTTTGACCAAGTTTACACGCCACCTGTTCTGTCTTCAATCCTTCTAGACTGAGACAATTTTTTTTTTTTTTTGGTCTCAATCTAGAGTTTAACTTTTAAGGGTAGCTGGATTTTACCCACATTAAAAGCCGAACTGGCTTTTAAACTTGCCCTCGTGAGGAATAAAGTTGTCCTCGTGGGGAATAAAGTTGCCTTCGTGGGGAATAAAGTTGTCCTCGTGAGGAATAAAGTTGTCCTCGTGAGGAATAAAGTTGTCCTCGTGAGGAATAAAGTTGTCCTCGTGGGGAATAAAGTTGCCTTTGTGAGGAATAAAGTTGTCCTCGTGAGGAATAAAGTTGTCCTCGTGGGGAATAAAGTTGCCTTCGTGGGGAATAAAGTTGTTCTCGTGGGGAATAAAGTTGCCTTCGTGAGGAATGAAGTTGTCCTCGTGGGGAATGAAGTTGTCCTCGTGAGGAATGAAGTTGCCTTCGTGGGGAATGAAGTTGCCTTCGTGGGGAATAAAGTTGCCTTCGTGGGGAATGAAGTTGCCTTCGTGGGGAATAAAGTTGCCTTCGTGGGGAATAAAGTTGCCTTCGTGGGGAATAAAGTTGCCTTCGTGGGGAATAAAGTTGCCTTCGTGGGGAATAAAGTTGCCTTCGTGAGGAATAAAGTTGTCCTCGTGAGGAATAAAGTTGTCCTCGTGAGGAATAAAGTTGTCCTCGTGAGGAATAAAGTTGTCCTCGTGGGGAATAAAGTTGCCTTTGTGAGGAATAAAGTTGTCCTCGTGAGGAATAAAGTTGCCTTCATGGGGAATAAAGTTGTCTTCGTGAGGAATAAAGTTGCCTTCGTTGGAAATAAAGTTGCCTTCGTGGGGAATAAAGTTGCCTTCGTGGGGAATGAAGTAAATAGTAAATTAGTCACATGCTGACCTCATGAAAACACAAATCGATCCGGTTCTCATCTACTTGTTGTCTCCCTGTTTCTATTTTCGTTTTTTTATCAGCCACATACCCTTGTTCAGAATTCGTAATAGTGGGCCGACATCAGTGGACGTATGAAAGTAGAAACAAGAAGACAAAAGTACATGAGAACAGTTTTTTTGTTTTTTTTTTTTTTACTTTGTTACTAAATTTAAAAAGCTATATATTTTTTTTTATATAGTATTTTCAAGTTAAATTCAATTTTTACGATATTTTTGTTTATTAAATTATTATATAACTAGCATTCATCCCGGCGTTGCTCGGGTGTTTGAAGGTGCATGTTGAGCAAAAAAAAAAAAAAAAAAAAAAAGTGGTAGTAGGAAGACAGGCTCGAATCCGTACCGTGAATTTTCGACCCAAACTGATGCCTTATCTCTGAATACCCTTTATGTAAAATTTCAAATGTTTAGACAAGAAATTATCTGAGTAATTTGGTAGAGACCGCAGAGGTCAAATATTTTAAAACTTTGACCCCTATTATGACCCCTTAACATTTATTGTTTTGAGCTCAAATCAAGTTAAGTTAGATCCATGTCCAAGGAACCTATATCTAAAATTTCAAGTGTTTATACCCAAAATTGGCGGAGGAGTTTGGTAGAGTTCTCAAAAGTCAAATCGTTGAACTTTGACCCCTTAACGGCCAAATTTATGGCCGAAAACTGGTTACAAAGATTTTCCCAAATCTCACTACCATGTATATCAAATTTCGAGTCTGTAGACTGAAAATTGACAGTTATTGTGTAAGGAAATGTACACAGACAGACACTTTTACTTTTATAGATATATAGATTTGCTAAAATAACTTTAAAAATTTTGTAATCAAGTAAAAAAAAAAAAATGGAATTTTTACTTGGTTAAATTATTCAAGATAAGAAAAATGATTTTTGTTTTTAATTATTTTTCCTGTACAATAATTTATACCAGTTTGAAATAGGTTAAACTTAAACAAAAAAAAACATTGTTAATCATCGTTTTGATTAAAAAAAAAAAAAAAAATCCACTGATGCCGGCCCACTACTACGAATACGGAAAAGGATCATGTGAGCAAGCAAAAAAGGAAAGTAGAAACAGAAAAAAACAAGTATATGAGAACTATTGATCCACCTAGCCTATAAAGAATCCTAAATTTAACATGCCTGGATTAAAAAGTTCCCTTTAGTCTATTAGCTATGAGTAAAGTGTAGTATCTGTTATGTTACATTTCGTCTTTTCTATTCTTAGTCACCAAAAAAGCAATCTTTCTCAACGAAAGTAATTTTTGTTTTTGTCCCAATCCAAATTGCCACTTTTTAAGGATCTTGATTTTTCATACATTAAAATCCAATCTTGTGTCTAACTCTCCCCTTGACAGGAGGCAAGTGAAATAGTTTCACTGTCACTAGTTTCACTGATCCTGTTCGATATTACAGTCAGCATGTCAGCGGTTGATCTTGTAGGACGAAATCCATTTCGTTCGTCGCTGAGTAAATTCTTTTATTGAGCTGGTCGGCAACTTCTTGAATTATCACAGGTGCAAGCAATATCGCCAACAGCCATTTCATTAACCCTTATACGCAATCGCCGCCAGACATTGATAAGCAAGGACTCGTTAGTATAAAAAAATCTATCTATTAATTTAGTTTTTACTTTTATATTCACCAAAAAAAATGTACATACTCCCTCTTATTATTTCTTCCACACACAAATTTGCATACTCCTTTTATCACTCTTTTCCTCTACACACTTCTACATAATTCCTACTCTCTCTCTCTCTCTCTCTCTCTCTCTCTCTCTCTCTCTCTCTCTCTCTCTCTCTCTCTCTCTCTCACTCTCTCTGCTGGCACCTAAATTTACACACTTCCTCTTTATTTAGTCCATACAAATCAACGTACTCCTCATTTCCCTGTTTTACTCATATGAAAATTTGCATACTCCTGTTCTGTTCCAAATCTACGTAAACTTTCTTTCTCCGCTATCCACATAGTTAATACTTCAATTAAAGCCATAAAAAAAACAATATACATACACACATTACCACTCACATGTATAAATGTACACACACACACACGCACTACAATGCATATGCATAAATATGCATATGCACGCAACTATCCACGTGCACAAATGTACATACATACGCTACCACACGTGCGTATAAATATACATACACATGCTAGTACAAATGCACATACACACGTGACCAACCATTTGCATAAGTATACATACATACGCTACCACCTACGTGCATATATGTACGTAGACTCATTACCACCCACGGGCATAAATATACATACACACGTTAGCACCCACGTGCATAAATATGCATACACACGTTACGACCCACGTGCATAAATATGCATACACACGTTACGACCCACGTGCATAAATATGCATACACACGTTACGACCCACGTGCATAAATATGCATACACACGTTACGACCCACGTGCATAAATATGCATACACACGTTACGACCCACGTGCATAAATATGCATACACACGTTACGACCCACGTGCATAAATATGCATACACACGTTACGACCCACGTGCATAAATATGCATACACACGTTACGACCCACGTGCATAAATATGCATGCACACGTTACGACCCACGTGCATAAATATGCATGCACACATTACGACCCACGTGCATAAATATGCATACACACGTTACGACCCACGTGCATAAATATGCATACACACGTTACGACCCACGTGCATAAATATGCATACACACGTTACCACCCACGTACATAAATCCACGTACACACGTTTCCAGCCACATGCATAAATGTACATACGTTACCACCCACATTCATAAATGGGTATACATGCGTTACCACCCACATGCATAAATGTACATACATACGTTACCCACACTTTCATAAATGTACATAAATACGCTACCATATGCATAAATCTACACACACATTATCAACGTTATCAACCAGTGCAACCACATGCATAAATGTATATACGCACACTACCACTCTAGCGTACATATGTCACCTCTCACACACATAAATGTATATACACTCGTGTATACTCTCTAGAAATTTAGAAAAGATATGTCTTAAATCCTTTCTTTCTCCTTCATAACAGCTCTAACTGCGTTTTGTTCTTACCTTCCTTCCTTTGTTCCTTTCCCGCCAATCAACGTGCCAGGCATTTCTTTCCCTATATTTAAAAAAAAAAAAAAAAAAAAAAAAAACATCTGTCGCCAATAACCTGTTGTCGGTCAAAGGTCAGGGTTGATTATTGACACCAACATTCCCACCCGCAGCCTATCTCCCCGATGTCGAAAATAAAAGGTCCAAAAATAACAAGCTAGGTAGGCATCAACTTTCATGATAACATGTCGTTACGCGAGGCGAAGGAGTATCCTTCCCTTTCTCAACCCGAGTTAGAATTAGACTTCGGATCCTTTTTACAAACTTAATAAAAAAACGAATAAAATAATTCAGTCGTCATCACGGAACAGGTAGGTAGGTTGACTTTTATTTACAGTCTTTTGTCTCAACTCATTTTTCTTTCGCCTCAATTGTACGCCGCTTTTTTTTTTTTTTTTTTATCTATACGAAATCAGCTCTGAACTTCAACGTGGATGTTTTTAATATGTATAATCTATATATTAATCCCATAGTATCCAGGGACGTGCAGGGGGAGTGCTACTGCTTCGAGTTACCCAAGCACCTGCCCCTTTTTACCCCTGTTTTAAAAGTGTCTTGTTTCATAGTAATGTATTAGAGGCCTGTGCTTCTTACTATTTTTCTGCGTTTTTTTTTTTTTTTTTTTTTTTTTTCAGTTGAGCACCCTGCCCTGTAAAAAGTTCCCTGCACCTCACTGGTAGTACCTTTAACATACGTACGTGTGTCACGGTTTCTAGATTAGAAATTATTCGATCGGAAGATCCTATTTATTAAAACGGAGGATAAAAGATAACATACTACAAAAATTATATTAGTATATAGATACGATAATTTAATGTTTGTAGTAAGTTATCACTAAGGTTGTGACAACAGCATATTCTTTTCATTGTTTTTATACTCTTGAGTATATATCTTATGTTTTTATATAGACTGATATGTGGTTCTCGGTTGTATTGACTGTGTTTTACCATGTCGGATATATACTTGAGTCAAAAGAATGAAAAAAATATTCTGTTCTCACAGCCCTAGTTATCACCTTCTATACTTCTTTTTAACAAATAGGATCTCCTGATCACCGAAGACGCAGTGTATAATAATAATAATAATAATAATAATAATAATAAATAAATCAATAAATTTAAATTTAAAAAAATGATGTTACTTTTGAGCCGTTCGTGAAACTAAAATATATTCTTGGTTTTCTGGCTAAAATCCAAGAGTAGTATCTGTTCTGTCTAAAGATGGTATAATGATATCGTGGGGTTTCCATTCGCAGAGGGCGTCCATACAATAGAAATCAGTCTCTTGTAAATATATTGGAGATAAACTGTAATAACCAAATATATTCTGACACTACATTAACCAGATTACTTAAATACTTTTACAGTTTTAACAAAAGGGCTACAATAATATCGCAGGGTCTCCATTCCCACTGAACATCCACAGAATGCCCAGCAACAATATATTACATATGAAAGATGCTGCTGTTGAATTTCCACAGGTCCCGCTCGTTGGTATTATTGTAGATTGACACCCTCGTCTACCCTCCTCCCAATGAGATTCTATCTTTTTAGGCGATTATGTTTGAACAACCTTAAAAACGTGCCCCCCCTCCTTCCCTCAATTATTTTAGAATTTCGTTTGGGGAATCACTTTTGCATATACTTTTAACATAAAATAACCCCACTTTTCTGGGCTATTCTAGTCTTTAGGACAGTCAACTACCCAGATACTTTCCGGTCCTGGATATGACCTTAAACTATATCCAGTGGTGAGGCCCCAGCTTGCTGGCTTTGGGGAGTGTGGAGCCATCCTTTAATTACCATTGCTCCCAGGTCCACTCTGACCCGGAGTGGTAGAACCTGTTAGGGTCCCAACTATGGGTTAAATAGAAACTGATTTGAAAACAACAAATATATTCTATTAAAAAATTTTCTTCAAAATCTTTGGATTCGGCATTAAATAACCTGAAAGGGGTTTATATGCCGTAAAACAAAAACAACCAACCAACCAGATACTTTCCTATGTGAGTTTTTGTTTGGTAGAGGGTGTGTACGTTTTAGGCAATTTTTCCATTCTAACTTAGAGTTAACGATGAAAAAGAATTTTGGTTTACAACCCAAACAATTTAGAATGGCCCGGAGGATTATTTTCATTAAATTTATGTATATATATATATATATGAATTCTAAACTAATTTTTTCTAACGCCAAGTTTTCAGGGTGGTTACACGTAAGCACCTAAATAAAAAAAAGTAGATTTTTTTATGGGGTGATATAACTGAAGGTGTTATACAAACTTATCTGCCACAGCTGGAGTAGGTGTGGCACAGCTGGAGTAGGTGTTCGTATCAATCAGTAATACCTAACAGTTAGTTTGTTTCTGTCGGATTGGGATATTGTTCACCTCAGGTTTACCCTCTCTTTTTGAGAAGGGATTAATTTATTGCTAATCGCGGTACCCCAACCAGGAATAGGATTGTTCAACCTGCATATGTTTTATGTACTAATCATAGTGCGATGGCTTTTCAAAACTACACCTGATCTTAAATTCTTGAAGAGGAGATACATAAAATAAACACAAATCAAATATGAACTCTAACATATATGGTTTTATTATTTATATTAGTGTTGAGACGTTTAGTTGGAATCGGGAATCTGAAAACTCGGAACTTTTGGGGTATCGGAATCGAAAAAAATTTATGTCTATTTTCCAATGCCCAAAACGATTCCTTTATTTATCTTTGATTGATTTGATTTTGTATAAAACAAAATTACACTGTTGATAGTAATGATAAAATAAATAGTTATTGATTTTAAATTAATGCTAACATCTATAGATCACCTCCACCCCACTACGTTTGAGAAAATATCTGCGCATTCAAAATATATATATATATTTTTTTAAATTTTTTTTTTACGGTAATTGGTGGGAAAATAACTTTATAGTTAAATATTTAGAGATTTATAAAGAATATTCACTCATTGTAATCAACACTAAGTCAGGAAAGACAGGAAGTAGACGATGACCGTAAATTTCGCATCCCCTGATGAATAAGGTTCCGAATTATTGTTTGCTTAGTTGAAAAAAAAAAAAAAAATATATATATATGCAATACATTTATTATATTTAAAGTTAATACTGAAAAGAAACAAATTAGCATTCGGAACTTTTTTCCTAAAGGGGCGCAAAATTGACTGTCACCGTCCACTTCCTGTCCTTCCTTACTTAGTGCTGATTACAACGAGTGAATATGCATCGAAATATGTCAATTCAAAATACAAAATTACGGGAAAACTTATAGATATATTTGCTTATCAATTGAAAATGTTAGTGTATACAAGAAGGGAGATAATTGAGTGCTTCTGCATCGTTGTGTAAGTATAGAACATTTTTGTCTTCAATATAAGAGAGTGACATGAAAAAGGGATATAATTCAAACTTTTTCTTTAGGAGATCGGGAGGGGGAGGTGACAACTGGCCTGGGAAGTATTTTCGCACAAATTTCAGAATTGTATCCAGTGTAAACCTTTTTTCACATATTTGATTAAACTTTACTTCATTTCAATTATACGCACAGACACACACACAACTATATAAATAAAGCAGTAGATGTACGTATGTGTGTAAATATTTAACCGATAAACTATTAAACTACTGGTCACATAACACTGAAATTAACAGGAAATAGAAATCGTACATCAAGGATGATTTATAACGAGTAAACTTTTTGTTTGGATCGATGAATACCGCATACAGAAATATGTCAGCAAGTTGCAATGTAAAATGTTTATTTCAACTTGCCGACATAGTTTTACCACTTTCTATGCATGCCCAAATTCAATTAATTTCTTCATCTTATTGAATATTTAGTTACCTATCTCTCTACTTGTTGTTCGGTGCTATTTGTAAGTTTATTACAGTAGTTTCATAATATTAACAATAATGATTAATTCAATAGTGTATTTCTGTAGTCACAGTGGTGATGGGGCAATCAGTTTTTCTTTTCTCTTATTTTAATCGTTGTAGATTTCTTCTTCATCATGATGATGATGATGATAATTATCATGATCTAAACTCTCGTAATCTATATAAATAAAACAATAGATGTATGTATATATGTGTATGTGAAAATATTTAACCGATAAACTCTTAAACTACTGGTCACATAACACTGAAATAAACAGGAAATAGTAATCGTACACCAACAATGATTTATAACTGTGGCAAAAGCTGTGAAAATGAGGGCTTACCGTTCAAACGACCTAGGTGTGCGTGTGTGCTTTGTCATTGCTGCGAAGCTAGGATAGGAAAAGAATTCCAAGATGGCTCCGACGGCGTTTTGTAATGGTATGATCTCGGAAACTCTCACAAAATCTTGTGCATATATACAAATTAGTTGGTCTTCGACAACTATAAATTCAGGTCGTTTTGGAAGGCAAGGGCGAGGAAAGAACGGCCGATTGGTAATTGTGTACGCTGGATCGTGTTGGTGGCGTGTCACCGTGTCTGTGTGTGTACTGATCGAACCGCTTTCCTGTCCCTTGCACATTGGACTTTTAATTGGTTTACATTGGACTTCAACTTCAATAACGACTAAAATCTTTGTTTGGATGAATGAATAATGCATGCAGAAATATCTTGGCAAGTTGAAATGCAAAATGCTAATTTTAACTTGCCAACATATTTTTATTAGTTTTATGCATGTGCAAATTCAATCATATCTTGAGGTGGTTAAATTTTAAATATTTCTTATCTATCTGTTGGGTTAGCTCAAATGGTAGGTGCAGAAAATTGAAGTCTGAGTAAGCTTTGGAAGCTTTCTTGAACTAAGAACATCGCAGGGACTTTATTCGCATTGGCCATGATTATAAAAAGGAGGGAAAGTTTTTGAATAATGCTCAAGGGAAGTAATTTACTTTCGGAGAGTGCATATAGATAAAGGAGAGTTCTCTTTTTCGGCACATTCCCCACTACTCGGGGAAAATCCGAGATTGTATGGTTGTTGTAGAAAAGAAGAGTTAAACGGAATCTCAGGAATAGGTTTTTGCTTAAATTGAAAGAAAACAAAACAAAAAATTCCAAGCTGGTAGTTTTCAGTTAAATACTGAGGACTTCAAATTCTTGTTGCGTGTTGGAGATTTTGCACATCAGGTTGCACAGGTTTAGACAAAACAAACTTTAATACTATTCTCTCTTAACAAATGGTTTCCTTCACAAAACAATATTATTAATAAATATTATCAATCCCAAATCTACCAACTGAAGCCATTTTTCTTTTTAAGTTGCCTCATTGCCCAAACAAATGGAATCAGCAAGGTAATCGAGAATTGCCCTGGATTGTTCGCATAATAAAAACTCTAACTTAGCTCTATTTTAACCGTTATTAATGTAAAATTCCACCACCACAGTTGATTGGTTGGGTCACGTATGTTATTGCAGTTTATTCATGTATTTATTGCTGTGTTTTGTATTATGATCCTGCTGACACACTGATTCTTATTAGAGAAGTTAAGCAACAATGAGCCTGACCAATATTAGATGGGTGACCATTTGGGAATGCTAGGCGCTGTATGTATTGTGCTGGGACGTAGAAATTTCCAGGTTTGTATCCGAGGGTACATGGAAAACCACTGAGAGAGAGATGTGCATCCTTAGTTTTTGTTAAAACATGCACCTAGGAGAACGAAAACTCTGACATAAAAGCTGAGGTCTAATGTCTGCTCTGTCTGTGGCAATCAACTGCACCGACTAAGATTAGTAATCGTTCCAAAAAGTTTGCATGGTCCTATGCACAGCCTTCACCACCATAAACAAGCCATCTGTGTGGAGTTCAGACATCTTAGCTGCCTGAACCCCATATGTCACGATCAACAGTTAAAAAAAAATGCAATGTTTTATCAACACACGAAATTAAGCTTTTTCTATTAAAAAAAAAACAAAAAAAAAATTGCAACAGTAGTTTCACTAAAATGATTGTAATTGGTAAATTTATAATTTGATTGGGCTCAAATTTTAACACGCGCCATTTGAAGGCTAGTACTTTATAAAAATTATATTGTTTTATTAGTGCCACCATCTGTATTTCAGTCCCAGGATTTATAGTGTTATTTAATTTAGTATTATGAGAAGAGGACTGACTCTCTACTTTATATGAAATGCACCCATAAGTTAAAAAAACATAAAAAAAGACTACTCGTAATTTTTTTTGTTCTGGAATTTGTAAACAGATATTAGGCATAAATGTGAGTTATGGTGGTTGATTTTCTCTTTATTTTTGGTTGCAAAGCAAGTAGGACACATCTTCTGAAAATAAATGTTATAAAACTTACCCCTTAGTTATTGCTATACTGTTTTGTCACCTTCTCCAACCCAGGGAAACGTTGGGTTCCGATCTGGGAGCAGGAGTGCACAGAAAATCCTCATAATCAGGCTATTCAGGGTATGTGCTTTCTTTTTTTTTTTTTTTTTTTTTTTTTACACAGTGGTCACCACTTATCAAGGCCCGGAAGCCACTCGGGGATAAGGGTTATTGCAAGTACATTACGTTAGTGTGAAGATTTGATAAAGTGTTTACTTAAGGGGGCGGTTCATTAGGAATTTGTTAACGTTGGACTTGAACACATCCAAGTTGTAGTCAGGTGGGAAGCAGGCAGACAGAACAGTTCCACAGGCGTGCAGTTCTAAGAAAGAAGCTTTGTTCATGGAATCCACGTTTTGATTTAGGCACAGATAAAGAGTGGGGGAAATTTTTCACAGTGGATTCAGCTAGACGGGTGTTTTTCGTGAAAGATTGGCGAGGGGGGGGGGGGACCAGAGATTGGAGTTCAGACGAGCACCTGCCATGGAAATAACGATAAAACAAGGATAGGCTCGCAACGTCTCTTCTGTGGGAGAGAGGTTGCAGAGTAGAGAAAAGGGCATCCCCCACTAAGCCACAAAGTCTATTTTGTACTCTGTCAAGGCAGGATAGGCTGTTTTTAGCAGTTCCTGCCCAGATATGGCAGCAGTATTCCATCAAAATGATAATAATTACAAGTCACGTATAAGCAAGAAACACACACACACACACACACACACATGCAAAGTGGTCATAAGAAAAGGGAAAATGCTCAATAACTATAAAGTTTAAAACACAAATTCTCGCTTTTGCATTATTTAAAATTGTCATTATAGTAATAATCTTTCTAACTGGAACTATATTTTTCTTTTTAACCAACTGCAGCTGAAAATATTTTATCATTGTAAAAATAAAAAAAGTTAGTCAGAATCAAATATCGATGGATCAGATACAATGTTCTTTACCTCTGAATTCTAAAATCCGACAAGATAATGTTGTATATTATATCGGCATATTAAATTTTTCTGTTATAAATTCTGATTTGATTGAAAAATTGAACGTGTTTGCACTGATGCCGTGGCTGAAGTTCAGAATTGAAAATGGTTCCATTTTAATTTTGTCCGTCAAATTGATTCTCTCAATTCCTCATGCTTAATTTCATCCTTGACGCTATTCTCCTGATTGAGCCCTAAAAAAAATCAATATTAGGAAGACAAAATCGATTTCATACACTTTCCCCTCTCTTTCATTTTAGAGATTATTTTTATGCAAAAATGTTAATGTGAAATATGAACCATTAAATACTTTTTAATTGTTATATATATATATATATATATATATATATATATATATATATCTATACGTTTTATTTTTATTACCGCATCTTTCTGTTAAGTTACATTATTGTTTCAGCTACCCGAACGGCCGGGTAGCTGAAACAATAATGTAACTTAACAGAAAGATGCGGTAATAAAAAATAAAACGTATATTTGCTCTACAACAGTATTGAGCACTTTCTTCAGTTTTTATTAATTACCATTTCCACTAAATTATATATATATATATATATATATGAGAGAGAGAGAGAAATGCATCTATATATCTCTAAGAGGCTTCGTCTATTACTCTATCATGTCTCTGTATGTAATAGAATTTACTTTGGTCTGTCACACCCATGCTTCAAATAGCATTTCTTTGGTGTGTAATATTTTCTATTGATTTGAAAGCTTTTTGATTTACCATGCTTAATTTCGAAATAGCATTTTCTTTAGTCTGTCTTGCTGAATTTCAAAATGGCATTTTTTTTTTTTAGTTTGTCATGTTTAATTTCGAAATGGTAATGTTATTTAGTTTGTTATGTTTAATTTTGAAATGGTAATTTTATTTAGTTTGTCATGTTTAATTTTGAAATGGTAATGTTATTTAGTTTGTCATGTTTAATTTTGAAATGGTAATGTTATTTAGTTTGTCATGTTTAATTTTGAAATGGTAATGTTATTTAGTTTGTCATGTTTAATTTTGAAATGGTAATGTTATTTAGTTTGTCATGTTTAATTTCGAAATATCAGCTTCTTTAGTTTGTTATTCTCAATTTTGAAACAGCAATTTCATCACTAAATCTAAAAACTGAATCGATACATCTGAAGAATATCCGTTTGTGTTCATTTCTTGAATTGAAAATGTCTTTGAGCGGACAATGTAATGAACCGCATGACAGACAATCAGGCGCAGATACTGACAGACTTATGAACCAAGTAACAGACAACACAATAAATTGATGGACAATGCAATTAATCGTCTAACTGTAGAAAATGTGAATAGAAAATACAAATCATTGAAAAGTTAGAAACTTTTTTTCTTTCATTATTTTTCCCTGTTTTTTCATTTCTTTTTTCTTTGCTTTGCTTCTTCCTTTCTTTTTTATTCTATTTCTTTTTTTCTTTTATTGTCTCCTATTTACTCCTGTTGATATCGATTATTTCCCAATTGGTCGATTTTGGTTTAAAGTTGTATTGATTTTTGAATCACAATCGTTTTATGGCCATTGGTTTGCCTTGACCATTTTCTATCACTTACTCTCTCTCTCCTGCTGTGTGTGTGTGTGCATATATATATATATATACGCACACACAAAATTTTCCTTCTCTCTCTTCATAAGGCCGTATATTAAAACTAGAATAGTATCCCTGTCGCTAGAAGTTGCTTCTGCGTTGTTAGCAGAAGACACTGTTTTTGTAGATAGCATATATATATATATATATATATATATATATATATATATATATATATGCTATGTATGTAAGGTTAACAGCATTTAAGAGTGATCACTAATGAATTAAACGAGGTTATTAAGAGTGCTCAATAAAAGAAGAGCAAGATGTATATTTTTTTTTTTTTCAATATAAGCAAATTTACATGGTTCCAACACTGGACATGCTAAAGTTTCGGAAAAATGGTCGGTTTAAGCCAGAAGTTCTCGTCAGGCGACAATAAATGGTTACTTTCCACAGAAGAAACAAGTTCTTGGTTGCGTTCACTTTGAGGACTGTTTTCTTTTTTTTTTTCTGTGGAAAGCAACTATTTATTAAGTCGTCTGACGATATTAACCAACTATTTGTCCGAAACATTAGCATGTCCAGTATCACGACCATGTAAATTTTTTAATTTTTTTATTTTTATTTTATTTTTTTACATAGAGGTCACCACATAAAAGCCGGAAGCCACTCGGGGATAAGGGTTATTGCATGTACAGTAGTCAATGGGATAGTATCGTAGTAATCGTTAGTATTGGAGATTTGATAGTCTCTTACTTAAGGAGGTGATTCATCAGGAATTTGTTTATGTTGAACTTGAAGACATCCAAGTTGTAGTCAGATGGGAAACAGGCAAACAGAAGAGTTCCACAGGCATGAACTTCTAAGAAAGAAGCTTTGTTCATGGAATCTACATTTTGATTAAGGCACAGATAAAGAGTGGGGAAAATTACTGACAGTGGTTTCAGCTAGACGGGTGTTTTACGTGAAAGATTGGCAAGACGAGCACTTGCCATGGAAGTAACGATAAAACAAAGACAGGCTTGCAACGTCTCTTCTGTGGGACAGAGGTTGCAGGGAAGAGGAAAGGGCATCCCCCACTAAACCATGAAGTCTATTTTGTACTCTGTCAAGGCAGGATAGGCTATTTTTAGCAGCTCCTGCCCAGATATGGCAGCAGTATTCCATCCTTGGACGTATTTGGCTTTTATATAGATAGAGAATTGCATCAGTAGTGAGATATCTTCTGGAGCTGTAGAAGGATCCCATCATTTTCCCAGCGACCTGAGCAACAGACTTGATGTACGTGTTCCATTTCAGATCAGGAGTAAAGGTCAAACCCAGAAGCTTGTCAAAACATGGAGCCTCCCCAAGACGAGAGTCATCCATTTCAATTGATGCCAGATGGGGATCAGAGCGTTGATGATGTAAAGATAGGAGTTTGGTTTTAGATGCATTAAAAGTGACCAACCATCTCTTCCCCTCACTGTACCACGGGTTCAAGATCAGAGAAGAGAGAATCAGAACTTTGTCATTTACGACCTTTGATGTGTTGCCATAGATGGTTGTGTCATCAGCATAGATGTCAATGAATGATTTAAGTATGTGTTTTGGGAGATCATTGATATAGATCAGGAAGAAAGTTGGGTCCAGGATGGACCCCTGAAGGACTCAAGCATTAATACTGTGGGCCTCTGATTTCTGCCCATCAACCACTATTCTTATGAGCCTATCAGAGAGAAATGATTTAATAATTGAGAAAACATTTCCAGTTATACCGTAGCTGGAAATCTTGTGAAGTAGGCCCTTATGCCATACATTATCGAAGGCCTTTGATATGTTAATATTTGTGTGTGTGTGTGTGTGTGTCCGTATGTTTTGCAATGTATAAATGGCTATAAAGCGTTTCTGAAATAATGTATGTGTATATGCACGTATGTGTGCGTTTGTTTTACAATTTTTCAACAACTGTCTCTCTCTCTCTCTCTCTCTTCCCCCCCTCTCTCTCTCAAATGTTATATCCAGTTATCAAATCCTCTGCCTCTCTTTATCCCTTCATGTATTTGTTGTACTCGTGCGCGTGGCATTCTGCCGTTATGTCTGCTTTTCCCTGTTTCATTTCAACCGATGTCTCACCCTCCTCCTTCCTATGTTTTCCCCGTGTCCATTAGAGACAATGTCATTGGAAAACATTTCCACTGGAACTAAACTTGTAAACCAGTCAACTAAAATTGATTGAAAACTTTTTTTTTTTTTCTTCCAAATATTTGTTTTTTTTTAAACAAAAAGAATTCAAGTAATGAAATGAATGCTGATTGAACGCCATCTTTGATTGACAAATGAATTTGATTCACAAATGAATAAAATTTATCAAATCAGAAAATTACGTTTTTGAATTTTTGAGATGAGGATTGGTTATTCATATTATTTGGGTTTATCGGACTACTGTTCTCATCTTGAGTGTCACTTTTGCAACGTTTCGATCGATGCAACTTCCGACCTTCTTCGGATATATCTTCTCGAGCGCAAGAATTTGGATGGAATTTCGAATGGAACCCTTTATTTACTTCACGGAGGTAGCATGCTCTTGTTCCGTCAGCCATGACTGGATAGAGGTCCTAAGTCATTCGCAATTGTATTTTGGGTATCGCCCACACTGAAGATTGAACCTTCAAACTTCAGGAGAATACGACTTTTACAATTGATTTTCCAAATACTCTAATCACTGTGCCACAGGTACTTGCGGACAACACTGAAGTTGTTTTGACCGAATCGTTGTATAAATGACACTACAGAACCGTAGTTCGATGAATCCAAATAATACGGAATCAAAAAATGTTGACAAATTTGTTCAGGTTGCTTTGGGAATGGCTTCACTTTGCCTTGGTAGACTGAAGGATTTTTTTCTTAGGTTGCCTTAAAAGAAAAGGACTGGTGATCATTGAACCCCCAACGTTGTTCTTTTTTTTTTTTTTTTTTTTTTTTTCAAGAATCGACGAACCCCGACATCTTATTTTCCTTCACATTCTTTTCTCGTTCTGACCATGTTGTTGCCTCCCACACATTGGCGGCTACTGAGGGAGTGCATTGGTTCACATAATACAAAAATAAAACAACTCACAAACTCATTCTGTAAATATTATTTGTACACTTGGTGTGTGTGACACCATCGACCCGCTGAACGCTAAGGTCTACATCTTCTGTCAAGACTATTTTCGTTAGTCTGTTGATCAATTCCTTTCCTCCATCTTCTTCAAACCAAAATTTGCCTTCAACTGTGTCCAATTAGTAACTGTCCTCAGCTGTCACAAACCATTCCTTAATGTTGTGAAGACTGTTGCAAAATTCATGGCTAAAACTAAAACTACCCACACATTAACTCCAAATATATCTACCTTTTATATCCGGCCTTTTGTTCTCAATCCTGTTTAACTTCTTTTATTTACCCTGGTGAACAAATTTCTCTCCATTGTTCTGCTGAAAACCCCATTTCCCTTTGTAACAGAGTGTGGACATGCGTATGGCGGCTGTATGCAAATGCTGAGCCATGTGTGTGAAGTGACGTCACGTCACAGTAAACAAAAAAGACTATAAAAAGAATGTGAGCACAGACTGAAGAGCACGTTAAGGAAGATGGTCACATTAGAGATGAGGGTGACGTCACAGCCATAACGAGAAGTAATGCGTAACGAAAGAATGGAAAATAAAGGTCTTTTTTTAAGCAAGTTGAATTTCTTTCCTATTCCTTGTCTTTGTCTCCTTTGCGACTGA
Organism: Euprymna scolopes; assembly: GCF_053919585.1. Taxonomy (NCBI): domain Eukaryota; kingdom Metazoa; phylum Mollusca; class Cephalopoda; order Sepiida; family Sepiolidae; genus Euprymna; species Euprymna scolopes. The sequence continues at coordinate 9,592,819 of NC_136519.1, forward strand.
GTCTACAAAGTGTTGGGTTCTGAGTGTCTACATGTTAACGCATGTGTAAACATGTACTGTGTTACACCCTTTCTTTTGTTATACTTTTTTTCTTTCTTCCCCACTTCCCACCACTGGGGGGTGGGAGAACGCCAATAGTATCACACTGGCTGAAAAAGGTGGAGATTGATCCTGGTTGCTTGCAAAAACAAAAAATCGTTGTGGTTACATCTGAAGCTAATACATGTTTTAAGAAATAACATTTGAAGCTAATACATGAAAAGTTAGGAAGACATCTCGGACTTCCATGTTAAGCTAAGGCGCCTGTTTCGGACTTCCATGATAAGCTAGGGCCCAGTTGTGGACTTCCACCAAAGCCAAGTAGTCAGACATTGACTTCCACTGAAAGACAGTTGTCAGTCTCAGACTTTCACAAAAAGCCAGGGATCAATGAACAAACCTTACAAGAAAAAAAAACAAACAAAGTTCCTTGTTATTTCTTAAAACATGTATTAGCTTCAGATGTTATTTCTTAAAACATGTATTAGCTTCAGATGTTATTTCTTAAAACATGTATTAGCTTCAGATGTTATTTCTTAAAACATTAGCTTCAGATGTTATTTCTTAAAACATGTATTAGCTTCAGATGTTATTTCTTAAAACATGTATTAGCTTCAGATGTTATTTCTTAAAACATGTATTAGTTTCAGATGTTATTTCTTAAAACATGTATTAGTTTCAGATGTTATTTCTTAAAACATGTATTAGTTTCAGATGTTATTTCTTAAAACATGTATTAGTTTCAGATGTTATTTCTTAAAACATGTATTAGCTTCAGATGTTATTTCTTAAAACATGTATTAGCTTCAGATGTAACCACAACGAAGTCCAACTGGCCTCTTGCCTCTCTGTTGAAGATGGAAGCTGGCCTCTTGCTCTCGGTAGAAGATGGAGACTTGCTATCTGACTTTCTATGGGTCTGTACATGATTCCTGGCTTTTTCTGGAAGGCTGTGACTGGAGTATTTTGCCATTATTTTGAGTAGCTGCAATATATATATATATATATATATATATATATAGTGGCGCCAAAAAGAAAGTCCGCACTTGTCATTTTTTTCAAAAACCGACAATTTAAACTAAATTGAATATAATACTTTTGTTATCATTCAATTTTCACCCCAAACAAGACACAGTGCCACTTTGAAGTAGGAGGCTACTATCGGGGACATGAGTTGTAGGGGTATTATGAAGGGAAATGAGTAGCAAGATGTCTGTTGTTTAAGCAACCTATATCTCACTTGATTCGCCTTTTATTTCTCTATAAATTTATCTGTTCTTTTAATTGAAGTATCCTAGTTTTCACGTCAATTTAAAAAAAAAACTTCATATCAAAAAGGCAAAAATAAACTCTGCACAATGGAAAATTGTTATTTAAATGTAATTTTAGAACATTAATGCAACACAAATACAACAGGAACACAATGAACGAGTTAATATTTAGTAGTATAGCTCTCCTGCAATTTGACAGCCTGCAATCTTTTGGGCATTTTTTAAATTAGTCTGCAACAATTCTCCAGTGAAAGGGCATCCCACTTTTCTTTAATTTTTGGCCAAAGTTCTTCGAGATTTGAAATTTTATCATTGTGTAGCTGTTGCGTAATGTAATGCCATACATTTTTGATAGAATTGAGGTCTGAATATTTTGCAGGTCAATCCAAACACCGACTATCATGCTCTTCAAGGAACCTCTTAACTTTATCAGCTGTGTGCATGGGAGCATTATCCTGCATGAAAATGTGATTATCATCCAAATTCTGACCAAAGTAGGGTAGAAAATTCACAGTCAACATATTAATGTACTTGGTCGAATTAATTCAACCTTGCCAGTGAACTATAGGCCCTGGCCCATTAGCACTAATAACACCCCCACATCAAAACTGGACCTCCACCACCTTGCAGCGTTAGAAACTGTGCATCTAGGATTAAATTCTTTATCTTTCCTTCGACGGAATTACTTTCGCCTAATATGAAGAGTCATGATCTTCATTGCATGTGACGAAGTATATGCGGCGCTTTCTGTTCTTTACAGAAATCATTGGCTTGCGTCTTGCAACACAGCCTCGCAAATTAAATTCCTTCAATATGTTCTTTCCTGTAAAAAAGGTAGCACTTTTTAACAAGATTACACTGTCGTTGGATTTGGGCAGCCTTTTCAAATTTGTTTTTGAGGTTGCAGAACTTGATAGCATTGTCTTCCTTGTAAGAAGTAACTCTAGGACGACCAGGTTTAGGTGCATCACAAACACTTCCAGAGTTTTTGGTGCTTTTGCAGTCATTCGTACCGTTTTCTCATCACATTTCAATCTGCAGCTGATTTCTTCATTGGAAAAATCAAAAAGGTGGAGATTTAATAAGGGATAGTCGAGGCATATGAATTAGATGTTACGTTGTATAGCCTATTTTTTAAAAAAATTTTTTTTATTACATTTTCACCCCAGACAAGGCAAATTGCCACTTTGGTGTAGGGGGCTACTATCAGGGGCAACAACTAATGGGGTACTATGTAGGGATTTGGGCTATAACAATAACAATTACAATTAGAGATGCTTTGTTGACATTTTAAGCTCGTTCTTATCTCATTCGTTCCTGCGAAGTTTCTTTTTGGCCTTCTTGCTTTTGAAGTTTTTTTTTTTTTTTTTTTAAATTGACGTGAACACTAGAATATTTCAATTAAAATTCAAATATGAACAGGTCAAAATTATAGAGGAATAAAAGGCGAATCAAATGAGGTTGTTTAAACGGTTTTTGAAACTATTATATATATATATATATATATATATATATATATATATATATATATATATATATATAGTCATCCACATACAGTACTGTTTCGCTGTTTCACAGCTCATCAGTGCGGCTAGACAGGCAACCACCTCAAGCCAGGATTGAAAACCGACTGTCTGTATGGCAGTCAAGGCTCTTAACCATTACGCTATTGGTGGCCGCTGAACGAGTAGTGAATTTAACAATGTTTTGACATCGTCCGAAATACCGCCGCTCGATTTGTTTACACAAAGAGCGTCGCTTATATGCTAATGGTAATTCGTGTATCACTTATGCGATTGAAATATTTTTGCTATAAACCAGTTCCAAATGAATGCAGAAGTTCGATTTTTTTTCTATAAAAAATATATGAAAAGTTTCTTGTTTTATTTCATTATTTTAACGAAAAATTGTTTATTTATTGAATTAACTTTTTATTGGATTATTAAGACTTATCGACCATGCATTCTCTTTTAACTCTGCAAAATCATGGAATCAATATCTCAAAAGTTCTGAAAAAGAAGTGATGTTTTGTCCATCGCTATCAACAATATATTTTTTTAAAGCATAACTAATAAAATGCCATTTCAAAAGTAAACATTCGGCTGATGTAACCTTGGATCTTTATGTGCGTCTCGTCAGACTTGGGAATCTTTGTTAAACTCATTCTCTCTCTCTCTCTCTCTCTCTCTCTCTCTCTCTCTCTCTCTCTCTCTCTCTCTCTTCGTTCTATCCCCTTCCCTCTTTCTCTCCCCCGATATCTTTCTTTCTTCTTCTCTTTATATTCCCCTCCTTTTTTCTCTCCTCATTCCCCCCTTTTCACTCCTCCTTCCTCTCTTTTTCTCCCTCTTCCATCTTTTTCTCCTCTTCCTCATTTTTCTCTCTCCCTCCTTCCAACTTTCTCTTTCCCTCCATCTTTTCCTTTCTCACTCACTCTTTCTCTTTCACTCTTTTTTTCACTCTCATCCTTCTTCATTCCTTTCATTTTCTTTTTCATCTCCTATTTCTTTGTCTCTCCCTCTTTTTCTCCCCCCTCTTTTTCTCTCTCCACCTATTTCTTTCTCTCTCTCTCTCTCTCTCTCTCTCTCTCCCTGCCTCTTTTTCTTTTTCTCCCTGCCTCTTTTCCTTTCTCTCTCTCTGCCTCTTTTTCTTTTTCTCTTTCTTTCTCTCTCTTTTCTCTCTCTCTCTCTCTGCCTACTCCTTTTTTCTCGCTCTACCCCTTTCTTTTTCTCTCTCTCTCTGCTTCTTTCTTTCTCTTACCCTATTTCTATCTGTCTTCCTATTTCTCTCTCTCACTCTTTTTGTCACTCTCCCTCTCCCTTATTCTTTCTCACTCATCTCTCTCTCTCTCTTCCTGCATTTATACCTCTAGTCTCAGACGAACTATTTTAAATCAACTGAAAATATAAATTAGAAAACATTATTAAATCGTTCAGTAAAATCACGTGATAAACTTTGATATACCGCGAGACAAAACAAATATAAATGCTTTTTCTGTCAACCTTCAACTTTTTTTCTGTAAAATTTCCTATTTTCTAAATATTTTGCAACACTTTAATTCCTGCATTTTAAATCTTCGTTCGTTGTTGTTTTTTTTTTCTTTTTCTTAATTTTCTTCAAACTTGTTAAGATACAGTCGACAGATATTCTTCTTTTTTTTTTTTTAATGTGTTATTTTAATCAAAAACAGTATTATGCACGAAGTACGGATGAGCATTAACGCTATGTGTTACTGCAAGTAACTTTTTTTTTCTATCGAATTTTCATATTTACATTGTAAAACCAATAGATTTTTTTAACGAACTAAACAGACGAAAGCTAATAAAATCAATTTTAACGTCTTCTGTTGACATTTATGTACCTAAAGATAATGCTGCTTACAGGTCTCCGTACTTTTTTGGCAAAAAGCGTCAGAAAAAAAAGATCACCTATCATTTTAAAGAATTAAATCAAAACGATTTTTTTATGTCGATTTTGTATTTGCAATTTTTATTATGTTAGTCATATATTCTATTATATGAATATATTTTTTAAATATTGGCAACATGTTATAAAGACTATTTGTTTAAACTCCATATCGCGTCATATTGGAATATCATTTAAAGCTTTTTAAAAAATATTTTTTAGGATCATTTTTTTTTTTTTTTTACGTCTGTAATTCAAATAATTATATTACTGAGAAAAAAATTATCAAGTATTTATTATTTTTTTAACGTAATAATATTGATTTTATGTCCAATTCTATTTACAACTTCAAGGTAAGTGAAATAAATAACGGGATTTTGTAAATATATAAAAATAACTATTTTTTTTTTTTCGTTATTTGATCTTTTCAGCTTTAAAAAATGTTGAAATTTTTATCGAGCTACATTTATTTTGTTTAGTTTTCGTAACATAAAATATGGGGGAGAGTAGAACACCTAAAAAAGCTTTCCTTGAATATATTTAACGAAAGCGAATTTTATTATGTAAGTCTATTTAATAATAAATAAATATCGAAAATTTCATGAAAATGTGACGATTATTTGATTTTTGCTAGATTTTTGAAACATGGGTATGTCTACGGCTTCATAAACGTCACTACATAGGAATGTTGTTTTAAAGCGTCGATAATGTAAACACGATTTTTTTGTCTTGCATTTTCATTATTTTTGTATGCTGTAAATAATTTTTAAAAATAGTAGCAGTTTATTTGAAGCTGCTTAATTTAAATGATAAAAAGTTAGGATTATAATATTAAATTAGTTACATCGTGTTACATACAGCGGGGGTTAAAACTGTGACACGCCTTGGAGGTACCTAATGTACTTAATTGTCATGTCGAAAATAGTAATATATCCCTAAAATTACGAAAAATCATCGATTAGAAATTTATTTCTAGTTAAAAGTAATTTTTACGAAGAAATTGGGTAAAATTGTATTTTTATTATTAAAGTTGTATAAAAAGTAATAGAAATTTTTTTAAAAAAATATTAATGAAATTAAATTGAATGTTATGAGTTCAGTATTTTTTCAATTTTTAAACTATCAAAATTTTTCTATTGATTCTATTTTTACGATATTTTCAGGGTCAATGTGAAATTTTATGCTCTTTCCAATAAATCGAATATAATATTTTAGACAAACGTTTTTTTAATTCACGCCCCCCCCATTTTCAAATGTCTATTAAAAAGTAAATAATTTATGTACCAAAGTTTTATATATCACAAATTGAAGATAAAAGATCAATAAATAATATATTCAAATTTAAAACAAAAAAAAGTAGTGTTTTTTAGAAATTTACCTGTAAAGTCCGAAGTTTAAAACCTTTATTAAAAAAAAAACACGTTGTTTGTTTTTGTTTTTAATGAAACCTTGGTCCTTGCTCCTTTAATCGAAAAAAAAAAAAATTAGGGCTTGAATTACATTTTTCGAGGAGTTATAAGCTTCGAAAGATAGCGGGTGGAATTATTCAATAGTTTTCACGACACACAGGGGACATTACACCGAAAAGAAATATTTTAGATTATTTGTGTCATGGCTACAGTGTTTGTTGTCTATAGTGATAGACCTTTTTTTAGTAACAGCTATTGTGCTTATAGTCAAAAAATAGTCACAATAGCCAGTTTTTCTACTCGATGAATTTTCGTAATTTTAAGATATATTACTATTTTCGACATGACAATTAAGTACATAATATTGTTTTTGCTTAAAACGATATAAAAGAAAAATCGATTTGTCGACTACATCTTAACTCTTTAGTCTTTCTTTCTAACATCTGATTATTGCGAAACATTTCTTTGGTGACCCTAAATTCACAACTACACGATGGACACAATGATTTGTTGTAAAACGATATTTTTTTAGTAGAAAAAAAAAAAAAATAATAATAATTAAAAAAAAAAAAAAAAAAATGAAGAGAAATCAATGACTAAAAATAAAACAAACAAATAAAACAAAACAAAAAAGAAATTGTGGCAACCTCCTCCCATGCCTAATCAACTAATCGCTACCTTAAAATGTTTCTTCTTTCCTTTCGATCAATTTCTTCATTTCTTCTGTCATTCTACAATTAACCCCCTTCTGAGCAAATGAAACTCTTGATATTCAAGTATCAAGTTGAGATACGATCCAAACTATTTTTCTGTTTCTTTTTTTAATTAATTATTCTTTTTTTTTTTTTTTTTTTCATAGTTTTAAAAAATTACATTTTTTAGTAGCAATTCTTTACATCTCTCCCTTTCCTGGTTTGTGGTGTGTGCACCCTACGGATAATAATGAACTATATAAAAACCGGGAGAATGTGTGTCTCGGCGTTAGCGCGCGAGTCGTGCACGACGAGTCTTACACTCGTGGTAGTCGGACTGACGTATACACACACTCTTTATTTGTTGCATTTACTTTTCAATACATTTTGTTTCCACTAAATGCCAAGTTGTGTCTTTCTTCCGGACCTTTACGGGACCACGACACCTGTCGATTTAATTAAAATACAAAGAATCAATTATAGATTAAGTACTCCAGTTTGATTGGCAATTGAAAGGAATAAATTTAGCCAGACAGTCATACACCGTATGTAACGTCACTAAAAGGCTATACTTTCTCAAATCCGAACAAAATATAGAACAGTTATTTATTTTTGGTATTGATTTCGTGTCAGAATAACATTTTCTCCACTAAAAAAATCCCAAACATTTTAATGATGGGACAATTCCAATATCCCTCCCCATATAATACAATTACCGATTCTGATTCTTTTAAAATTTCTACACATAGAGTTAATTATTTTTGCAGGGGGTGCTTATATTACTATAAAAACCCATGTTAATATGTGCATATATTTTCACAAACATAAAAATACACTTGTTCGAGTGATTCTATAGATTTTAGCTTTACTGATATTTTAAAATAAAATATTTATCATTTCATCATTAATATGAACTGTGGAAAATTGTCCTAAGTAAAAACAAACTAATAAACAATTAAAAGAATCGTTTTTAGTATCAGAAAATAGGCACAAATTTTTCCGGTTTAGAAAGCTCAAAGATTTGTTTGATTTCAATTAATCGTCTGTTGGAGCTGCATAAGTCTCCCGAAACAAATGAATAAAAAGAACTTTTGTTTATTTTCGTGAAAAGAAAAGAAATTACTTTTTTAGTGTGCACAAAGGTGACAGTCTGTATGAAAAAAAGGAAGGGAGGAAGAAGGTGAAGACTTGAGAGCGTGAGAGAAAGAGTCCGACTACGTGTTGTGTTGACGTGAGAGAAAGATGTTGTTTTTTTTTTTTTTTTTTTTTTTTTTTTTTTTTGGACATGCGAGAAAAGCTGTCAACTACTGAATTCGCTCGGTGAACGTTCGACTTGCGAGTTGTCTTTCTGCTGGTGTCTAATGTCCCTCTCTGACGAGAGAAATTCTTGCCTTTTATATTTCTTTAGAGGCTCCCAGAGGCTTTGCGGTCCTGGATATGACCCAAAACTATATCCAATGGTGAGGCCCCACCTTGCGGGCTTTGGGGAGTGTGGAGCCACCCTTTAATTGCCATTGCTCCCAGGTCCATTCTGACCCGGAGTGGTAGTACCTGTTAGGGTCCCAACTATGGGTTAAATAGAATCTGGCGTAAAAAAAATATACTCCATTAAAAATCGTTCCTCAAAATAACTAGATTCGGCATTGAATAACCTGAAAAAGGTTGATATGCTGTGAAACAAAAACAACCAACCAACCAACCAACCCAGAGGTTTGCAAAAAATAAGTTTTTTAAATCGAGCCCTGATTGGTCAAAAATTCATACTTTTGATGAAAAAAAAAAAATACTTTCAACTACGTTAACCATTTCTCAAGCGTTTTGCTTTTTGACCCAAGAGGTTTGGTGTGGATGAATGCTGTAATTCCCACGCAAATGAATTTATAAATTTTAATGTGTGAATGTGTCTTAGAAAAATGCAATAAGAAACAGCACAGTCCCAACACTAATTCCAGCACATCGCCTTACCATTAAAAAAAGAAAAGGAAGTTTTTTACTGTTTTTAAGCAAAATTTTTAAATTAAATTTTCATTGCAGCTATTCAAAGTTTTTGATGCTAATTTTGCACAGGGAGGCAGGTAACTATATATTGCAATTGTTCAACTAAGCTGCAATATATAGTTACCTGCCTTCCTGCACAAAATTAGCATCAAAAACTCATCTCTCTACAATCATAGTTAAAAATTCCCTTTTTTCATTTATGTACCTAATACTAAACAGAACTTCCACAAACAAAGTTTCTTTCCAAGAACTATCCATATGCAGAACAATGGCATGAGACTGCTTTCCAAATGACATCATGGTCATTTTCAAATTCAATGTAAACAAATTTTTATTGAGCCGTTCTCTTAAATAATCACATTCTGACCAGATGAAACCATCATTATTAATCATCACAATGTTGTCTCACAAATATCAAGAAAAATAAAAAATGATTCTTATTGAGAAAATCAGGGTTTATGCTGATTATACCACCTTCTATTCTGGTGTTGCTCTCACCCATCTTCCTCAGATCAGTTGAAATATGCAGCTAATCTAGAAGTTGACTGCAGTTCAGTTGTAGATTGGGCTATGAGATGGCTTGTTTTATTTTATCCTGTTAAAACTCAGCTTGTATGATTCAATCGTAGGTGATGTTTTGGAATATGACATTTTATTTCGTTTTATTCAATATCTTTTCATGCACATAGTAAAGAAAAAAATATACAGCATAAGAAAATCAGAACAGGTGTATATTATTTTTGGTTCTTATCCAGAATTCAACCTAATTAAAAGAGCAAAAGTAGAGAAAAATCTTTTGATGGAATGTAAATATCATATTCCAAATATCATATAAATTGATCAAATAGTTAAAAAAAAAAAAAAAAAATTAAGAAAATCAAGTTTTATGAGGCGAGGAAGTGATAATGCTGTATCTTTATCCACCGTATTTCATAAATAAAAGGTGACAACTCGATTTGAAATACGGAGATCAAAATCAGCCTTGTAATGGCTCGGATTTACTATTAAAATTGCTAAAAATCATAAAAAAAATGATTTTCTATCCATTCATCTCTTTATATAAAAAAAAACTACTTGATAAATTTGATTTTTGGAAGATGACATTTTTATTACATGACGTGTATGTACATCATAAAAAATTTTCTGTATTTTTTTTTAATTAGGATTCTATACAAAGACACTATATATATATATATTTTTTTTTTTACTCTTTTGGGTCTGCACTTATCAAGGCCGAGAGTCATACGAAGATAGAGGTTAATGAGACAGAAATGCTTGTCCGCCAAAAGATAAGAATAAATCCGTTGTGATATCGTGTCTGTGAAGAAAAAAACAACTTAATATTTAGTTGAAACAAAACTTATTGAACAGAAAAGCAAATACAACAAGTGAAGAGTATGGCTATACGTCAGTCCGACTACAAAGTGCGCATAACACTGAGAGACATATTCTCCTCGTCTTTAAAGTGGAAGGGTTTATTATTATCCATAGGGTGGACACACCACAACAATAACATTATTATTATTTTCACAGTCAATACAATTTCTAAACAATTAGGATAATGTGCCCTACAGACCTATTGTGTTTAACGGTTGATATTTTCAAATAAGGGGGACCAAAATTGCTCGGTACTAGTCGACTAATTTTTATTGGTTGGGGATTAAAAAAATTTGTAATCCATTTCTAGTCTACTTCTTCAATTTCCAGATGTTCTAGCAATTTTTTTTTTTTTTTTTTTTTTTTTTTTGCATGCAAACTTTGAAATAAAAGAGTCCATTATTATCCGTAAGGTGGGCACACCATAACATATTCGGACTTCAGAACTCTGTTGTCTATACAGACACATTTCAGACTGTGATCTTATAGCAAGAAATGAAACCGACATTCGCAATTACATTTTCAAACATGCCTAATGCGAGTTGCAATCGAATAAACAATGAATGTATTCAAAGAGAATCTATATTCAAGGAATAACGTTATTTGCATATTAAATTAAAGAAAATTCATTTTAAGAATTAGCTCCATAATATTAATTGTTTGTTGTAATAAAATTTTCTTCGTTGTTCTGTTTAGAAATATTATTTAAAGTTGATTTAGTTAATTTATTTTTAATTTATATTTAATTTATTTTCAATTACTATCGAACTATACCAGTAGTCCTTACCAATGGAAGTAAGTTTATTTATTTAAGCTGTGAGAGTTATTTCCCCTTAAAGCTATTTCCTGTTTAATTTTCATAGACGAAAATTGATGTATTTTATGCTTAGGAGTCAGAGCCGGACCTTATACCATTTGTCGTATTCCCATAAAGGTCCAGAAGAAAGACACAACTCTGTAATTAGTAGAAACAAAATATAGTTAACAGAAAGAGTGTGGGTATACGTCAGTCCGACTGCCATATGTGCATGACGTGCATAATTTGTGTGCTAACACCAAGAGATATATTCTTCCAGTGTTTATAATAAGTGGAAGAGTTCATTATTATCCGTAGGGTGGACACATTTAAACTCCAGACACATTTCAGACTGTGACCTTATACCATTTGTCGTATTCCCATAAAGGTCCAGAAGAAAGACACAACTCTGTAATTAGTAGAAACAAAATATAGTTAACAGAAAGAGTGTGGGTATACGTCAGTCCGACTGCCATATGTGCATGACGTGCATAATTTGTGTGCTAACACCAAGAGATATATTCTTCCAGTGTTTATAATAAGTGGAAGAGTTCATTATTATCCGTAGGGTGGACACATTTAAACTCCAGACACATTTCAGACTGTGACCTTATACCATTTGTCGTATTCCCATAAAGGTCCAGAAGAAAGACACAACTCTGTAATTAGTAGAAACAAAATATAGTTAACAGAAAGAGTGTGGGTATACGTCAGTCCGACTGCCATATGTGCATGACGTGCATAATTTGTGTGCTAACACCAAGAGATATATTCTTCCAGTGTTTATAATAAGTGGAAGAGTTCATTATTATCCGTAGGGTGGACACATTTAAACTCCAGACACATTTCAGACTGTGACCTTATACCATTTGTCGTATTCCCATAAAGGTCCAGAAGAAAGACACAACTCTGTAATTAGTAGAAACAAAATATAGTTAACAGAAAGAGTGTGGGTATACGTCAGTCCGACTGCCATATGTGCATGACGTGCATAATTTGTGTGCTAACACCAAGAGATATATTCTTCCAGTGTTTATAATAAGTGGAAGAGTTCATTATTATCCGTAGGGTGGACACATTTAAACTCCAGACACATTTCAGACTGTGACCTTATACCATTTGTCGTATTCCCATAAAGGTCCAGAAGAAAGACACAACTCTGTAATTAGTAGAAACAAAATATAGTTAACAGAAAGAGTGTGGGTATACGTCAGTCCGACTGCCATATGTGCATGACGTGCATAATTTGTGTGCTAACACCAAGAGATATATTCTTCCAGTGTTTATAATAAGTGGAAGAGTTCATTATTATCCGTAGGGTGGACACATTTAAACTCCAGACACATTTCAGACTGTGACCTTATACCATTTGTCGTATTCCCATAAAGGTCCAGAAGAAAGACACAACTCTGTAATTAGTAGAAACAAAATATAGTTAACAGAAAGAGTGTGGGTATACGTCAGTCCGACTGCCATATGTGCATGACGTGCATAATTTGTGTGCTAACACCAAGAGATATATTCTTCCAGTGTTTATAATAAGTGGAAGAGTTCATTATTATCCGTAGGGTGGACACATTTAAACTCCAGACACATTTCAGACTGTGACCTTATACCAAGAAATAAAGCCAACACTCGCAGTTACATGTTCAAACACGCCTAATGTAAGCTGCAACCGAGTAAACAATGAATCGTAAAACTCACAAAAGAAGTCCAGAACATGAAAGCCAGACTGCAATCATTTATTATCAGGGAAAAAGTACAAAAAAATCCAGAAATCTATAACATACAAGATCACATTTCTGATTTTTTTTTTTTTATTTGGCTTCTTCGAACTACTGTTCTCATCGTTAGTGTCATTTTCACAATGTTTCGGTCGATGTAATCTCCAACCTTCTTTGGGTGTATCTTGTTGAACTCTGGAATTTGTAAAAGTGACCTTCTCCTGAAGGTTAAAGGTTCAATTCTCAGTGTGGGCGACCGAAAAATACAATTGCAATTTACTTAGCACCTCTATCCAGTCATGGTTGATAGAACGAGAGTCTGCTACCTCTTTGAATTAAATGAAGGGTTCCATTCAAATTGGGTCCAAATTCTCGAGTTTGACAGAAACATTCCCAAATTCGACAAGATACACTTGAGGAAGGTTGGAGGTTACATCGATCAAAACGTTGTAAAAGTTACCCTCAAGATGAGAACAGTAGTCCAAAGAATCTAAATGATATAAGATCACTTTAAACACAAACGAATCATATATACTATCACTGTTAAAACGTATACACTCACAACTCTTGGATTATGTTTCATCTAAAAAAAAAAACAAAAAAAAACACAGCTTAGCAGAAATCAGAATAATTTTCCATGTATTATAAATCAAATTAAAATAATTATTTTAATTTATAATTGAAATTATTTTCAGCATAAAATTAGTAACAAGATTCGGCATATGTGTGTTAAAAACGGAATGAGAGGCAAATCTCACACTGTCAACCAAACTCCAACCTCTGTCCCATCGACGAAATATTGCATCCCAGTATTTGAATGGACGGTGCTCCAACGAACTCCAAGCCCATGTACCCCCCCTCAACATAAATACCCCCCCCCGACTAACACCACAAGCAACAAAATCCCACCCCTTACACTATAGAGATCATTAGATGCCGGAAGATCTACTCAGATATCTTCTTCTCTTAAAGTGTTAGACTTTGGAATTTTCTCTGAGGTCTCTGCTTCCCTGACTGTACTAACATGCAGAAGTTCAAGTGTAATGTGAATAGACATCTTGCTGCTCAACTCCCTGCAAATTTTGTTCCAAATAGTAGCCCCTTAAATCCTGTGCCTTGTATGGTGTAAAAATGCAAAAAAAAAAAAAAAAGAAAAGAAAAAGATTGCTGTTATGGGGTTAAATGGTAATAAACGAAAGGAACACAAGATTTTTAGGAACGAAACATGTATTCACATAATTTACAGGCAAAGTGAATTGAGTAATACCATACCTCAATGGTAGGGTGTTTGCACATGTCCAGCTTGGTCGCATGCCAATCTCAGACTGCCGGGCACCGGTACTCGATACCGGAAGTGACGTCACGAGATAGTCCATTAATCCCTTGGAGGGGCGTCAATAAAAAAATCAAAGATGCTCATGTGATGAATATGAGTATATCCGGGTCTTTCCTCCATATAGGATTGTGATTGGCTGGTTAAGTCATAAATACTGACTGGTAGAGCCACCTTGGAGAGATGTCAAAAGGTATGCAAACCTCACACTAAGAACACCAGCCTCGACTACGACACTCGGTAACTTACTAGATTATTATTTAAAACTGTAGCAAAACCCACTCAGTTACTTCGATGATATATCTCTTTCGCGGGACATATCAATATATATACAAGGTGCGTTCCAAAGATAATGCCTCTTATTTTTAATCTGCTTGGATAAATCAGAGGAAATTGCAAATTGCATTGTTGTGATGACTGATGCATTCATGACTTGAAAGTTTCATCTTTCTATTGCACATATTGACAGTGTGAGGCTCTTGGAAAGCAACCCCTGTCACGGACGTACATCAGAAGCAAAGTGTAATGTTGTATTGTGCTTAATAAAAATGAGGAAGCTTGGGTTTATAAAATATCAATCACTTTTATTTTATTGTGACAGTCAGTGTTTCGGTGGGGAGAGGAAAGCGATTGGCTGACTGGCATCAATCGAAATGCGGTTACTTTCATCCCAGTCCAAAATAACAACTGACCATTTCGTCCTGCTTCTTTTTTTTTTATTAGTTCGACTAGTAGATCTACCTGGAGAAGTCAAAACAAACCTCATATTGGGAACACCAGCTTTGACTCGTGCTGTATGACGACTTACTAGATTATTATTCAAAACTGTAGTAAGATCCGCTTAACTACTCCAATGATATATATCCCTTTTGTGGGACATATCAAATGCAATAACACTCGGAAATCAAATACATCATGTTTTTAGAACGTCAAAAAATATACTTATGTCTCAAAGCAGATTTGGTTATGATTGCCTGGAGTGATCTGTTTAGTAAAACCTAGTCTGTTATTTGAGAACATATAAGCATCAGATTTTTAGAATAGTAGAATAATATTCCCTTAATCATAACATTTTTTTTTTTGATAATTTAACTGAAATTCTCTTATATCAAGAAAGCACCTGGTGGATCTGGAGGTAGTAAGAGTCGATAATTGTTATTGGGTAAAAGAGGTTGCCACTTTGTGTTTGGAAGGTTTAATTGATAAAGTACAGGAGAAAAAAAAAAAGTAAAAAATAGGAAGAATATATGTCGCTGGTACAAGATATAGACTCACAACTCCTAGATCATGTTTAATCTGAAAAAACAAAAAACAAAACTCAGCTGAGCAGAAATCAGAAGAAAACATCCTAATTATATGGTTGTCATATTGTCTGGCTTCATGGATTATGTAATAACTCAGATTAAAATAATTATTTTAATTAGTAATGGAAATTATTTTCAACATCAGGTAGCTAGCAAGGTCTGGTCTATGTGGGTTTTTTTTTGGTTTTTTTTTACATAGGCATCACCACTTATCAAGGCCAAGAGGCCACTCGAGGACAAGGGGTTAAAGAGTGTACAGTAGAAATTGGACAATATAGTAATTGTTAGTAATGGAAATTCGGTAAATTTGTTAACTTATATGGGAACGGCTCATCAAAAACTTGTTTATGTTAGACTTGAAGACAACCACATTGTAGTCAGCTGGAAAGCAGGAAAACGGAAGACAATTCCATAGGCGTGCGGTTCTAAGAAAGAAGCTTTGTTCATGGAATCTACGTTTAGGTTTAGGCACAGATAAAGAGTGGGGGTAATTATCGATAGTGTTTTCTGCTAGATGGGTGTTTCTTGTGAAAGTTTGGCGAGGAGGTACCATAGATTGGAGCTGTCGAGCATCTGCCATGAAAATAACGATAAAGCAGAGACAAACTCGCAACATCTCTTCTGTGAGAAAGAGGTTGCAGGAAAGAGAAAAGGACATCCCCTACGAGACTACGAAGTCTATTTTGAACCTTATCAAGGCAATGTGTGTTTAAATAGTATTAAAAACGGAATTTTCCATACAAGGTTAGAATAAGAAAAAAATCGGAAAATTCCATCATTAGTTAAAGAATAGAATTGATTATATGACGCATTCATCCTCATGGATAAAGAATTCCGTGCAGAATCATCGATTGAAATAACGTTAATTCTGACAAAACCGTGCCAAGTGGAATCTTCTATCTATCTACTATTACATAAAAGGAACTTTATATGTGAGTTTCTTCCCTATGAACTCTGAAACGGCTGGACTGATTTTTTTTTTTTTTAATTTCACACAAAGAGACTTGATGTGTCTGAGAATGCTTCCGATAATATCAAAAATCAACAATCGAAAAAATCTGATTAAATAAATAAAGTTCGATTTTGACCAAAGTTAATACTTTTATACAGCCTAACATCACAAGTGCATTTGAGAAGTTTTATTACTGTACAAGCAGAAAGTCTCAGCCTATAAAATCAACAGTATAATCTTTTGTAAGGTAGGGGCACGTTCAAAATGAATGCTTCTGTTTAGAGCACAGTTGAACTATAATATTTGACTTTTGTACGTTTAATTTAAGTAATTATGTAAAAATCTTTTCATAAAACCAATAGTAGGTTCTTTGATAAGACAGGGGTGCGTTCGAAATAAATTGCTTCTGTTTAGATCACAATTGGAGCATGATACTTGACTTTTATATTTTAAACTTTAATTCAAGCCATTATTTAAAAATAATCTTATAAAATCAACAGAAAGTTCTCTACAGTGCAATGTAAACGACAATGTATTGTAGACAAAGTCACTGGGGGGGGGATGTGTGAAGCTTCCTCCCAGTACACCGCGATGGTGGGGAGCAACTAGAACAAGCAATCAATTGATTTGATCGAAAAATTGGTGATTTCACAGATTTCAATGACAATAAAAGAATGGTAGGGGGGAATACTTCTTTATCCTCATTCAATCCCGGACAACGTCGGGCCTCCCTGGTAGTATGTATGTATTTTTCCCGATTCCGATGCAATTACTGATTCCGATTCTTTATAAATCTCTAAATATTTAACTATAGAATTGTTATTTTTCTCCAACTACCGTAAAAACGTGTTAAATGTGCAGATATTTTCTCAAAGGTAAAAAATACATTTATCTATGGATTTTAGTTTTACTGGTAGTTTTTAAAATTAATAAATATTTATTTTATTTTTACTACCATCAGTGGAAGATTTTGCTTTAAACAAAATCAAATTAAGAAAGACAATTAAAAGAATCGTTTTTGGTATTGAAAAAATAGGCACAATTTTTCCGATAACCCAAAAAGTTACGGTTTTTCCCGTTTCCACTTCTGATTAATTGTCCCAGCACTAACCTATATATCTATAAAAGTGAAAATGTGTGTGCGTGTGAAAACACTTCTCAACCTATATACTCAACGAATTTTTTATCTACAGACTTGAAATTTGGTATATAGGGTATTCAGACATGTGGAAAACATTTAAATCGGTTTCCATCCAGAAAAAAAGGCAGCTAAGGCGTCAAAATTGAAAAATTGATATGTGACTGGCTTTAGATTTTTATCTGTTTGTCAACTGCTTCACAGAATGCGTATGCGTGAATCATTAAAATGACAGATTACTTATGTTAAGAATAAGTAGGTTTGAAAACACTTTTTAAAGGTTGCCAAGCTGGCCTAATGGTTATCATACTTGATTCACTGTCTTCAGTTTTGGTTTCGATCTCAGCTCTAATATTTTTTTTTTTTTTTTTTTTTTTTTTACCTACAAGAAGTGAACTGTTTAGAAAAATTATAATACTCGCATGCAGATGTCTCGGTTTCTTTCTAATTTTTTTTTTTTAAAAGATGAATTTAACGTTACATTGTATGCTAACAGTATCTCTGTTTATAATAAATAAGAATTCTGCATTAATTAATGGATAATATTTATGCATATTTTACGACCGGGCAATGCTAGGTGGCCTGTTAGTGTAATATATATATATATATATATATATATATATATTTTGTGTACAGAAAGTTGTTAGTTGAGACAGGTCATTGGTACCGTCGGTTTCAAGCCCGATAATAAGGCCTGTTTAAGGTATCCTTATCGAGCTCTCTTCAGCCAATATTCGTCTCTATAATATAGGAGACGAATATTGGCTGAAGAGAGCTCGATAAGGATACCTTAAACGGGCCTTATTATCGGGCTTGAAACCGACGGTACCAATGACCTGTCTCAACTAACAACTTTCTGTACACAAAATATAAGTACGCTCTTAAAATTTGGATTTTCCTTTTAATTGAGCACTCTGTGGAATTTTTTCCAAAAAAACTAATCATATATATATATATATATATAATTGCATTGTTGCAATTTAATGGAATGTGCTCTGATGAACATGTTGCACTTGTGCCCTCTCAACGTGCATATCCCCGACAAACCTGCTTAGCAACAAAATCACACCCCTTCACTGTTGAGGTCCCTAAATGCCAGAAAGCTTTCTACTCTAATAGTTTCTTCCCTCAAACAGCTAGACTTTGGAATTCCCTTCCTGCTACTTGCTTCCTTGATCCTACTGATATGCAGAAGTTTAAATGTAATGTAAACCAACATCTTGTTAATCTTTCTCAGGCATGGCCCCAAATAATAGCTGTAGCCCCTTATGTCCAAGGGGCGATATGCCTTGTTATGGGTGAACGTGAATAATAATAATAAAAAAAATGTTTGCTATATTTATAAAGGGAGACTATTTAATATTAGCGTATATAAACAGTTCATGATGATTGACAGTTTCTCGCCTTGTGTTCATTAGACCAAATTGACTGGATTTGGTCTAATGAAAATAAGGCGAGAAACTGTCAATCATGATGTGTTATTAATTCGATGTCTGCACTTTTCCAACTTATGTTAATGCGTTTAGCAGGACATATTTCAAATGTGGCCACGCTAATGAACAGTGTATGCAAGTTTTTCGAACCAGTCATGTCACGTCATCCAATAAATGTGTTTAATGTTTTATGACTTGCGGCACAAAACTCTTTTGTCATTTCAAACCAATCGACGATACGTCCTTGGCAATCAGTCCAACAGTGAGCCACTATGAGTACCCTGCTCTTATACTTTGAGAAGAGTTTTATTACTTTTATAAGGGAGTCACCACTCATCAACGCCTGAAGGCCACTCGAGGATAAGGGTTAATGAGTGCACGAGAGTCACTGAGGCAATAACTTAATGATCGTTAGTGGTGGAAATTGTGTAGAGTTTGATTATTTAAGCAGACGGTTCAACAAGAACTTGTTTACATTAGATGCGAAGATGAATATGTTGTAGTAAGCTGGAAAGCAGGCCTGCACTACAGAGTTCCACAGGTGGACAGTTCTAGGAAAGAAACTTTGTTCATGGAATTTGCATTTAACTTTAGGCATAGATAGGAAGACTCGCCTGACGCAGTCGCATAGCTCTTGCTTTCATTATTTTGCCCTTTAGTCCTCACATTCCAGGAGTGATGTTTCTGACAAAGAGGGTAGAATTGCTGTTTTCTGGGTCGGAACCAATTCCATCTAACACTTATTGTTGGCAAATTTTTGATCTTGAAGTGATATTTAAAAAAAAAAAATTTTTTTTAACGCAGAGTATCTAGTGCCATTATATCTTGTTTGAAGCAATTTCCATAAAAAAAACCCCTTGAATTCTCATCTTTCATCTCATATATATATATATATATATATATATATATATATATATAGACATGCTAGTTTTTAGCGTGACTATCTAATTATTTTGTTAACAGTTTTTCCTCTAATAAGAAGAATTAACATTCTTTGAAACTCTGCGGACTAAGGATTATCTAGCACATCAGCTTTGAAGTATTCTACCGAATAATAAAAACTATTTGTAAACTTCTACTTTATAGCTCTGTTCTTACTATTATATATATATATATATATATATATATATATATTACACACAATGCTTCAACCAAACTACATCAGAATCCTAAAATAATTTCTTAAAAAAAAAACTCCGAAACGGCATAATAAAAACAAACAAAGAAAAAATGAAAGTAAGGATTTCCGGGCAACGCCGAGTAGGTAAATCTGGTAATTAATAAGTTCTATACTGTAGATATACTCGTCGATTCCGTGCATGTAACCCAGTTTCCAATGTGACCTAGTTTGATTATTGATCCGAGAAAAATATGTTTTTCAAAGAATATAATAGATTTAAGGGGAGAAGAAATTTTATTCTGGATAATGAATGAAATAATCAATTAAAAATGACCAATTAAAAAAAAAGAAAAAAAAAGGAAAACAAAAATAAAGAATTTGAATCGAAAAAGATAAGTGGCACAAAAGGGTTGAAACGAGGAGATATTTTTTTCTTTTCCTATTAATCGCCATTGTTGAAGTGATGGAAATCTCAGAATTGGTAAGACAAAGAGTGCAGGTCATAAAAACCGGGTTGTTATGTAAAACGATTACATATAGGTATTGTGTGTACGTGTTAATCTTCAAGAGGCCAAAGGTTCAATCCTCGGTAGAGACAATAGAAACATAACTAAGGAATATGTAATACTCTTATTCTGTTACAGCTGACTGGATGAGACTAATCTATCCCCTCAAATGAATTAAATACTGTGCACAGTTAGAAATTCCCATGTTTGACAAGATGCACATAATGACGGCTGGAGGTTACATCGGCCAAAACGTTCTGAAAATAGCTACAACAATGATAACCGTAGTCTGAATGATGCAAATTTTAAATTCCATTTAAGTCACTACGACGCTTTACTTTAAAACAGTGGCGTATCTAGGGTATGGCAGGCATGGCCCGTGCCATGGGCGCCACTCTGACATGGGCGCAAAAATTGCTTGACAAAAATTAAAGCAAGAATAACCATATAATTACTTTATTAAAACATTCATTTCATGGTTTATCTTTCGTTAAAATTGTGCCTGTATTATAATATTATGTAGTTTAGGTATATCTAAGGTATAAATTATTAAGAAGGGGCGCACATTCAAACTTTGCCATGGGCGCCATTTTACATAGATACGCCACTGCTTTAAAATAAAACTTTTTTCCTTTGGAAAATTAAAAAAAAATTATAATCAAACGAAAAATTCTATTATAATTAACGATGTTTGCTTAAATGAAAGAATGCTGCCTAAATGCATACGATACATGAATGTCAATGTTTGTGTGCTATACAAATCAACACATTAACAGTTAGAGCCGTTTCAATAAGGTTTATGCTGAGAAATCAAACCTTGGAAAAAGTAGTGTCCTGCCACGGCAGTAAGTTTTTTTTTTTATACCCATAGATAAGCAGCTTATCCTTTTCCAGTGGTCTGACTGTGTGGTGTGTAGTCTACTCTAAATGACAGCAGTGCCTATGTATATTCAAACAGAGCAAGTAGAGAGCTCCGTTGGGTTTCTGTTGATCTTCATAGAGATGAACCTTAAGTTGATCGATTGTTTGTATTAGGTTGAAAGATACGTTTATCTTGATTTGTTGTTCCATAGAAGAGAACTAGTATCATTTCAACCTGTCTTAAAATAAAACATTGTTGCCTGTTTTTTTTTAAACGGGATTTGTAAACTGGTTGTTTTCATTGGAAGGAGAATGTCTTTATTGCAGCACTAACTGACACCACATGATTGACACTACAACTGGTGTCAAAAGCAAATACTAAATTCAGGGGAAAACAACAAGTGAAAGATGAGTCTGTAAAGTGAACACACACACACACACACGTTCACAATGCCAAACTCTGGCTGTGACTCTTTCCATGACCTCTGGCTGTGACTCTTTCCAGGACCCCTGGCTGTGACTCTTTCCAGGACCCCTGGCTGTGACTCTTTCCAGGACCCCTGGCTGTGACTCTTTCCAGGACCCCTGGCTGTGACTCTTTCGAGGACCCCTGGCTGTGACTCTTTCCAGGACGTTTTCTCAATTATTAAATCACTTTCCTCTGATAAATTCATAAGAGTTTTCTTTGATGAGCAGAAATCAGAAGCTCACAGTATTAATGCTGGAGTCCCTCAGGGGTCTATCCTGGGCCCAACTCTCTTCCTGATCTACATTAATGATCTTCCAAATCACATCCTTACATCATTCGTAGACATTTATGCTGACGACACTATCATCTATGGCAACGCATCAAAGACTGTAAACAAACAAGTTCTCTGATTCTCTCGCCTCTGATCTTGAACATGTGGTATAATGGGGAAAGAAGTGGCTGGTTACTTTTAATGCATCTAAAACCAAGCTTCTGTCTTTACATCATCAACGTTCTGATCCCCAGCTGGCATCAATTGAAATGAATGGCTCATCTTGGGGAGGCTCCATGTTTTGACAAGCTCCTAGACTTGACCATTATTCCTGATCTGAAATGGAACATGTACAAGGTCGCTGAGAAAATGGTGGGATCCTTCTATCGATCCAGTAGATATCTCACTGCTTATGCAATTCTCTACCTATATAAGGGCCAGGTACATCCAAGAGTGGAGTACTGTTGCAACATCTGAACAGGAGCTGCTAGAAAGACCTTATCCTGCCTTGACAGAGTTCAAAACAGACTTCATAACCTAGAGGGGGATGCCCTTTTCTCTTCCCTGCAACCTCTTTCTCACAAAAGAGATGTTGCGAGTCTGTCTCTGCTTTATCAATATTTTCATGACTTGTCTGAGCTCCAATCTATGGTCTTTCCTTGCCAAACTTTCACGAGAAACACTCGTCTAGCTGAAAACACTATCAATAATTCCCTTCACTCTTTATCTGTGCCTAAACCTAAACATAGATTCCATGAACAAAGTTTCTTTCAACTGAACTGTATACCTGTGGAACTCTCTTCCATTTGCCTGCTTTCCATCTGACTATAATATGGTTGCCTTCAAGTCCAATGTAAACAAGTTCTTGATGAGCCGCCCCCCTTAAGTAATCCAATTTACCAAATTTCCACTACTAACAAGTACTACGTCATTGTCCCATTGACCACTGTACACTTATTAACCTTTATCCTCGAGTGGCCCTTGATAAGTGGTGACTCCTTTGTAAAAAAAAAAAAAAGAAAAAAAAAAAGGACCCCTGGCTCTAAGTGAATGATGACCGTTTGTGCAATGAACACAGACCCCTCTCCCCCTCACAATGTCAAACTAGAAATCACTTTTTTCTTTAATAAAAAAGGTTGAGATCATCATGTTTTAGTGTACCCACTGATATTGATGCCTCCGTTCAGTTTGAAGAGACAATGGATACCCTCTGTAAGGGTAGCTGTATGTGTAATTGTGAGGCAAAGGTTGCGCAAGCTCCAACCACACCTCTCCAGAATCAGCATTAGTTGAGTCTAGTGGCAAGAAGTGCTACACAACTGGAAACAATGCCGAGATAAGCGGAGAACACATGCAGCACTTGGAGTTCACAAATGGTCACCCATTTTAGTACTAACCAAGTTTGACATTGCTTAACTTTGGTGATCTAATGGGAACTGGTGTGTCAACGTGAATTATGCCGTGTATAATACGTCACCTTACGGATAATAATAAAAGGTTAGAAACTAATCATCAATTATTTATTAGATTTATTTGCGGACTTTTATCCTCATCTTCTAGTCGTTCTTTTCACGATGTTTCGGCCAACTTATTCTCTGGCCTTCGTCAGGTGGTTAACCGTGATGGGATAGGAATGCTGAGTCTCTTGACTGTATCCTCAGTAATTACTGCATTCCATAGTTGTTGTTGTCTGACCATGTTTTGGCCAACTATACCTCTGGCCGGCTTTGAAAAAAACTTGGGATTATAAGACCAAAAATTCCAACATAAATCGCCATTTGCGGCCCATGGCACAGTTGGTAGAGACGTTGAATATCTACAGTTCCAGGTGAGCATTGTCTGAAGATAGTGGTTTCAATTTTACCCAAAGCCGGCCAGAGGATTAGTTGACCAAAACGTAAGACGACAACTATGAAAGGCAGTAATTACTGAGTTAAGTAATAAATAATATAGTTATGACTCAGCATTCCTATCCTGTCGCAGTTAACCACCTGAGGAAGACCAGAGGATGAGTTGGTCGAAATGTTATGAAAAAACAACGATGAAGATGAGGATAACAGTCCGCAAGAAGAATGAATGCAAAAATTCTGAAGCCGCATCTCAAAAAGAATCCCAAGAATTATTGCCGTCCATAGTTGTTGTCTCACTACGTTTTTGCCAACTAAACCTCTGGCCTGCTTTGGGTAGGATTGAAACCGCTATCTCTAGGCAATAACACCTGAAAACCATAGAAACTCAACACCTCTATCCTCTGCGATATGTGCCCCGAAGGATCAATCAAGGTTGGATTTTATGCTCTTATAAATCCAATTTTGTGTTCTTATTTGGTTTTCCGTTGTTGGGTCTGTACTGAATATTATTATGTATTATTTTTTAAAATCTTTTTTGGAATCCTTTGAGATGAGGCTTCATAATTTGATCACCTGAAGAAGGCCAGAGGATGGGTTGGCCGAAACGTTGTGAAACAACAACTATGGAGATGAGGATAACGATCCACAAATAAATAAATGTAATCATCAGCTAATCAATAGAGCAAATGACAAACGTGATATGTCTTTGGCAGCTTTTAAATCGTAATGTCGATTCTCAATAGCAGCCATTAATCTATTAGGCATTGATTTAGTGAAAGTGCACCATGTCCCAACATGGTCGTTTCGATTACTTCCCTTTGTTTTGCTATCATATTGTTTGTTGCCTTCATACAATTTTATCTTCACAATTGACCATAGATTTTCGATCAGGTTCTGTAGTTACGCCTATAAACCTTTCATATACTATAATCTAATTTATAAAACTCTCTACATCTATCTGTATCCATATTTATATTTATAAAACTCTCTACGTCTATCTGTATCCATATTTTCAAACTGTATCTCTGTGCGGCACTAGCGGCCTCAAATGATTGGACTTTTCATGGACCGTTCTTTTATGCGTCTTTAGCAAGTTAAAATAGTTTTTAAGGGGTCAAAAAGGAGTCAAAATTGAAAAAAATCATTAAACATTTTGTACATTCATCTTAGTTTATTTTTCATTTTTAATATGCATGTCACGTTGATACAGTGGTAACGTCACCAGCTTTGAATGCTACATTAATTTATTTTTATTTCGGACTATTATTCTCATCTTTATTGGTTGTTGTTTTTCATGATGTTTCGGCCAACTATTCCTCTGGCCTTCGTCAGGTGGTAACTGCGACGGATAGGAACCTAGAATCTAACTGCATTCTCAGCCATCACTGTCATCCATAGTTATTGTCGTCTCACCCCATTTTGGCCAAGTAAACCTCTGGCACGCTTTGGGTAGGATTGAAACCGCTATCTTCAGACAATGCTCATCTGGAACCGTAGAGATTCAGTGTCTCTATCAACTGCATCACGGGCCCCGAAGGGCGATCAAGGTTGAATTCTTTGATCTTATAAATCCACGTTTATTTATTATCTAATCTTCCATAGTCGGGTCCGTACCGATTGGTATATATATTATTCGTTAATTGGAATTCATTTTTGAGATGAGTATTATATATATTAATTTATTTTTATTTCGGACTATTATTCTCATCTTTATTAGTCAGGAGATTCAAAGTTCCTATCTGTCGCGGTTACCACCTGACTAAGGTCAGAGGACTAGTTGGCCGAAACGTCGTGAAAAACAACAACCAATAAAGATGAAAACAACAACTAATAAAGATGAGAATAATAGTCCGAAATAAAAATAAATTAATATATATATAATGCTCATCTAAAAAATGAATTCCAATTATTGAATGCTACAGTTTTCCTTTTGGTTTCGATCCTATCTGATGGCACTTAAATACTTTTTTTTTTTACTTTTGAAATCACGGCTCTGTAATAATATATACGAAATCTGGAAAAATTAAAATATCATATTTAAGTGTATTCTACGACCGGGCAAAGCCAGGTACCCTTCTACTATTATACTAGAATAGAATATTCCCAGGGTAACCTTAGATACATTTTCTTATCATTTTTTTCTAGCTGGGGATGGGGCATCCTACCAGATACCAGGCATTCATCAGCTATCCCATACATTCCAACAAAGAGATCTTTTTTTTTTTTTAAAGATTCTAACTGCCTCTTTAAGTGCAATTGTTTGGATCTCTTTTGCACTTGGTTCATCGAGTATATTTGCCAGTTAGTTTTTGAAATAATTTTTTATGAGTTTGGTTGCTCTTATAATTACTGGAATGATAGAGATCTTCCTAAGATTCCAATTTCTTTTCATGTCGTACATAAGAACTTGGTATTTCGTTATCTTTTCCCTCTCAGCTCCGTTTAACACAGTATCATTGGTGACGCTAACTTCTACTAGGGTTGCTTCTTCTTCCTTCTTGACCCATATAAGTATGTCAAGTTCAATAGCTCAGTTTTTTGGTATGTAGCTGCAAGAATTGCATAGTCCTAGTGGATGGTGTATAACTTATTTCCAACTGTTCTTTCTGGTAAACATGTTCCCAGGGCTGCTGCATTTGATATTCAACTTTTTATTGATGGTACAGTAGAGATATTTACGCATTCCATTGTGTCGAATTTTTATAGTGGCCGTCCCCCAGCAGAACTCTATGACTGGATGTCAGGTGGATTACACTCTCTACTTCCGTGCGGCAGAACCTGCACTTGTTTAAATTGCTGAGACCACTCATCTTAAAACATTGGTTTTTCTTGATCTTGGGAAGCCATTATAATCCTCTCCTGATTACAATGGAGCTATTCTCTTTTTAGCTATAGAGCCGCCTTTATCTATAGAAGTGAATTCGTCTAAAAAAATACTTGGCTCACTGTTGGTTGAGCCATTCTTTTAGCTTTTTGCAATGGAAAGTTTTGGTGCATTTTTGGTGACTTTTGGGTTATTTCCGTAGCAAACACTTCAAAGGCTGGCAATGACTTATGATCTCTATCTATCTATCTATCTATCTATCTATCTATCTATCTCTATATATATATATCTCTCTCTCTCTCTCTCTATATATATATATATATAGAGAGAGAGAGAGAGATATATATATATATATATATATATATATCTCTCTCTCTCTCTCTCTCTCTATATATATATATATATATATATATATATATATATATATATCTATCTCTATCTCTCTCTCTCTCTCTCTCTCTCTCTCTCTCTCTCTATTTCTCTATATCTCTCTCTCTCTATCTCTCTATATCTCTCTCTATCTCTATCTCTCTCTTCTGATCTTGTACACATGATGCAATGGAGAAAAAAGTGACTGGTTAATTTTAATGCATCTAAAACCAAGCTTCTCTCTATCACCAATGCTCTGATCCTCACGCGGCCCCAAGAGAAATAAATGGTTCTCATCTTAGGGAAGTACCATTCTTTGACAAGCTTCTAAGACTGACCTTGATTTCTGATTTTGAATACATGTATGCATGTATTATAAAAAAAATTTAAATCCCAAAGTTATTTTTAAAACCCAATTGAATTTGTTGTTTATTTTTCAGTAATGACTAGCCAGGGGGTGGCGGTGGGAGGGGGTACCCGGTCGTAAAACACGCTTAAATATATTTTGATTCATGCAGATTTCGTATTTATTATTACAGAGTCAATTCCCTATTGAATATTATGATTTCAAAAAGTTTAATAAAAAATGACTTAGGTGCTATTAACTAGAATCGAAACCATAACATTTAGCACTCCACCCATGTCCCCTATCGTTTGAGCTATCGACAGATAGATAAGAAAGATTTAAAATTAAACCATTTCAAGCTATGAATGAATTTGCACAGAAAGAAATAGGAATATGTGGGCAAGTTGAAATGAACATTTTACATTTCGACTTGCTGACATCATTCTGTATGCGTTATTCACCCAAAGATTTTATTTGTTATAGACCATCCTTGGTGTGTGATTCTATTTCCTGTTAATCTCAGTGACCAGTAGTTTAAGAGTGTATCAGTCAAATATTTTCGCATAGACCCGCATACATACATGATGATTGCAACATCTTGTCAGACGAGTGCCACTCCCTCAAACACTTAAAGTCCATGAGCCCAAAAATGACTTCCATCCCCATAGGACCATTTTAAGACAAATGCTTGAGGGAGTATCTATACACAGATGATGTTACAGAGTCTTAGCTTTGTACGACAACTAAGTCTCTCTCTCGGTTCAAAATGTTGAGATCCAGCAACAAGCAAGAGCAAGATAGCCAGCAACAAGTTAAACTGGAGACCAGCTTAATGCGGGTACTGGTCTCCCACTTTGTTTTTTTTTTAAAATCAGATTTGCTTCTCCTAGAAAGGTTGCCTTCACCACGGCTTACAGGAGCCCTCTCCACCCCAACACACACATACATACACACAAACACACGCGGTGCTAGTTGGCCATTGACCCCGAAAAAGGGTTCATTCGCGAACATACATACATACATATACTATTTTATTTCTATAGGTTAAGATCTCGTCGGATGAAATCTTAGTTATTAATAACTACAGATCGAAACATTGTCATGCCAGTGTAGCTAAGCCTGTACATGTCTGTATAACAGGGTTTTTCAACCTTTTTCAGTAAACGCTCCCACCCCAAACACTCAGATATCTACTACCGCCCCTCCTTACATGCATCTTTATATAATAATGTTAGTAGTAGTGGTAATAGCACATAATTAAAGGGAAAATAAATAATTGAATATTCATATATAGTTTATTCAACATTATGAGGTATGATTCTTGAATTAATTTTTCTTATTAAAAATAATTGTGATACAATCAATTTTCACATTAATTGTGCATCTCCCCCCCCCCTCCCAAATGTGGTTGAGAAACACCTAGTAATGTTACTAGAAGCTCTGTCTTTCACTACCCCCTCATTCCTCGTAAAGAATCTTAGGGACCAACCAATATGCTAAATTTGGCCACCGCCCATCTGAAATTTTGTAACGCCACTCTGGTGGGTGGTACGGACCCGGTTGGGAAACCCTGCTGTATAATATATGAACATATATTCGATGAACAGATTTAACAGACATAGATTTCCTTTTCCTCAGTTTATGAGGTCTTTCCAATAGCTTGATTAGCTTCTGGGTATCAGATTCATAGCCATTAATAAAATGTCCGTGTGATGTCGGAGTCCATGACAATAACAATAAAAAATGTCGCTCATTCTAGATGCACTTTATATTCAAAGCAGAAAACCAACAATCAATGGCAACTTGTGATCTTCAGTCTGGGGAGTGCTCTTTCAGGCAATGCACACAAATTAAAACTGGGACATTATCTTCTACTATTATACGATGTGCCTTTTAATAAGTTTCTAGACATTTTCATATCAGCACTTTTATTGATACTACACACATGAAACTCTAGTCCCCTTCAAAGTAATTTTCTCTGACTGCAATGAACTTGTTGGACCGTTTCAACAACTTCTTGAAGGCCCTATAAAAGTCCTCTTGTGCGAGCGTGTCAATGATCCTCGTCACAGCCTCTTTCATCTCCTCAATTGTCTCATAACAACAGCCTCTAAAGTTTTCCTTGAATTTAGGGAATAACCAAAAGTCATAGGGAGCAAGGTCTGGATGATAGGGTGAGTGAGGAACTGTTTTGATGCCCATCTTGGTCAAATAGTCTGTGACAAGGATGGAGTTATGGACTGCACCCTTGGGAAAAACGTTGCTCAAATCTTCTGCATCTTCAGTTCGTTCGTGAATAATTGTGTAAACAGTTCCTACACTGACATCAAACTGTGCACTTACTGTATGTAGAAACACACACGATCCTTATTCATGAGATTTTTTATTTGACCAATCAACTCTACTGTTCTGACTTCCTTACTCCTGCCACATTTCTTATCATCCCTCACAGATTCCCTGTCTTCCTTGAATCTCTTATGCCACTCAAAAACTGATGCTTGATTTATGCAAGATGGTCCAAAAGCAGTCTGAAGTATTCCATACATTTCTATGCCATTTTTTCCAAGTCTAAAACAGAATTTTATTGCATATCGTTCTTCTAAAGCGTCCTCACATCCAGATTGCATTTTTGAAATTCACCAGCTGTGACAATCAGGCTTTAGTAGGATGTATTCTAATTCCTGCTGTAGCTGTTCATTCGAACATGAAATCTTAAAAATTGGTCAGTCATCCCATAAGATGTATAGCAATAACATACTGAATATGCCTGTACAAAAATGTTTGGAAGCTTATTGAAGGCACCTCGTATAAAAGGAAGTGTGTGTGTATTCCCTGTTGCCTCGAAAACGAATGGGCCGATTTTTATGAAATTTTACATGAAAGTACTTTATGTGGCTGGCAGTGTTCTTAGATAGGTTTTGTATCGGAATGTTTTCGATAAGTCTCAATAATCAAAATAATCTAATAAAAGAAGGAACAGGCGATTTTAACCAAAGTTAACACCTTACACAGCCTAACATTACAAGTGCATTTGAGAAGTTTTATTACCACACAACAAGTAAGACCAGGCATATAAAATCAACAGTAGGATCTTTGATATGACAAGGGCACGTTTGAAATAAATCTGCCTGTTTTGAGCACAATTGAAGCATGATACTTGACTTTTTTTCATTTTAAACTTTAATTCAAGCCATTATGTTTTTTAAATTTATAAAATTAACAAAATGTTCTCTACAGTGCAATGTAGATTACAATGTATTGTTAATTAAGTTACTGCGAGAGGCATATGAGCTTCCTCCCAGTGCACCACGAGTGGTCCCCAACTAGAGCAGGAAATTAATCAATTTGTAGGAAAATACGCTATTTCACTGATTGCGATGACAATAAAATATGGGAATGTGAAACATTCGTCGGTCATCATTCAATCCCGGGTAACGTAGTGTCACCTTGCTAGTAAAATACTAATTGGCTTTGCCGGCTCACGATTAATTCACAAAAATTAATATGAATTAATAAATATTTCATTCATAATTTAGTAAGGATGAAACAAAAATTTTTTACAGAATAATAAGTTTTTTTGGAGAAGTACTCAATATTAAGAATTAAAATTTTATTTCTTATTTTGAACTATTCCACAATATTATCGGACATTTAAACATCATTCAGCCTCAGTTTCCAACTTTTAAGGATGTGCCGGGAGTGTCCTTTACCATGACACAAAAGAAAAAAAAAATGTCTGTAAATTTTTTTTTTTTTTTTTTTTTTTTTTTTGTGGGGAGGAGGGGGGAGAAAAAGAAAAAAATTCAATTTAACTTCCACAAATAGAAATGTTTATTAAAATCAATTTTGCACTTGTCTGATCTTTTCAACCGTTAAACCTTAAATTTTTTCTAATTTAAAGGTGAAAATTGTAAACCTGACTGTATTTGAAATAATTTTTCATAAGTCATTCCGACCAGCAATACATCTTCACACATGCAACCACAAAGGAATATCAATAGCCTATTTTTTTTTTTTTCAGGAACATTACGAAAAAAAACCCTAAAGTCGGTATTAATGAATTCGATATAACCCGAAGAAAAATTAATTTCTCGAACTAGAGACATTATCATTGAATTAAACATTGTTTATTTAATATTTTCACACAAAAAAAATATAATTGCAAAAAGTATTTCTACTTTTTTTTTTTTTTTTTAGATTACATGTTTATTGTTTCGCGTAATTTTTACATGAAAGATTCTAATATTTTCCTCGCTTGAATGCACGTGAAATTTTCGGCGTAACATAATTTTAATATAATCTTGGAAAAAAAAAACAAAAAAAAAAAACTTTGATTTAAAAGCAGGAACACAGAAAAATAATTAAATTAAAAAATGGTAAAGAATTATACAAACGTTGACGAGAGGAATGTACGGATGCACGGCTGGGGAAAAAAGAAAACCAGCGCTCCCTACTTCCCTATAACTAACTGATGTCATTTTCTGACAGCCTTTTGACTTTCTGACTGTTTGGGCTTTCAAACAATCCATATGTAGACAACTTCGTTTGTTTTAGCGAAGTTAAATCTCTCGTTTTTTTTTTTTTTTTTTTTTTTTTTTTTAGGGTGGGGGCTAATTAAGCTATTATATTTTTGTACAAACAAGGTGTTTTTTTTATTATTATTTAATTCAATATCTTAGGATTTCATTTTATTAATTATCTTTTAAAAAACTAATATTTATCTTTCAAAGGATTTTTTCAATGACTTTATTTAACTTCAAGATTTAGCTGAATTTGCCAGCTTCCGAATGTCGCCGTGAAAACATTTTTCATTATACCCCCCCCCTTTTTTTTTTCACGTGTACAAAGATTTGTTTATTTATTTTTTGCTTTTTAACTATAGGCTTTAATCTTTCCAATACAATCAAAAGGTAGTCGGAAACGTACACAAACTTATGATAAATCGACTTTCAAATCTATTCCCCCCCCCCCGATCTTTTTTTCCGCCATTATTACACGTACCTAACAAACTATTGATTCCTGTGACTATTCTTGATATCTCTAATATAGATCTGCTCATGTGCATATCGGGTGCTGTGTAAATTGACGTCTTCGTTCGTGTACACTTGTAGCAAATCACAAACAATCAGGGTAGAGGCAGTGGCTACGTTATTAACCAACATGGACTGAGGACCTTGGTGTGGCCAGTTCGAATCCAGTTCATTCCACACACACGTTTTCATAAAACCCACATCCGACATCCTGGGGACTGCTTATTATTATTCATCGGACTTCTGTTCTCATCTTGAGTGTGATTTTCACAACATTTTGGTCGATATAACCTCCGACCTTTTTCAAGCGTATCCTGTCGAACTCGGGAAATGTTTCTGCCAAACTCGAGAATTTGCACGGAATTTCGAGCGGAACCCTTTATTTACTTCACGTGTGTAGCATGCTTTTGTTCCGTCAGCCATGACTGGATAGAGGTCCTAAGTAATTCGCAAATGTATATTTCAGTCGCCCACACTGAGGATCGAACCTTCAAACTTCAGGATAATATCACTTTTACAATTGATTTTTCCCAGTACTCTAACCACTGCGCCACGGGTCCTTGCAAAATTCTGTCCAAATTCCCGAGTTCGACAGAAAAATTCCCGAGTTCGACAAGACACACCCGAAGAAGGTCGGAGGTTATATCAACCGAAACGTTGTGAAAAATCACACTCAAGATGAGAACAG
Source organism: Euprymna scolopes (assembly GCF_053919585.1). Classification (NCBI taxonomy): domain Eukaryota; kingdom Metazoa; phylum Mollusca; class Cephalopoda; order Sepiida; family Sepiolidae; genus Euprymna; species Euprymna scolopes. The sequence continues at coordinate 9,626,021 of NC_136519.1, forward strand.
TGGTCCGATGAATAATAATACAAATAACTAATCCTCATCTCAAAAATTCAGAAACCTCTTGGGGAGTATATTAAAACAGGAGTGACTGTGGCTCACTGACTCGGTGATTAACGACACGGACGAAAAACCTAAATGTGCCAATTCCATAAACACATTTTGGTTCTTATTCCAATCGGCACTTATGACGATAAACAAAACGAAGAAAAACTTTTATCGTGTGTACCTTATTGTCATGGAATATGAAAAGGGTATATTCCAAAAATCACAAAAATTAATCAAGAACGATTTTTTTTTTTTTGTTTGAAAAAACAAATTTGCCGTTTTTTACCGATAAGTAAAGGCCGAAGCTATTTTAATATTCAAATTTTTGTTTTGAATTTATATAAAATAACTGTTTTCATTATTTGAAAATTTTATGTTCTGAAAAATAAAATATGAAAAAAACATACACGTTCTCTTACTAAATTATTGTTTGGTTCTAAATCGTACGTTTCGGGTTTCGGTTGTCTATCCGACATTATCGAAAAAAAAAAAAAATTGAAATGAAAGTCGGTTGTCTGCCCTTGATTTTACCATAACCGATATATTTTTCCGCCCTTACGAGTACAGAGTAAAATTTGATTTGGTAGAGTATAGTTGAAGAAAGGTCAGCCAATGGTCTGATTGTGTTGCATGTCTGATATCCTGCATAACCTCTTGTTCAGCTCCCGCTCACCTAACTGAAACTCTTTAAAAACATGATGACACTACAATAAAAAAAATAAGCTCAAACCAGGCCTAGGGACAAACAAATTCAACTTGCCTCCTCCCTTGAGGCTTGCATTCACTAACATCCTTGGGCTTAGAACTAATTTAGCTGATGTTGAAGCATTTCTCTTAACAAATACCCCGGATATCTTAGCACTAAGCGAGACTAACCTACACTCCTCCATCCCCTCTAACTACTTTAACATGCCTGGATATCTCCCACTCTGCCGTAAGGACTCTGACAGACATATGAACGGACTTGTAGTCTACATTCGTAACACCCTCCCCCTGACTAGAAAAACAAACCTAGAAACGGACGATCAAGCCTTTATGTGCTTTAGACTAAACATAGAACACAACATTAGCTACTTTTATTTTCTCTACCGCTCTCCCTCGACCCAGGACTGCACCATAATAAACAAAGTCTCTGACAGTATAGACACAGCACTCTCCTTCGACACTAGCGCCCAAGTCCATGTAGTTGGTGACTTTAATGTTCACCACAAAAACTGGCTTGGATTCTCTACTCACACAGATGCAGCGGGCAGCACAACACATAGTTTTGCTATATCTCACACCCTATCACAAATAGTTACGTTTCCAACCCGTTTCCCTGACCAGCAAGAACAACAAGCATCACTTCTAGATCTGTTTCTGACTACAGTTCCCGAGGATTGTACAACAAATGCTGACAGCCCACTCGGGAACGCTGACCATGCAGTGATAATGGTAGAAATCGCCCTAAATTCTAGACCCAAAACTGAAAAGCCAGTGCTCAAAACGAGATATTATAAACAGGCTGACTGGGAAGCCATCAGAGATCTTATCAGAGATGCCCCATGGGGAAATATCTTTTCTCTTCCTGATGAACAGTGCGCAAATGAGACCACTGAATGGTTCAAAACCGCAATGGAAGCACATGTTCCCATGCGGAAATTTTATAGCAAGCCCCACTCTCCCCAATGGTTTACTTCAACTTGCGCAACTGCCATTGCTCAAAGACAGCATGCATACTGCAGATTTAACCGACATAAGTCCAGTTCAAACAAACAGAAGTACATAGAAGCTAGAAATAACGTTAAGAAAGAAATAGCGACAGCCAAGAGAGAATTCACTGAAACCACTAAAAAACGCATCGAAGCACAAAAATTGGGAAATCGTGACTTCTGGAAAATCTACAACAGTGTAGTAAATAATGGGCAATCAACAATTCCCCCACTAACCAACAATCACGAGGTTGTTTGCTCAGCAACCGACAAAGCTAATATGCTTGCCAGCCGGTTTGCTTCGAACTCCACACTGGACCCTTCCAACCACCCCCTGCCTGACTTTCTTTTGCGGACAGACGCCATGCTAGACGATCTAAAAATCACTCCTGCTCAGGTACATGCTATCATAAAAAATCTGGACACTTTAAAAGCATGTGGACCTGATCTCATCCTAGCTGTGCTATTAAAAAAGTGCTCAGCTGAAGTAGCTTCAGTTCTCTCCAAACTCTACAACAAATGCCTTAATGAATCCTGCTTTCCGAGCTGTTGGAAAACCACTTCTGTGGTACCAATATTCAAGAATTCTGGTGAAAGAGCTGACCCATCAAATTATCGCCCCATTAGCCTCCTTCCACTTTTCGACAAAATATTTGAGATCATAATTAACCATGCTCTAGTCCGGCACCTTACAGATGCTAAACTTCTGACTGACAAACAATATGGATTTAGACAAGCCCGTTCCACAGCTGACATCCTCACTGTAATCTCTGAACGTATATATCATTCACTAGACAAAGCGGGGGAGGGCAGAGCGGTAGCTCTAGATATATCTAAGGCTTTTGACAGGGTATGGCACAAGGGTCTCCTCAGGAAAATTAAATCATACGGTATCACTGGTAGAATACTTAGCATAATTGAATCCTTCTTAGATAAGAGAAAAATCCAGGTTGTCCTCGACGGTCGAACATCTAAACAGTGTGATATAAATGCGGGAGTGCCTCAGGGGTCTATTCTTGGACCTCTATTGTTCCTGATATTTATTAATGACCTCCCCGACAAAACTGCCTCTGAGATGGGTATATATGCTGATGACACTACACTCTATAACAGGCATGACAGGAAAACAAATGAACACATATCTAAAGAAATGGCAAAAACACTAGAGGATGATCTCCAATCTGTAGTGGAATGGGGACATAAATGGATGGTCACATTCAATGCTGCCAACACTAAACTGGTTTCCTTCAATAACTACAAGAAACCTTCTCTGCCACCAATAGCAATGGCCAGTGACTCCCTGTCTGAGAGTACATCTTTCAAACTGCTTGGCCTAACGTTCACAAGAAACATGAGCTGGAACAATTATATTGAAAACATTGCCAGGGCCGCTGCAAAAAAGGTAGGCTCTCTCTATCGTGCTAGAAAACTACTGACACCTGAAAGTATCCTGTATCTCTATAAGGCCACCATTCGCCGATGTATGGAGTATTGTTGTCACATCTGGGCTGGTGCGTCTACTACTAGTCTCTCGCTCCTAGACAAGTTTCAAAAAAGAGTCGCCAATCTGATAGGCCCTGAACTGGCATCTAAGCTTTAGCCTCTGTCCTATCGACGAAACGTTGCATCCCTCTGCTTGTTCTACAAGTATTTTAATGGTGAATGCTCTGACGAACTGCAGACACTTGCGCCCCCACGACGCAGACACCCTCGACAAACCCGACAGGCAGCTGAATCCCACCCCCACACAGTAGAGATCCCTAGATGTAAAAGATCTTTCTGCGCCAGTAGTTTCTTCCCCAGAACCGCTAGACTCTGGAATTCCATTCCAGGATCCTGCTTCACTAACTGTACTGACATGCAGAAGTTCAAGTGCAACGTAAACCGACATCTTGCTGCCCAAATCCCTACATAGTGCCCCAGCAGTTGCTGACCCTGATAGTAGCCCCCTACACCAAAGTGGCAATGTGCCTTGTTTGGGGTGAAAATGTAATAAATAAAAAAAAAAAAGTATAATCAAGACATTAAAAAATGAAAATATCGAAAAAAGATTATATTGTACGTATCCGTTTTGAACTGACGATCTCCGAATAAAAAAAATTTCACTTAATTTGATCAAGTAGTTTTTTGTTTTGTTTTGTTTTGTTATTTTTTTGTTGTTTTGTTTGTTGTTTTGTTTTTGTTGTTTTTTTTGTTGTTTTTTTTACAGCGAAAAACATGTTTTTATGATGGCACGTTGAACGTAGACATCTTTGAATTTTTTCATTTTTGTTTGTTATTTTAGAACACGCCACGGGGAGATAACTCTGTTTAAAGGGCCGATACTCCCTCCCCATCTTTAATACTAACTTTTCTTCCTAAAAATCAAACCCTTTGCTCGGTATCATAACAAATTGTTTTTTTTCGCTGTACTAAAGAAACTACTTGATAAAATTAAGTGAAATTTTTTCTTCTTCGGAGAACTTCATTCCATAACGGATGCGTACAATATAAACTTTTTTTTTTTTTTTTGAGATTTTCACTTTTTTATATCTTCATTAAACTGTACAAGTACCTTTGATTTTTCTTTAATAATAATAATAAAATGATCAAATTGCATGATTTTTTTAATATTTCATTTTCGTTCCGTGACTGGTACGCACATCAAATTTTTATGTATTTTCTTTACTTTTAATAGCCGCCATAAGTGCCAATCTGAATAAGCACCGACATTTTCATTAAACTCACTTCTGTTCTTGTCTAAACTTCCTGAGAGGAGGAAAGTTAGATTGCTGTTGCATTCTGGGAATGAAACGAGAAGCAGCAGCAGAAACCTACTTGAGAGAGAAAGGAAATCATTAAAATTGATTAAATGAATAAAACAACTTAAATTTCTTTTTACTGTTTTCTACATTTTCTTATATATATATATATATATATACTGAAATAAATATCCGTTTCACTTTTAGAGCAGATATTATGCAAAAAGTAATGCTGATATTATCAGCCTTGACCTATATGTTGCCATTCTATTGTTTTAATTACCAATTTAAAAATAATACCAGGAGTTTGAAATGCGTCTAAGCATCTCTACAAGAGGCGCCGTACGTTGGTCTGTCACACTTTCCTTTAAAATAGCATTTTTGTCAGTCTGTCGCACTTAAGTTTGATACATTATAGACATTTTCTAGAATCAAAATCATGTAATTGATGTTTATCAAAACTGGAATAAGAATTGTAGAGATGAGGTTTAGTATCGTCATATTTTGATTGTAATCTTCAAGGTATATCAAAATGGTGTGTATGCAAAGTAAAAAAAAATAAATAAATATGTAGGTGTAGTGGAAGCATGCTTTACGTAAAATCTATAAAAGTTAAAATGTGTTTATGAAAGGACAATTCTCAACCTATATACTCAACGATTTTTGATCTACAGACTTGAAATTTGGGATTTAGGGTATTCAGACATGTAGAAAATTAAATCGGTTTCATCCATTGAAATTCAAAATGGCGTAATGAAACATATTATACGGTATTTACAGCTTCTCTTCCAATTTTCGGATTTTAATCATGTAAAAACGCACGTTATTTCCTTTTGACGGATTAATTGTTGCTATTTTTTCTGATGAGTTAAGGGCAAAATAGATTCACTAATGGATATAATAGTTAAGTGATTAATTTTGCCCAACAAAACAGATACTGTCAAGAATTGTAAATGGCAACTGAATGAAAGGAATAAATTATAAGATGGTCAACATCATGAACTTTGGAATATAGTCTTTTGTCATTTATTCACTATATATATATATATATATATATATATATAAATTTAAAGGGGATTAGAACAGTAGTCTAAAGAGCAGAGTGCATTTTAATGTGATAGTAAAATTACTAATTTAATTAAAATACAAGAAAAGAACAGTGCTCGTTTAATTCAGATAGATAATAAACTCGATAGGCAAATATCCTAGAGCTGCTTTAATATTTAGTAATGTGATTGAGAATTTAAAATTCAAATTAGAATTAAAAATCTGTTTCATAAGAAGGAGCAACGACAAAGGCAATAATTTGTACGATCGTTTCGGAAAACAATGTTTTTATTGTGATAGTCATTGAACCACGGACAATAATTTCGACATTTAGCCTTTTTAAACAAATCTCCTCATCAGCAAACATATTGGGTGGGTTTTTTAATATATGTAAAAGACACCATAAATAAACCTAGCATTTTTAAGTAAGGCAAATGTATCTTTTAATTCTTCGCCTTTTGAAAACCGTAATTATCGTCAAAGCATTCATTTGGATGTTGATTGTAGCTTATAAACGCATGAAAAAAATCATCAAATGTCGTTCATCAAATTCCATCTGTGTTTGTTTACAATATCACACCTGTGAGAGAAGGGTACAAAGTCATAACACTCGTTCTAAAGCCAAGCCTGGGTCTCTTTGGACTTGTGGGGTGATGTCGAGTCCTGCTGAACACCCAGAGTTTACCAGCGGCCATCTGATTGCACCAGGGGGTCATCATGCTCTTTAGCACATCCAGGTACACTTTGGTGTTGACTTTCAAGCCGACTTCAAAGATGTAAGGTGGCATGATGTAGCCCTCACGTAGAACCACACAAAAGACCATAAGCGTGGGTCATCCGATGCGTTGAGCTGTGCCCTCAAGTATTGAACTATCTGGATTTGCATTTTGAGGGTGCTGGCAATGGTCCTGTTGTCATAATTGTACTGACATGCAGAAGTTCAAGTGTAAAAAGACATCTTGCTGCTCAATTCCCTACATAGTATCCGTGCAATTTATGTCCCAATTAGTAGCCCCCTACTTCAAAGTGGCATTGTGCCTTGTTGGGGTGAAAATGCAATAAATTTTTTTTTTTAATAACTTGGATCGGTTAAGAGCATGAGTCGCACAGTGGCACATCTCCGATCTCTCTCGTTGAACATGGTGTTACTTTCAGACATGATAGAAGGCTCCTATCGCTCTTGGGATTTGTACACAACTGGCCAACTAGTAGATGGTCTGCAGGAAAAATGAAATCCGGTTTTCATCAAATGGAAATGGAATCATGTCTTTTCTAGGGCGAAAATTTTTTCGTTCCACTCTGTAGCAACTTGCTATCATACTATAACATAACATAACATGCCAAGGGTCTGCCATGCAAGTTGTGGCTCAGTTCTTTGGGAATCATAGTCGTCTAAACGTTCATGGTTCTCCTGGATATTTTTATTCATCTTCATCCCAGAAATCGCAGAAGACCCATGTCTCCACGTTCCCCTCGATTGTTACATTTCTTGCTCCCTTCCCACCTCCCCTGGGGCATTATCACCTTCTTTGAGAATCACAGCCATAGAGGATCCATTTTAATCTAGAGATGTTACTCTTGTTAACCTAATTACTCGATTCTCCTCCTGAGAGACTCTTTCATCTTTTAAGGTGTTTAAAAAAATGTAGGACACTTTTACACCAAGAAAAATCCTTGAACTAATCCGATCTCTTCCCAGTGTTAAATTTTCCTGGGGGGGGGGCACCGATAAATCAAGAATTCCATCAATGTTTAGTCGAGTTTTTTTTTTTTTTTTTTTTTTTTAGATGATAAAAAAAAATCTAATCCATAGATTAGCATCAATGAAAATGTTTAATACGTTTTTACATTTTTATTTTATTTTTTATTTTTTTTTTTTTTCTCATTGATATTCCCGTCTGATTCATCCCCACTCCTCCCGGAAGTTTCACCCCTCTCCACAGCAGTTTTTATTTTCATTCTATTTTGGTTTATTTATTGATTATACTAGCTGCAATTATATACATATACTAGCAGGCTGCCCGGTGCTTCCCGGTCGTAAGATACGCTTATCATAATTCATGCAGATTACATATTTATTATTAGAGAGAATTCTTTTTCGATTATTATATTGGACCTAATATATAGCAGTGAGATCAAAACAAAAAATATATATGACTTAAGTGTCATCAGCTAGAATCGAAATCAAAACATACAACTTTCCACTCTTATTCCTTAGCCTCTGAGCCACGCGCATATATATATATATAATATATATATTCATCTATCTTCCCCTTTTTAAAAAATAGAATCACCCGATTGGTGAAGACAAGATGCAAGAAGGCAAGGTTCACATAGTTTTATAATTTTATATATATATATATAGAGAGAGAGAGAGAGAAAGAAAGAGAGATTATTTGGTTCTTATTTAAAATTTGATAAAATTTAAAAAAAAATAAATTTGATTAAATTTAAAAAAATAATTGAAATCAAAATTTACTACAAAGCGAGCCATTATTTTTGATCCGCCATCTCTTATAAATATTTTATAAATAAAGGGAAGGCAATTCCATTCTAGCTATCGCGATGAAAATCAACTTTAGGGTTTGTTTTACCATACACATTGCTACGAAAATATGGTAACAAAAAAACAAATATATAACAAATAAATGTTATCAAAGGCAAAATAAGTTACTCTTCTACCAAGCTTGTAGCATTTTTACTTAATTTAAAACGTTTATTTGGTCTGAAAAAACAAGAAACACGCTAAGTTTCACATTTTAGTTTCCTGTCAAGGCTATGTTCGTCAGTCGGTTGATCAATCCATCTTAATCTCCTAAAGCTCTCGCGAACTGGTATCAAACCGTTCCTAACCGTTGTAAGTTCCTTGATGACCAACTTCCTATCCACTAACCTCATTTCCTATAACCTTTATTTTCCTGATAAAAAACTTATTTCCTATTCTTTTATGTTATGCTGCTTCTTGCCTTTTTTCTTCATACGTGTGTGGGGGAAGGGGAATGTCTATAATATCACATTCACATTGTCATCAAATAATTTTTGTTTCAAGTCAGTCATCGTGCAAAAATAATAATAATAAAAAAAAAAAGAAACAGTAATGATAATTTCTTATAAACTAAAATCATAAAAACGACTTTTCTGAAAATAGAAATTTTCACTCCTTAAGTGGAACATCTGGTCTTTACCTATTTCAAGTACATTGACCACCTATGTCGCAAAACGTATTGATACTCCTAAAACTAACTCGAAAATATATTGACTTATTTTATCCCAATCTTGACCACATTTGGATCAACAATCCCATCTCACTTCCTAGGAGTCGTAAACTGTTGCAAAACTCATTGCCACTCTTAAAAGTGAGCATAAGCTATATAAATATTGACTTTCTTTGTACCAATCATCACCATACCTTGACCAACAATCCCATCTCCGCTTCTTTTTGTGTTCCTTGGTGAACAACTTCCTATCCATTGTCTTTCCACCAACCACATTTCCTATACCTTTATTTCCTCTAATAAGCTTTTTTCTCTTTTCATTTGTCATGCTTCTTTTTCTCTTTCTCCTCCACTTCCCAACACTTGGAGGTGAAGAGGAGAACGCTGATAGTATCACAAGTGATTGAAAAAGTAACCGTTCTTTTTCATTTGTATATTTGGTGAAGGTTGGAACTTGATTTGTCTTTCTCTGTTTGTAGCCGAAACTGCTTACGTTGCGACTACAAATCTATGGATACCTATTCCTGAAAAGTACATGCATTTTTTTTTTAAGATTGAGTCTATTTTAAAATATTTCTGATCCAATTAAAGTATTTTCTGGAAGAAATTACATCGAATTACATTTTATTTTTCTTAACATGCTGTAACGATCCATTAAAAAAACTGGCGAATCAGAATCACATTCCCAAAATACTCACAACACACGCAACAGACACAGCAAACACACACAGCAAGCACTCTCTAACACACACACACACAACATATTCTCACATACAATTACATATACTCACAACACACTCTCAAACACACGCAACACACACACATGCACAAACATGCGCAACACTCTCACACACAGACAACACAAACACAACACGCTAACACACAGCACACACAACACACTCAAACACAGACCACATACACACACACACAACACACTCACTAACACACAATACACTCACTAACACACACTCATACACAACGTTCATTTTATATAATAGTTTATGGTTCAAAATTCCGAAATTTTGAGATGAGGGCTGATTATTTATATTATTTGTATATTGATCGGACTATTGTTCTCATCTTGTGTGTTATTTATTATTATTATTAATCAGAATCACATTCCCAAAATTGTTGAGTTACTGAAAAAAAATCCTGTAACTAATTCACTCTCTTCCCAACGTTAATATTTTCTTGAGTGGGTGGGTGGGTGGGGGGACAATGGAGCAAGAACCAGATTAATGTATAGTGTTTTTTTTGTTTGTTTTTTTTTTTTTTGTGAAAAGAGAATTAATTTATCTATTCCCACAGAACTGCACCTTTCTGCTTGCTTTGCAAATGCTTCCATGGAATGTGCTTTGATGAGTCTGATACACTTGTACATTCCCTCTAAATACCTCTCGACCCATCCGACTAGCAACAAAATCCCACCCCTTCACTATAGAGATTTCCAGATGCCATCAAACTTTCTACTTTAACAATTTCTATTATTCTGATAGCTTACTTTTAGAATTCTTTTCCTACCCCCCATCCCCCTGGACCCTATCAACATGCAAAAGTTTAAATGTAATGTGACCACAAACATCTTGCTGCACAACTCCCCATTTCGGATGCTGTCTATGAATCTGATGAGACACCCTGGTCGTATTTCTGTAGTTACAGTGGTAATGGGTCAATCAAAGTTTTTCTCTTCTCTTAATCGTTGTAGGCTTCTACTTTTCTTCTTCTTCTTTTTCCTCCTCCTCTTCTTTTTCTTCATGATGATTATCATCAAGATCTAAATAGACATACGTACAGTAGATGTATATATGTGTCTGTGTGAAAATATTTAACCGATAAACTCTTAAACTTCTGGTCACATAACACTGAAATTAACAGGAAATAGTAACCATACGCTAAGGATGTTTTATAACAATTAAATCTTTGTTTGGATGGATGAATAACGCGTACAGAAATATATCAACAAGTTGAAATGAAAAATGTTCGTTTCAACTTGATAATTTTTTTTTTTATTACATTTTCACCCCAAACAAGGCACATTGCCACTTTGATGCAGGGGGCTACTATCAGGGACATAAGCTACAGGGGTACTATGTGGGGAGTTGGGCAGCAAGATGTGATAATATATTTCGATTACTTTTGCGCATGCACAAATTCATTCATAGCTTAAAGTGGTTTAATTTTAAATCTTTATCATCTAGTTGTTGATAACTCAAATGGTAGGGAACGTGGCTGGAGCACTAAATGTTATGGTTTCGATTCTAGCTGATAGCACCTAAGTCATTTTTTAGTTTTTTAAACTTTTGAAATCATGATCTTCAATAGGTCTGTAATAATAAATACGAAATCTGCATGAATTAAAATATATTTAAGCGTATTTTGACTGGACGAACTCCCCCATTAATCATTATTAAAAAAGAAACAATAAATTCAATTGGTTATATTACTTATATTGACCGGACTATTGTTCTCATCTTGAGTGTTATTTGTGCAACGTTTCGGTCGGTGTAGCCTTTGACTTTCATCAGGTATGTTGCTCGTTATCTTTATTTCACACATACGAAACCACAGCAAAAAGACAAAAAACAACTCCAAGAATACAAAACCATCTACGGAGCCAGTGACTTTTCTCCTTTCTTTTCCAAAATGGCGACCAACAATTAAAACAAGTAATATAAACAATCAGCCTGCATCTCAAAAATTCAGAAAAAAAATCTTTTTGGAATTTGTTTTTTCTTTTTTTTTTTCATCCACATTAAACGACGCCTATCTTCTTTCTTGTGAGGAGGAGGGCATCTATCACAACCGAACCATTCACCACGCAATATAAGTACTAATACGTAATACAACTGAAAAATAGAATTGTGAATTACTTAGGACCGTTATCCGGTCATGGCTGACGGAACAAGAGCATGCTACCCTCATGTAGTAAATAAAAGGTTCCGGTTGAAATTCCATCCAGATTCCCGAGTTCAACAAGATACACCTGAAGAAGGATGGAGGTTACATCAAGCAAAACGTTGTGAAAATGACGCCCAAGATGAAAAACAGTAGTCTGATAGACAGGATGGAACGATAAATTTATTGTCCTGAATACCACAACAATATTTAATAGACAATTGAATACCACAACAATTGAATAAAAATATTCAAATGTTTAATAAGAAATTAATAATTACAAATAATACTTCCCAAATGAGGGCGACTAGAATGTAAACAAAGGGCAGATAACCGCTCTCAAAAGTGCTCAGGGAGCGAAAAGAAAATACCACAAAATCGTTAATAAAAAATATAAATCAACAATCTTATATATATATATACTCGGTGAACGATAAGTGTCGCCCTAAAGAAAAGAACACTACAACTTTATTTTAAAACTTATTGAAAAAATCAATTCAGGTAACTTGATTATGTAGTAGAGCTGATATATATTCAATGTAACCGCCTTCAGCTTCAATCACTACCTCGATACGAGTCCGGAACTGGGAGCATGCCTTTTCCACAACTCAGTAAATACTTAGCAGATGGTCGCGATCAGGCTGGCTTTGATGTTGTGGGAGGTCGTGTTAGTGATGTTCTTGCCATATGACCAAACGAAGTAGTCCAGCGGGTTCAGGTCGGTGGAGGCCAGTGAGAGAAAGGTACAAAGTTGTAGCACTCTTTCTGAAGCAAATCCTGGGTCTCTTTGAACTTGTGGGCCGACGCTGAATCCTGCTGCCACATCCAGGGTGTACCAGCGGCCACCTAATTGCACCAGGGGATCACCATACTCTTTCGCACATCCAGGTACACCTTGGTATTGACTTTCAAGCTGACTTTGAAGATGTGAGGTGGTATGATGTGGTCCCTCACTTAGAATTACACCAAAGACCATAACCGTGGCCGGAAACTTTTTCATTACCCTGGGCAATCCAGCAATGGTTCTGGCTGTTGTGCATCTGGTCCTGGCAGAAGTTCTTTTCTTCTGAAAAGAACTAGAACTTGAGATGCTTTAGTTTGTTGAGCAACCTGATGGACTTGATCAGCCTGAAGTTCTTTGTCTTCTCAGTTAAGATCTGGGTTGTCTTTTGCCTGTAAGACCTACACTTCAAGTCCTCCTTCACTCATGTATTAACAGTTGACACCTTTTCGATGAACTTCTTGGTTCAGATCTTCCTGGTTGTGGCCTCAGTTTTGGGTTTTAGCTCCGCCACCTTCAAAAGGTCATCCGATGCGTTGAGCTTTGCCCTCAAGCATTGAGCTGTCCAGATTAGCATTTTGAGGGTGCTGACGATGGTTCTGTTGTCATAACTTGGATTGATAAAGACCATGAGTTGTACAGCGGTACATCTTCGATCTTGCTCGTTGAACATTGTGTCACTTTCAAATATGATAGAAGGCACCTATCACTCTTAGGATTTGTACACAATTGGCCAACTAGTAGATGGTCTGCAATAAAAAAAGAAAACCGGTATTCATTAAACGGAAATGGAATTAGGTTGTCTTTTCTAGGGTGACAATTTTATCGTTCCACCCTGTATATATTGTCGTTTCCCTTAATTATTAAAACTTGAAATAAGTTTCATATATCAGAAAGATAACCTATGTCGTTTGGATTTAAAAGTTGGACCTTAGTAGCATTTAAGCTGACAGATGACACTTTAATACTGACTAGCAAATTTGTATTTGTTATTGTAGTTCCATGTTATTGGTTATTAATGTATTCCGCAACTCATTAAAAAGAAAATACTTAAATTGATTTGCGGTTTTCTAATATGGGGAAATTCTTACAAGCGACTCAAGGCCAATAACTCTTATTGTCTTGGTAAGAGTTATCTTTCCTTATGCTTTATTTAGTTGAAACATTGTAACTATTAATTAAAAAAAGTGCATAGTTATAGAAAACCAATTTGAATGTATTTGATCCCAGATTAGTACAGCTAGTTGATTATAATTAGAAATATTCTTTAGATTACTGGAACCAAGCAACGTTTGGTCTGGTCAGATCCAGATGGGTGACTATTTGATAATAATAGGCACTGTATGTCATCTCACGTGACTGGGATGTAAACGCAGTTGGGGACTACCCAGAACCCACAAGGACCACACCACGTATGGTAGATATCTAAAAAAACTGAACCTAACAAAAACGGAATGGTTATAGCATGTAGAAATAAACCACAAACATAATCTGGGCAAATATATACGGCTTGATCACATTGATATATCAGTTTTTGTTAGATCATCGAAGTTAAGCAACGTTGAGCCTGGTCAGTATCTGATGGGTGACCATTTGAGAATACCAGTCACTGTATATAGGAGGACATAGATACTTCCTTAAAAGAACTGCAAAAGCCTAACGTCGTCATCTCCCCTGGCCGCTATATACATGTGACGAGTGGGGAGGGGCTGCTTGTGAATTTAATATTCACTTGACACTTCCATCTTTGGAAGAAGACAGTTAAACCCACTTAGGATAAATGCCGCCGGCATACATGGCATAACTAGCATCCTGGGCAATACCAAGTTGCTGCAGCTGATCGCTTGTAAGAAATGCCCCTCCCAAAAAGGGTCGACATGAATAAAGAAACCTATCAAAAGAAATGTTTAACACAACGTTGCTGACCTTGGCTCTAACCATTCAGCTATCTGTTCGTTTTGCCCATTAATTCACTTTTAATTGCTTGTTTATGAAGAGAATTCATTTCCTTTCCAGACGATTTAATGGATTTTGATTTTTTTTTATATCCGTCAAAACATTTTTCTTTCGCTTCGTTTGTTTTTCGTAAGAAAATTTAATGTTGATTCTATTATATCTGTTCTTGCATATCTATTTTCTTATATCTGTTTCATATGTATTATATCTATTCTTGCATATCTATTTTCTTATTATGATGCTAATTTTCGATACCCATTACAAAAAATACAAGTAAAAACTAGTAAAATAAAATTAATTCAGTATTTTAATGGAATGTGCTATGATGAACTCTGTGCACTTATGCCCCTATGATGTATATATTCCCGACCAACTTAACAACCAGCAAACCCCACCTCTTCGCTGTTGAGGTTCCTAGATACGGAAAAGCTTTTGACTAGAATAAGTTTCTTCCATTCAACTGCTAGACTTTGGAATTCACTCCTAGTTTCATGTACTGCCATGCAGAAGTTTAAATGTAATGTGAACAGACATCTCGCTGCTCAACTCCCCACAGTCTCCTGTGAGACACGATCCCAAATAGTAGCCCCTTATGTTTCAATTGGCTATATGCTTTGTTTGGCTTGAAATAGAGTAAAAAAAAAAATATCGTAAATGAAGCACGTATGTGTAATCGATTACATTAACATAGAGTAATATATTAATATTATTTTGTTAGTTTATTTGTGAATGTTCGTATTTATTTGTTTCTCCACGAGAGGAGAGTAAGACACAAGGTCGGTTTTTATGTGGGGGAAAAATCCCCCCCCCCCGAAAAAAACCGCCCTGGTATGGGATACAAGTACGTATGATACTAATTGTCGACATCCATGACAAAAAGTACAAATAAAAACGAGTAAAAAGAAATTAATTCATCGTAATTTTTACTCTATATTGAAGGTTTAAATCGCATATAAACATTCTTTATTTTATCTCTTCTCTATATAAATAAAATGAACTCATTTTTTCCCGTGGGATTTTGACCTTAATAGGATTAAAAATCAAGATATTTCATGCAAATATAATATGCACAAATGGCAGAACAATATCTGAGGTGTGTTATAGGCTTATTATTTCTCAAATTCCTCGATAATCTTAGATTTCTATACTTTTTCTGCTGAGAAGTCACGGCCAAAATCGGTTAAGATCAATGGAAGTGGTAAAATATTTTCTCTCTAATAAATTCCTCCTCCCCCTGCCACCACTTAACACCGTTTGGGGATCATTCACAAGGAACAGTTAAGAGAACACCGGTTTGGCTTCGTAGTTCTTTCATGTGAAGTTATTTAAAATCACTAAACTAAGCTGCAGTGCTGTGGCGTAGTGGCTAGCGTGCTGGACAATTCACATTATATTTTTACGTTCGCGCCGACCTACCGTAGTCGTTTTTTTTTTTCCTAAACAACTAGAATGGACTTTTCTTGGTGGCCGAACTGTTAACGTTGCAGATGTTTTTTTTTTTTTTTTTTTTCACACTTTATTTTCCTACTTTTACTCATGACTCCGGGTTTGATCCTTCCTACTTACCTACCATAACATTTTTTAAAACTCCCCCCCCCGTCCCGGAAACAAACACTCGGGCAACGCCGGGTACCCCCGCTAGTACTAAATAAAACTAACGAAATTTGATTTGAACGTCACAAAATAATCAAAGCATAAAAAAAATGAGAAATTAACATGGCATCACATATATACGAAAATCGGGTCTTGTAATACATAAAAAATATAGGGGAAAAACTTAGTACAAATATATATCATGTCTATATATATATATATATATATATTATTCCTTAATTGGAATTCATTTTTTTGAGATGAGCATTATATGTTAATTTTTATTTTTATTTCGGACTATTAGTCTCATCTTTATTAGTTTTTGGATCTTTTTATTGGTTCACAACGTTTCGGCCAACTTCCTCTGGCCTTCGTCAGGTGGTAACCGCGACGGATAGGAACTTCGAATCTCCTAACTGTATTCTCAGCCATCACTGCCATCCGTAGTTGTTGTCGTCTCACCACATTTTTGACCAATTACCTCTGGCACGCTTTGGGTGGGATTGAAACCGCTATCTTCAGACAATGTTCATCTGGAACCGTAGAGATTCAACGTCTCTATCAACGAAGGGGCTCGTGGCGCAGTTGATAGAGACGTTGAATCTCTACGGTTCCAGATGAACATTGTCTGAAGATAGCGGTTTCAATCCCACCCAAAGCGTGCCAGAGGTTAATTGGCCAAAAATGTGGTGAGACGACAACAACTACGGATGGCAGTGATGGCTGAGAATGCAGTTAGGAGATTCGAAGTTCCTATCCGTTGCGGTTACCACCTGACGAAGGCCAGAGGAAGTTGGCCGAAACGTTGTGAACCAATAAAAAGATCCAAAAACAACAACTAATGAAGATGAGACTAATAGTCCGAAATAAAAATAAAAATTAACATATATCATATCTTTTTAAAGTTTTTGTTCAATCATTCTTCAAGCGAAATATAAAAGTAGAAGTCTTACCTATATAACTCGAAATATTAATGAAATATTAATGAAAAGACATTTACTGTTAGGATATCCTGACAAAAAAATCATATTTTAGCAGACAAACTAAAACAATTAATTTCAGGTTTGATATGGAACCCATTAACTGACAGAATTGGCTTTAATAATAATTTTCAATACCTTAATTTGTAGACCGAAAAAAAAGTAATATTCAAATTATTTTTATTAAATTCCTCTTTATTTTAGGAAATATTAATTTTTAATTCCTAAAACTAAGCTTTTTTTTTTTTAATTTTTTTTTTTTTTAAATATTAACTAAATTAACTTCATCGGAAACTTATTTCCCATACAAAATTTTGTATGGACTAAAAGTTAGTTTTAATACTAGACTACCCGTGGCCCGTCGGGTCAGTATGTTGTATTAGCTATAGAATTAATGTATGAGCGTGACACTTGTGATGTAAAGAAAATGTTTTTTGACTTAACAGAAGCATTTCTATGAAAGTATATTAAAATGAAAAAAGAATAGATAAATTTCTATGAGTCGTTTTGTTATAATTGTTTATTTTTGAAAAAAACACAAAAAACTTACAACCATTGAATTATAAGTGTTTTGCCATACTTATATTTAAATGTGCACTGAACAGATACCATAATACTTAAAGTTAAATTCAAATTTTGATATGTCTTTTAATTTCAACATGAAAAAAAAACAAAAAAAAAAACAATTGGGACGCTGAAAACGTACACATTAAAACAATATGTTTTATTGTCGCATTGATTATTTATTTGTAACGCAAATTAAAAGACATTTTCGAGATTATTTATTTATGTTGGTAGTGTAGAAGCAAATCTATGAATGCTTTTTAAGAAAGGTGTATTAAAAATTGGAGAATAAATAAAAAAAGGAAGGCGGTGGGTAAATCGCCATTGTGCTCTTATGGTTGTCAACGGGTTAAAGTAGATTTATTTGTAAGAAAATTGCGTTAAAATAACTTAAACGTGATTCCAGAAATGGATGATGTAAAAAAAAAATGCAGAAAGTATTAACAATTGTTTATTTGGATAATTTAAATGCAAAAAGAAAAAAACCAATTGGGACGCTGAAAACGTACACAGTAAGACAATAAGTTTTATTGTCGCGTTGATTATTTGTTTATGTACGCATGCGCAACCGTAAGTTGTAAACCGGATGTTGGTTTACAACTCTCGTTACAAGGTTATTTAAGTTTTATAATTATATAGATTAACAAATCGTGAAACATGCCGTGTAGAAAGAAATATGATTGAATCTTAAATGATAATTGTTTTAGTTACTTGGTTTAGAAATTACATTTTTGTTCTGACAAAAGAAATAAGTAATGCTACGATTTTTATCAGCGATGTGCGAAAAGATTACTGCGTCATTGGCCTTCCATAAAAAAAATAATTCACGTTTGATTCTAAATATATTTTTTTATGATTTACTATTCAAAAACGGCATCGATTAAAAAAAAAAACTTTTAATTATTAACAGTAAGATTGTTTATTCATAATAAGTTTTTTTTTTTTTTTTTTTTTACAAAGGCATCACCACATTATCAAGGCCCAGAGGCCACTCAAGGATAAGGGTTAAAGAGTGTACAGTAGAAATTGGTCAATATAGTAATCATTAGTAATGAAAATTTGGTAAATTTAATAACTTATATGGAACGGCTCATCAAGAACTTATTTACTTTAGACTTGAACACAACCATATTGTAGTCAGCCGGAAAGCAGGAAAACGGAAGACAATTCCACAGGCGTGCAGTTCTAAGAAAGAAGCTTTGTTCATGGAATCTACGTTTAGGTTTAGGCACAGATAAAGAGTGGGGGAAATTATTGATAGTGTTTACAGCTAGACGAGTGTTTCTTGTGAAAGTTTGGCGAGGGGGGACCATAGATTGAAGCTCAGTTGAACACTTTCCATGAAAATAACGATACATCAGACCGAATCTTTCACATTTTTTTCACGAACGTTGAAAAATTCAATCATTCAAACAATAATAATTTCGGAAATCTTTTGAAATTACACAGATAAAAACTATGAAATGTAAATAATAAATAATTTTTAAAAATTTCGTAAAACTTAAATAATTTTAATATATTTTTCAACTTTATTTTCTGAAAAATTGATAAAAATCGTATAAATCAGCAACGTTCGTGACCCAACATTAAATACATTCTATTTCATCATTCCAGTATATTTTGATATGTAAAAAAATATACGACGTACCCCCCCCCTCCCCTCAAAAAAAAAAAAAAGTTCTGATAAGATCCTGTGGGGGGGGGGCAGAAATATGAGAATTTTTTTTTGTATATTATTTTATTTCAGTTTATATATAGTTTAACCTTTTTTTTAAATAAGTCTGTAAAAAATTTAACGAAATTGATCACTTATTTGATCTTTAAGAGAATTTAAAATCGCGTTGTTTTCGTTATTTATGTCACCTATTTACAATGCCTCCTCACGGGACAGAGTTAGACACCAGGGTCGTTTTTTAATGTGGAGAAAAGGTACAAAAATAAAAAAAAATATTTCAGTCGTGAAGGACTGCTCCTCCACTGAAAGAGAACAAGAAATGGAAGTTCAGCATCTGAAAAACAGATACTACACTTTCATCTTGTCAATTTATATAGAAATAACACGCAGTTTCAATTTTCCCGTTTTTGGCGTTTTGGAGAATTTGTGTGTGGGGGGGGGATTCTTTTTAGAATCTTTCTTCTTGAGAATACTGTAAAAATTACAATGAATCAATTTTATTTTACAAGTTTTTACTGTTATTATTTATTATGGGGGTCGAAAAGTCCGCCTTTATTATGGTCATACCTATATTCTTGTATCTGTTGCATATTTTATTATATCTGTTATATTTCTCTCTTGTTGCGGTTATCATCGTTTTGTTGCACTCGCAAGAATAACAAAATTGGCCTTTTAATAACTTTATTTTACTGTAGAGATTTTATCTACAAACAACCTTTAACGGGAAGACTTTTACTTTGCTGATTACCAGCTAGCGAGTGTTGGGAAAACAGAAATAGGGCAAAGCTAGTAGTTTTAGCTTGAATATGAAAGCATCTTTACGGACGTTTACATCGTAAAGTAGGTCCCATATTTGGACTTTTGCGGCTGTTACAGTTTATATTGCACATATATTGCAACTGTCTGTTCTTAAATAATAAGGTAGATTGATTTAAAATTTTTACACTTTTTCTTTGTTTTATTTTTAATCAGGTTTGGACAAGTCAAGATAACTGGGGGTTAATAAGTAAAAACTAGAAACTAAATCTATTTATTTTTCTATTTATTTTTCTTCTTTTTCTATTTATTTTTCTTCCTCTTCTTCTTTTCGGTGATGCACCTTTTTTTTATTGGTTCAAGAAGCAGTAAAAAAAAAAACATTTTTTTTTACATGGTAGTTACCACTTATCAAGGCCCAGAATGCTAAGGAGTCAAAATTGGGATTAAAGTTTAAAAAAAAATAAAAAAGTTGACGTCTGCAGTCTCTACCAACTTCTCTCTATGGTAGTTAAGGAAGACTATTATATAGAAAGGCATTACCGTACATATTCACACGTTTTAATAGATAAATAGGCATGTAAAGTAATGAACAGTACACAGGGCCCGAGCAAAGCTAGGTGGAACTGCTAGTATATATATATATATATATAAAAGAATAACCAGCTTCGAGGACTCCTCTCCGCACACTATGCATAATTATTCATAATAAGTCTCTATACTCTAATTAAACGGAACAAATCTCTTGTAGCCAAAGAATTCAATAATGCAATCATTTAGAAATTATTCTGCAAAATGCCAGGAATTGATAAACAAAATCTTTTCATAAAATATTGATTAAAAAGAAATTATTATTATTATTATTATTATTCTGCGAATTTTAATGAATTCTTTTTTTCTTTTCAAATGATAAATTTATACCTCGGGGAATTTTTCTCTTCCAACTTTTTAATTAATTTCTATTATTCATCTTTTTGTAAAGCGCAAACAAGTATTATATATATATATATATATATATATATATATATATATATATATATATATATATATATATATAATGTGTGTGTGTGTGTGAGAGAGGACACTTCTCGATCTATATATACTCTACAAATTTTTGATCTACAGACTTGAAATTTGGTAGATACACGTGGAAAATTGTTTAATCAGTTTTCATCCGGAAATAATTGCTGTTAAGGGGTCAAAATTGAAAAATTGTTATGTAGGGGAGGAGGGGGGGGTGATCGTATTTTATGTTTGTCAACTGTTTCGCGAATGCGCATGCGTGAATAATTCACATGACAGATTACTTATGTAGTTTGAAAACACTTTTTAAAGAGCGTGTCAAGCTGGCCAAATGACTATTGTACTTGACTCACTATGTTTAGGTTTTAGTTTCGATCTGAGTTCGAGTATTATTTTTTTTTTACTTACAATAAGTGAACATTTTATAAGAAAAAAAAAAAACAATACTCGCATCCGCACATGTCTGTTTCTGTATAAATTAAAATATAATATTATGCATATTTTATGATCGGGCAACGCCGGGCTACCTCCTTGTATATATGTCTATATGTATTTGGAATGTGTATCCTTTTTTATGCATGTGATTCATTCATAAACTAATTAACCGACCATTATGAATTTTAGAACACGATTGCTAGATATATAGTTGAGTAATGCAAACTATATTTAGTTTCTTTTAAGAAAGAGGGAAATGAAAATTCAAATATCTGATTTCTGTGAATTTTTAACTATAGGTATTAGATATCTATTAACTAATATTCCCCAAATTTCAGATGCTTTGGAGTTTTTCGAATTTATGTTTTCGTAAGGTACTGGTTTGCGCCCACTAATAAAATATATTTAATGAACACTGCACATAACGAACAAACTTTTTTTACAACAATAACAACGTAAAATGGTATTTATTTGCAGCAGAAGTTGAAGGTCGGACCAAGATTGAGGAAGAAGGAATAGAAAGTTCTTTCGGGGTCGGTGTCGGTCAGTTAGGATATTTCCTGTGTTGTCCCCAGTTAGCAGTTGTCTCCAGTGGAGACCGTTGATGCTAGGTCAAGATGTCCAGTGGACAGGGGACAAGATAGGAGAGGTGTTGTTAGGCTGAAGGTCTGGTCCTGACTAACGTTTCCTCAAAACTTTAGGGAGCAGATGAATCCTTGCACCCTGTTATCTGATAGGTCAACCTATGGCTGAAGAATTCGGAGGGGGTGGAGTCATTGATTCACCAGAGAAAGTAGTTCTTTGTAACTGCTGCAATGTCATCATGCCTTTTTATGTTTATATTCTTTTCAAAATCATAAAGTTTTTACTTTTCTGAAGAGTCTATGTGGGAAATATTCAACGTTAACATAATAATTATATGATTGTTTCTGTGTTACGAAACAGATACTGTTAAGAGTTGCACACTTTGACATACGGAATAGAAATAAATGGTAAGGTGAATAACATCTTGCAATATAGCTGTTTTGTAATCTATGGGATCCTTCTAGACGGAGGCAACCTCCCATCTAGCATAAGTAAGAGCCAAAGTGAGCTGTCGCAAATCATGTGATCGTTTAAGCAACCAGGAGACAAATTGTTCGGTCATCAGGATGTACATTTTTTAATTTTAACATAGTATCCTACGTAAAAGTTATCTAAACTACGAGAATATAAGGCTAATTATATATATATATACGAGAGACATTCCAAAAATAATGCCTCCCATATTTTTATTCCGCCCGAATGGATCAAAAGGAACTGCAAATTGTATTATTATGATGACTGAACTTATACATTCAAAACCTGGAAGTTTCATCTTCTCTATTGCAGATATTGACGGTGTGAGACTCTAAGAAAGCAACTCCTGTCATGGGCGTGCATCAGAAGAAGAGATGCGTGATTGGATTTGTCCATTGCAGAAAAAATTAAACCAATCAAGATTCAACGGCACCTGTTGAACGTTTATGAAGTCGATGCAGTTGATGTCAGCACAGTTAAATGGGTTCGTCGATTTCAGGGTGGCAACAGATACGAATGATAAAGCACGCTATGAACTTTTACGACCGAGGCATCAACAGAGGCTTGCAAAACTTCATTGAGAATGGTGGTGATTTTGTAGAAAAATAAATTCTAGAGCACAAAAGGTCGCTCGTTTTAATGGTACCACTCCTGCCTTTATAGCTCTTCAACGTTTTATTTTTTTTAGTTAAAAAATACTTTTGGAACGATCCTCATATATATATATGAATAACAGTAAAGTTACATTCCAAAATCCAAATATTTATTTTTCATGCAAAACAGCTTCTCCGGCATGTTAAAATTTTGGTGCATTTTTTTACTGATCCATTTCGTTATGCAGAAACAAACAGTTATTAAGTCAATGCTGTCTCTTTTCGTGCATATACTCTTAAGAAAAATTAGAAAAAATACATGATAATATAATGCTGCAAGAAGAAAAATGTTCATAGAAAACTCAACATCGTGTGTTTGTTATGGCAGCCATCGTTGTTCATACACACACACACACACACACGCACAAAGTTTCAAATATAATTCTCTTCTTTTAAAATGAAGTAAAATTTGTTTTCTCTCAAAAGCAAACACAGGTTGTGCCTTTGTTTTTTGGGGTTTTTTTTTTTTTGTCTTTTAGCTTTATTTCTTGTGAAGAATCAGAATTTCTGGTGTAATATTAGTTCCAAAATGAAATTAATATTCTGGAATGACTTGTCAGAAATTATTAAGGAATTTTGATTTAAACAAAATTTGATGAAACCGAATCGGATATGCTTTTATTTTTCTCGTTCATATTTTTTAATGAAAATAAAATAAAATAATAAATAAATAAATAAAACGTACTATTTCCGCATTATAGTATTGTTTTTATGCACACGTTTGAAACTGTTATGTACTAGCAGACCGACTGGCGTTTCCCAGTCATAAAATACGCTTAGATATGATATTTTAATTTATGCAGATTTTGCATTTATTATTATGGAACAAATACTCTATTGATTATTATATTGTACCCTATATGTAATAGTGATTTTAAAAGTTAAAAAAAAAATGACTCGGGTGTTATCAGCTGGAATCGAAACTAAAATATAGCTCTCCTGCCTTATTCATATTCTGAGCTAACAGATGGATATCAGAACTTTAAAACTTAACCAACTTTTCCCTATAAATGCATATTTGCGCATGCATTAAAGGAACACATTTAGTTGACTTACGCCTGCCAAATTCCAATTTTTTAAAAGTTTTTACCTCTTAGCAGCTATTTTTACCAGCTAAATTGAATTTGTTCCACAGATCCGAATTCCATATCTATCAAGTTTTAAGTCTGTAGAACAAAAATTAAGAGTAGTTTTGTAGAGACTGTTTCTCAAACTGACAGATAGACAAGGTTGCTTATATATGAATAACAGTATAGTCACATCCAAGATTCAAATATTTTTCATGCGAAACAGCTTCTCCGGCATGTTAAAATTTCGGTGCATTGTTTTGCAGATCTGTTTTGTTATGCAGAAACAAACGGTTATTATTAAGTCAATACTGTCTCTTTTCGTGCATATACTCATCAGAAAAAATGGAAATTCTTTGCTTAGATAGAAAGAAATGAATGACAATAAAATGCTGCAAAAAGAAAAAATATATATATGTTCTGTTGTTATATTTAATATACATTTTGCTTCTAAGCAAAACTGATTGCTATACACAAAGAGTGAAATATAATTCAAAAAGCATTTTTTTACCACAACAACAACAATATATAGGGAACAGGGGTTGGAACAGATACATTGAAGGTATTGCTGCGGCTACTACAAGGAAGATAAGCTCTCTCTACCATGCTAAAAAATTACTTATGCCTGAAAGTATCCTGTACTTCTACAAGGTCAGCATTCGCCCATGTATGGAGTATTGTTGTCACATCTGGGCTGCTGCATCTGCTGCGTCTCTCATTCCTGGACAGGGTTCAAAAGAGTCGCCAACCTAATAGGTCATGAACTGTCAGCTAGGCCTCAGCCTCTATCTCATCGACGAAATGTTGCATCTCTCTGCCTGTTTTACAAGTATTTTAATGGTAGATGCTCTGACAAACAACAAGCCCTTGGTACCCTCTACCATCGACAAGCTGCAAAATCCCCAGATGCCAGAAATAATATATATATATATATATATATATATATATATATATATATATATGCATATATATTTCTGTGGAAATGTTCTTTATTCACTTATATTCCCTTTTTATATATACCAATCCATATTTAAGAAGGTCAATGTAATTAAAGAGCATATAATGAATAAATGACAAAAGTCTATATTCCAAATTTTATGATGTTGACAATCTTACAATTTATTCCTTTATTTCAGTTGACACTTACAATTCTTGACAGTATCTGTTTCGTAACACAAAATCATTGACTTAATTATATCAATCAGTGAATATATATATATATATATATATATATAAACATCTTTTAAATGGTTTCCATTTTCAGTCTGTTAGCAACTTTTCCTTGTGGGGATAATTCAAAGAAAAATTTTATATCGATAAACCTGAAACTGTACAGGAATTGAAAGAGAATCTCAGGAATTAAGTCGAGGAATTATATAGTAATCGAGTGACGCTGCAATCCTTCGTTTCTGTTATACAAAAATACAACACCGTACCACACACACACACACTTCTATCTCTACTAATATATAAAAGGAATATTGTGTGTGTGTGCTGGGCCGATTCTTTTGAAATTTCACACAAGTGTACTTTATGTATCTGGCAGTGTTCTTAGATTAGTTGTTTTGTAGAGGAAAATTGCTGTTTTTCATTTTGCAGAACATGATTGCAAAGTCAAAAAACCCACAACAATTTTCCTCTACAAAACAACCAAATAAATGGATAAATATTTGGAGATATAAACGATTTGAAGCATAAAAACTTTTGCCAAAATAATTGGATTCAGCATTAAATAACCTGAAAAGGATTGATATGCCATAAAACAAAACAACCAAACCAAATCTACTTTCTACATCCCCTTTTCTTTCTCCCTTCTCTTCTCCCCTTACTTAAACTTTTTTCCCTTTCCTACCCCTTCTACCATCTTTCTCAGTTACCCCCTCCCCTTCTTCTTACATTGGAACTAGTGTTCGGATAATTAATCAGAATCGGGAATCAGAAAAATCAGAACTTTTAACAGAATCGGTATTGGAATAAAAAAAAAATTGTATTTTCCGATGCCTACAACGATTCCTTTATTATCTTTTTTATTTGATTTTGTTTTGTTTTTTTTTTGTTTTTTTAAATCTTCCACTGCTGGTAATAATAATAAAATAATAAATATTTATTGATTTAAACTTTCAGTAAATCTAAAATCTATAGATCACCCCCTCATGACTGCGTGTTTTTATTTTTTTTACATTTGAGAAAATATATACACATTTAACGTGTTTTTTACAGTAATTGAGACAAAATAACAATTTTATAGTTACACATTTAGAGGTTTATAACGAATCAGAATTGGTAATTGTATCAGAACCAGGAATTTAATACGGAATCAGTAATTGTATTGGAATCAGGGAAAAATATTGGAATCGTCCCATCACTAATGGGAGCATTCTCGTTTTTCTTCAGTTTTTAAATTCTTTTATTCTGCAATGAAAATATAGCGAATTCTCCAATCATTGTCCGATAGAGTTTCCTTTCATGGGCTTCCAGCCAAAGTAACAGGAGTCTTTTCCCTCACCCCGAGGGTGGGTATCAGCTTATCTTACTCGTCATTAGACACTCCATTCTTTTTTTTTTTTCTTTCTTATTTTTTCATCTCTCCTCCCACCTTCTCCCTCCCCAACCTTCTGAGCCAATCATACTCCACTTCTTCTAAACTCCTTTATTGAAACCAATTTTCTTCATCACAAACTGAACAACAATCATTTCTGACAAGAACAGAAAATCAATTAAACGCTGAAATTAGCTGCCATTAATGTCACTTTAAATATCACTTAAGTTTCAAAGTCGAAAGTCGTTGCTCCTATGAGTACTTGAACCTGTGCTGCCTAGTTTCATTACTTAACCTACTGGCCTTGTGGAATTGAGGCCCCTGGAATAATACGTGACTAAGTGCCTCTTAAAAAAAAAAACCTCAGAAAACATGTTCAAAGTTTCGCGACTTTGTAACCCGTGTATCTCGGAAACTAATAGACATTCGTTTGGAGTTTGCTTTAAAATGAAGTGCAACACTTAAACTATCACATCATGTCATTTTTATTTTAACAATGATAATAATTGTGATGTAATGATGATTATTATGAGAACGGTGACAATGAAATGTGTTATTGTCTGTAAATAAAGTTTAATAAATTAAAAAAAAAAAACAAGACAAACAAAGTTTTACTGCACTTACATTGCTTCCAAGTCATTCTGCGCTAATATTAGTTTCAACATGATCCATGAATGTGTTGCAATAATCCAGACCACAATTACCTGTGATATCAGGTTTTCTTCCATGTCTTAACGAAGCACTTTTTTGTTCATCTAGAACACCATGGCGATAAAAGGCATGTGTAGGAGTGATTAAGGTGAGCAGAGCCTCCATGTAAGCCAGTTTGTCCAAGCAGTGATACGTAGAGATGAAAGATTTTAACCGTGTTGTCAGATTCATTTTGTAGCTCCGACGACCCCCGCACTCTGTGTAGAGCAGAGTTTGGGGAATACAGTGGTATGCATAACTCGTTTTCCCTATATATGACGCTATGCACTCTATGATTGTGGGGGTCTCATATGATATGATTAATAACTGCAACATTTTGCTTTGGTGACATCGGTTTTATTCAATTCCTAAGATGTTTCTCTATTGTACCTTAAGATATGTAAAAGTCATTCTGCGCTGATATTGGTGTCAACATGATCCATGAATGCGTTGCGATCATCCGGATCACCAGATTCTTCACTGAAAGTCACAATTACTTGTGATATCAGATTTTCTTCCATGTCTTAACGAAACACTTTTTTGCTCATCTAGATCACCACGGAGATAAGAAGCGTGTGCACAAAGATAAGTCATGTGTCTTTTTGTCAGTAGAGTTGCCTTTATAAACATTGGATTTTGACCATGTTGAGGAAGGTTTGGGGAACACGGTGGCATAGGTAACTGCTTTTTTTCCTATATATGGCGTTTGGTACTGCATGATTCTGAGGGGCTATTAAAAAGTAAGTGGGAATGAGAAGTGCAAAGCCGTGATTGGTTGAATAAGATCACATGATTAGGAAGAGAGAAGGGAATTTGAAATGGTCAGTTTTGTGCACAAGAAGTGTAAGACAATAGAGATGAATGAGAACCAAGTTGTGAAGAAAATGTTTTCGCTTGAAATCCATGTTTAATTTTAGAAGCGTTTCTGATATGTAAGTAGTCTGTATAAATCCTGAAAATGAAAAAGGTTTTGGTAGTTAGCTAATCTGTACAAGTCTTAAACTTTAACCCTGCATTAGTCCCATTCACTGTTTTGTCACTTCAGTTTTGCTTAAGTGCCTTATTTTCTAGTTGGCACCTTATTTCTCCCCCCCCTACACACTTAGTAACTCTCCTGAATCAGTGAGGGCATAGCACACGTGGTATGGTGCAGTTGTATCTCAGTTTTCCTTGGAGGCAGACATCGCTTTGTCCTACTGGAGTGTCCAGGCACCCCAGCTGACTAATGTAGGTATGATTTTATGATTTATCTATTTTTGGATTTTTCCAGTGGAAATGAAAATTTGTAGATATAAGCGCATATTACGTACCATTAGGCTACTCTGTAATATTTAATATGGAATTAATGTTTTTTTTGGTATTTTCTTTATAAGTTTTTATGGGATTATTATTTTATTTATAATTTATTACTCTTTCGGTAGTTTTATAATTTATTTTATTGTATTATTTTATATTAATATCAACAAGATACATGTGATTCAAACCGTTCAACAAGGACTGTAGATATATCCCCCAACCAGCAGGATAACTATATTTTACAAAATTGGGTGTAAACATTCCATGGGATAAACCATATTTGGGACACCCAGGTGACTAACGCAGCGTTAAAATTTTGCAGACAAAGAGTAAAGATCTTTTTTGTATGGAAATTCTAAAAGATCCAATATTTTCATGGAACGATTCAGGTTTTTGATTGGTTGCTAGTAGAATGTGGCTCCATTTGATTGGTCGGTTCCTATCGCCAGTGTCTATAAGTGGAACCTTCCAATTTTCTTTAATCATACCCTTTCATTATATCAAAAATATTGCAACAATATGTATTTGGATGGCGAAGCTATTGACGTAGTACAGGAGTTTTCTTATCTTGGTAATACCATTGGAGCACAGGGTGGTGCTGGTATGATTGCAAAAATTAAGGGTCGATGGAATAAGTTCAAAGAAGTTCTGCTATTACTAACCAGTGTGATGATATATGAAAGTGAAACCTGCCCAGTGAGGGTTGAGGACATGCGTTGCATGAAGACGAAAGATGTGAGAATGATACAATGGATGTGTAATGCATTTTAAAGACAAACTTAGATGTTATGATCTCAGAAAGATTAAATTTGAACAGTGTAGGAAAATGAGTGCAGAAAGGAGACTTTGGTGGTTTGGACACGTTGAAAGAATGAAATAGAGTTCTTGGATTAGTAGAAGTACAGCAGTCGACGTTGCAGGTCCAGTTCACAGGGATAGGTGAATGAACACAGGAGAAAGTGATTGAGAGGAAGAGGCATAAAGACATGTGCAAAGATAATGAGTTAGAGAGTCGTGTAGGTGCTGTACACACATACATCACTGTAATCCACCGATGTGCAAATGTCTTTTCAATTCATCTTCGTAGCTTTTGTTGGGTGGGACGGTGACCATCTGTAAAGATGAAGCAATCATAATATAAAGTATTTATATATTGCACAACCACGTTGACTCACTGGTTCTCATCAGATTACCAAAGTTAAGCAACGTTAAACCTGGCCAGTACCAGATGGGTAACTATTTTGGAAAGCAAGGCGTATGTATCGTGCAGTAAAATAATGGCAAAAAAACTGGCACGGTCTATCCTTCTCTCAAAGGTAGATGGGACTCTCAAGTCGTGGTAGGCACCCCATCTAGTCATGGCATCACGAAAAAAAAATATCCTTGATAGCTCTGGTGAAGCAGCAATTATTCAGCTACTGACAAGATTTGAATTACACTACAAACTTGTGTAGTGAGTTCAATCTCGGCTGCGGCCATGCTGGATATGGTGCGTCTTTAGTATTGGTGAGCGTCTCTAGTTTCTCTACTTTGTGATCTTCTCGTTGATGCGTGTACAGCATGTGTTTAACAGGACATTTAACAAAATCGGACAATACAAAAGGGACAAAACACAGTTCTGTGGGGTTTTACATCCGGCCAATAGGGAAACATATCTTTGGTCTTGTTTGATCGATCCTGGAAGCTACAAATGAAGATTCATTCCAAGGAAAAAAAAATCAGAAGCCTTGGGTGTCTTTTCAGCAACTTTTATTTCCAGAATGTTTCCCCACTTGGAAAGTTGCATGCTTGTCCTAAGTTTTACATTCGACTGGCATTGCCCCAACAGCTTCAAGGTTCAGAGCCATTATGACCAGTCGCTAGTTCATCTGCTCACTCGACTGTTTCTCTAAAAACTCTCTCTACCAACCAAACTAAACTATATGTGTATATCAAAAAAACTATCTCATTTTGTAATTGTGTCATCACTGCACGTCACATAAAGAAGCAAATCTTCTGCTATTTTGTCACGTATTCATGTATTATTATTTATCAACTAAAATACCTAACCTGCTCAGTTTATGTTAACTTCCACAATTAACATTCTCCTTGCTATTCAAACATTTTTCTATTCAGAACATTTTTCCCTTCTTACATTTTTCACATTCACCATCTCATCTTTGATAACATTATTATTATTATTATTATTAACTAGCCTAGGTGCCCTGTGTTACCCGGGTGTTTGGAGGTGTGTTGAGCAAAAATTAAAAAAATGGTAGTAGGCAGCAGGCTCGGACCCGTACTGCAAAGGAGGAAAAGATTATGAAAAAAAAAAAAAAAAAAAAAGAACTGACGTCTTTGCTGTTGCGCTCATCACCAAACTGGAAGTGATGTAGGTTTAAATTAAGGCTAGAAAATCGAAAAGAGGGGATGACTTTCGAAAATATTGTGAAAAAAAAAAAAAAAGAAGCGATCCCTCCCTGTAGAAAAGTACCCAGTTGACGGTGAAGGAATTAATGTTTTCGGCCAATTTTTCGATATTTGTCGTCCGAAGGATTAAGCTTCAAAATGATACTGATCCTGTGAAAATCCGTCTCCTCTGTCGAAAGTTTTTGCAATATATACATACATACATACATACATACATACATACATACATTTAAACAGACAAGTCAGATTATTATTATTAATAATAATAATTTCTTGGGTCACCTGGAGTTGCTCTGGCACTGCCCAACATAACACTGATTTATTATGACCTTGAGTAGTTTGGGGTTGCGTGAATACTTAGAAGAATTAACAACAACAAAGAGTTGCATATTTTTGTGCAAAAATTAGCTCCAAATTCATATAAAAGAATATATTTTTCATCCAATGAAAAAAGCTAAAAATATTCCTACCTAAAGTATAAGTAGAATGTCAAAAATCTAGCGCCAAGTTAATGGGAGTCTGCTTCACAGTATGAGGGGCGTTCCTAAAGTAATGTCTCCTACTTTTTTTTATTTCACCCAAATGGATCAGAAGGGATTGCATTGTAATAATGACTGAACTTAAACAGAAATAAGAAATATAACATCTTTTAAATGATTATGATGATTTAATATGGAATTTAACCAAATGAAGAATATACCAGGCATTTGTGCAAATTGTGAGGTTGTATGGGAATGAAAGCTGACCATTGAGGGTTGAGGACATACGTTGCATGGAGAGAAATGATATGAGAGATACGGTAGATGTGTGAGGTGAGGTTTAGATCTGTTGTAGCCAGATGTGTACAGAACAGGAGATTTTGTTGGTATGGTCACGTTTTAAGAAGAAAGTGCTAAGGTTAGTTGACGTAAAACAATTGCGGTAGCAGGGTCAGTTGATAGAGGAAGACGAAAGAAAGCATATGAGAAAGTGAGAATGATGAAGTTGGGAGAAAAGGGGATAAATATAGCCCTAGCCAGAGATATGCTAGATTGGAAGTCAGTTTCGAAAAGCTGTCCAACACATGACGTCATGTACGGAGGACATTAAACTGATGATGATATATTTAAACAATTTACTTTGCTTTTAGAAGCATTTGTTCTTTTTTGTATGATTTTTTTCTTTTTTGAAACTGCATCGTTTTTGTTTATTTTTTTTTTAGCTTAAAAATTTCATGATTACTTGGTGATCCTTTCTATGTATGACAGTGTTAATGAAAGTGAATAAATTGAATTCATTACATTTTGTTTTCCTATTATATTTGTTTTCTTATTGTTCTAAGTTTATTTATTCACTCTCATTTCTCTTTCTCATTTACTTTTTCCCTTTCTTTCTCTCTCTCTCTTTGTTTCTCCCTTTCTCTCCCTCTCTGTGTCTCTATCTCCTTCTCTTTGTCTATCTCCCCTTTTTGTCTCTTTTTTCTTTCGTTTGTCTCTCTCTCCCTCTTTATTTCTCTCTCTGTCTTTCTCTTTCCCCCTCTTTTTATGTCTCTATCTCCTTCTTGTCCCTCTCTTCTTTTTGTCTTTATCTCCCTCTTTTCTCTCTCTCTCCTCCCTTCTTTTTTTCTCTCTCCCTCATGATTATTCGATAACCTTTTCGGTGTATGAGGTCAATGAAAGTGAATACATTACATTTTGTTTTTATGTTATTAGATTGTTTTCTGATTTTATTGTTTTCTGATTTTATTGTTTTCTGATTTTATTGTTTAGTTATTAGATTGTTTTCTGGTTTTATTGTTTTCTGGTTTTATTGTTTTCTGATTTTATTGTTTTCTGGTTTTATTGTTTTCTGATTTTATTGTTTTCTGATTTTATTGTTTAGTTATTAGATTGTTTTCTGATTTTATTGTTTTCTGATTTTATTGTTTTCTGATTTTATTGTTTTCTGATTTTATTGTTTTCTGATTTTATTGTTTTCTGATTAGAGTGTTTTCTTATTGTTCTAATTTTGTTTTATTCACTCTTATATCTCTTTCTTTTATTTTTTTTTTCTCTCTCTCTCTCTCTTTCCTTTTCACTTTCTTTCTTTCTGTCCCTTTCTCTCTCTTCATCTCTTTGTCTACTTTTCTTGGTCCTGGATATGACTTTAAACTACATCCGATGGTGAGGCCTCAGCTTGCTGGCTTTGGGGAGTGTGGAGCCACCCTTTAATTGCCATTGCTCCCAGGTCCACTCTGACCCTGAGTGGTAGTACCTGTTAGTGTCCAAACTAATGTAAACCGACTTGAAAAACACAAAAAAATATTCGATTAAAATTTTTTTTCTTCAAACTCGCTGGATTCAGCATTAAATAACTTGAAAAGTGTTGATATGCCGTAAAATAAAAACAACCAACCAAACTACTTTTCTTTGTCTCTTTCTTTCTCTTTTTTCTCTATTTGTCCCTGCCTTTCTTTTTGCTTTTCTCTTTTCTTTGTTTCTCTTTGTATTTCTTTCCCTTTTTCTCTCTACCTCCCCCTTTTCTTTTTCATCACTCACCGTGTTAATTTTTACATGATTTACAACGTTTTCATTATCATGAATACTGTTCATTTGATTTGTTCGTACAGAAAGTGTTATGTTTTCATATAATACCCTGACAACACTGGGTAACCCTGCTAGCATACGCACACATACACACACATATATTATAAGAAAATATATACTATTGAGGTATATATTCTATAAATAATATTTTAAATTGTAACAAATATCAAGCTCATTATTCCATTGACTACTGTACACTTAGTAACCCTTATCCTCGAGTGGCCTCCAGGCCTTGATAAGTGGTGACCCCTATGTAAAAAAGAAAAATAAATAAATAAATAAAAAGCTCAATATAAGTGAACTTTTCACTTTCAGAGCATGTATATCATTAGTTATCATTCCAAAACTAAAAGATGTATTTAATTCATACTCATAAGTTTTTATTCATTTGTTTATTTATTTTCTATAGTACGTCTTACACGTGTTTTGTTGAAAAGCGGAAAACCACCAAACAATTCATGAGAGACAAATATATGTTGCACAAAAAAAAAATGTTAGAAAGTTTGTTTTTTTTTCTTTTTATGTAATGAAAAAGGATTTGGAGGAGAAAAATGAGAAAAAGAAAATGGAGATATGTAAAGTCTGTGA
Source organism: Euprymna scolopes (assembly GCF_053919585.1). Lineage (NCBI taxonomy): Eukaryota > Metazoa > Mollusca > Cephalopoda > Sepiida > Sepiolidae > Euprymna > Euprymna scolopes. Next base: position 9,660,280 of record NC_136519.1, read on the forward strand.
AAATATAAATTATAAAAAAAAAAACAAAAAAAAAAACACTTATTGTAGTGTTTATAGGCCCCCCCTCCCCTAAAAAAATAATTGGATTCAAAGCGCATGTGCAAAACGTCTTAAGTCGTCATATTGGACATAATGATATATACACCAGTACATACAAACTAATTTTTTGTTTTTGTTTCAGGTAATGCCGGTAAGGCTGTGACGGAAGAGATCCGTCGAGCAATCACAAATGGGAGTGGACCTCCTTCCTCTGAAGATTTTGAGAGGACTAGCAGTTTTGAAAGTTCCTCTATCGGAGCTTCCACTCTGCATAATGCTGAAGTGGAGAGAGTTGGATTCCCCTCGGAGTCGGACAGCTTTCGTCTGTCTCATCTCATTAGATCGTACACAAATAAAGCACCTCCAGAGAAGAAGGAACATATTTGCATAAAAAGGGCCAGCAGTCGACCCTATCGGGACTCCGACAGTGATTCTAGTTCTTCCACCCCCACTTCGCCTGTGTTATCTGCTGGTCGGCAATCGCTTGCTCGATCAACTCCATCGCTGAACACGGCCGTGACACCAGAGCAAGGCCGCAAAACGGATCTACAATCCGCTTCTAAATCTGCCGAGAATCGTAAGGGCCATTCATCTGGCTCGAATTTTGCCCTAGGGCGGCAGATCAGCAATAGCAGTGGTAAGAGTCTTAGTCCTTCTGAGCAATCTGAAAATAACCAAGGGGAACGCCGGTCGAGTACTCGGTCGGGGACTTTGTCAAACACCAATTCAAAAACTCGGCTTCTTGATCTGGCCTCTCATCACTTAAGCTCGTCGAAGAAAAATCTCTCTGTATCGACGGACAGTGGTCAAGCTCCACTCTCATTGCAAGCAGATACTGGCTCAGAACTGGAGCTCTATGAACAAAGCCAGTCCTCCGGATCTCGGACTAAACCCTCATCTGATACTTCGGATAATGAGATACCAATAGATTCTTATTTTGTTGATCATTTGTCGAAAGAAGAAGAAACTCGACAAGCACGACTTTCAGGTAGGGAATCGTTTGTTATTTTTCCTTGTAGTTTATTTTTGCTTTCAGGCAATTAACTCCAAGAACTCTGCATTTCTGCGACTCACAAGGCTTCGACTAATCCATTGCGCTAAGCATCTTCTAACATATATTTATAAAAAAAAAAAAAAGAGAGCAAGCTTTATTTTTAACTCGCCAAGATGTGTTAAATGCTTTGATCTTTTCTCACGGAAGAGACGTTGCTAGTCTCTCTCAGCCCTATTTTTATTTCCAGGGAAGGTGCTCGACCGAGCTCCAATTTCTGGTGCCACTCTGTAAAGCATTCACAGCAAGAACTGGTCTTTTTACCTCCGCTGCAATAAATGTTTCTGTCTTCCTCTGTGTGCCTAAAATCAGACGGAACTTCCATGAACACTTTTTTTTTTTCCTTTGTCCTACGTGATTGCTTCCCTACCGATTATAACATGGCCATCTTCAAGTCCAATGTAAACAAATACTTACAAAGTCGGAAGATATAAGATCTGATTAGAATTCCAAGAATTCTAAAATTTCCAATTATGATTAAAACAAAAATTAAAAAAAAAAAAAAAAACTCTCTTGACTCCTTATTTAAAAACCTTCCAATATTTAGGTTATAGATTCTTTGGAGATTAAAACTCTGATTCCGACTCCAAACATTCTTATGACTTAGATCGACTCCTTTCAAAACCTTCAGCTTTTTCTGACTCTGAAACCTTTAAGTAATCAAAATTGTTCACTCATCATTTTCAATCCTCTCATCATACTGTTCATCATCTAACTGACGATTTCATTAAAACCTTTATACTAAAGTGGCTTTTGTTTTTGTTAAGTAGTGGCTCATAATTATACACAAAACAAAAAAATGTTAAAAGATCTTGCTATTTGCTCATAAATTTATACTATTTTTTTTATTTTTTATTCAAAAAAAATTTTTTTTTCGCCCCCTCCCTCCCCAAACAAAGCATATTGCCAATTGGAACATAAAAAGCATTTGGGATAGTGTTTAACAGAGGACTGTGGGGAGTTGAGCAGCGAAATGCCTGTTCACATTACATTTAAATTTAGCAGGTTAGTACTGTCAGAGAAGCAGGAAATAGGGAGGGAATTCTAAAGTTTAGCAGTTTGCAGAAAGAAACTATTAGAGTAGAAGGCTTTCCGGCGTCTAGAAACCTCAACAGTGAAGGGGTGGGATTTTGCTGCTTGTCAGGGGTGTGTACGTCAAGGAGACACAAGTACTATGACTTTATCATATTTTCCATTTAAGTACTTGTAAAATATGCACAGGATGCAACATAGTAGCGATGGGACAGAGGTTGGAGCTTGGTCCATAGTGTGGGACCTATTATATTGAAGTCTTTTGTTTGGACCCTGTTTTAAGAGGGAGACACTAGTGGTAGATGCACCAGCTAAAGTATGGGAACAATACACCATGCATTTGCGAATTGTGGCTTTGTAAAGTTATAAGATACTCAGGTGTGAGTAATTTTCTAGTGCGGTAGAGGGAGCCTACCTTCTTTGCAGAAGCCTTGGCAATGTCTTCAATGTATTTGTTCTAATTTATATTACTTGTGAATGCTATGCTGAGGAGTTTGAAAGATCAGCTCTCAGATAGGGTTCTATTTGTCATGGCAATCGGTGGTTGAGAAAGAGTTTTTGGTTATCGTTAAAGGAAAGCAGTTTGGTCTTAATCTTTTTGAACTAGTAGCCTTTTTTTCTTTCTTCTTTCTTTTACAAGATTATAAAATTGTCATATATATTGTTTTCTAAACAACTAAGATTTATATATATATATATATATATATATATATATATATATATATATCTTTAAAAAACTTTGGAAGGATGAGATGTGGGTAAAATATTTTCTCATGTTTTTCCTTATAAGGGAAATGGATTCAATATTGTTTATTGTTAAAGTGTTTTTTTTATTCAATACGTCTGACGAAAGGCTGTTCTTGTGAAAATTTTCAAACGACATAAGGTTTGAATTTGTCCGAATAGTTTTGAAACAATTGTAACTAACGATGAAATACACTATTTGTTGCTATCAATCTATTCCTTGATGTCTTGATTTTGTTAAAACAATATATATATATATATATATATATATATATATATATATATACTAGCAAAAGTACCCGTCGTTGACTGGGTTCAAAAACAGCCTACAGAAAATGGACTCTGATTTATTAAAGTATGATAGGTTATGAAAAGGAAGGGTTGTAAAGAGATAGCTTTGAATTCGGGGGTATCAAAACCAAAGCAAAATATGATGAAAGTAAAAATAAAATAGATAAATCCCATAATTTATTATACCATACCTGTTCACACTGAAACACTCATCACAATATTCTGTGGATCTATATTAAAAAAAAACTTGTTAAACTTTGTGACATATTTCCATTCTATGGAGGGCAGGCGCGAACGAACACTCTATAATTTTATTATACCATATTTCTTCAAACTGAAACATAATTATCAAAGTATACTTACGCAGATAGATACGAAAAGTCTTTAAAGTTTGTGCCTATTTCCATTCTATGGAGGCCAGGCACTAATGCAGACCCCCACAATTTTATTATACCATCCCTATTTAAGTTGAAACATACTTATCAAAGTATTCTTATGTACATCTATATAAAAAAAAACATTTGTAAACGTTTTCTTTTAATTTTTAAATTTTTATTTTTATACTTTGTGGACCAGGCGCAAACGCAGACCCCCATAATTTTAATGAACCACCGTTCTGCAGGATCAAACATACCCATTCCTGTGTCTCGATACATCTATCATTATATGTAATCAGTTTTTTAAAATAGTCAACCATATAGGAGCCTATTCGTGACCAGACACACACACACACACAGACATTCAGCTTTATATTATATATATATATATATATATATATATATATAATGAAATAATTTAAAGCACGTTATGAAATATTGAATAGTAGATAAGTATGTAAACATGCTAGTTAAAATAATAACACAAACACTTCTATAAAGACAACTGTTATTTCCAATATAGAATCGATCTCGATTTGTAGTAGATAAAGATTAGTTCCATGATCGAAATGTCGGTTGACTTTATAGATCCGTCTGTTTTATTATTTTAACTAGTATGTTTACATATTTATCCACTAATTTCATATATTAATCAAGTTTACGTAAATTGTTGTTTATGGCGGATAGTAGATAGATATTATTTGAATTATTTGGACTACAGTTTCAATTTTTGATTTTATAGTGACAACGTTTTGGCCGATGTAACTTCTAACTTTTTTTTAGGTATGAGATGTCTTAAATAAGTTTCCAGATTTTTTTCGTATGGGCACTTTTATCGATAGTACACACATGAAACTCTAACCCCCTTCGAAGTAATCTCCTTCAGCTGCAGCGCACCTGTTGTGCAGTTCCAACAACTTCAGGAAGGCCGCATGGAAGTCCTCTTGTGTGAGCGTGTCAATGACCCTCATCACAGCCTCTTTCATCTCCTCAGTTGCCTCATAACGACAGCCTCTAAGGTCTTTCTTGAGCTTAGGAAACAACCAAAACTCACATGGAGCAAAGTCTGGAGGGATGAAGAACTGTCTTTGTGCCCATTTTGGTCAAATTGTTTGTGACAAAGATGGAGTTGTGAACTACACTCTTGGGACAAACTTTGTGTAAATCTTTGCATCCTAAGTTCCTCGTGAATAACTGCGTGTACCGTTCCCCCACTGGCATCAAACTGTGCACTTATTGTCTGTATAGATGCACGACAGTCCTTATCCATGAAATTCTTTATTTGGCTAATTAACTTTGGTGTTCTGTCTTTATTACTCCTCCCACACCTCTCATCATCCCTAACAGACTCTCTGCCTTCCTTGAATCTCTTATGCCACTCAAAAACTGATATTCTATTCATGCAAGATGACACAAAAGCAGTCTGAAGCATTCCATACGTTTCTGTGGCATTTTTCCCCAAGTTTAAAACAGAATTTTATTGTATGTTGTTCTTGTAAAGTGTTCTCACGTCCAGATTGTATTTTTGAAATTCACCAGGTGACAATCAGACTTTAGTCGGATGTATTCCAATTCCTGCTGTAATGTTCATTTGAATCTGGAATCAGAAAAAATTGTTCAGTCATCTCATAAGATGTATAGCAATAAAATACTGAATTTTCAAAAGTCTACGGCAATTTTAAATGCTTGTACAAAAAAAAAAGTCTGGAAACTTATTGAAGGCACTTTGTACATCTTGTCAATCTCGGGAATCTTTATGGAATTTAGAATGAGGATCAATAATTTGGATTATTCTCATTTTGGATATGATTTTCCACATGGAAACTTCAAAAATCAGTCTTCTGGGGTTGAAGGTCCAATCCTCACCATGCAACAGAGCACGGACAGGTGCACGAAAATGCATACAAAATGCAAAATAATGTTACCATAGGGATAAAGAAAAAAGACTATAAAAAAAAAAACCGTGTGCACAGACCAGAGGACGTCTGCGAGGTCAGAGAGAAGGAGCATGATCATGTTTTATTGGGTAGAAAGTATCCGGAAATAAATGTCATTGTTACAAAAAAAAACAAAAGCAAAAAAACAGGAGTTAAAGTCCTTTCCTATTTATTGTCTTCTTTGCGACTGAGTCTACAACGTGTGGGTCCAGGGTGTCTACGTGTTAACAGTTGTGTAAAACGTGTGTACTACATTACAACTTCAGGCAGTATTAACTAAGAATAAAATTTTAAAAAAAGTTACTTAAGACTTCTACCTGGTCATGGCTGGCAGAAGAAGAACAGTATATCCTAGTGGATTAAATAAAGGACTCAGTTTGAAATTATGTACAGATCCCTGGGTTCAACATGGAGATTCCCGAGCTTGACAAGGTGCCCCTGAAGAAAGTCGAAGGCTACATCAAACCAAAACATTTTGAGAATAGCATCCGAGCTGAGAACATCGATTCAAATAATCTAAATGGTTAAACGTTATCTAAAATATTTCTGAAATAGATTGAAAAAATATATATTTTTTAAAAAACTGAGGGTTAATAAATTTTTTAAAAGTTGAGAATTAATTTGTAGTTTGCTTGAAGCATTGTGTGGTATAGGTATGTAGTAGAGATTTAGAAGGCTATCACAATGTGAGGAATGAGATATAGTCGGTGTTGGTGAGGGAAGACGAAAACAAGTGGCGATTTACAAATCAATAAGTACATACATATGTGTCTATATATACATATATTTATTCAGTTGTATTAAATACAAATGTCTTACTTGTTATGTCTGTGACAATATCCATAATATATTTCGGAAAAAATTCCCTTTTCAAATGGTGGACGTGGCAGATCGATTTAAAACATGCTAGATAATGGAGCGGAAAATGAATTGAATGGCTGTGTGGAGCCTCAGAGCAAATGTAAGGAGGGGATTTATATGTAAGGCGTGTTTTAGGTAATTAACATATTTTTTGTTCTTTTCTTTTCATATTTTTTTTGTATATATAATATATATATTTTTTTTTTTTTTAGTTTATAAGTTGTTGCTTCAGCGTAAGCTTTTTTATTTTGTATATTCTATGTCTATTTCATTGTCTTTATTTCTTTTTTTCTACTGCTATGTATTATTCATTTATTTGTTTAATTTATTTACGTCCTTGCTTGTTCAGTGGGATGACCTGGTTTATCTAGGTCACACAAGTCGCTAGCAGGCTTGCACGGGTTAACTTTTGAAGGAGAGAAGTAGAGGGAGGATGTGAAAGAGGGGAGGGGAGGGTGTGTTCTGGATGCGGTTCTCTTAGCCGACTGTTGAAAAGTTTGTTTAAAGGAATAAATATCTGAGAGAATGTGTTGGTGTAGATAAGAATCTCTATCTCTACTATTATGTAAAAGTCATTTTGTGTGTGTGTGAGTTCCTCATAGATTCCGAAACGGCTGAACCTTTTTCAAATTTCACACAGAGCTAATTTATATGTCTGGCAGTGTTCTTAGATATGTTTTGTATATAAATTCTTCCGATAAGTATCGAAAAGCGAAAAAATCCGACATTAAAAATAGCTTTTCTCTCATAGATAAAAAAAAAAAAAAAAAATTTTTACAGGGGAATATTTTACGTTACACCGGCCAAGGAAGATAATAAAATCTCAGAAAATCATTTCTTCTTTAAAAAAAAAAACAAAAAACAGGTTTGTTATAATCTGTAGATATAGCTTAGTGGTAGAGCATTCGACTACAAATTGAATGATCCCCTGTTCAAACTCGGGTACACCTTACCACTTTTATTTTTTTTTTTTCTTATTAATAAATTCAATTTCCAATAAAAAAAAAGCACTATTTAAAATCGCCACAAATCATTTCTTCCTTTGCATATTTTAAAATTCAGAAGTGACTTTTGCAGTGCATTCTTCGTGAAGCATGAATATCAGCTGACGTGATATTGTAAACAAACACAGACGGAATTTGATGAAGGGCATTATCATTATTATTTTATTTATTTCGGGGGGGGGGGTTTAGTCCACTGGGCAAATTATTCCTCATAATATATATAATCAACAGAGGATTGATTCTATAATAATACATACGCAATCTATATAAATTAAAATATCATATTTAAGCGTGTTGTACGATCGGGCAATCCCGGACTGTCAGCTAGTAAGTTTATCAGCAACAAACAAACTAAATAGAACAGTGAAAATTAACACGGTAGCATGCTTGTGCAGATTCCACTATTTCGTTTCAGTTATGAAACTTTGTCTTAAAAGAAGCATTTATTTATATAGAAGTGAAAATATATATATATATATATATATATACACAAAATGTTGGAAATCGTACAGCAAGCGAAATTCAGGTTGAAAAATATTTGATGGAAAGTTTTTTTTTTTGTTTTTTTTTTTTGTTTTTTTACATAGGCATCACCACATTATCAAGGCCAAGAGGCCACTCAAGGATAAGGGTCAAAGAGTGTACAGTAGAAATTGGACAATATAGTAATCAGTAGTAATGAAAATTTGGTAAATTTGATAACTTATATGGAACGGCTCATCAAGAACTTATTTACGTTAGACTTGAACACAACCATATTGTAGTCAGCCGGAAAGCAGGAAAACGGAAGACAATTCCACAGGCGTGCAGTTCTAAGAAAGAAGCTTTGTTCATGGAATCTACGTTTAGGTTTAGGCACAGATAAAGAGTGGGGGGAATTATTGATAGTGTTTAGTGTTGTGTAAACCAAGTGTTTCAGATGGGTAGATGGGTGAAACAAGATAGCAAGGATGAAAGTTTTGGTGGAGGAGAGGAAAGAAAAAAGAGAAGAGAAAAGTTAAGTTTCAAGGAGTGGAAATCTATCTATCTATCATATAAAAAGAACTTTGCTTGTGTGATTTCGTTCCCTATGGACTCCGAAACGGCTGGGACGATTTTTATGTAATTTTACACAACTGGACCTTATATATCTGACAGTTAGGTTTTGTATCAGAATGTCTTTGATAAGTATCGATAATCGTTAACTGAAAAAATCTGATGCAAGAAGGAGCAGGTGATTTTGACTAAAGTTAACTCCTTATACAGCCTAACATCACAAGTGCATTTGAGAAGTTTTATTACCACACAAGTAGAAAGGTCCGGCATATAAAATTAACAATAACTTCTTTGATATGACAGGGGCACGGTCGAAATGAACGTGTCTGTTTAGACTACAATTGAACCATGATAGTTGACTTTTGCATTTTAAACTTTAATTTAAGTCATTATATAAAAATAATTATATTAAATCAACAATAGAGTTTTTACAGTGCCATGTAGACCACAGTATGTTGTGGACTTAGTGCAGGGAGGCATGGGAAGCTTCCTCCTGTTGCACCTCAATGGGTTCCCAAATGAAGTTGAAGTCCAATCTAAACAAATTCAAAGTCCAAGGGACAGGAAAGCGGTCCGATCAGTACACACACAGACACAGTGACACGCCACCAACACGAGCCAGCGTACACAATTACCAACCGCCCGTTCTTTCCTTGCTCCTTGCCTTCCAAAACGACCTGAATTTATAGTTGTCGAAGACCAACTGATTTGCATATATGTACGAGATTTTGCGAGAGTTTCCGAGATCGTACCATTACAAAACGCTGTCGGCGCCATCTTGGAATTCTTTTCCTATCCTAGCTTCGCAGCGATGACAAAGTACACACGCACATCTAGGTCGTTTGAACGGTAAGCCCTCATTTTCACAGCTTTCGCCACACCCAACTAGGGTAAGCAATCAATCGATTTGATTGAAAAATGGCTGATTTCACGGATTTCGATGACAATAAAAATATGCGAGTGTGAAACATTTGTTGATCATCATTTAATCCCGGGCGACATCGGGTCTCCCTGCTAGTGTGATACAAAAATAAGATTTAGCCAGAGATGGGTTACTTTGGAAGGTAATTTCTAAAAGTCGTCCAACACATGCCAACTTATAAAATAGATGTCTAACCACACATAAGAATGAAAGAATGAATGAGTTTGTATCTCTCCCAACTCCATCCTTATCAGTTTGTTTCATATTTATCTAAAAGCTATCCTTTCCATATTTCCTCATGTTTTCTTTAAACCTTCCTCTGCAAACTCTCTTACCTCAACTCTTCTGCATCTACTAACCACCAACAACTCTCGTTCATTCTGTTAAAGTGACCATACCATCAAAGTCTCCTGTTTACAGAATCGTTTCCAAAACAATGAGAACATTTGAAAATCTAAATTTAAAGGGCAGTTGTCTGTGTGTTTGATTACATCTTTGAAATATGCCAAGATTCACACTTGCAGTTTAAATGTTGTATAGACCTTTGTATAAAGTGAAATTTTGTCTGTCTGTTCGTCAGTCATAATTTTTTAAAACATAATAAATATAAATTTGTCTCATTTTAAAATATCAGTTATCTTTACTACTTTTAGAAATAAAAAAAATATTGCATTAATAGTCAATGAATAATGGCAACCTTCTGTCTCTTGAGACAATGGCATTCTGCATCTAGTTCGGTTTACCACAGAGTCTGCTGTTGCTAACCAGGCGTAGGCCTGGGCAGGTAATAACAGAACCTTAGTCGATAATAAATACCTTAGTAAATAATAAATACCAAATAAATGTGCCATGACCGGAAATAGAAACCGAAACCTTGAGGTCTTTAGTCTTGGGTTCTACCAACAAACATGATTGTTCTTATAAAATAGAAATTAAAACATTACCATCACAAAATAATTGGCGCTTCTACACTATTGGGGCGAAACTTTGGAAATCGCAATACTGAATTTCACACGGAAACAAGGGTATCTACTTATTCCTCGTATTTTTAAGATGATTATATCCAAAAATTACGAAAATCGATAAGGGTAGAAAATTATTTATTAAAGAAAAAAAAAAAAAAAATAGAATTTGATGAAAACGATCATAAGACACAGGAGAGTTCAAAGCAGAGGTAATTTTGTTTCGATTTAAACAAGATGGCCGCAATTTTTCACTTGTACCATGATTAAAGTTTTTTTTTTAATAATTCAGTAATATTCAGGTAATTTCGACTGCATAATTTGGAAACTACCATTGTAACTTATTAGAATTGACAAAAAAATCAGTTGAAACCGTTGTTTTTTTTTTTATCTGAAAACTCCATTTATCGACTACAAAACCTCATCCCAATACTGTAGAAGCGCCACATAATTATAGCTTTGGCATGACGTCATAGATTTATGACTTACGTTTGAATTCATGTTTGGAAACATGACGTAAGTGATAAAAAACAAAGAAGTAAATGAACGGATAAACATTAATACAAGGGTTGTTCTAAAAGGAAAATCTCTTTTTTTCTTTTACTGAAAAAAGTTGAAGAACTACGAAGACGAGAGTGGTCACATCAAAACGAGCAGCCTCTTGTGTTCCAGAATATATTTTTCTACAAAGTCACCATCACTCTCAATGCAATTTTCCCAAGAATTCAATGATGCATCTCTGCTTCTGATGCACGTCCATGACAGGGGATTGCTTTATTAGTCTCACACCGTCGATATCTGCAACAAAGAGATGAAACTTTCAGCTCACGAATGTATAAGTTGAGGTATTATAACCAATACGATTCCCGACTTATAAATAGAGCTTAGATTAACAAAATAATTATAGCTGTGATGTGACGTCATAGATTTATGATTTACGTTATGTTTCCAAACATAAATTCAAACATAAATAAAAAAAAAAAAAATCGAATGAATGGGTAAATATTGACAATAGAGTTGGAAATTATTTTCAAAACTGTTTTGTTTTAACTACGTCTTGTATTGTTTCTTTCACAATCATATAATTCTCCCAGTCTAGCAAAAATATACGATTGCGGGGGGGGGGGGGATATATTTGCTAGCCTTTTTGAAATTACCCTTTTATCTTTACGGACATTTAAAATAATTTTATGTAAAATTCTGTTTTTTTATAGACATACGTGTTTTCATGGGTTGCATCTGTAATATTTGCTGTTTTCTCGTTTGAATAAGACACAACACAAATACTAATTTGAAGGATTATTTTATTTTCTGTTAACACTGCGAACATGGTAAGATGACATGAGTATAGCAGTCGTCAAAACACGTGTGTACTGGACGTCGACTCGGTGAACTCTGCCTCGTTCTCATTGAAAAGGCATCAGCATGCTCTACTTGGATGGTAGCAGCAGGCTGGTAGGGGAGGAGTCAGTAAGCAAGGTGACTAGGTGTAAGGAAGGGTTAAGGAGTGAGAATTGTCTTTTATACTGTAGGGAAGAGGAAGGTTTAATATAGTGCTGAAGAGAATGGTAGTAGTGGTTTTGGTTTTGTGACCTAAATCTTTGATCAGTACACATCATTGTTAAATAAAAATAGTATATTTTGATTTAACTACATTTAAAGTGCTTAGTTATTTCACAATTATGTAATCCTTCGAGCCTAGCAAAATTATTTAACTGCGAGTATCATACTTTTGTTCATTTAACAAATGTTAGAAATGGATAAAAAATGTGAACGTTGATTGAAATAAATAAAAAAAAAAACACATGGTTAAAAAATGCAATATATTTATATATTTGCAAATTTACAATTGATTTAAATGTTTGTATTTGGATTCTTCAAACTACTGCGCTCATCTTGAGTGTTTCAGTTAATTTAACCTCTAACCTTCAATAGGTGTATTTTGTCGAACTTGAGGAATCTTTCTGTCGAACTTGGGAATCTGCACAGAATTTAGAATGCAAGGACCTGCGACGTAGTGGATAAAGTAATTGGTAAAATTCAGTTGTAAAGTTACACTCTTTTGGATATTGAAGCTTAAATTCTGAGTGCGGTGGACACTACAAAATACAATTGCGAATTACTAAGGACTTCTACCCAGTCATGGCTGACAGAACGAAAGCAAACTACTCTCGTGGTTTAAACCAAAGATTCTGTTCGTAATTCCATGCAGATATTGACAGAAAGATTCCCGAGTTTGACAATTTCATGTTGCTATGGCTAATAACACTGTGCAACCAATTTCATGTTGCTATGTCTAATAACACGGTGCAACCAATTTCATGTTGCTATGGCTAATAACACTGTGCAACCAATTTCATGTTGCTATGTCTAATAACACTGTGCAACCAATTTCATGTTGCTATGGCTAATAACACTGTGCAACCAATTTCATGTTGCTATGGCTAATAACACTGTGCAACCAATTTCATGTTGCTATGGCTAATAACACTGTGCAACCAATTTCATGTTGCTATGTCTAATAACACTGTGCAACCAATTTCATGTTGCTATGGCTAATAACACTGCGCAACCAATTTCATGTTGCTATGGCTAATAACACTGCGCAACCAATTTCATGTTGCTATGGCTAATAACACGGTGCAACCAATTTCATGTTGCTATGGGTTTATAACACTGTGCAACCAATTTCATGTTGCTATGTCTAATAACACTGTGCAACCAATTTCATGTTGCTATGGCTAATAACACTGTGCAACCAATTCCATGTTGCTATGTCTAATAACACTGTGCAACCAATTTCATGTTGCTATGTTTAATAACACTGTGAAACCAATTTCATGTTGCTAAGTTTAATAACACCGTGAAACCAATTTCATGTTGCTAAGTTTAATAACACTGTGAAACCAATTTCATGTTGCTATGTTTAATAACACTGTGCAACAAATTTCATGTTGCTATGTTTAATAACACTGTGCAACCAATATCATGTTGCTAAGTTTAATAACACTGTGCAACCAATTTCATGTTGCTATGTCTAATAACACTGTGGAACAAATTTCATGTTGCTATGTCTAATAACACTGTGCAACGAATTTCATGTTGCCATGTCTAATAACACTGTGCAACCAATTTCATGTTGCTATGTTTAATAACACTGTGAAACCAATTTCATGTTGCTAAGTTTAATAACACTGTGAAACCAATTTCATGTTGCTAAGTTTAATAACACTGTGAAACCAATTTCATGTTGCTATGTTTAATAACACTGTGCAACAAATTTCATGTTGCTATGTTTAATAACACTGTGCAACCAATATCATGTTGCTAAGTTTAATAACACTGTGGAACAAATTTCATGTTGCTATGTCTAATAACACTGTGAGACCAATTTCATGTTGCTATATCTAATAACACTGTGAGACCAATTTCATGTTGCTATATCTAATAACACTGTGCAACCAATTTCATGTTGCTATGTCTAATAACACTGTGCAACCAATTTCATGTTGCTATGGCTAATAACACTGTGCAACCAATTTCATGTTGCTATGGCTAATAACACGGTGCAACCAATTTCATGTTGCTATGGCTAATAACACTGTGCAACCAATTTCATGTTGCTATGGGTTTATAACACTGTGCAACCAATTCCATGTTGCTATGTCTAATAACACTGTGCAACCAATTTCATGTTGCTATGTTTAATAACACTGTGAAACCAATTTCATGTTGCTAAGTTTAATAACACTGTGAAACCAATTTCATGTTGCTAAGTTTAATAACACTGTGCAACCAATTTCATGTTGCTATGGCTAATAACACTGTGAGACCAATTTCATGTTGCTAAGTTTAATAACACTGTGGAACAAATTTCATGTTGCTATGTCTTATAACACTGTGCAACCAATTTCATGTTGCTATATCTAATAACACTGTGCAACCAATTTCATGTTGCTATGTCTAATAACACTGTGGAACAAATTTCATGTTGCTATGTCTAATAACACTGTGCAACGAATTTCATGTTGCTATGTCTAATAACACTGTGCAACGAATTTCATGTTGCTATGTCTAATAACACTGTGGAACAAATTTCATGTTGCTCTGTCTAATAACACTGTGCAACAAATTTCATGTTGCTATGTCTAATAACACTGTGCAACCAATTTCATGTTGCTATGTCTAATAACACTGTGCAACCAATTTCATGTTGCTATGTCTAATAACACTGTGCAACAAATTTCATGTTGCTATGTCTAATAACACTGTGCAACCAATTTCATGTTGCTATGTCTAATAACACTGTGGAACCAATTTCATGTTGCTATGTCTAATAACACTGTGCAACAAATTTCATGTTGCTATGTCTAATAACACTGTGCAACCAATTTCATGTTGCTATGTCTAATAACACTGTGGAACAAATTTCATGTTGCTCTGTCTAATAACACTGTGCAACAAATTTCAGGCTAAAAAAAAAAGTACATACCACATGAGATTTGTTCCGGTGTAAGAAAAATATTCTCATAGTAAATCTGATCTTTATTTCTCCAGATTAGGTCTTGTTTTTATGTACTAGAAATCATATTTTATTATTATTGGTTGTAAATAAAAAACACAGAATTGTCAGTTAAAATAACATTTGTCCTCTTAACCCTTTTGTGTTCAGTGTCATCCTTCTTTTTTATATTCCAGCAGTAGTCTGCCAACATGCTAGAGTTCCATTTTCCTTTAAAACATTTCTCCATCGCTGAAATATCTTGGAATCTCTGACCGTGTTAATAACTCGGATCACAAAGATTCTCAGCAAAATTCTCGAAATTGATAATTTCACATAAAACTGTACCTAATTTGACAAAAAGAAAGGCAGAAATAGTTTCAACGCCATTGTGCATATAAAAATGGCTACGATTGTTTTTCATGTTTTTTAGTATTGCATAATTTAATCGATCCTCATGTCAAAAAATTCACAAATATAATTTCTAGTTTAATATTTTCATCATCACAAAGTTGTTGGCTTAATTTAATATTTTCATTATTACAAAGTTTCCGATTTAATTTAATATTTTTATAATTACAAAGTTTCTGATTTAATTTAATTTTTTTATAATTACAAAGTTTCCGATTTAATTTAATATTTTTATAATTACAAAGTTTCTGATTTAATTTAATATTTTTATAATTACAAAGTTTCTGATTTAATTTAATATTTTTATAATTACAAAGTTTCTGATTTAATTTAATATTTTTATAATTACAAAGTTTCTGATTTAATTTAATATTTTTATAATTACAAAGTTTCTGATTTAATTTAATATTTTTATAATTACAAAGTTTCCGATTTAATTTAATATTTTTATAATTACAAAGTTTCTGATTTAATTTAATATTTTTATAATTACAAAGTTTCTGATTTAATTTAATATTTTTATAATTACAAAGTTTCCGATTTAATTTAATATTTTTATAATTACAAAGTTTCCGATTTAATTTAATATTTTTATAATTACAAAGTTTCCGATTTAATTTAATATTTTTATAATTACAAAGTTTCCGATTTAATTTAATATTTTTATAATTACAAAGTTTCTGATTTAATTTAATATTTTTATAATTACAAAGTTTCCGATTTAATTTAATATTTTTATAATTACAAAGTTTCCGATTTAATTTAATATTTTTATTATTACAAAGTTTCTGATTTAATTTAATACTTTTATAATTACAAAGTTTCTAGTTTAATTTAATATTTTCACCATTACAAAGAGTCCGGCTCAATTTAATATTTTCATTGTTAAGAAGTTTCTGGCTTAATATAATTATTATAAAGTTTCCGTCTTTATTGAATATTTTTATTATTACAAAGTTTTTAATTGAACTTTATATTTTCACATTACAAAGTTTCTGGATTAATTCAATATTTTCATGATTACAAACTTTCTGATTTAATTTAAACTTATCATTACAAAAGTTTCTAATTTAATTTTATATTTTTATCATTACAAGGTTTCTGGCTTAATTTAATATTTTCAGTATTATAAAGTTTCTGATTTAATTTAGTATTTTCATCATTATAAAGTTTTTGACTTATTTTATCATTACACAAGTTCTGATTTAATTTAATATTTTAACCATTACAAAGTTTCTGGCATAATTTAATATTTTTACCATTATAAAGGTACTCATTATAAAGTTTCTAATTTAATTTAATATTTTTATTATTTCAAAGTTTCTAGTTTTATTTAATATTTTCATTACAAAGTTTCTGGCTTCATTTCATATTTTCATAATTACAAAGTTTCTGGTTTATTTCAATATTTTAATCATTACAAAGTTTCTGTTTTTAAAATAAAAATTTTTATTTAAATTTTTAACATGGAGCATTCTTTTTTGTGATATGGACTAATTATTTTCGGACTTAATTTAATATTTTCATCATTACAAACTTTCTGATTTAATTCAATATTATTATCATTACAAAAGTTCCTAATTTAATTTCATATTTTTATCATTACAAGGTTTCTGGCTTAATTTAATATTTTCAGTATTACTAAGTTTCGGGCTTAATTTAATATTTTCATAAGATTTTTCATTAAACTGTAACTGAATGCATCCCTTTTATCTTATCGTCTGATTACTAATTTTCAAGCTTTATTTGATTTTTTTGGCTTACTACTTTCATCATTAAAAACTTTATGGCTTAATTTAATACTTTATCTTAAATATTTTAATCAGCCTTTTCATTCACTTTCTTTCTGATTTCCTCCTTTTTTGTGTTTTGGCTTGATTACTAAATTTTTGGCCTAATTTGATATTTTTATCATATTTCCATATTACTAAGTTTTGAGCTTAATTTAATATTTTATGATATTTTCCTATTACCAAGTTTCAGGATGCATTTTATGTTTTCAAAATAAGATTTTTTTTTAAATTAAAATTTCAAACTGCACATATTTTTGCTGTAATGGTTTTATTACCAAGGTTCAGGCTTAGTTCAATATCTTCATTATATGATCTTAAATATTTTTAATTGCATTTTGTAACTAGTTGCAACTTTGTCAGTTTAGTTTTCTCTTTCATTTGTGCTTCAAAAAATTATGGTTTTAATGAGATTTCAACTATGGAAACAACATTTCAAAAAAATTGATATGAAAAAAAAAATGCTTGTTGATATTTCGCCATTGTTTTCTTTCTGTTTTGTTAAAAGAAATTACAAATATGAACTTATAGTTTGAAAGCAAATATGTTATCTTTTAAGAGAAAAATTAAAAAAAAAAACAACAACAAAACAAGAAGGAATTCTTGTTAAATGTCAATGTGATCTTCAGAAAATATGGCGGCATCGAATGAGATTTTAATCTTCATATATAATATTTTGATTGCAGAAATTCCCCTCTGGACCAAGATACTGTAGGTTTACAACAACAGATGCCTTATACAAATTTATGTATAGACTATTAGTCACTATCTGATGTAACTTTAGAACGACATTTTAGACATTTTGTTGTTATAATAAAATCTTACATTTCATCCTAGGAGCAACATCATCACAATCGCAACCATCTTTAGAAGAAGTAGTTCCTATTTTCCACTTTAAACATCAAGTCCTCCTACAGCCCCCAGTCAACACTGCCAGAAATATACACATTATACATATATTTTGCTTGCACCCTTTGTTACTACATCATAAACTCATAGACATAATGTAATCTTTCCGATTCGAAAATAATGAAGTCTCACTGGACTAATTCTGCTCATTTTGATTGGCTGTACTCTGATAATTCCTATATTCTGGATTAACGGTGTTCACATGCTAAATGAACGCTAATGTATCATTCAAATATGGCACTGTAATGATACCTACTTTTGCTCTCTTGGTAAATTGCTGCATTCATTTTCTTATGTTGTATGGCATTCATTTTTTTTACATCCCACTTATAATAAAAATATATAAACGTTTTATAAATTGATTTTTTTTCTTTTCTAATCGCATATCTTCTCAAATAACTATGTTTACTTACGTTATTATCTTATATAATGTGTCAAACTGTTTAGATATTTAAAAGATATATTTACTTATGGGACATGACAATAAAACAATGAATGTGTCACACTTTTACAGATTTAACAGTTTTAAAAATGTGATTGTGCAACAGAAAATAGTTTAACAGTTTCAAAAAGGTGATTGTGCAACAGAAAATAATTTAACAGTTTTAAAAAGTGATTGTGCAACAGAAAATAATTTAACAGTTTCAAAAAGGTGATTGTGCAACAGAAAATAGTTTAACAGTTTCAAAAAGGTGATTGTGCAACAGAAAATAATTTAAGTTTCAAAAAGGTGATTGTGCAACAGAAAATAGTTTAACAGTTTCAAAAAGGTGATTGTGCAACAGAAAATAGTTTAACAGTTTCAAAAAGGTGATTGTGCAACAGAAAATAATTTAACAGTTTCAAAAAGGTGATTGTGCAACAGAAAATAGTTTAACAGTTTCAAAAAGGTGATTGTGCAACAGAAAATAATTTAACAGTTTCAAAAAGGTGATTGTGCAACAGAAAATAATTTAACAGTTTTAAAAAGTGATTGTGCAACAGAAAATAGTTTAACAGTTTCAAAAAGGTGATTGTGCAACAGAAAATAGTTTAACAGTTTCAAAAAGGTGATTGTGCAACAGAAAATAATTTAACAGTTTTAAAAGGTGATTGTGCAACAGAAAATAATTTAACAGTTTTAAAAAGTGATTGTGCAACAGAAAATAATTTAACAGTTTCAAAAAGGTGATTGTGCAACAGAAAATAGTTTAACAGTTTCAAAATGCGAATATTACACATATGTTAAAAAAACCCATTAAATTCAAACAACATAACAAGTACGAATCCAATAGATGATATTGCCGAAACATTTAATTATAAATCGGCAACAATCGTAATAGATTATGCAGGTTAAAATGAAGTATATTTGAATCAAGTCTATTTAAATAAAGTACAAAATAAAGTAAAAATACAGTAACTATATTTGAAAAAAAAAACAAAAAAAAACATAAATATGTTTGAAAAAATTATATTAACATAAAATATCTTATTTTGTCCTAATATATACGTAAGCGGAAGTATTGTATCTATTTTGTGCTTCCATAGCTTTTTGGCCTTCACAATTCAAAAGGTTGCCGCCATCTACACTAGAGTTTCATGCTTACGCAATCATCAATGTAGGAAGTGATAATTATTGCTGGTCAGGAGATTTAAACTCGGTCGCAAAGTCAATCTTAACTTTGTAGGTTATTATCCTACGTCAAGGCCACCAGGAATGAACACAAGAATTAAAGGAAATTAAGTTCCTATAGATGCCATGATCGCAGGTATACCTAGTAAACAGAGTATTCAATGACCGGAAGTTGGAATGTTGCAATCATGCTAAAGTTTATTGCTTTTTTCTTAATACCCTATATATATATATATATATATATATATATATATATATACTTACACACACAGATAATAGCATGCTATTATCTCACAAAGGTCAAATCTGTTGCCAAGATCGCTGGAAAAATGGTTAGATCACTCTATCGCTGTAGAAGGTATTATCTATCCAAATACAATTACTTACAGTGGACGAGTTTTTGATGTGAATGTATTAAAGGGGAAACCATAGATTAGAGCTCAGTCGAGCATCTGTCATGAAAATAACGATGGACTAGCAAAGCCTCTTCTGTTAGAAAGAGGCTGGAGAGAAGAAAAGACAACATTCCCCCAGTAGATTTCGGAGGCATTGTACTCTGTCAAGGCACGAAAGGGTATTCTCGGTGGCACCTCCTCCAGATATAACATTTCTCCATCTTAGGACGTGTCATACTTTCTGGAGCGATAGAAAGATTCAGCCATTTTCTGGTGACCTTAGCAACAGATTTGATGTAAGTCTTCTATATGAGGTTTGGAGTGATGGTCAATCTTAAAAGTTTATCAAAGTTGGGGAGTTTTTGTTGTAAATGCTTTACAGGGGAGAACGATGGATTGGAGCTCAGTCGAACACCTACCATGAAAATAATGATAGAGTAGAGAAAGACTAGCAATGCCTCTTCTGTGAGAAGAGAAGACAACATTCCCCCACTAGATTTTGAAGGCATTGTATTCTGTCAAGGCACAAAAAGGTGTTCTGGGCGGCACCTCCTCAGATGTGGCAATAATAGTGCTCCATATTAGGATGTATCTGACTCTTACATAGGGAGAGGATTGTGCCGGGAGTGTGATGCTTTCTGGAGATGTAGAATGATCCAACCATTTTTCTAACAACCTTAGCAATAAGATTTGATCTAAGTCATCTATTTCAGGTCTGGAATTAAAGTGCTTTCTAGAAGCTTATCAAAGCAGACAGCTACCTGAAGGTGAGAGTCATTTATTTCAAATAAGGCAAAGTGAAGATCAAAACGTTGGCGGTGAAAGTGATTAGCCACTTTTGGCAACTTGTTGATTCCACTTTTCTCCTATGGAAGTTCTTGGTGTATTTCTGTCGGCTCTTTCGGGTTATTTCTGTGGCATGCTTGTCTGGTGTTTCTATCTCATTTGTGAGAATCTTTTCTAAAAGTTTTGGCCAGTTTTGGGATGTAGGTTGCTTTACTGGCTCTTGTTTCTTTTTTGCTGTACTGTCATATTGGGTTTTGGAAGATCGTCAGTGCTAAAAATGGTGACTCGATGTTGATGGTTAATTTCATATCTCCTACTCGCACGGCAGAAACAGCATTGGTAGTTAAAAAAAAATTTTTTTTATTCAATTTTCACCCCAAACAAGGCACAGTGCCACTTTGAAGTAGGAGGCTACTCTCAGGGACATAAGTTGCAGGGGTATTATGAAGGGAGATGAGTAGCAAGATGTCTGTTCACATTACACTGGAACTTCTGCATGTCAGTACAGTTGGGAAAGCAGAATCCCAAAGTCCAGCCGTTCTGGGGAAGAAACTGTTGGAGTAGAAGGCTTTCTTACACCTAGAGATCTCTACTGTGAAGGGGTAGGATTTAGCTGCTTGTCGGGTTTGTCGGGAGTATTCACATCCAGGGGGTACAAGTGCTTGTAGTTTGTTGGAGCATTCACCATTAAAGTACTTGTAGAACAGGCAGAGGGGTGCAACATTTCGTTGATTGGACGATAAAATGCTGAAGCCTAGATGACAGTTCAGGACCTATCAAGTTCGTGACTCCCTTTTGAACCTTGTCCAGGAGTGAGAGATAAGTAGCAGTTGCACCAGCCCAAATGTGACAACAGTACTCTATACATGGGCGAATGGTGGCCTTATAGAGGTACAGGATACTTTCAAGCGTGAGTAGTTTTCTAGCATGGTAGAGAAAGCCCACCTTCTTCACAGTAGCCTTGGCAATGCTCTCAATATATCTATTCCAGTTCATGTTCCCTGTAAACGTTAGGCCGAGGAGTTTAAAGGAAGTATTTTCGGGTAATGTGTTCTTGGCCATTGCTATTGGTGCTAAAGGTTTCTTGTAATTATTGAAGGAAACAAGCATAGTCTTGGCATCATTGAATGTGACCATCCATTTTTGTCCCCATTCCACGAGTGATCTGAGTGTTTCTCTAGTGTTTCTGCCATTTCCTTAGATATGTGTTCATTTGTTTTTCCCTCATGCCTGTTATAGAGAGTGGTGTCATGAGCAAATATACCCATCTCCGAAACAATTTTATCAGGGAGGTCATTTATGAATATCAGGAATAATAAAGGTCCAAGAATAGACGCCTGAGGTACTCCCGCATTTATATCATATTGTTTAGATGTACGGCCGTCGAGGACAACCTGGATTTTTCTCTTATCTAAGAAGGATTTAATTACTTTAAGTAATCTTCGGGTGATACCATATGATCTGATTTTCCTTAGAAGACCATCGTGCCATACCCTGTCAAAAGCCTTAGATATATCGAGTGCTACCGCTCTACCCTCCCCTGTTTTGTCCAATGGACGGTATATAGGTTCCTATACATTATTCTATATTTTTCTTGCTTTTGTCTTTATTCTGTTAAAGTTCTGTTGTGGCCAGTCTGTAATGTCGAAGCTATGGAGTATCACATGGCAAGTTGATTAATAAGACTTATCTTGGTTTTATTTGTAAGCTGTCTTGCAGATTTTTCTTACAAGGCATATGTATTCTCTGCCAATTTTTTCTTACATGTTGCATTGGGTCATTTTTCAAAAAAGAATAGATTAAGAAATTAAAAAAGCATCAGAAATTTAGTTAATAACTAGCTAGACACTCAGTGTTCCCCAGTCATACAATACGCTTAAACATGATATTTTAATTTGTGCAGATTTCATATGTATTATTATAGAATCAATCCTCTATTGTGAGGAATAATTTGCCCGGTAGACTAATTCGCAAGAAAATTTTTTAAAAATAATAATGATAATGTCGTTCATCAAATTCCATCTATGTTTATTTATAATATCACGTCAGCTGGTGTTTGGGCTTGACGATCTTAAACATAGTCTTTCTTCTTTTATAGATAAAAAAGAATTTTTACAGGGGGAATATTTTACACCAGTGTAACGTAAAATATTCCCCTGTAAAAATTCTTTTTATGTATAAGAGAAAAAAAGATTATTTTTAGGATCGGATTTTTTCGATTTTACATGCTGTACAAAACTTATCTAAAAACACTGCCAGAAATATAAATTAACTTTGTGTGAAATTTGTAAAAGATAGGCTTAGCCGTTTAAGAACTTATGAGGAAGGAACTCATACGCACAAGGTGACTTTTATATAATTGTAGAGATATTTGAAATTCCTGACAGACCAACAAATGCCTGTGCAGTTAAATAAATAATGAAAAAAAATGTTTTTCTTCCTTAAAAACAACAACAACAACAAAAAAAAATACAGATGCATTAATCAGGTTATTCATGGATTGGACAATCTTGTAAATTATTGTCCAATCAGAACAGCTTCTGCCATTTAACCCTGCGCTGCTATTTATTTTAATTTTCGGCCATTCTTTTGCATGAGTGGCTATGTACAAATGAAAACGAAAATAAAACATTTTTTTTTTTTTCATTATTATTTTTCAGTATCAGTTATGTTGTATAGAAATTGTTTGAACCTCAGGAAAATAGCGAATCTAAATATAGATAGAGGATAGAGAGTGGGGGACAGTTCCTTTGGAGCTGGTATTTCTGGGAGGGGGTTGTTCTCAAAACAAACTATTAAAAAAATGTTCATTTGTTGAAGTAAATATAAACAGATCTGACAGTACAATGGTGGTCATAATTATCTGAATATATGAATATGATTGAAGAGTTGCGATGATAGTATGGCTCCTGCCCTTTCTGATGCTTGATGTCGATATTTACTTCCTCCCTTTCACAGGAAGATGTGACACAAGATAAGGAAGGAGGGGTAAATAAAGCCAGCGCTCCTAAAGGAGGAGCATTGTGGCCATTTAAAAATTGCTTGGGCCGTCCTGTCGGCATTCCCTATTCCTCAGACAGTAAGCAATAAACTGACTCCCTCTCGAAAGCCGGGAGGTAACGGCCTGAGAGGATGAACCTTCTAGGACTACACAGAACGTTTTAACCCTAATCTCAATCAGCAGGAAACAGGTCATTAAAAAATAGCCCATACTTTGTTGGTTTCAGAGCCTGCGTAAAAACAAGGCCTGATGTCTGGGATGAAATCAAATAAATTGTTAAAACTTTCCTTCTCTTCATAGGCAGTGGATATCCTCTGAGAGGGTGCTTTCGTGATGAAGCATGGGTTGTATTATCTTAGGAACTGGTAATGGAAGTGATGTTGACCAAATATTAATAACCGTGAATAAAAAAAAAAAAAAATCGATAAATTGGAAAATTACTTGATCGTATTAAAATTTTCAATATTAACCGTTTATGACCTGGTTGAACTAATTCGTTCAGTCGAGAATAAATGATTATAACGGCATAAAGTGGAAATTGATTCAAACACGCCTTATACGTATTAGTTCACTATCTGCGTAGATGACAACTACCTCCAGATTGCAACTATCCATTACTTACATTTAGTATACCTCAGTCTGTTTCAGAGAGTGGAGAATTTCGTTTTCTGTCATTAATAAATATTTTTCAAACACTATGGATAATAATCAAAGTAAGTTTATGAAATGCAAACATTCTCAGTGGTAGTTTAACTATTGAACTTCATAATCACTATAGTGAAAAAGTTTTAAGATCATAGTGTCATTACCCTTTAAACTAACTAACATTAACAACAAATATTTTTAATCATCTACATCATAATTCAGGTCATAAACGGTTAATAAAAAAAGTGAAATCTTTTAATATGCCATTAAGTGTTCATATAAGAAATTGAAAGGCGCCTTATAATCACGTTTCTGAATTTTTGAAGATGAGGATTGGTTATTCGTATTATTTGGATTCTCCGAGCTAATGTTCTCATCTTGAGTGTAACTTTTCACAATGTTTCGCTCGATGTAAGCTCCGACCTTCTTCAGGTGTATTTTGTCGAACACTGGAATCTGGGCAGAATTTTGAACGGAACCTGTTTATTAACTTCATGGGAGTGACATGTTCTTCTCGTTCCATCAGCCATGACAAAAACTATAGCATTTAAAATAATTTGCCCCTTTTAGCATACAATCTATACGTCTATAAAAGTGAGAATGTCTGTGTGTAAAAGAGAGAGAGGAGACACTTTTTAACCTATATACTCAACAAATTTTTGATCTAGAGACTTGAAATTTCGTAAATAGGGCATTCAGACACGTGGAAAACTTCTTAATCGATTTTCATAAAAAAAGGGACTTCTAAAGGGTCAAAATTGAAAAATTGGTACTTGTTCCGACAGTTTTAGCATCCCCTTTTAACCAGCCAAACTACTTTTTATGCCAAATCATTGTTCGTATTTGACATATTGTTTCCTTTGAAGAGAAAACATTGTTCCTTTTATTTTTTAATTAAATATGGAGTCACTAATATAATTTTATGGGCATTTATTAGTGTAGATAACGATACGAAAAAGTGGCCAATAAACCAAATATGTAACAAATAAATGTTACCAAAGGCAAGATAAGTTACTCTTTTACATAGTTGGATAATTTTTTTGTGTTTTAACTAAAATACTGATAGAAATTCACTCAATAAATGTCACTATGACATTTATTCGGTGAGTTTCTATAAGTATTTTGTTTCATTTTCGATCTTGGGGAACATGAGATACTCATCTTTGGAGTCTCCATAATCGCTCCATCTTGTTATTTTAACTGACGAATTCAGTACTACTTGTGTTTCAAACTAAGTAAACGCTTTAAAATAAGTGCCAAAAACTTAGCCAGATAGGTAGAAGAGTAACTCCTCTTGTTTTTAGTAATATGTGAATATAGAAACAAGATCGATTTAAAGTTTGGGGTAGTGTTCTCGGAATACACTCTTTTATAAGAGAGAAAGAGGGCGAAAACTTCAGAAACAATTTCTTATGATAGACAATAAAACGAAAAAGTAGTAAAAAAACAAAAAAACAAAAAAAACAAGTATATAAATGTTACCAAAGGCAAGATAAGTTACTTTTCTATGATGGATAAGTTTTTAGTGTTTTAGCTAACTTTAAAACTTTTATTCAGTTCGAAAAGCAAGTAGCATCGAGTGTTATGTGAGAACAATAGAAAATGTCTGATATGAGAGCCACATCTTTGGAGTCTGGATAATTGCTTAAAAATAGAAAATTAAACAACATATTCATAGAAACCCACCTAATAAATGTTATTGTGATGTTTATTGGGTGGATTTCTTTTTTGTTTTGTGGTATTCACCCAACATTGGACATTCCGCCTTTCACTTATTCAGGTCCTGGATATGACCTTAAACTATATCCAGTGGTGAGGCCCCAGCTTGCGGGCTTTGGGGAGTGTCTTTTGATGAGTGTCCAACATACCACAAAACCCGTATTCATTATCATAATTATCATAGCATCTTACTTGCCTTGCAACCAAAAAATGATGGTCAGTATAATGGTCAGGGTGCCATAAAAGGGTACTTGTTTTATTCCTCTCGAATTTCTCCATCCATTTCCATTTCATGTTTCCAAAATGTCAGTGTTTGGTCGCTGGTCTTATTAAATTTTTTTTTTTATTATTGATTTTTCACCCCAATCAAGACACAGTGCCATTTTGATATAGGGGGTTACTATTTGCGACATAATTTGCAGGGTTACTATATAGGGAGTTGAGCAGCAAGATGTCTGTGTACATTACAATTGAACTTCTGCATGTCAGTACAGTCAGGGAAACAGGAACCTGAGAGAGAATTCCAAAGTCTAGCAGTCTGAGGATAGAAACTATTAAAGTAGGCTTTCCGGCATCTAGGGATCTCTACAGTATAGGGGTGGGATTTTGCTGCTTGTCAGGTTTATCGTCGGCAAGAGAGTACAAGGGCTTGGAGTTTATCAGAGCACCTTCCATTAAAATACTTGTAAAATAGACACAGGGATGCAACTAGTGTTGGGACGATTAATCGGAATCGGGAATCAGAAAAATCGGAAGATTTGGGAGTATCGGTATCGAAATTGAAAAAATTGATGCCTATTTTCCGATGTTAAAACGATCTTTTTAATTGTCTTTCTTTTTTATTTTTTTTTTTAAACCAAAATCTTTTCTTGCTGGTAATACTGATAAAATAATAAATATTTGTTGATTTTAAAATACAAGTAAAGCTAAAATCGATAGATCATCCTCCACAAGTGTATTTTGACGTTTAGGAAAATATCTGCTTATTTAACATGTGTTTTTATGAAAATCGGGGGAAAACAACAATCTTATAGTTAAATGATGAGAGATTTATAAAGAATTGGAATCAGTAATTGTATTGGAATCGGGAAAAATATTGGAATCGTCCCATCACTAGATGCAATATTTTGTTGATGACACAGAGGTTCCTGAAAACGCTAGTAGGGTCAATCCAAATTCCCAGGAGATTGGAAAATGGAAATGTATCTGAAGTAATGTAATGTCGGTCTGCAACATTTTAATGTCCAAGATCTGAGAGCAGATGATCGAAATAAAGTTATCGAGATGACCACCATATGTCGTAATCTCACACTCGATTGGAATGATTCTAGCCATTCATGAGAATTGCCACAAGAGAAACCATAGTCTGTACTTAATGATGCATGATGAGATGTTAATGGCATCGGGTCTTTGAGAAACTGATCAAAGAATGGTAAAGAGTGAAGTGGCATTTTATTCAAGACTAGTAGAAAGCGCCTGGCTTTGCGCAGTCATAAAATATGCTTAAATATATTTTAACTAGCTGGATGCCTCGCGTTGCTCGGTCGTACAAATTGCTTAAACATGATATTTTAATTTATGCAGATTGCATATGTATTATTATAGAATCAATCCTCCATTAAATATGATATATTACGAGGAATAATTTTCCCAGTGGACTAATTCGCAAAAAAAAAAAATTTTTTTAAAATAATAATGATAATGTTGTTCATTAAATTCCATCTGTGTTTGTTTACAATATCACGTCAGCTGATATTTTGACTCGACAATCTTAAAAATAGTCTTTTATAGATAAAAAAAAGAAATTTTTACAGGGTAATATTTAAGTTACATTTGTCAAAGTTACACCGGTGTAATGTAAAATATTCCCTGTAAAAATTATTTTTTATCTATAAGAGAAGAAAGACTATTTTTAAGATTGGATTTTTTCGATTTTCGATATTATTAGATGAATTTCTGTACAAAATATATCTAAGAACACTGCCAGGAATATAAATTAAAATAAAAATCGATAAATTTGGGGGTATCAGAATCAGTTTTGGAATCGAAAAATTGGTGCCTATTTTCCGATGCCAAAACGATTCTTTTAATTGTCTTTTTTTATTTGATTTTGTTTCAAACAAAATCTTCCATTGCTGGTAATAATGATAAAACAATAAATATTTATTGATTTTAAAATACCAGCAAAGCTAAAATCTATAGATCATCTTCCTTAAGTGTAATTTTACATTTAGGGAAATATCTGCATATTTAACATGTGTTTTTTTTTTTACGGAAATTGTGGAAAATAACAACTTTATAATTAAATATTTAGAGATTTATAAAGAATTGGAATCAGGAATTGTATCGGAATCGGGAAAAATATTGGAATCGTCCCATCACTAAAAAATAAGGAAGGAACTCCTACACACAAAGTGATTTTTATATAATTGTAGGGATTTGTATTTATTGTTACAATAGTGTACCTAATATATAGTACTGATTTCAAAAGTTAAAAAAATCACTTGGATGTCATCAGCTAGAATCGAAACCAAAGCATTTAATGTTCCGGCCACGTTCCCTACTATTTGAGCTATCAACAGATTGATAAGAAAGATTTTAAATTAAACCACTTCAAGCTATGAATGAATTTGCGCATGCACAAAAGTAATAGAAATATGTAGGAAAGTTGAAACGAACATTTTTGCATTTACATTTGGCAACATCTTTCTGTATGGATTATTAATCTATCCAAACAAATATTTTACTCGTTATAGACCATCCTTGGTGTATGATTATTATTTCCTGTTAATTTCAGTGTTTGTGACTTGTAGTTTAAGAGTTTATCGGTTAAATATTTGCACACAGACACACACACATGCATGCATCTGCTGTTTTATATATATATATATATATATATATATATATATATATATATATATTAGATTGCAAATTAACTTGTGTGTTGGGAGATGTAGCAGGTTAGTATCTGTTGTAATTTATATTAAAGATTTTTAAAGCATCCATTGGAGACAACAAAAATTGAAAGCATCTGCTATAGAAAAGTAGGTCAGCTGGATCTTAATAGAGAAATAAATATTTAATTCTGTCTAGCTAGCAACATACGGAAATTTTTCATCTGTTTTCTTTACACATACAACTTAAAATTCCAATCGATTTCATTAATTGCATACTATATCCGAACCGAGATCTCCTTTTTTCCCCTTCTTTTCTATGTTGAACTTTAAGAGTCGATAATCCAGACTTTTTGAAAGAAATTTGGAAAAAAAATTTTCGAATTTGAAACCTCTTATTTTATCACAATATATCAATATCAAATATAATATCAGAAAATACTACACTGGCTATGGAAGATATTTCTCGAACCTCACTTTAATAAAATGACACATTTTACTGTGTCAGTAATTTTTAGGATATCTCACAAGGAAAAGAATTATTTTTTTTAAGTAGACTAAAGGGGATAGTGCTATGAAAAAGCCTACACTTAAAATCAATATTGTAGAAGTTAGCGAATTGGTCGGAGTGGAATAATTTTTCCACTTCTTTTTTTTAAGCTTTGTTTTCTCTTCTAGTCTTTTGGTAGAATAAAACCGAAAATTCTGATTGGAAACAACTTTGCATGATTATTAAGTAATTGTGTCGGTATATATATATATATATATATATATATATATATATATATATATATATATAAATATATATATATATATATATATAGGAACACACTTAACATGATTAAAAACAGACTCAAATTTATGTTTTGTATAAAGTGTATATATACACACATATTTCGCCTGATTCGTATCACACACACACACACATTTATTTTATAATGTTGCATAAGGTTAAAAACATTAGTACCGTCGGTTTCAGATCTGATATAAGAGGACAAGTTGATGGCTGAAAAATATCGAATTCGAAGAAGTCGATATTTTATATATTATGCTTTTATATTGATTTTTTTTATAATTGAATACTTTGTTGGCGTTTTTTCCCCCCACAAATATCACATAATATATATATACTAGCAGGGAGACCCCATGTTGCTCAGGATTTAATAAGGATCACGACACCATATTACTTTCTTTGTTTTTACTGCCCCCCCCCCTCCTACTCGTTACGCTCTTAATATAGTCACAAGGAGCTAATGTCTCATTAAAAGTATAAAACCGGAAATTGTGGTTTTAGGATCACTTAATAAACTCGACAATCAAACAATACTGTAATAATTCAACTTTTGATTTATAACTGTTACAAAATCTTATTGAAAAAAAAAAAATACTTTGGTCTTAAATAAAAATGCACAGTTTAAAAAAGTACAAACCTGCCAGGCAGCATTGGATAGATATAGCTAATATATGTCTACTTATATAAAAAAATTACTTTGTGTGAGTTTGTTCTCTATGAATTCCAAAATGGCTGGCCCGATTTTTATAAAATTCCACACAAATATACTTTGTGTCTGGGAGTGTTCTTAGACAGGTTTTGTATTGAGTATCTCTGATAAGTATCCAAAATCGATAATCAAATATTCCTATTAAAGAAGGAACAGATCGATTTGGAACAATGGTAACATCTTATAAAGCCTAACATCACAAGTGCATTTGAGAAGTTTTATCACCGCACATGTAGAAAGGCCTGATGATACTTGACTTTTGAATTTTTAACTTTAATTATGAAATCTACAATAGGTTCTCTATAGGGCAGACTAAAGTGTATTATTGACTAAGTTAGAAGACAATATAATCTCAAAATCAATTTATTTTGAACATTTTTCATCTTTAAGGGCCAACGGGTATTATTGGCTGTAATATTTTATAAATTCAATCCCAGCTAAATGAAAATTGTTCAATATACCAGAATGAGCAAATAAACCATAATTTAGTAATTTAAATTTTATGATGTGAAATGGTTAAATTTCAAATCTAGAATTTTTATGATATGGAAGACAAAGAATACATTTCAATAAGTATATCTCCTTAACCTATAGGTTTTCGATATTTACCTATCTCCTCCTATAATTTTGATTTGAAAACCAGAAAATGTCGAGGAAAATTTTTTTATTAAATAGTAAAAATCATCCTTTTTTTTCTGAGACTTTTGGTGTTGACACACGCTCTCATCAAAGAAGATTGTTGTTTTTAGTGGTTTTATTTATTTATTTATTTATTTTTTGTCTTTGGGGGATTAAATCCACGTGGAGTGAATAAAAACATATGTTCTTATTAACGACGGCAGTCAGTCTGAATAGATGTGCACATTATGCTGGTTGGCACAAATTTTAAATAGGAGGCTTTTGTCACATCTTAAAAGACATTTTTTAGGTAAATTAAAATTATATAGTCTTGGAAGTTCCTTTAAAACTATATTTTAAAAAAATGCCCATTCAGTAATTCAATTAATTTCCTGCATTGCTGAATCGTTTTACATACATGAACAAACAATAGTACCAATGTTCTTAAAGGGATCATCAGTTGTTTATCATGAAATACTGTTTCGGGGATATATACAGGGTGTCCATAAACTCCGTGTGCGCCTTAAAATATTTATAATTTTATTTGTGATTGCAATAGAAATAACATGTTAAAAGTATTTGATTTTGGAACAATTCATTTTAAAATTGCACACGGACTTTATGGAAACCCTATATATATATATATATATATATATATATATATATTTCGTAATGTGATTGATAATTTAGAATTCAAATTAGAATTAAAAATTAAAAATCTGTTTCATAAGAAGGAACAACAAAGTCAATAATTTGTACGACCGTTTCGGAAACGATGTTTTTATTGTGATAGACATTAAGCCACGGACAATAATTTTGACATATAGTTTTTTTTTAAACAAAGTCTCCTCATCAGCAAAAGTATTGGGTGGGTTTTTTTTATATGTAAAATACACCATAAATAAACCTAGCAATTTTATATATATATATATATATATATATATATATATATATATATATAAAATGATTGCAGAAATTCCCCTCTGGACCAAAGTATCGTAAGTTTGCGACAACAGATGCCACATAAAAATTCAATACATCTAGCTTATTAGCCACTATCTTATATAGCTTTTGAACACCATTTTAGACACATGAAGTGATAATAAAATTCTACATTGCATCCTATGAGCAACACCATCACAATCGCACCATCTTTAGAGGCAGGAGTCCCTATTTTTCTCTCTTAATATTTAGTCCTCCCTCTGCTACCAGTTGCCACCAGATCTAATTCTACATTTTCCTCAGAATCTGTGATTACACCGATTGTAACTGCCTCATATATACTTAGAACTAGCATCATCTTTCCAATTTCCAATTCATAAATAATGACTCCCGTCCCAAAGTCTGTCCATTCTTATTGACTGAAACCTGATTATTCTCATATATTCTCATATTCCAGAATCCATTTATTCGCTTTAAAAGTGAATGCTTACAAACATAATATGGCGTCACTTAGAGACATTATTTCCCCCACTGTTACGTTCAAAACAACTGACAAAATACGTAAGTTCATTTGTTAATTGTTTCATTACGACAACGACTACAAAAACGACATACAAACAAAAATAATCCACGATTAACAAAATACTAATTTTTAAACATTTATTATATCATGATGACGACGACGAAGAAAATATGAAAGTTTATTTGTTAATTGTTTCATCATGACATAAACAAACTTGGTTTCTCGAGTTTTTTTACTATTAAACACAATATGTGTACATTCGTGATGTTCCTATTTACTTGCCTCCCCACGAGGGCAGAGTTAGATGCAAGGTCGGTTTTTTATGTGTGGAATAAAAACAAATTAAACGCACTGTACATTGGTGATTTTTCAAACAGTCGCATTACATATACATTTATATATTGACAAGGTTGGCTCCCAAATATTTCCGTCTTTTATATTAAGATTTCTCATCACAAAAAAAAAAACAAAATACAAACAAAAACAATCAACAAAATACGAAAGTATCTTTTAATTATTTTATCACGACCACGACCACAATGTCAAAACATAATCAAACTTACAGTTTAACTCTTGACTAAATTGAAAAGGTTAGCTCCCAAATAGTTGTTTTCTTTCAATTAATATTAATGCTATTATTTGGAAGATATACACTTCAATATATAAATATATATGAAATGCATTCGTACTTTGCTACGGTACATTCATTTTGGCCGCGGGCGCCAGTGCCTGCAATTTTACTGGGCGAGCAGTGGCTCCCAATAACAACCGCAGTTAAATTGTTTTTGTTTTTTTTGTTTTGTTTTTTGTTTTTTTTTCAAGTGGGGTAGGAGGGGCATGCTTCTACCTGGCAACGCCGGTACACGGGTTCTGCTAGTATGTATATAATTATGAAAAGTTAGTCTCCCAAGAGCATACTCCTAGCATCTTTCTGTGGCCAATCATGCACTCTAATTATTTTCTAAATTTAGCATAATTTACTGAGTGTTAGATTATTCAACCATTGACAGGAAACGTGAGCTGAGTTCGAATTGGTAATTTAATCTTCCTGTATGCAAAGTCAGGAAAAAAAGCGGTGGTTCGTTTGAATAAGTGCAAGTGTCACGTTGTTATAATGGCTGCAAGACTTTAAGCCGTAATTACGATTGGTACTGTAACGAAAGGTCTCTCTTCTACAGGAGCCGACCATAGTGGTTGTTATCACTAGTGACGTCAGATATCCTCAGTGACAGCCTTGTTGCCGCTTTGTTGCTGTTATCATTGTCTTGGAGGTGTGTGTAAATCGGCTAACCAGCTAAAACTTTCGTCAGTGGCAGTGTTACTGTCTAGTGTTTTTTTTTTTTTTTTGTTGTTTGTTTTTTTGTTTTTCTTTCAGCCTAAAATAAACGTAAGGTTTTTACATTTTGTTAGATGAGGATTGATTATTTGGATTTTTTGACTACTGTTCTCATCTTGAGTGTTATTTTCACAACGTTTTGGTCGTTGTAGCCTCCAATCTTTTTCAGCTTTATCATATCGAACTAGAGAATCTTTCTGTTGAACGCGCAAAATCTGGATTTCAAAATTTCGAATGGAACCCTTAATTTAATTAACGGGGATAGCTCGCTCTCGTTCTGTCAACTATAACTGGGTAGAAGTCCTAAGTAATTCGCAATTGTATTTTGAGTGTCGCCCCTCTGAGGATTGAATCTTCAGCTTCCAGAAGAGTGTAACTTTACAACTGAATTTTATCAAGTACTTTATCCACTATGCCACGGGTCTTTTTCGATGATAACAGTAGTCCAAAGAATCCAAATAATATGAATTAACATATTGCAAATAAACTTATTTATTCATAGACTTAAGTATTTGCAAAAGAATTCTGTTTTAAACAGTGATGAATATGACATTGGCTGGGACTATGATATCAACAAAGACTGCTATGTTG
>NC_136519.1:9699709-10002209 GCF_053919585.1 Euprymna scolopes
ATCATAAATTCATATGCAATAGTTTGCATATCATAAATTCATATACAATAGTTTGCATATCATAAATTCATATGCAATAGTTTGCATATCATAAATTCATATGCAATAGTTTGCATATCATAAATTCATATACAATAGTTTGCATATCATAAACATATACAATAGTTTGCATATCATAAATTCATATGCAATAGTTTGCATATCATAAATTCATATACAATAGTTTGCATATCATAAACATATACAATAGTTTGCATATCATAAATTCATATGCAATAGTTTGCATATCATAAATTCATATGCAATAGTTTGCATATCATAAATTCATATACAATAGTTTGCATATCATAAACATATACAATAGTTTGCATATCATAAATTCATATGCAATAGTTTGCATATCATAAATTCATATGCAATAGTTTGCATATCATAAATTCATATACAATAGTTTGCATATCATAAACATATACAATAGTTTGCATATCATAAATTCATATGCAATAGTTTGCATATCATAAATTCATATACAATAGTTTGCATATCATAAATTCATATACAATAGTTTGCATATCATAAACATATACAATAGTTTGCATATCATAAACATATACAATAGTTTGCATATCATAAACATATACAATAGTTTGCATATCATAAATTCATATGCAATAGTTTGCATATCATAAATTCATATGCAATAGTTTGCATATCATAAATTCATATACAATAGTTTGCATATCATAAATTCATATGCAATAGTTTGCATATCATAAATTCATATGCAATAGTTTGCATATCATAAATTCATATACAATAGTTTGCATATCATAAACATATACAATAGTTTGCATATCATAAATTCATATGCAATAGTTTGCATATCATAAATTCATATACAATAGTTTGCATATCATAAATTCATATGCAATAGTTTGCATATCATAAATTCATATGCAATAGTTTGCATATCATAAATTCATATACAATAGTTTGCATATCATAAATTCATATGCAATAGTTTGCATATCATAAATTCATATACAATAGTTTGCATATCATAAATTCATATGCAATAGTTTGCATATCATAAACATATACAATAGTTTGCATATCATAAATTCATATGCAATAGTTTGCATATCATAAATTCATATGCAATAGTTTGCATATCATAAATTCATATACAATAGTTTGCATATCATAAATTCATATGCAATAGTTTGCATATCATAAATTCATATGCAATAGTTTGCATATCATAAATTCATATACAATAGTTTGCATATCATAAACATATACAATAGTTTGCATATCATAAATTCATATGCAATAGTTTGCATATCATAAATTCATATACAATAGTTTGCATATCATAAATTCATATGCAATAGTTTGCATATCATAAATTCATATGCAATAGTTTGCATATCATAAATTCATATGCAATAGTTTGCATATCATAAATTCATATACAATAGTTTGCATATCATAAACATATACAATAGTTTGCATATCATAAATTCATATGCAATAGTTTGCATATCATAAATTCATATACAATAGTTTGCATATCATAAATTCATATGCAATAGTTTGCATATCATAAATTCATATGCAATAGTTTGCATATCATAAATTCATATGCAATAGTTTGCATATCATAAATTCATATGCAATAGTTTGCATATCATAAATTCATATGCAATAGTTTGCATATCATAAATTCATATGCAATAGTTTGCATATCATAAATTCATATGCAATAGTTTGCATATCATAAATTCATATACAATAGTTTGCATATCATAAATTCATATACAATAGTTTGCATATCATAAATTCATATACAATAGTTTGCATATCATAAATTCATATACAATAGTTTGCATATCATAAATTCATATACAATAGTTTGCATATCATAAACATATACAATAGTTTGCATATCATAAACATATACAATAGTTTGCCTATCATAAACATATACAATAGTTTGCATATCATAAACATATACAATAGTTTGCATATCATAAACATATACAATAGTTTACATATCATAAACATATACAATAGTTTGCATATCATAAACATATACAATAGTTTGCATATCATAAACATATACAATAGTTTGCATATCATAAACATATACAATAGTTTGCATATCATAAACATATACAATAGTTTGCATATCATAAACATATACAATAGTTTGCATATCATAAACATATACAATAGTTTGCATATCATAAATTCATATGCAATAGTTTGCATATCATAAATTCATATGCAATAGTTTGCATATCATAAATTCATATGCAATAGTTTGCATATCATAAATTCATATGCAATAGTTTGCATATCATAAATTCATATGCAATAGTTTGCATATCATAAATTCATATGCAATAGTTTGCATATCATAAATTCATATGCAATAGTTTGCATATCATAAATTCATATACAATAGTTTGCATATCATAAATTCATATACAATAGTCTCCGTTCATCACTCTTCATACTCACTTACTAACAAAACACATCCCCACTGACACCTGCATAGATATTCTCATATGCATAAAAATCAATATACTATGACAGTAACCTGAGAGAAAGTCGCAGCTGAAACATGTATGCACATATGTAGCCACAATTGTAATAAAAATAAAAGCTCTGCTTGTTATTAAATACCATCTTATAAACAGTGTAGTTTCAATAACACCCATGCAACCACACACGCACACACATGTATACATATACTAACAGGCCACCCCGTATTGCCCAGTCATAAAATTAATATGATAGAGCCAATTCTCTGTTGATTATTATATTGTGCCAATAATATGATAGTACCCGCATGGCGTGGTCTGATCATAAAATATGCTTAAATATAATATTACTATTCATGCAGATTTCCTATTATTACAAAGCCAATACTCTACTGATTATTATATTGTACCCAATGGATAGTAGTGATTTCAATAGTAAAAAAAAAAAGGACTTAGATACCCTCAGCTAGAATCCAAACCAAAATATATAGATCTTCCATCTGTAACATGTATGTTCTTACAGAAAGACTAAAGAAAAAAAAATAGTGTAAAATGTACAACTGTATATTTGTGCATGCGTAGTCGATTTACCCCTTCCAAGTTCCAATTTCTTTGCACTTTTGATCCCTTAGCAGTTATATTTTACTGGCAAAAAAAAAAAAAAACCCCAAAGGTCTGATTCCCCTATACATCAAGTTTTATATCTGTAGATAAAAAAATTGACAGGAGTTTAATAGAGACTGTTTCTCAGACAGACAAAGTCACTTTTTTATGTATATAGATATATACACATACACACATTCATATACGTGTTTACGTATGTATGTATATTTCGTGGAACAGCAGAGATAAATATATATTTATGTATGTATGTGTCAGGTCATGGCATATGCTACTCGTACCATGTAACTCAGTACTACCTGCCTCATGGTCGGGTCACCGGTGACTAAACCGGTTCCCCCACCAGATTTGTTTGGTGAGGAGGGTGGCTAGTCTCCCTGAAGGATTAAAAATAAGACCTTCCAAAGGCGAATTAACCCTTTTTCAGGGTCAACGGTCAACTAGCACTGTGTGTGTTTGTATGTATGTATGTATGTACGTGTTGGGGTGGAGAAGGCTCCTGTAAGCTGTGGTGAAGGCAACCTTTCTAGGAGAAGCAAATCTCTGATTTAAAAAACCGTAAAGCGGGAGACCAGTCCCCGCATTAATCTGGTCTGCAGTTTAACTTGTTGCTGGCTCTCTTGTTTGTTGCTGGATCTCAACATTTTGAACTGAGAGAGAGAAACTTAGCTGTCGTAAAAAGCTAAGACTCTGTAACATCATCTGTGTATAGATACTCTCTCAGACATTTGTCTATAAAAATGGTCCTGTGGCGATGGAAAAGTTGTGACGCATGGAGGCTTGAAATGCTGGAAGCATGTAATAATTGATCTCAATGACTGTCTTCAGTGTCATGCCTGCTTGAGCGTGTGAATTCATCGGTAGGACTTAAAAAAAAAAAAAAAAAAAGAAAAAAAAGTCATTTTTGGGCTCATGGACTTTACGTGTCTGAGAGAGTGGCACTCGTCTGGCAAAATGTCGCAATCATCATGTATGTATGTATGTATGTATTGGTGATAGCCTTTTACGTTTTTGGCGGAAATGTGTATGGAGCTTCTTCCCGTCAGTTTAATTATATAGAAGATTTTACTTGGCCAAATTGTTTTTATTTAAAATGTTTTCCCCTATTTCAATCTTGTGCGCATTTTATTGAAACCGATGTAAAACGGGCGATGTGTGGAGGTGGAGGTTGGAAGAGGGGGTTATGCCGTGCATGTGAAGAAGACGAGCGAAGGAGATGTGGGTTTTTTCTCTTGTGTGACTTCTCTATTGATTAGTCGGAATATTTTTTTTTTCTCTTCATTTCTCTTATAACTGTTAATCTTTTTAATTCCCTCTTAATTGGAGTAATAGCCTTCAGTGGCCGAGAATTCATTGTACTTCTCAAGCCTCATGTGCATGCGCAGGCACACACACACACATGCATACACCGACGCACGCATGTACACACACACACACGACATTGCTAAAGCAACAAATATCCCAATACATTTTGCTACACATGTACAGGTCCAGTAACTTCTATAATACCTTAAGCAACAACTAAATAAATTAACTTAAAATCCTCTATTTTTACTGGTTAAAAACCAAATCGGGATTGTTCCAAAGGTTTGAATCCCCTGTATATCAAGTTTAAAGTTTGTAGATAAAAAATTGCTAAAAGAGTTTGATATTCCTCAGACAGGCCAATTTTTGTAGATCAACTGTGTTGTGATTTTTACTTTGCTGTTAGTGTGTATATATTTTGTGCCAATGACAAAAAGTGCATGTTAACATTGTATAGATAAGACAGAAGCATTTTAAACAACCGGCCACAGCATTTTTCTTTTTTTTTTACATGGTAGTCATCACTTACCAAGGCCCGGAAGCCACTCGGGGTAAGGGTTATTGCGTGTACAGTAATCAATGGGATAATATCGTAGTTATCGTTAGTAATGGAGATTTGATAAAGGGTCTTACTTAAGGAGCGGTTTATCAGGAATTTGTTTATGTTGGACTTGAAGACATCCAAGTTGTAGTCAGGTTGGAAAAAGGCAAACGGAAGAGAGTTCCACAAACGTGCACTTCTAAGAAAGAAACAGCATTTACGTAACATATATACTATGGTCTCACTTTAAACAGATGTGTAGAGGGGCGTCCAAGCATATACCACTTTTAATCCTGTTTTAAAAGTGCCCTTTTCAGAGGAATGTGTTTTCACTTGAGCATTTGTCTTGAAAAAGTTTTCTGTACATCACTGACTCTAACTCTAGAGGTAGCGTCATTTAAATAGCATGTACATGTGCTTCTATGTAATACTTATGTCATGTATGTGTTTGTGAAAAGTCATGTGTATGGGAGATAACGTATAGCTGTTGTATAGTGATGTTCTCACGATTGCAGTAGAAATCAAAAGATTTCTCTGAGTGTAAATTGTCAATTGATCTCTTTCGCACGAAGGCAATCAAAGACAGCGATGGTTCCAGTCAGCGGGTTTTCCGTTATTCATGAGCCAGAAATTCATTCTCCAACTTGGTAAAAAAAAATGCTTTATGGTTTAGACATATGTCATACGTTTTAGAAGAGATAGAACAAAGATGAAAGAACTTGGGAAAATCAGCGATATTTATTTTCCATTCATACCAATGCATGTATGAATTATTTTTAAGAGCACAAAATTCGCACTAAAACGTTGAATTCAGAATTTATTTCTTAGAATTTGAGAAAATTAATCCATGAACTGTGATACAGCGAAACAGTACTAGATGTGGATGACTATATATATATATAATGAAAATTACAATTGAATTTACCAAAATGATCCAAGATGGTAAAATTAAAGCAAATTATAAATATTAAAGAATTAATATTTATAAACTTATCTCAGCCAGATATAAAAGCTCGATAATACCAAATAGGAAATAGAGCTTATAATATGAGCAAACAGTTAATGAAATATGTTAAAAAACACTTTGAAATGAGTTAAAAACATATTTAATTTGAAAAGGAAACACTAGATAAATGGATAATCCTTAATCCGCGGAGTTTCGAAGAAATACTCTCCTTCTCATCAGAGGGTAGGAATTAGCAAAATGCAGGATCGGATTTTGCATGCAGAAGTATTTGATGAAACAACAAATAAGTCAAAGATCTTACTTGAAAACAAAATAAGTTAAGCAGAGGGAATATGGTAAAGAAAAAGGTGATTACACATGAATGGATAGTCTTTGTACAAATGGAAATTCTTTTAACTTTCTTGAAGTTTTACATTTGGATTTTACCGTCACTGGATTTTTTTATCTTCCACCAGACTATCCATTAATGTGTAATCAAATTTGGGGTCTGCGTTCGCGCCTGGTCCACAAAGTATGGAAATAAAAAATTTAAAAATTAAAAAAAAAAAAAAAAAACGTTTACAAGTGTTTTTGATATAGATGTACATAAGAATACTTTGATAAGTGTGTTTTAACTTAAATAGGGATGGGATAATAAAATTGTGGGGTCTGCATTCGCGCCTGGCCTCCATAGAATGGAAATCGGCACAAACTTTAATAAAGACTTTTCATATCTATCTGCGTAAGTATACTTTGATAATTATGTTTCAGTTTGAAGAAATATGGTATAATAAAATGATGGGGTGTTCGTTCGCACCTGACCTCCATAGAATGGAAATATGTCACAAAGCTTACCAAGGTTTTTTAATATAGATCCACAGAATATTGTGATAAGTGTTTCAGTGTGAACAGGTATGGTATACTAAATTATGAGGTTTATCTATTTTATTTTTACTTTCATCGTATTTTGCTTTGGTTTTGATACCACCAAATTCGAAGCTATCTCTTTACAACCCTTCCTTTTCATAACCTATCATACTTTTATAAATCAGAGTTCATTTTCTGTAGGCTGTTTTTGAACCCAGTCAACGACTGGTACTTTTGCTAGTATATATATATATATATATATATATATATATATATATATATATATATATATATGCAGAAAACTTTGAGAAGGCATTTACTAATAAACGGCAAAAGCAGGCTCAAAATTAAATATAAATATTGCTGTTTGTATAGTGATCCCAACTAAATGAAAAAGCTCAATACATTCACTGGTGATAGTAGAGCTTACTAATAATAATAAT
Source organism: Euprymna scolopes (assembly GCF_053919585.1). NCBI lineage: Eukaryota > Metazoa > Mollusca > Cephalopoda > Sepiida > Sepiolidae > Euprymna > Euprymna scolopes. The sequence continues at coordinate 9,706,982 of NC_136519.1, forward strand.
AATAATTATAATAATAACAATAATAATAATAACAAAGCTGTAAAATAGAAGTTTCCAATTTGTTATTATGATTCAACTGAATATTCCAAAACTGGAGTATTCTGCTGAATAATAAAAACTAATTGTAAACTTCTATTTTACAACTGTGTTATTACTTTAAATTATGTATATATATATGTGTATGTATGTATATATATATATATATATATATATATATATATATATATATATATATACGTGTATATAGAGATATATATATGTGTGTGTGTATATATATATAAAACATTTTTTTCAATTATTTTTCACCTTTTATTTATTCAATTTATAAAGCTCAATGTAATTACAGAGCATATAACAAATAAATGATATTGACCAGCTTATTATTTATTCCTTTAAGTATGTTGACATGCACAATTCTGTACAGCACCTGTTTGGTAGCACAAAATAATTCATTTAATTATTATATCAATCAATGAACCTATTTCACCCTTAAATCATCAGAAAAAAAAGCACTTAATTTTGAAAGACAATAACTGCATATGGGCATTTTTAACTATTTCTTATCTATCATAAATCAAATACATAAATAACAGAAATCTATATTCTAAATTATAAGATGCTGACCATCTTAGCATTTATTTCTTTAACGTTGGAGTATACTATCGTTTTATTGTTTTTTTTTTTTTTTTTTTTTTTTTTTTTTTTTTTTTTTTTTTTTTGGAAGCCTTCCTCCAATTTCTTCAAATCTCTGTTGATTCCAGTTCAGTTTTTGGTCTTTTTCTCCTTTTTCTGTCAGAGATTCGTTGGAGCACTTGGTGTTGGCAATTCTCTCTCGGGCCAATCATAGTTTGCAGATTATTGACGAAAGCCATACAATGCAATATTCTATAGTAGGTTTTTCGGCAATATACTTCCTCATCAGAATTAAGGCACTGTTTCCTAAATTTTTATTTATTTATGTCAATCTGTATGATGTTTAAATGATGTTAGTCTCGCTCAAGAATAGTTGCGTGCAGTAACGCTAAATGAAGTAGGCATTACGGATTTTTCTTGCTTATAAAGAACCTCCATTCTTATATAAAAGTCACTTTGTGTATGTGAATTTCTTCCTGATAGGCTCAGCCGTTCCGCAACCTATCTTTTTAAAATTTAACGCAGAGCTAATTTATATGTCTGGCAGTGTTTTTAGATATGTTTTATACAGAAAGTCATCCAATAAGTTTCAAAAATAGAAAAAATCCGATTTTAAAAACAGCTTTTCTCTCTTATAGATGAAAAAAGAATAATTTTTATGAGGGAATATTTTACATTACACCGGCAAAGGGAGATAAACTTTCAGCAAATAATTTCTTCTTCTTCTTCTTAAAAAGAAAAACAGATTTATTATAATCTCAGTGGTAGAGCATTTGACTACAGATCGAATGATCCCCTGTACAAGCCCGGGTGTACCTCACTGTGTTTTTCTTATCAATGAGTTCAATTTACGATAAAAGAAAAGATACCATTTAAAATCGTTGCAAATCATTTCTTCGTTATTATTTTATTTTAAAACTGAACATTAATCATAATTGACATTTCCAGGGCATTCACTGACAAGCCCAAATATCAGCTGACCTGATATTGTAAACAAACACAACATAATTTGATGAACGACATTATCCTTATTATTTTTATTATTTATTTTATTTTTTTTTTTTTGTGAATTAGTTCACATGGCAAATTATTCCTCGTACTATATAATATTCAATAGAGGATTGATTCTATAATAATGCATATAAATTAAAATATCATGTTGAACGGGCAACGCTGGGAGTCCAGCTAATATATATATATATATATATAATTTAAAGGAGATTAGAACAATAGTCTAAAGAGCTGAGTGTATTTTAATGTAACAGTAAAATTCCTAGTTTAATTAAAATACAGGAAATAGAAAGTGCTCGTTGTAATTTAGATATATAATAAGCTCGATAGTTAAATGTCTTAGAGCTAATTCAATATTAAGTAATGTGATTTATAATTTAAAATTTAAAAATCAAATTTTAATTCAATTAAAATTCCGTTTCATAAGAAGGAACAACAACAAAATCAATTATCTGTACGATCGTTTCGGAAAACAATGCTTTTTATTGTGGTATACATCAAGTTATGTAGAATAATTATATATAGTTTTTTGGTAAGCAAGGTCTCCTCATCAGCAAATTTTGGAGGGTTTTTATTGAATTTAAAAGACACCATAAATAAACCTAGCATTAAAAGTAAGGCAGATGAATCTGAAAAATTGAAATAAAAGGTCTGGATTTAAAATTTACAAGAAAATTAATATGGGTTAGAGATAGAAATAAGTAGAGAAAAATATATATTTTTGAATTTACATATATATATAGAGAGAGAATAAATGACAAAAAGTTATATTCCAAAATTCATGATGTTGACCATCTTATAATTTAGTCCTTTAATTCAGTTGTAAGTCAACTGAATTAAAGGAATAAGTTATAAGATGATCAACATCATGAATTTTGGAATATAACTTTTTGTCATCTATTCTCTATATTGCTCTGTAATTACATTGAGCTTCTTAAATAAGGATTGATATATGGTATAAGAAAATATATTTCTACAGAAATAAAATATATTTAACAGTATGGGTAATGCCAAGGAGGTCAGCTGAATCTAAATCCCCTCAGTGCTGCATATGAATTGCTATTTTGGTGTTAACCCTTCCTCTCTCCCATTGTGTTTAAACGGAATTTAATGAACGACATTATCATTATTAGTTTTTAATTTGTTTTTTGTTTTTTTTACCAATTAGTCCATCAGGCACATTATTCCTTGTAATATATAATATTTAATAGAGGATTAATTCTATAATAATTTATAGGCAATTTGTATAAATGAAAATGTCATGTTTGTGTTATGTTGATTAATTGAACTATTATTTTCATCTTGGATGTTATTAGCACAACGTTTTGGTCGCTGCAACCTGCGACCTTCTTCGGCTTTTTCTCCACTAAGGAAAAGAGTTGGCTCTGCATTGCAAGAATTCGAACCGTGGGTTCAAGGGTGGGTCTGTAGATTATAAAGAAGGTTCAGACTTCAGGGGTCACTAAGATATTTTTTAAAGGCTCAGTTTTTCGGGATATCTATACTAATTGTTAATATTAGTGAAAAAATGTTTTACGAAACAGAGGATCGATACGCGTGCATATTTTTGTTTTTTAATCAACATAATACAAGTATTCACATCTCATCTCAAAAATTCAGAATTGCATTAAAATATCATGTTTAAGCATATTGTACGATCAGGAAATGCCGGGATGCTAGCTAGTTGTTGAATTCTAGAAAAATAATTAAACTTTAAAAAGTCATACAATGTAGCACTCTTTTAATTTTTTTATTTTGATCTTAAATTTTGGCAACGATATACGCTTGTAATAAGACCACGTGCTACACCGCTCGACAACAAATGCCAACCCCGTTATTTACATGCTCTTCCTCTCTTTTCTAGAGTTGTAAGCCAGTATAGTCAATTAAATAAGAAAGATACAAGGGAAGTAACTCTGAAAAAAAATTCCATGAGAATGACCTCTCCTTGAAACAACTGTAATTAACTGAATAATAACAGTTCAAAACAGAACAATAACGAATATTAAACAAAAAAGTATGTGTAAATATAAGAATAACAATTACTAAGTCTAGAAGTGTACGCCATGTTTAGTTTCAGAACAGTTTCCGATGGTTAGTTGTTCTACAAAAGTCCTGGAGGTGACTGGTTCTCAGACAGTTTTCAAGTTGGAATCCAGTGCAAAAGATTCTTCCCATGTTGACACAAAGAAAACATGCAAAGTTGTTACAGAAAAGGTTTAATATTTATGGAGCAATTCTGGTTTCTGATTGGTTGGTAGTAGAACGTGAATTAATTTGATTCATCAGTTCCTAGCAGCATCGTTTATAAATAGAATCTCCCGATTGTGCGGGATCATACCCCATTACAGTTCTTACAATGGGATGGGTCTCCTAGCAGCTTCAGCTGCAGGGAGACAGGATAGAGTACAAGTCAAGGATCCATTCTTGACACTCAGCCCGACAGATGAGGGGCTGGGAACCGGCCCACCACCTGTCGGACTGAGGTACACTGTCTGGGTATTACTCAGAAGCTCCACCCTCTCAGACCTTGACACCCAGCTTTCAGGTGGGGCAAGTTAATTGTTTGTTGCCTGAGGCGCCCCAACCGGGGAATGCTGACAGGAATACTCAGGCAATTTTAGTAATTGCAAGAATGCCCCTCGTTTTGGGGAGCTTGCTTTTGATCCCCACTTTCTCGACCTTGTGTGAAATATTGGTGATGTGTGCACCAATTTAAATATCTACCCCATTAAAGTTAAAAAATATTGCAACATCTTTCATCTTCTCTTCTGGCTATGTTGCTGTCTCTAACATTGGTGGTTGCTGAGGGGGTGCACAGTGGCTTACAAGTATAAAAATTAAAACAAAACACAAGAAACACATTTTGTAAATATCAGCTGGGTTCTGGGTGCGTGCGTGACACCATTGCAGAAAACAACGTCCCTATTTTAGTTTTTCTGCCGAGGCCATGTTTGTTCAGTCTGATAATCAATTCATTTTCTTAGCTCAGTCTCTTAAAGCAGTCTTGATCTGGCCCAAGCTGCAACCTGCTTTGACTATGTCAAACTGGTAACTGTTTTCAACTCAAAATTGTTGTCAACTGTCACAAACCCAAGACTGTCCCTAACTATCACAAAATTCTCCTCTACACCTAAAACTGCCTGTAAACTAATTCTAAATATATATCTACCTTCATTTCCGATCTTTTATTCGCCACACTGTGATTACCAATCTTATTTCAGCTTCCTTTGTGTATCTTGGTGAGCAACTTTCTCTCCATTGTTCTGCTGATAAACGTGTTTATTTTTTATTTCCTAAAACTTTGATGGGGGAATACATAAATAGTATGACACGCTCTAATAAGAGTTAAAAGACAATGTTTCATCATTTTTTTTTTTTTTTTTTTGTCACAAATTAATTTCAATGAAAAAAAGGATTTAAAAAAACATTGTCTTTTCAACTCTTATTTGGAGTATAAGAGCTAAATAAAAATTTAAAAAAAAATGAAATTTGCATTGTGTGGCTTTCTAACGATTTTATATTTCAATTATTTAAATTTGAATATCATTTTGTGATCAATTTTACTACAGTAGAAAAATATCAAGAAGAAACCAGATATCACAATGCGCGTTTTTTTTTTCAATTGAATGAACTATTCGTTCTTTTTTTTTTTTTTTTCAATTGAATGAACTATTCGTTCATTTTTTTTTTTTTTATTCGGCTCCATGATGATAGGACGATTTTTTTTGTTTTTGTTTTCATTGTTGAAATTTTACGACATTGCCAAAAATTTGCCAATTTCTTCTGGTCTTGTTGAAAAACTGTTTTTAATATTTGATAGCCATAGTGGGATGTGCTGGCATGCGTGGACAAATAATGAGATCAATTTTCCTACAACAGAAATTTGAAAATCCATTAAAAAAAATATAACACAAAGGAGGATTTTTTTTTTTTTTTACAAATAAATCAATTATTCATTCATTTCTTTTTTTTTAGTCTCAATTTTCGACTCCATTAACATTCTTTCCGCGACAATGAAATAAAATTGTCTGTATCAAAGATCGGCTACTCGAATGATGCAGGGTTGGAGTTAGATGCAAGATGTATCAGAAAGCCGATTCAAAAAGTTTAATCTTTTTTCCCTTGAACGTCAATGATTACACAATTATCTTATTTTGGCCTTCCAACTCCTCAGTGGTCATTATGATATACTTCAGGACCCATGATTCGCTCCTGCACCAGAAACAGGTCTATGTGGACATTACATAAAACTTTTTCACTGCCGGTTTTGATTGAACCGTAGGAGGGCTGCGTTCTCAATCAGAATCCCTGAACGTTGGAAAAGATTTTCAAGTGAAGTAGTAAATGTAATAACAAGGAAACATGTTCATGTTGGATTTGAAGACAATCATATTGTAGTTAGTTGGGAAGCAGGAAAATGGAACAAAGTCCCACAAGCGTGCAGTTCTAAGAAGTTTTGTTCATGTAATCTATGTTTAGGTTTAGGCACAGATAAAGAGTGGGGGAAATTATTGATAGTGTTTTCAGCTAAACGAGTGTTTTTCATGAAAGTCGGGCAAGGGGGGCATAGATTGGAGCTCAGACGAGCACTTGCGATGAAAATAACGATAAAGTAGAGGCAGGCTTGCAACGCCTCTTTTGTGGGAAAGAGGTTGCAGAGAAGATAAAAGGGCATCCCCCAGTAGACTAAAAAATCTATTTTGAACTCTGTAATTAAAAAAAAAAATTAATTATACCATGGAGTCAAAAATTTGAATTAAAAAAAGAAATAGAAAGAATTCATTTATTTGGAAAAAAAAAAAAAAAAATAACACAAAATTATGCGAACGCACATATTCAGTATACCAAATTCAATGCAAAATCTGTAATGAATCATATATCAGAAGTTCTATAAGACCGTTACATATTCGAATTAAGGAACACATTACCACCAAAACATTGTCATTCTTCAAACATGCATCTATAGAACATAATCCAGACAAAAACATAAACGTGAAAATTTTAGCAAACGATACGAATCAAGGAAACCTCAGATTAAAAGACTCAATACTGATTGAAAAATTAAAACCCAAAATTAATAGAACAAGGCCGATAGCCATTAGTCACATGTTCTCGTGTAATGAATGAATGTGTGAATGTAGGATTGACATGAAATTCTTAAAGATAAACTAAAATGACCGAAAAATGGGCTGAAATGACTTAAATAAATAAAAAGTAAATGACTTAGAATGACTTTAAAGATGAATTGAATGACCTTAAGAATGACTTGAATGCTTAAAAAATAACTGGAATCCTTCAAAAACAACTTGAATGATCTGGAGAATGACTTGAATGACACTGAGACTGGTTGTAAAGTGGGTGATCATTTTACATTAAATTAATACAGAAAAGCGATCCCCCACTTTATATCACAAAGTTAAGTACAGCATGTAGTAAGAACAGATACTACACTTTGATCTTGGCCAAAAGTCCAAAAAAAGGGTATTTATTTTTACTCCCCCACCGAGCAAATTAGACACAAGGCCGATTTTTAATGTGAGGAGTGAAGGGAAAATGGGGATCAACTCCCCGGGGAGTAGGGAAGCTGGATAGTGACAATTGGTATGAAGGGTTGCCCCTACATTGACCAAGGTCTTATATGTGGGGTTGGTATTTATTTGTTTCCCCACCGAGCAAATTAGGCACAAGGCCGACTTTTTAATGTGAGGAGTGAAGGGGAAATGGGGACCAGCTCCCTGGGGAGTAGGGGAGCTAGATAGTGACAATTTGTTGCCCCCTAGATTGCCACTACATACGGTCTTTGCTTGCAGTATCTGCCGGACCAGATACTACACTTTGATCTTGGCCAAAAGGCTAAGAAAAAAGTATTTATTTGCTCCCCCACCGAGAAAATTAGGCACAAGGCCGATTTTTAATGTGAGGAGTGAAGGGGGAAATGGGGACCAACTCCCCGGGGAGTAGGGGAGCTGGATAGTGACAATTGGTATGAAGGGTTGCCCCTACATTGACCAAGGTCTTTTATGTGGGGTTGGTATTTATTTGCTTCCCCACCGAGAAAATTAGGCACAAGGCCGATTTTTAATGTGAGGAGTGAAGGGGAAATGGGGACCAACTCCCCGGGGATAGGGGAGCTAGATAGTGACAATTAGTATGAAGAGTTGCCCCTACATTGACCAAGGTCTTATATGTGGAGTTGTCCCCACATATGGTCTTTGCTTGCAGTATCTGCCGGAACAGATACTATACTTGGATCTTGGCCAAAAGGCCAAGAAAAGCTTAAAAAGCTAAGAACAGCATCTATTAACAACAGACCTTTAATCTTAACTAAGAAGGCCAAGCACAAAAGTGTTACCGACCGACCGACTTATAGAGTCGCTTGCACATGACTAAAAATCTAACATATTTCTAATAAAGACATAAACAGACTACTTTCCTTATACGGTCTCAGTCATAATTCATACAGCAAAAAATAAATAAATAAATAAATACTCACCTTAACAATTACATAATCTAAACAAATTAGCTAATGAATAAATAGGTATAATGTTTTCCCTTTGATTAACCATATTTAAACAGAATTTAGAATTACTTTCCTCTGATCATATATCTGTAGATAAGTAAGAAAACAATCACCTCCACTAATTGTTTACATAATTATTGAAGCTCTAGAGTGTCTAAAATCTTAGAAAAACATTTAAACAACAACGGCCAGTTATAACTATAGTAAATAGTTTGAATTAGTTGCCCTTGATCAGAAAACCTGTAGACAAGTAAAAAATAGAATTACTTCCCCTGAACATAACGGAATTAATTAAGCTTTGAGCATTTGGATTTAAAATCTAAACAAAACAGTCACATAATTTTACAAAAGCATTCAAGCAACAACGGCCAGTTATAACCATAATAAACTGAATTTTGAATTACATCTCCTTAATCAGAAAATCTATAGACAAGTAAAAAAAAAAAAAAAAAAAAAGAAAAAATAGAATTATTTCCCCTGAAAATACAACAGAATGAATTAATTTGGATTTAAAATCTAAATGAATTAATTTGGATTTAAAATCTAAACAAAACAGCCACTTTACAATTGACAGCCTAGAGAGAGGATTTGTCTCCACTGATCATGGGTTATTACCCGAAAGGACCTTTGGAATAAATACCATCCGCAGTTGAAAAAAAAAATTTTTTTTCAGGTAAATAAATAAATATAAATTTTTTTTTAATTATTGGATTTATTATTCATTCATTTATTTATTTATTTATCTGCTCATAACGACTGTACATTATTGCATTGTAAGCCTTCAAAAGTACCTTTTATAACCCTATTGTGTTATATGGTTTCTTAATGGATTTGCAAATTTCCGAATATATTTTTTTATTGTATTTTCAACCCAAACAAGGCACAGTGTCACTTTGATGTAAGAGGCTACTATCTGGGACATAATTTGCAGGGATACTATGTAGGGAGTTTAGCAACAAGATGTTTGTTTACATTACACTTGAACTTCTGCATGTCAGTACACTCAGGGAAGCAGGGATTCGGAAAGGAATTCCAAAATCGAGCATTTCTAGAGAAGAAACTATTATAGTAGAAGGCTTTCTTGTATCTAGGGATCTCTACATTGAAGGAGTGGGATTTTGCAGTTTGTCTTGTTTGTCTTGTTTGTCGGGGTTATTTATGTCCAATTCAATGCAACTAATATAGTACACTCATATACATATATATATATATATATATATATATATATATATATATTATTACTTATAGTTTACTCTAAATTTACAAGCTTTTTTATGCTTGTACCTCAAAATTGCCTTTCTTGGAAATGAAGAAAGAAAATACTTTCCATGGTGAGAAAATATTTGATGAAAATTGTCGTTGATCAAGGGAAATTGTAAAAACAATTGACAGACATTAAAGCTGACATTTGGAAGCCTGGGAAATAGTTGTTTTTGTTTTTTTCCTGGGGAAGGTCTCCTGCTTAAGGGCTTCAATAAACAAAAGGTGTTTATATTGTTTGTTTTTCTTTTTTTGAAGACGAAAACATAGTCTGAATATCGAATTCTTTGTTTCGTAATGGAATAAGAATCATGTCAGACATTTGAATTCACGTACATATATGAAGTATGCTAATAACTATGTGTGCTGCATCAGATGCAAAAAATCAAAAATGATATAGTAAAATGTTCCTCATGCGTTCCAACGACGCAAATGAAATTTTTTTCATAAAAAAGATACGCTCGTTTCTTTTTTTTTTTTTTCTAACATTTTCATAAACAAACATCATCATATGAATCTGAAGATTCTATTATTGTCATTAGTTTCTCCAATATTTTTCTAATCAGAACACTTTTTAGAAAGACATCGGATACTTATGGGAGGTTGTCAACATTCTAAGTGAAAGTGATTTTTGTTGAACAAGCTGGAGCATCCAAGTTGAAATAATTTTTAAAGGAAAGCCTCGACGGACAGTTGTAAACGTTTCTTTATCTTCTCTCCTGAAGAAGAGATATTACTCTTGAAAATTAAGGACATCAACACCTACCATCTTCTACGACAAATTATTTTGGTAAATAAACATAATATAATTGAAAATTATTGAAAATTCCTTCTTATAGTGTCATTATTCTTTTTTATACTAACTTGTGTCCACAGTGTTTCCCATAAACCGCATTGATGTAGCCTTCAAACACAACTCCTTTCATAATTCCATCTTGTTTTTCTACTTGAGGATTGAGAAATGCAGATGGCAGACATCGTGGTGACATTCGTTCAGATATGCTCTACATCTTCAGACACATGCTGCTTCCCGACTCCAACTGTTCTGTGTCCCGTATATGACGTAATCTGTGTCACATCATTCGTTTTTAGTGCATTCGTCTCAATTATGCCAGCTGCATTGGGTCTATTTCCCTTTTCTGTCAGGTTACCCTAAGCTGTACTTAATGGAACCCTTGCCAGAATTCATACTAGTTAACATAATCTATATTTACTGGTGTAGGGTACAAATATATAATATTTATTTTTTATTCCTTCACATTTCATTAAGCTATGACCCTACCTACCCACCATCGTTTTTTTTTTGTTTTTTGTTTTTAATTTAGCTGAACAGCATAATTTTGTGATAAGAATCAAGAAAATACATTTCTTAATTGTACATACAAGCTCCAACCTCTGTCTCATCGCAGTGTTTTAATGGAATGTGCTCTGATGAACTTGTTGCACTTGTGCCCCCTTTATATACATACTCTGGACTAACTTGAGAAACAGCAAAATCCCACCCTTCACTGTTGAGGTTCCTAGTTGTCAGAAAATCTTCTCTAATCGTTTCTTTCCTTGGACTGCTAGACCCTGGAATTCCCTCCCTGTTTCCTGCTTTCCTGACTATACTAACCTTCAGAAGTTTAAATGTAATGTGAATAGACATCTCGCTGCTCAACTCCTCACAATAAGGATCAGGGAAATACATGTGATCAAGGGTCTTCAGCCCAGAACTTCATCTTTACCCCTCACCGGAAATGGCTGCTATCGGAGCATCAAAGTAGATTCCTATTGTCATCCGTTATTTGAAATGTAAATTCTTGTATTCTCCAAGGCGGGGGGTGGGGGTTGATATTTATAATGTTATTAAATTTATCCCGGGGGGAGGGGGGAGTTAAAAGATATGAGGACCATTTTATTATTTATTAAATTTGGTAAATTTTCACATCTTATTCCGGAAATCATAATGTATATTTGTCTGGGATTCATTAAAATCAAATATGTGCGCACCAGAATTAGGTAAATTTAAAAAAAAAAAAAACTACATATATTTCTCTTAATCTGTCTGTTCACTCCATTTCTTTATCGAAAACTACTGGGCCGATCTGGCTGAAATTTTGTATAGACATTTGTTATGATAAGGTGCAGCAAACTAAGTATTATGGTATCCGTTCGATGCACAGTTAGAGATTAATAGAGATTAGTATTTTATTAAAAAATCGAACACAAATTTAACCATATTCAACCATCAATTTGGCATAAGGCACTCATTCTAAATCAATCGCTATTACTTTTGCCCGTTTTTAATGGGTTGACATGAATTGTTTATATATTAGTGTTGGAATGATGAATCGGGAATGAAAATGTATCTGAACTTTTAGAGGTATTAGAATCTGAAAAATTTGTTCCTATTTTCCAATGCCAAAAACGATTCTTTTAATTGTCCTATTACTAGATTTTGTATAAAGCAAAATCTTCCACCGCTAGTAGTAATAATAAAATATGTTTTGATTTTTAAATTACCAGTAAAACTAAAATTGATAGATCATCTTCAACAAGTGTATTTTTATAGTTAATAAAATATCTGCACATTTAATGAGTTTTTACAGTAATTTTTATAGTTAATAAAATATCTGCACATTTAATGAGTTTTTACAGTAATTTTTATAGTTAATAAAATATCTGCACATTTAATGAGTTTTTACAGTAATTTTTATAGTTAATAAAATATCTGCACATTTAATGAGTTTTTACAGTAATTTTTATAGTTAATAAAATATCTGCACATTTAATGAGTTTTTACAGTAATTTTTATAGTTAATAAAATATCTGCACATTTAATAAGTTTTTACAGTAATTGGGTAAAAAAAAATAACAACACTATAATCAAATATTAAGGTCGATGAAGAATCTGAATCGGAATCAGTAATTGTATTGGAATCAGGAAAAAATATTGGAATCATCCCATCATTAATATATATATATCTTTTTTCAAAGTAGGTCTAATGTCTCACAAGATTTGAAGTACAAGTAAAAAATATGATCTCTCCCCGGTTGCATATTGTTGTTAGTGAATATAAATCCAAATTAATTCACTTCATGGAATAAAAACTGAATACAAAATAAATTTTTTCGTATTATTTGGATTCTTCAGACTACTGCTCTCATCTTTAGAGTGATTTTCACAATGTTTCTGCAAATATAACCTCTGACTTTCTTCAGGTGTATCTTGTCGAACTCTGGAATGTTTCTATGGAACGCGGGAGTTTGGATTGAATTTCGAGTGGAACCCTTTAGTTACTTCACAGGGGTAGCATGCTCTTGTTCCGTCAGCTATGACTGGATAGAGGCCCTAAGTAATTCGCAATTGTATTTTTTGGTCGCCCACACTGAGGATTGAACCTTCAACCTTCAGGAGAATATCACTTTTTACAACTGATTTTTCCAAGTACTCTAACCACTGCGCCATGGGGTGAAGTAAATAAAGGGTTCCGCTCAAAATTCTATCCAAATTCCAGAGTTCAACAAGATACACCTGAAGAATGTCGGAGGTTACATCAACCGAAACATCGTGAAAATGACACTCAAGATGAGAACAGTAGTCCAATGAATCCAAATAATATGAATAACTAATCCTCATCTCAAAAAAAAAAAAATTAAGAAACGTCAAAATAAATTTATATTCATAAAATTGAAAAATCAAACATAAACTTTAAACATTTCTGAATTATTTTATGGCATGCCTTTTTACTTTTATTTCTTTGTAGTAACATGAAGTTGTGTTGTGGTGTGTCCACCCTACGGATAATAATAAACACTTCCACTTACTATAAAAACGGTGAGAATATGTCCCTTGCCATTAGCAAATACGTTGTGCACAAGTGAAGTACACTTGGCAGTCGGACTGACGTATACCCACACTCTTTACTTGTTGCATTTACTTTTACAATTTTGTTTCAACTAAATAAGGGTTGTGTTTTTATTCTGAACCCTTATGAAACCACACGTTGTTTTTATTTTATTTTAAAAAAGGAAAACTCAAAACGGTTGTGACTTTACAGAACCAAAACAAATAACATTGGTGCGCGTCAAACGCGCAACAATGTTATTTCGCGTTTGACGGCATAATTAACGAAAATAGATACAGAGTTTATATATATATATATATATATATATATATATATATATATACAACTGTAGACTTCATTTAAAACAAAAAAGAATATTTATACATTTTTTTACAGACAATAGCTTGTGGTTAAAAATGCATAAGACCATGTGTGTGCATGCATAATTGCATGCTGATATTTGCTGATCAGGTTTGAACCAAGATTAAATATTTTGTTTGAAGTTGTTACCGAGGTAATGCATGATTGTAAAGTTTGTTTGATCATGATTTGCAATGTCTGAGCTTACCTGAATAAAGCTGGAATGTATGTGAAAGTTCACTGTATTACAACATCGGTTTGCATGCATAAAACACACTTACAGCACATGGTGCACGTGTTCTAGTCGCGTGCTACTCTAGAAAAAAAAAAGAAAAGAGAGAGAGAGAGAGGGCAAGAGAGAGAAGAGGAAACTGGGGTGTTAGTGTCAACACGTATCTGCCAGAGGCGAGGTCAAGAGGGCGATAACTACCTATTCTTTTCCTTTTATAAAGTGTGTCTGTGTGTTCGCTTTGCATGAAGCTATTTGGTAGACTAGTTTTTGAACTGGTATATCTCTACAACATGCACGGAAGGTAATAAAAAAGAAAATGTATTAACAGACAGTACCAAAGTAATGGGTTGGCAGAGGCTGTCTCCTCACTTGACTTTTCTTATTGCTGCTGATTAGTGAAATCATAGTCAGGAAGAGCTCATACAAAGATGGAATAAGATAGATCACAACTATACTACAGGGTGGGACAATAAAATTTTCGCCCTAGAAAAGACATGATTTCATTTTCATTTGATGAAAACTGTTTTTTTGTTTTTGTTTTTTTTATTTTTTTTTTTGCAGACCATCTATTAGTTTGCCAATTGTGTACAACTCCCAAGAGCGATAGGAGCCGTCTGTTATGTCTTAAAGTGACACAATGTTCAATGAGCGAAATGGGAGATGCGCCGCTGTACAACTCGTGCTCTCTACCGATCCAAGTTATGACAACAGAACCATTGCCAGCATCCTAAAAATGCAAATCTGGACAGTTCAATGCTTAAGGACACTGCTCAACGAAGTTTCCAGCCAGAGTTTTGGTTTTTGGTGTGGTTTCAAGTGAGGGCCACATCATACCACCTCACATCTTCGAAGTCGGCTTTAAAGTCAACATTTAAGTGTACCTGGACGTGCTGAAGAGTGTGGTGATCCCCTGGTTCAATCGGGTCGCCGCTGGAAGACCCCGGGTATGGCAGCAGGACTCAGCGCCAGCCCACAAGCCCAGAGACTCAGGATTGTCTTCAAAAGGAATGCTTTGACTTTGTGCTCTTCTCTCACTGCCCTCATCCTTCCCCGATTTAAACCCATTGAACTACTTTGGTTGATCATACATTGAGAACATCACCAACATGACCTCCCACAACACCAAAGCCAGCCTAATTGTTGCCATTTGCAGAGTATTCGCTGACACTTGTGGAAAAGACATGCTCTCAGTTCTGGATCCGTATCAAGGCAGTGATTAACGCTGAAACCGGCTTCATTTTTTTTTTTTTTTTTACATAGGCATCACCGCTTATCAAGGCCCAGAGATCACTTGAGGATAAGTGTTAAAGAGTGTACAGTAGTAAATTGGACAATATCATAGGAATCGTTAGGAGTGAAAATTTAATAAATTTGTTAACTTAAGTGGAACGGCTCATCAAGAACTTGTTTATGTTGGACTTGAAGACAACCATATTGTTGTCAGCTGGAAAGCAGGCAAACGGAAAACAGTTTCACAGGCGTGGAGTTCTAAGAAAGAAACTTTGTTCATGGAATCTACGTTTGAATAGATGTCAGCTCTACTACATGATCCAGTTACCTGAATTGATTTTTTGAAATAAGTTTTAAAATGTAGTGATTTTTTTTTTTCTTTAGGACGACAACTTTATCGTTCCACCCTGCATTTCCTTCTTTCATTGATAGAAGTATGTAGATTTGAATGAGAGACTATGTTGAGGTATAAAATGTTGGAACATTTGAATCGGTTCCTGTTGTGGCCTTAAATAGCACAAACAGAATCTTCCTTGGCCTTTTGGCTAAGAACAAAGTGTAGTATCTGTTTTGATACTACACTTCACCTTTTCTGTCTTCGGTCAGTGGATGCGAAATCCTTCTAGACTGAGATAATTTTTATTTTTGTTCCCATCTAGAGTGCCGATTTTTGAGGAGCTGGATTTTCCACACCTTAAAAATCTACCTTGTGTCTAACTCTGCCCTCATGGGGAGGCAAGTAAATAGGAACACAAACAGAAGGTAATTAAAAAAAAAAAAAAAAAAAGTTTTACTAACAGAAATAATGGGTCGACAGAGGCTGCATCTTCAGTTTGCTTCTCTTTTCACTTCTGCTGATTGACAAACTCTAACCATGTAACATGGCGCAGACGGCTATATGCAAATGCATGCAGAATTACGTCATTGGTAAAGAAAAAAAAAGACTATAAAAAGGAGAAAGAGGACGATCACGTGAGTGACATCACAATGGTAACGAGAGATTTGAAGTCTTTTTCTGTTTTCTTGGTCTCGTTTGCGTCTGAGTCTACAACGTGCTGATTCCCGGACAATGTTACAATCATACTGAATAATCAAATCTCTTTTAGACAATTCTGAAACATAAATGCTGTAGCTTGAAATGGTTGAAAAGAAATGAAACGAACAGAAGATAATTAGGCATTAATTGTATGAGCAAACAGAATAGAAGTAACGGATTGACAGAGGATGCTTTTCTTTTTCTTCTGACTTCTGCTGATTGGTCAAAATGACTCCATTCGCAGTCAGGAAGAGTCCATACAGTGATGAAATAGGGCTCCATAATTGAGACTGAGGGGCTCCGCAAGCCCTTTCTTAAAGAGGACCAAATGCTTTATATGAAAAAATCAAATGGTTGCAGACATTTAATTTTTTATCTTTTTTGTTACTGGAAAAAGATATGGTACATAACTACAGATGTAAAGAGTTTCAGGCTGATTCATGAAAAAGTAAAAAAAATAAATTAACAAAAAAAAAAAAAAAATGCAACAATTTTTGATTAATCAAAAACAAAAAAAAAATGGTTGTAAACACGAAAATATAATAAAATCACGAACAGGAAGAACTAATGAACAAGTATAAGTTACAATCTGAATTAATGTTTTTCATATTTATTTTAGAAATTATCTTGTTAGTGCTTCGTGAAAAATCTTTGCCCTGCTCAGGGGCTCCATGATGTCCTGAAAGGTGGGAAACCCTGGGGTAGGTCACCATAATAGAAATAGAAGCAAAATTTGGAACCTCTCTTCCGAAACTCGGCATAGAATTTTAGTCAGAATAAATTTTATGCTTTTTTTGCTTTTATTTCAATGCCATCTTTTTTTTCTTTTTTTTTTTTTTAATTTTTAAAATTGTTTTCTGTTATTTAAAATCTTTTTATGAAATAAAGGGTTAATAAACCCTTTTCTGAAAATTATAAAATGCTGTTATATCCCCCCTCCCCTAACATTTTGGTCAGCTAATTCCTTGCCATGTTTATTTATTTATTTTGTTAGCTTTCATGTGACCTTTACTTATGTGACCTCTACTAATGCATTAACCTTTTTAATATACTAATCTACAAGCCAGTGCTATTATTAACTGCTGTTGCTTCTTTACATGGCTTAGTCACTGCGACAGTTAAGGGTGATCTAACTTGGAAATCTCCCCAAATTTATCGATCCACTCATGAAATCAATGAGCTTTTATTAATCTATTTCTATTTTATTTATTTTATTTAAGTAAATATAAAATTTATAAAAGGAATCATTTAGAAAACAAAGTTATAATTAAAACAACTAAATAAAATAATGTAGCATTTCCAAAAACCGAATGGGATAAACGAACCTTCGTTCACACATGTTGTTTCCAACATACGCATACTTGTGCACTTTCACCAGTAAGCGATTAAGAAACAATTAATAAAAGTCTTTTTACATACATACGTGCGGGGTCGCTGGTCTTCATTCTCCAATCATCACTTTTTCATGCTTGGCTGTTGATCCCCTCGTGGTTGCGATCTTCTGTTTAACTCGTGGAAACACAATGGAGATTTGCTAGATATTTTAAAGATTTTATTCAAACAGTCTGCTCTTTGGGGGAGAGAGACCAGGTAAATTATTTCTGGCTTAATTTTCTTACTCAGTCTCAAGATGGTCAACGAACGGGCAATCTTGAGGCAATATTCACAGGCAATGTCATTTCTATGTGATATCATTCGACAAATGCATTTCTAGCGCATTTTATTTAATGATGTAGCTCTTCATTCCTTTGATTAAATCCCGTTAGATGTACTGGGTCTATTTCCGTTTGCCATTGGGTTATCCTGACATGTATTATGTGACCCTCACCGAAATTCATAATAGTTGAGATAATCTCTACTTTCCACCCGTTTCAGAATCCATAAAGAACAAACTCATACACACATACACAAACAATGTGCTTTTTATCTATAAGAGATTTGAAAATTATCAAGTCTTACATTTCGCTAAACAAAGCGTTAACGAAAGAAAACCCATGGGAAGCACTTCGTTTTTTCACAAAACACATACTGGCTGCACTAGCCCAAACCATGCATGAAGCAAAATATAAACTTGAAGTTTCAAAGGTTTTATTCAGAGAGTTTGCTCTTTGGGGGAGAGACCATGTAAATTATCTCTTACTTAATTTTCTTACTTAGTCTTAAAACGGTCGACACATGGGCAGAGTCTTGAGGCAATATTCACTTAGATTCTCTCTGCATTTTTAAACGCATCTCGCTTTTCGGTTCTGACTGCCTAGAAAACTCTGTTCTCTTCCTTAAACTCTATGATGTAATCTGCATTTCTAGCATGTTTTGTGTAGGGAGCTAATCTTTACCCCCCCCACGACCTCGCCTCAATAACTCTAACTGCAGGTGGTTTATTTTTGTTTGCCACCAGAGATTATCCTGACATGTACTCTATGTAATCCTTGCTAAAATTCATACAAGTTAACATAATCACTATTTACTGGCGTAGGGTTCCAATATATAGTGGTTTTCTTTTTGTTTGTTTGCTTTTTATTGTGACAAATGTTGCGTAATCCCCAACCGCACCTCTCCTGAGTCGGCGCTGTTTTCAATTCCAGTTGTATGTATATGCATCGTAATCATGTTGACACACCGGTTCTCGCCAGATCACCAAAGTTCAGCAACAATGAGCCTGGCCAGTACCAGATGGGTGACCATTTGGGAATACTAGGCTCTCTATGTGCTCCCCGCTTGTCTTGGCATTGTTTCCAGTCGTTCTGTACTAATGTAACCTCCGCCAAACTCCATACTAGTTAACTGTATCTCTACTTGCTAGCATAGGGTACCAATACATAATAGAATGAAGATGATTCTGACACAAAGTTAAATGTTGGCAAATAAAGTGTTGTCCTCCCACCTCTTTCTTTGTCTGCCCTTCTTGCTGTTCCTGGAGTATCTATGTGAGACCTACTGATCACGTGACGTGGCCGCATCACTACATTTTCCTCTTCTTCACATTGGCCATCTTCAAATAGATTGACCAGTTAATTAGCCATGCAACTGATATCGAATATGTACCTGGAACCCTAACCTGCGCAATTAAAATTAATTTTTTATTTCTTCCAATTTACAAAAGAAGTAGTCTTCATTGATTTGTATTAGCTAAGCACAGACAGCTCGTTCGTTAAAAATTGAGAAACGCTCAATCAACTTTTTTTGGTTATTTCTATCAACTGCCGAGCAAGCCAGAACCCACTTTTGTAGAAATTGCAGGTCGGTAAACGCAGAAGCACCAGGAGACCAATGTCTGTATTAAGATATTTGTTGTGCGTGCTTGATTGAGAAAATAATATACATTTTTTTGTGTTTGAGAAAGGAAGCGCTGTCTTGTGGATGCGTTGTCTAGAGCCAGATTCTACAGTAGTGGAAATGTATTGTGCTCTACGTTTACTAGAATTGTTAATTCTGTATTGGAAACTATTCTCAATGATAATGCCGGCGCATATAATGCCCCCAAGTTTTTGAATTGACTCAATAAAATAATATTCAATCTTGTTTGAGCCTGTTTAATATATAAGTTTTCCAGTTGCCTCGTAGCGTGGAGTTGTGGTTTGTCCAAAATAGACCCGTAATTCATAATGTGTAAATTTGTATGTTCTCCCACGTATGCTTCTAGAGAAGTATTTTAAAGGGTTATAGAGAGTTCAAGAAACATAAAAACGTTGTTGTTTTGAATTTGTTACATTTTATTTTTGATATTTTTATGTTAATGCTGGTTGGATCGCATGCAGACACGTTTGAAAAAATTTTTAAACATTTAAAAAAATCATTTTTTGTCAAAGGGCTACGAAATTTCATATGAACTATGATGAACGTTATTGCATTTCCTATAACCCTGAAAATACTTATCTAGAAGCATATGTGGATTAACATACAAATATATATATATAAGTGATATGTGTGTGTGAACACTTCTCAATCTATATACTCAACGAATTTTTGATCTGCAGACTTGAAATTTGATATATAGGGTATTCATACACATGGAGAACTTTTTAATCGGTTTTCAGCCGGAAAAGAAAAAAGAGGGCTGCTAAGGGGTCACATTTAAAAAAAAAAAATGTGTGCGTGGAGGACAGTGGATAAGTAGGTTTGAAAACACTTTTTTAAAGATCGTGTCAAGCTGGACTAATGGTAATTGTACTTGACTCGCTGTTTTTAGGTTTTGAGTTCGATCTCAACTCAAGTATTTTTTTTTCTTACTTACGAGAAGTGAACTGTTTAGAAAAAACAATACTTGGATGCTGATGTCTCAGTTTCTTTCCGTTTTTTTTTTTTTTTACTTCATTTTTTTTTTTTTTTTTTTTTAAGGAATGTAACCTTACGTTTAATACCGGGTAACGCCAGGTACATCTGTTTATATATATATATAAATTTAAAGGAGATTAGAATAATAGTCTAAAGAGCTAAGTGTATTTTAATGTAATAGTGAAATTACTAGTTTAATTAAAATACAGGAAATGCTCGTTGTAATTTAGATATATAATAAGCTCGATAGTTAAATGTCCTAGAGCTAATTCAATATTAAGTAATGTGATTTATAATTTAAAAATTTTTAAAAATTTTTAAAAATTAAAAATCAAATTTTAATTAAATTAAAAATCAGTTTCATAAGAAGGAACAACAACAAAGTCACTTTTAATGCTAGGTTTATTTTTGGTGTCTTTTAAATTCAATAGAAATCCTCCTAAATTTGCTGATGAGGAGACCGTGCTTACCAAAAAAACTATGTATAATTGTTCTACGTGACTTCATGTATACCACAAATAAAAAGCACGGATTTCCGAAACGATCGTACAGATAATTGACTTTGTTGTTGTTCCTTCTTATGAAACTGATTTTTAATTTAATTAAAATTTGATTTTTAATTTAAAATTTTTTTTTTAAATTTTAAAATTATAAATCACATTACTTAATATATATATATATATATATATATATATTACTGATGGAACGATTCCAATATTTTCTCAATTCCGTACTAAACTCCCGATTCCGATACAATTATCGATTTCAATTCGGATTCTTCATAAATCTCTAAATATTTAACTATAAAGTTGCTATTTTTCCCGATTACTGTAAAACAGGTGTTAGGTGTGCACACATTTTCTCAAACGTAAAAAATACACCTGTGTGTGAGGGGGGGGGTCTGTAGATTTTAGTTTTACTTGTATTTTAAAATCAATAAATATTCATTATATTTTTTATGACAACCAGAAGTGGGAAATTTTGTTTTAAACGAAATCAAAAAAAAAAAAAAAATTTTTAAATCGTTTTTAGCATTGGAAAATATGCACAAATTTTTCCGATGTTGATTCCGGTATCCCCCAAGATTCAGATTTTTCAGATTCTAATTCCAATTGATTGCCCCAACCCTTTTATATATATATATATATATATATATATATGAGAGAGAGAGGAACTGGCCACTACAATAAAATAATGGTACTAGCTCCCCTTATATTATTCCTCTGATCTTATTCTGGAAAGTTGGAAGTAATTCTTATTGCATATTTCCTACTTTTCTTAACGTTTCTTTTTTTTTTTTTTTTTCAACATGAGTCCCCCCCCCCCCCCTGTTTTATATCAATCTATCGAGGTTCATGTCAGCTTCATCATAACTTTAGATGATATATAATTTTAACCAGGGTTGTGGAATCAGAAAACGCATAATCTCCGACACTTAAAATTCCAAAATATTTGACTCCTTATTTTCAAGTTTTCCCATTCCAACTTCTTGTATTCTACGACTTTGGCTCCCCTTCCTTCCAAAGCTTTCAATTGTCTCTGACTTTGACTCTGCAACCCTGGTTTTAACTAAATATCATTCTCATATTCTTACACTTTCACACGTTTTATGTACTTAAAAGTTTAATTTCTAGCCGGGGTTATAGAGTACATTAGTGTCCCTAAATTCAGTTTTAAACAATTAAAAAAAATAATAATTAAAAGAATCATTTTTAGGATCAGAATCTCGGCCCAACTTTTCTGATACCCCCGAAACTTCCGATTTTTCTGATTCCTGATTGCTTCCAAACACTATCCTAAATACAATTCGATGCACCTTATAACAAGACGATGGTTTCTTAAAGTTATGCAAATATGTATACTTGTTTAGATCGTTGATCTTTTAAATCAACACATTTCAGGTGAAAACATTATTACATACTTATGTGTGTCATGTTAAAATTAGCATAACTTTTAAAAAATTACGGAAAATGATACAGTAGATGTGCTAGATGTATTTTTAATAAATGATAAGCGCGCGCGCGCACACACACACACACACACACGTTCTGAGACCTTTTGTTTAAAAGTGGTGGACCCTTAATTTAAGTCAAGGGAGAAGACACCACTGTTGTAGTTGTTTGTAATAGTAAAAACTAGGTGTTAAAAAATTAACCGCCAGCATAGCCTAAGGGTTAAACTGATGATGATGATGAATTTAATTTTCTTTTTAAATTTTTGTCAACGAAAAAAAAATTGATTTAGGAGAAATTGTGGTGCTTGTGTAGATTAGTAATCTTTAAAACCAACGCATTTCAGGTGAAAACATTATTACATACTGATGTGTCATGCCGAAATTAGTATAAATTCCAAAAATTACGAAAAATGATACAGTAGATGTGCTAGATGTATTTTTAATAAAAAAAAATTACGTTCTGAGACTTTTTGTTTAAAAATGGTGGACTCTTAATTTAAGTCAGTTTAAGCCAAGGGTGATGTACGTTTGTTATACTGAATTGGTCACACAACTCTTTCACATTAAAACATGCAATAACTTGATAACTCAATTCTATTTTTACTTGTAATTATTTTTCTACCGGATCATTTTTTGTAATTTTTAAAAATTCTAATTTTAACATGACACAGAAGTACATAATAATGTTTTCACTTGAAATGCGATGGTTACATTGGTGATCTTTTAAACAAAAGCATTTCAGGTGAAAACATTATTACATGCTTGCATGTCATGTTAATATAAATTTCCAAAATGATCAAGTAGAAAAATAATTACAAGTAAAAATAGAATTTATCGAATTATTGAGTTTTATTGTATGTTTTAATGTTGAACAATTGTGTAACCAGTTCAGTATGACAAACTGACTTATCTCCCTTGACTTAAATTGACTTAAATAATTGGTGGGCCATTTTTAAATACAAAATATCAGAATGTGATTGTGGATGATATTTTATTAAAAATAGATCTAGCATATCTTCTACTGAATGATCTTTCATAATTTTTGGAATTTATACTAATTTCGACATAACACTGAAGTATGTAATGTTTTGATCTGAAGTTGGTGTAAGATCACCAATCTACACAAACACTCAAATCTGCTCATATACAACTTGAGTTTTTTATGCATACACCTTCTCGATATTGTTGATTTCCAAGTGACTTCACTCTCGACTATTTGGTTGCTAGAAATTTCACTGGCATCCATGCAGCTTATGCGGAATATTCGACATGGAGAAAATAACAATTTTGCCCTACCTCTCACGCTTCGTGATTTCTATAGACTTATAGAAACAAGTCTGCTGCGGTCATCTTGAGTGCTATTTTCACAACTTTTCAGCCAATGTAATCTCCAACCTTCTACAGGTGTATCGTGTAAAACTTGGGGAATCTTTGTCGAACTTGGAAATCTACATGAAATTTTCAAATGGGAATAGCATGCTCCTGTTCCATCATGACTGCGCAGAAGTTCTAAGAAATTCACAATTGTATTTTGAGTGTCACCCGCATTGGGGATTGAACCTTCAACCTCCAGAAGAGTGCAACTATACAACTGAATTTTACCAAGAACTCTATGTAGAAATGGAAACTCCCTCAATCGTTCAAATGCATTGAGTAACCGTCTTGTAACGTCACCTGTTTACCGTCTGTACAGCGAAAACTCTCCCACTCCTCCAAGCGACCTGCTTTTATATTACATTCACCCATGTGAATCTCGTGTGATCTCGCGAGATCACATGAGACCGTTTCTGTTGAATATCACAGACGCCATCTTGGTTTCTCTTTTTCCTGTCCAACGTACATGACAGGCAGACACGTGGGCGCTTCACAGGTAGGTCGTTTGTACGTCCGTTTTTATTTTCCCCACACTTTATCCACTATGCCATGGGTCCTTGCCGACCAAAACGTTTTGAAAATAACACTCAAGGTGAGAACAGTAGCCCAAAAAAAAATCCAAATAATATGAATAACCAGCTGGACCGTCTGTGGCAGTTTGTTTTACAATGTCTGCCAGACAGAAATGCATTAGAAGTGACGGATAACCTTTTTAGCATGAACAGACAAGATTGTTGTTTTTAAGTATTTTTAGTTACGGACATTTTTATAGCATTCTTTTGATAATATTGAACATTTACCGATTGCGTTTCTGAATTTTTTTAGATGAGGCGTGATTATTCATATTATTTGGATCTTTTGGACTACCATTTTTATCTTATATTTTCACAACGTTTTGGTCAACAATGACTCATGGCATAATGGATAAAGTACTAGGTAAAATTCAGTATTAAAGTTACACGCTTTTGGAGGTTGAAGGTTCAATCCTTAGTGTGGGAGACACTCGAAGTTACGACTGCAAATTACTTAGGACTTCTATCCAGTCATGGCTTATAGAATAAGAGCATGCTACCCCCACCCATGAACTAAATAAAGGTTTCTGTGCGAAATTACGTGCAGATTTCCAAGTTCGATAGGATTCACCTGAAGAAGGTTGTAGATTATATCAACTGAAATATGAAAATAACACTCAATATGAGAACAGTAGTCTGAAGAATCCAAATAATACGAATTTAACTGCTTTATATCTATATAATTATTATTTATAACTACCTACTTACCTATATATATATATATATATATATATATATATATATAATTTATTATGTATTTATAATTAATAATTATAATTAACACAGATGAGAACAGTAATCTAAAGAATCGAAATATTAAAATTTAACAACTGACTTTTTTTTGTATATAAATTCCAAAACAACTCCCCCCCCCATCCTGTGTGAGCTTTCAGCTTGTTGAAATATTTAGAATCGCTTGTGCATTATAAAAAAAAAACTCCCAACATTTCAGTTTAGAAACCTTTGCTTTGCCGTGGCTTTTTCTCCCAGATTATCCACCTTTTTCTTACCTCTCCATCCCGAAAAATTTCTTTCAGATCATTTTTAATTTTTCCTGTTTGCAGAAGACGTTTATTACAGCGGTCCCATAGATCTCCACTCACAGACAGAAGATCATACTTTAAAAGACTACAAATCGGGAGAACAATTAAAAAATTTGAAGGTTGAAATGCAAGGAACTGAAGCCAAACACAAAGTCTCCAATGAAGACGGCATGGAGAATGAAGAGTTTGTGTATCGTTTGCTATTTGGTTCTGGAAAACCGGATACTTTGCAGACAGTCAGCAACAGAAAGATGTCAAACTTAGAAGTAGTGTATATGGAGGCAGAATCCTGTTTTCTTGACGTTGAACAGAAAATGCAACAAAGGAATAGATCTAAGTCTGATCCATGCGTGAGCTGGACTCAAATGCAAAATATTACAAAATTTGAACCACTTAATTTGCTTCCAAACCCTGAATTGGCAACAGTTAATTCAGGACAACAGAAAACTATAACTGATCATAAAACGAGTTCACTTGAAACCAGATTTGATCCACATAATTGTGAAGCTAAAGCACAAAATAAAAATGAATTTGAAAATTTTAACCTCGTATCTAAACCTGACATAATTAATTTTGAAGGTCAAAAAATAGCGGATTCAAAAACAACTGCTGTTGATCTGGGGTTTGATCCAGGGAAGCTTAGAGATCAAACGCAAAATATCAATGAATACAAAACTCCTAATTTCCTCACTGAACCTGACATAGTTGATAATGAACATAAGAAAACGCAGAGAATTCAAAACCTTGAAAATATGTGTGATCCTCCAATGATGAATATTCAGGTTAAATATAGAGATCAAACACAAAATATTGATAAATCTGAAAATTCTAATCTCAAAATTTCTCCATTCGACTCTCAGGAAATAATTGAAGCCGGAGATCTTAAAAATACTGCATTTGAACCAAGATTTAAACATGATCATCAAACACAAGCTATAGTTGAATTTGAACATTCTAATTCAATGCTCCAACTTGATGGAGCTGAAATTAATTCAGAACGACACAAAACAATTATGGCTCAAGAGTTTCCTGTAACTGTGGCTGATCGTAAAAATACCACAGTCGAGCCAGGATTTGTTCAAGAATATGCTAGCGATCAAACACAACTTGAAACAGTTCAGTCTGAACCTAAAGAAATTTCATCTGATCCTATATATACAAATAAAGCCGATTC
Organism: Euprymna scolopes; assembly: GCF_053919585.1. Classification (NCBI taxonomy): domain Eukaryota; kingdom Metazoa; phylum Mollusca; class Cephalopoda; order Sepiida; family Sepiolidae; genus Euprymna; species Euprymna scolopes. The sequence goes on from NC_136519.1 coordinate 9,733,489, forward strand.
TCCAAAAACTGAAATTGAGCTAAAAGTTGATCAGAATTATTGTAAAGATCAAACACAATCTGAATCAGTACAATCTGAACATCAGCAAACTATTAACATTCAAGATCCTTCAGTAATTATGGATCATAATGAAATAGTTGGATTATTTGCAATTGAAAGGAAAGAATATTTTCTTGTTTCTTCCAGACCTTCAACTAAATATAAGAATTGCAATAATCATTCTTTTGAATTGTTTGCTGGTTCTGATCAGAGTCATGAAGAAGAAGAATCAAATAATACTGACAGTTTGGAAATGTCTGGAAAAACATCTGCAAGAGACACATGCGATGAGGAATCTCAACTTGTTGGAAGTCCATCTTGTGAACGAATAGATCCAAAATCTTTGTCTGTTTTTGATTCAGGCAAAGAAACATCAAAAGATAAAGAAATTGTGGAATTGGTTGAACAGTTAAAAACCTCTCCATTAAATTCAACTCAAAGAAATACCAACTGTTTAGAACAGAATATGGACATTAAAAATGTTGATTCAGGGAATAATTCTGAAATCAGCGATGAACTATTTAAAGCTGATCCTAGTCAGGACTTTTCGTCTGAAACGTATCATTCAAAAATACAAGGAACATGTGAATCATCCTCTGGCGTTGTAGTATTTTCTGAAACAAAGGTAGATCATGAAATAACTGCATTTGACCCAGAATTTGAACCAAATGATTGTAAAGATCAAACACAGTTTGAACAGCTTACGTCAGAATTACATAAACCCACTAAAATTCAAGAGTTTTCTAAATCCATGGCTGATCCTAAAAACAATGCAGATATGCCAAGATTTGATTCAAGTGAAAGTAAAGATGATAAAAAACATATTGAACTTGAAAATATTAATTTTGATCCTAAACCAACAATGATTAATTTGGAACACGAAAAAAACACTCAAACTGAAGAATTTTTTATAAATATGACTGATCCTTGGAAAACTGCAGTTAAGTTAGGATCAGAATCAAATCAGTGTGAACATCAGATAGAAAATGTCGATAAACTTGAAAATCTTAATTTCCTATCTCAGCCTGATTTGGTTCTATCTGACAATAATAAAACCATTATTACTCAAGAGATTTCTAAAACTATGTTTGATCTCAAAAAGACTGAAGTTGAGCCGAGATTTGACCCGGATCAATGTGAACATCAAATGAACCAACAATTAAAGAGCTCATCTGAAAATAATGGAAAACTATCAGTTGAAAACAATAACTTAATAAGCGAAAATTCAGCCGACTATCTCAATCAACAAAATAGTCAAAATGAAAATTGGCTTCAAAACGAAAATCAAAAATTAAGCACTGTAAGTGATTGTGTTCATGATCGATTTGGGGTTATCGATTTCTGTAGCAATCCCAATTGTGACTCTTGCACTTTTACTCTAACTGGAAGTGCAGATAATCAGATTGGATCATGTGAAATCGATAGGAAGGAATGTTTTTATGTTTCTTTCAAGACGAGTGTCAAATATAAAAATTGTGAATCGGAAATGTCCCAAAAATCATCCGAAAGTGAGCAGGTAAATTCTGTGAAGGCTTCAACAGTTGATCCGGTAATTGATCCTGGTAAAAACAAGCAGCATTTGAAACATCCTAAAGAATGTGTAGATCAAAATATATTTGAACCTACTGCTCAGTTGTATCCTGAAAGCGAAACAAATACAAATTCCTTTTTTGGTGGTGAGACATCTTCATCTGACGAATGTCTTAAGAAACAGGAGAAATCAAATCATTTTCCTGGGCTTTCAAAAAACTCCTCTGATGATCAAGCTACCCATATCTTAAGCAATTTAAAAACAAAAAAGCCGGAGAACAATGAAACAATTTCTGATCTTGATATTTCAAATCCTCCAAGTGAAATCTCAGGAATTGATCGTGGAGAATCTGTAGAAATGGCAGAAACCGAATCTATACATTCATTAACGTCTCAACCATTGGACGTAATATGTTCCGAAGAAGAATCTGCTTTGGATGAATCCTCGGACAGCCCTACCTTAATAAAATCTCTACACGATACTTCCTTTACGGAAGGTGAATTTGAGAATTCTGAAGATTTTAAATCGTTCATGGAAACAACTTTGTCCCAGAATAATGATCCAATCCTGCAGAACTCATTACCGGTTTATCGCCAAAAGATTCCAACAGCTGATGATTGTAATATTAAGATCTCGGCGGAATTTTGCGAAAAAGAACATCCTGGGTTTCATTTTACTGAATTTGCTGCCAAAGATTCTGAACATATGAACCTTTCTAAAAAAGAAGCATTTATTTGTAATGCAGATCTTGAGACTAGAAGGGAGAATTCTGCGACATGTTCCAGAAATGATTATTCTGTGGAAGATGGTACACGTCCAAAACTGATTCTCCAAGACAAGAATGAAGACAAAGACGAAACTGGTAGTCTGAATCAATTCACCAAATTAGATGAGAACTCCGATGATAAAAGAATCTTGGAGGCAAATTCTTCCAAGCACCAAGTTTTGCCTCTTAATAGAGCGTCTGTGAATACAGCAAAGAAACCAGATCAATTTAACGTAATTGGATTTCAACCTGATCTCGTTACAGAACTTGTTATTTTACCTGGCAGCACAGAAGGTGGTGTTCCGAATGATTTAATTTCTGGTGCTTCCAGTGTATTTCGTCATAACAATGGAAGCGTCCCAGAGCAACAGTCTGAAAATTCCAATGTAAATCTAGGTCAAAATCCTGATAGTTTCGAATTACAGATACAACCAAGATCTAAAAAAATGGATGTTGTCCTCGAAGATTCTGTATTGGAATCTGGTCTGGGGGATGTTGAACTATTAAAACCTGATGCATCCTTTTTACCTGAAGATATCCAATCAAATGATGTGAATAATAAAATAAATGTAGAAAGATCCACGGACTCTGCTGTTTCATCATTTCCAGATAAGGAATTGGGTGTCACTCATCAAAGCCAGACTCCTGCTCTGATCAGTGACAGAAAATGCATTGATCTTCATATAATCAAACTGAAGGGAGACAATGGAGAAATGTTAGATGATCAGGCAACACCCGAAAAAAGTCTGGAAATTCTGGCTGACCAGGAAACAGCTAAAAAAAGTCGGGGGATTCTGATTAACCAGGCAAAATCTGAAAAAAGTCTAGAAATTCTGGATAACCATGCAACAACTGAAAAAAGTTTAGAAATTTTGTCTGACCAGGCAACACCTGAAAAAAGTCTGGAAATTCTGGCTGACCAGACAACAGCTAAAAAAATTCAGGGGATTCTGATTAACCAGGCAAAATCTGAAAAAAGTCTAGAAATTCTGGATAACGATGCAGCAACTGAAAAAAATTTAGAAATTTTGTCTGACCAGGCAACAACCGGAAAAAGTCTGGAAATTCTAGCTGACCAGGCAACAACTGGAAACGGTATGGAAATTCTGACAGACCAGGAAACGACTGGAAAAAAATCTTATGAATTAGAAGGATGTATTTATTTCGAAGGCGGTCTAGAAAAGCTGGATTATCGTCAAGACAGAGAAACTATTAATCAAGTTGAATCTGATTCAATAACGAATGATCAGATACCGATTAAAAAAGATTGGTTTTGTGATGAAGCTGAAAGTGAAATCCATCTAATTGATACATATCAAACTCAAATGGGATCATTTTTGAATCTTGAGTCTAAAGGAGATTCCCCTGAACAGATGTTGCATAACAAGCCTGGATCAGTCGGTGAGCAGTATGTTGAATCTTCAGATTTAAACTTTGAGGATCCATATATGCCTTTGTTTAACGAAGCTCTGGATTTTAAAAAGGTTTATTTGGAGAGCAAGGATTTGAGCCGAGATTCAGATAAATTAGATATCCAGTGTGAGATCTTTGAAAATCCAGGAGGCAACACATGTGGGCATCAAAGCAGTAATGAGTTTGATCCTAACTTTGAAGTTGATCCCACAAACGAGCTTGATCTTTCGAATGAATTTGATCCGATGGACGAGGACTCTGACTTTGCTGATGATTCTGAAAACAGTGGGACAGAAGATTACAGAATAATTGATCCAATAAATGACGGGTATTTACCCAAGAGCTATTTCCCAGAGGCTAATCCTTTGGATGAGATATGCCATTCCAGAGAAGAACCAGGTTTTCGACGAGAATTTTCTTCACAGGTCCCAAACAGTAGCCTCTTCAGACATTCCAGACATTTCTTGGAAGCAATTCCAGAGCAGGTATTTGAAGATTCCAATGAAGAAGAAATGGAAATGGTTTGTCTGCAAGAGCCAATTGACACTCCTGTCTGCACCAAACCTAGAGCCGATTCTTTGCATCCTGACAATTTTAAATCGCAGAATAACAAAACTGACGACATGTATGACGTTGGTTTTAAGAGAGTCACTTTCACTGTTATAAAAGATGGAGATATTGACGAAGAGTTTGGGGGAGAAAATACCTTTCCAGTTGCTCCAAAACCATTTCCAAGAAGCACCAATAAATCCCTCCCAGAAATAAACAATAGAATGTATTCTGGTCAGTGTTTGGAGACCGATATTGACTCTGTACTCGATTTACAACCACAGAATGTAAGCAGGCCATGCCAGTTAGACATTGTGGAGTCCGATGACAACCTAGATTTAAAGGAACATCCGTCCGATTTTAAATCCCCATGTGAATCTGGATCTTCGGAATTTTCACTCTTAGAATATAGTCCAAGTAGTGTCCCTACTGTATTATCTTTGGATTCGGATATGTCTCCAATAAGTCCTGTCAAAGATCACATGCCATTCGGCAGTCTTCATGACATGATTCTAAATGATGAAAGACTCGCGTATGAAAGAATGATGCAAAGCTTTCAACCAAAGAAAAAAAAAACTGTTCCGGAACCTGACCGTCACCAAACGTGTTCAGAATCTTCCGCATCGCCGTATAATAGTTCAGACAAGGAGCAGACATTCCAATTTGAGGATGACGTAATAAACTCAGAAATTGAAACAAAATCCAAGTCTGCTGAAGCAATGTCTACCTGTCTTGACTTAGGGAACTCCATTTCCCTTGACCCTTCGCCAGTGATCCAGTTACCAAAAACTGGTCTCATTATATCTCACAAGCCAAAGAACTGTTCTCAGTCATTCATCATCACAGAAAAAGCTTCCCTTCCTGATGCTTTACCTTCTTTGATCCAAGAAAAAACAGATCCGCATGAGCTAAGCCAACAACCTTCAAATGACCCAGGTAGAATATTCTTTCTTTAAATTAACCTTTTTTATGTTTTTATCTGCTGATTCCATATTTTACGTATCCCAGACTTTTTATTTATTTATTTTTCAAACTTTTTGGGTTATTACTTATCAAGACGAAATGCCTCTCAAGGATAAGAGTTAATGAGACACATTTAAATTAATGTTTTTATTTTATTAGCTCCAGCACCTATTTAAGCCAGGTTTCTCAAATTTTCTGCTTTTGCGCAGAATTGAGAAATAACACCTTTGCTTTAGATTAAGTATCCAAAACCAAAATTTTGTTTTCATTTAAAAACTTGGAACTTATGCAGAGAATAACCCGGTTCTTTGTGAATGTTGCGTCGGAATATTCCAGCATCTTACATAAACTGCTGGAATTTGTTGAGTAGTGATCAAATTTTAAGACACTAAAAAACAAGAAAACATCATAGAAAAAATTTATCGTTTCAATGAAAAAAAAAATAGAAATACAATTTTTTTTTTTTTTAAATCAACCTACGGTAAGTTTAAGCAATATATATATATATATATTTTTTTTTTTTTTTAGCAACAACTGAAATCAGTTTTTATTTTATTCAGTCAGACATGTTCCTTTTTTTAAGTTTTTTAAAAAAATATTTTATGACAAAATGTTTTTTTCTCTTTTAATCCTTTTCGTTTTTTTTTTTTCATTTTTTTTTGTTTTTTTTTTTGTTAAAGTCAAAAAGTAGACTATTTTTAATTTTTATTTTTTATTTTAAAGATTTTCAATTATCTGCCGGAGATTTCTAAGAACATACTTTTTGCAAATATGTTGCATGAAATTTTTCCAATCTATCACGTGATGTTCCAAACCGATGACACACCCTTGCTGTAAATTTCAGACAGTTGCAATGTTGTGGAACCACTTCTATTTATTTATTTTTCCAATTTCAAGGCATAACTTAGATAAAATAAAAATTCTCCTGAAGCAAGGAGGTCAATTGCCCATTTGTGCACCTCCAAACAAATCCGTCACTCACGATACCTGTTTTTAATGCATTTTCTTGCATACATGTGGCATCTCATACTTTTTCCGGCATAATCTGCAAACCCACTAGATTCATCGTGACGACTTTACTCAGATGATTTATTTTTAATGATTTAAATTTTTGCACGATTAAAACTAATATTTTCTTTAAATTTATCAACTGTCGTCTGCTGCAATGGCTGAGCATTTCACCATATTCCGGCGGTTTACGTAAGATTTCGGAATATGATGACGAAACATCCACACAAAACTGATCATTCTCTGCATAAGTGGCCAAAATTTTCAGTGTGAAAACACAAATCTTTGCAAATCATAAACAAATAAATCCAACAAGATAATTTTATATGTTAGATTAGTGTAATTATATGCTTATCTTTTTTTTTTCCGATATAGTTATCAATTCTGTTCTAAATTTCCAATTCTGATACAATTATTGATTTTGTTCTAAATTCACGATTCCAATACACTTATCAATTCTGTCCTAAATTTTTGATTTCAATACAATTCTTGATTCTGTTCCAGTTTCCTGATTCTGATACAATTACCGATTCTATTCTAAATTAACAATTCTGCTACAATTACCGATTCTGTTTTAAATTAACTGTTCTACTACAATTTTAAATTCTGTTCTAATTGCCTGATTTCGATACAATTCTCAATTCTGGTCTAATTTCTTGATTCCAATATAATTATGGATTCTGTTCTAAATGCCCGATTCCAATACAATTACTGATTCTGTTCTAAATTCCAGATTATGTTCTATATGTTAGATTAGTGTAAATATATGTATCCATCTTTACTCTAGCGTATTCGCAAAAATTGGCAGAGTGAGTTTTCTAGCCTTGGTCTATGAACGTAAACATAAAAGAGGTTAACATAGTCCATTGAGTGCTAGTACATAGCCATTAGCCAATCGTGATTGATATGTGGTAGTGGCCAACACACTGCTATAAAGGACTATTATTTGTTTGTGCAGATCAGTTTGTTCCTGTCTTGCAGACATTATAGTGTGGAGCGCTGAATATAATTATAGAACCAGTGGAGAAGCAGGTTAGAAAAACCCCACTAGCGGTGCTGATTTGTTTTCAGAAGCCACTCAATGATTGGCTGCTTGGAATCAGAGCTACCATATGATTGGCTTGTGCAAGCAAATAGGCACTATTGATGGTTTCTTCAGAATCTCACTTTTCTGATAATTCTCTTCAGTTCTTAACAGTAGCAGACTGATTTGCATCGGAAAGCATCAGCTGTGATGTTTACCACGAACTAAGTTTAAGTTTTACTAATAGCTTAAAATCAATAAATATTTATCATAAATATGAGTCATGGAAAATTGAGCTTTATACAAAAACAAACAAATAAAAACAATTAAAAGAATCGTTTGAGGTATTGGAAAATAGGCACAAATTTTTCCGTTTCTGATACACCAAAAAGTTCCAATTTTATTTTTTATTTCAGATTCTAATCATCCCAACCCTACCATTCCTATGTAAATTTCAATGGATCTTGGCCCCTTTTTTCTAAGTTCAGCATGGGTTTCTAATGCCAACTATAATTTATTTTAGAGGTAATTATTAGTGAAAGTGATATTGATTACTGACTATAGGATTTGTTATAGCAAGTTCAACTTGTTTATAATATACAGGGTGGAATGATAAAATTGTTGCCTAGAAAAAAAACGACATGATTCCATTTCTGTTTGATAAAAACCGGTTTTCTTTTTTTGTTACAGAGCATCTACTAGTTGGTCAGTTGTGTATAAATCCCAAGAGCAATATGAGCCTTCTATCATGTCTGAAAGTGACACAATGCTCAACGAGCAGGATCAGAGATGCGCCACTGTACAACTCATGCTCTGCACCAATCAAAGTTATGACAACAGCAATATTGTCAGCACACTCAAAATGCAAATCAGGGTAACGGGGACGTGCCCAAGGTGATGAAAACAAAGTTTCTAGCCACAGTTATGGTCTTTGGTGTGGCTTCAAGTGAGGGTCACATCATGACACCTCACATCTTCGAAGTTGGTTTGAAAGTCAACACCAAAGTGTATCTGGATGTGTTAAAGAGTGCGGTGATCCCCTGGTGCAATCAGGTGGCTGCTGGCAGATCCTGGGTGTGGCAGCAGGACTTGGTGCCGTCCCACAAATCCAAAGAGATCCCGGCTTGGCTTCAGAAGGAATGCTATGACTTTGTACTCTTTTCTCACTGTCCACCCTCCTCCCCTGACCTAAACCTGTTGGATTACTTTGTTTGGTCATACGTCATGAACATCACCAACATGACCTCCCACAACACCAAAGCCAGCCTGATCGCAGACATTTGCTAAGAATATTCGCTGAGCTCCCGCTGGTGCTTGTGGAAAAGACATGCTTCCAGTTCCGGACCCGTATCAAAGCGGTGATTGAGGCTGAAGGCAGTTACATTGAATAGATGTCAGCTCTACTACTACATAACCAAGTTACCTGAATTGATTTTTTTCAATAAAAGTTTTAAAATAAAGCTGTAGTGTTGTTTTCTTGAGGGCGTAAAAATTTTATTCTTTCACCCTGTAGTAGCTATTCTTACCATGATTGGTAAATCACAATCTTTGCTGATAAGATTATTTCGTTTTTTTTTTTGTTTTAATGTGTGTGAAAGGTGTTAACGTACACATGAATATCAACTGCCTTAGCGTCTTGTAATAGACTTTAATGCTAGTAGTAGTAGTAGTAGTAGTAGTAATAGTAGTAGTAGTAGAAAAATAATATAAAGCAGATCTTGCATTTACTATCGGCAGCCGTTTAACTTTTAGTTTCCTTATTTTGTCCTTTAGTCCTCACATTCCATGCGTGATGTTTCTGACAAAGGGGGAAGAATTGTTGTTTTCAAGGTCGGAATCTATTCATTTAACACTTATCGTTAGTTGATTTTAGAGCTTGAAATAGTAGTATTTCTTTTTCTTTTCTTTTTTTTTAGCTCCTTGCATCAAGTGGCTTCATGGCTTGTCTGGAACGATTTTAATAAAAGGAAGCTATATTATTATCATCATAACTAGCAGCATTCATGAAAATTGGAGAGTTGTATGCTTTATTGTTGCCGTGTTTAAAATTTTTCCATTCTATGGACGCCTGAGGCGAATGTAGACCCCATAATACTATGATATCAATTTTGTTCAAGCTGAAATAAACTCTTTGATTGAAGTAGTTTCAGAATATCTAGTTATGAGACTTTATCATTAAAATCCTTGTAGGAGTTGGTGATATACTTCCATTTTAAGTTCAGTACAAAGATATGATCCATGAAATTATTGTACCATCTTTGGACAGAACAAATACTATACTTTGATCTATTTACTTGCCTCCCTACGAGGGCAAAGTCAGATACAAGGTCGGCTTTAAATGTGAGAGAATCCAGCTTCCTAAACGGAGGAGGCACTCTAGATTGGAACAAAATTAAAAATTGTTGAAGTCTTCCACTGAGGACAGAACAGTCTGTGCCACATCAGAACAGATACTACACATTGAATTATTTATTTGCAAACAATATAAAACTTTTATATTTTAAACAAATTAGACAAAAGGCAATCTGAAAGTGTGGGGAAAATGGGTGTTGTTAACCATCTTTTCTCACCATAACTAAAAAAAAATTCCTATCCTACTCTTAGCTAGAATCATTAATCACGATACTACCACATTTTTCATAATACCACATTTTTCATGATAATACCACATGTTTACTCCAGGAGCTTAAATTTACCAAATCGTTTAAAAAAAAAAAATATTGAAAATAAATAAAAAACGTTTATATAAAATCAGTTCATTTCATTTGTGAGAGAGGGAAAAAATGGGGTTAGTAAGCCAGTGTTTTGAACCAAAAACAAGCAGCAAATGTCTAAATGAAGAGATATAAATAGGGAAGAAAAGAATTATAAAAATAATTACATTTTAAGCATTTTATACGCAAGGCGATATGAAAGTGTGAAAAAATGGATGCCATTGGTCATCTTTTGTCACCAAAACTAAAAAAGTCTATTCTACTCTTAGCTAGAATTATCAATCGCCATAACCCTAACCCGCCATAATACCACATATACTGTAGGGGCTGTCCTACTTAAAATTTCCTAATTGTTTAAAAGTTTTGTTGGAAATAACTATGTTTTTTATGAAATAATTTCATTTAATTTACAATCGAGTGAGAGGGGTGGGGGTGACAACGGAAAAAAATGTGGTTAATAAGCCCTCTTTCCTTGCAACTCTTTCAAAATAATAGACTGGCCACTGTTTTCCGGTTTGTTTTGAACCGAAAATAAGCAGCAAATCTCTAACTGGGGATAAGATCTAAATGGGGAAGAAAAAGAAAAAACAGAGTGGGGAGTTGGGGAGTGAGTGATATCTTTCCAAGATAAATGCAATTTAGGAGAGATCAGGTGCGAAAAGAAAAAATTTTAAATGGTGACGATACGTCTCAATCGAGAATTCTAATTTGGAATTTATTCCTGAGTACATATCGTGTTAAGAAAAGAAAAATGTAATATGCCGCACGTGGAATGGCAAGTTAATCCAAGGTTGTTTGATCAGTATCGTCATGAAATAACCCAAAGTACAATTTGACAAAACAAGAAGAAATGACCGGACATAACCAGACTATACATATGTACTTATATATACGAGGGGCGTGCAATAAGTAATGCCCCTGACCCACTTCCAGTTGTCTGATCTAGCTAAAATTTTGCATGTGCAATGATTCATATCTCTACGGTTTATGTGGCAAATTACAGCTCTGAACTAATTGTGGTTTCCGTTTTACAGGTGTTTGAACTGAGTCAGACGTAAAATGGAGCCTGCTGAATGTCGAGCAGTGATCCGGATTTTGTATTTGAAAGGACGCACACCACAGGAGACTTGATGAAATGAAAGAAACTTATGGTGATAATGCCCCATCATATGACCTTGTAAAACGCTGGCATCGTGAATTCAAACATGGCCGGAAGTCTGTGGAAACAGCTCCCAGACCTGGTCGCCCCTCTGCTGCCATTGATGAGGCATCTGTCCGTCAAGTTGAGGCTGCCATTTTGGAAGATCGGCACATTACTATTCGCCAAATAGCCCAAGATGTCAAGATTAGTACAAGGTCTATTTGCATATGCATAAGGTGTCTGCCAGATGGATTCCCAGGTTGCTCACATCATTCCAGAACCGAGAACGCGCCGAGTGCTCGAGGATGAATTTGGAGATGTGCCAAAAGACTGATTACGCAGGATGAAACCTGGGTCCATCACTATGATCCAGAGACCAAAGCCCAGTCAATGCAGTGGAAGCACTTGGACTCGCCACCTCCCATGTCAAGGGTGCAGCCCTCCACTGGCAAGGTCATGCTCACAGTCTTCTAGGACCAGGACGGAGTAGTGATGACAGATTTCCTGGAAAAGGGTACCACAATTACAGGAGCCTATTATACTTCACTTTTGAGGAAATTAAGGGAAGCTATCAAAATCAAGAGGAGGGGCAAGATCAGCAAAGGTACCCTCCTTCTGCAGGACAATGCTCCGGTCCACAACTTGCGTTTCGCCAGATCAGAAGCACGGGTGTGTGGTTATGAAATCCTACCCCGTCCTCCCTACTCTCCTGATCTTGCACTCTCTGACATTCACCTCTTCCCAGCCATGAAGTTGTTTTTGAAAGGAAAACGTTTCCCAGATCATGCAGCCGTGATTTCTGAAGTCACGTCGTGGTTGGAGGACCAACCTGGGGTGTTCTACAAAAACGGTCTCCAGAGCTACATCAAACGATGGGAGAAATGCATAACTCTGGGTGGTTCCTCTGTAGAAAAAGACTAATAACTGTGCCAAGTTTCGTTGCTCTACTGCTATAGGAAGTGGTCAGGGACATTACTTATTGCACGCCCCTCGTACATCAACTATTCAATAAAATTTAATAAACACAAAACAAAACATAGAATGCAATGTCCCAACGGGTAAAACGAGGCGAATGAAGGAAGTTCACAGATTAACCAATGTCCAAGTCGTTTCTCTCTTTTTCTTTTCTTTATATTATATGAAATAATGTAAAAAAATAGTTTAATATATTAAAGTATTTTGAAATATTTTTATATATAAAATGATATAAAGAAAATATTTTAATATATTAAAATATTTTCTTTATAATATTTTATATACTAAGATAATATTTGATCAATATTTTAATAGTTCTTTAAGGTTCACAGTAACACATCCATTCCTTGGTTTGCGGTAAGCATTTGGGGGGGGGGCTTTTCTGCTATGTTCAATTCATGTGAGTGCGTGGTGAATTTAACAATTTCTTCGCCACAGATTCTGCTGTTCTGCGTCTGCATTCGATGGCATTTTGAATGTGTTTTTTTTAATATTTTCTGCACCGTGTGGTCTGATTTCAAATTACTTGCTCTGTCTCTCTGTCTTTACCTTAAGGAAAGTGAACGAATGCGGAGAGGGAGTATAGGGATAACGATATATGTGACGTGACAATGAGTTTGGATGGGGCTTTTCGTCTGCCTCGCTTCCGCTAGTGTTTAAGTCGTGAGTGTTGATAAATGACTGGCTTTTCACCAAATAAAAATCTAATCAAGGAAGGGAAGGGAGTTCTTATTATCACGCATTTTAGCTAACTCTCGTACCGGTATCAACATTTAATCGCACTTGCGCATAACAATGGGGAGTGGGCATCTTAGATGCTTACTATTGTTGGTGGAAGGGGTCATTAACTCGACTAGCTAAGAGACTAAAAAAACTCACCGTGTCAGACTTCAGCCCGACATGACCAGGAATCGTGTGAACCATGCTCAGGTAGGGAACACATACTTGATTCTTCTTCGTACAGACAAGCTTGCTACTTGTATTCACTTTCTTTCAAAAACCGTTGAATGTAATCTCTTAATAATCATGTTATCTCATCTTTTAAAAGGGGGTGCAGAGTGATAACTTACGCAGGAACATGAACTTGTTTTAGCAGATCATTATAGTAATAATCAAAGACCGCAGAATGTAATCTTTTGGTAATTGGGTTATTCCATCTTTTACAAGGGGTTGCAGGGTGATAATGTACGCACGAACATGAACTTATTTATTTATTTTTTTTATTACATTTCACCCCAAAGAAGGCACATTGCCACTGTGGTGTAGGGGGCTACTATTAGGGGCAGCAGCTACTGGGGCACTATGTTGGAATTTGGGCAGCAAGATGTCGGTTCACGTTACACTTGAATTTCTGCATGTCAGTACAGTTGGAGAAGCAAGGACCTGGAATGGTTCTGGGGAAGAAACTACTGGAGTAGAAAGATCTTTTACATCTAGGGATCTCTACTGTGTGGGCGTGGGATTTAGCTGCCTGTCGGGTTTGTCGAAGGTGTCTACGTCGTGGGGGCACAAGTGTCTGCAGTTCATCAGAGCATTTACCATTAAAATACTTGTAGAACAGGCAGAGGGATGCAACGTTTCGTCGATAGGACAGAGGCTGAAGCTTAGATGCCAGTTCAGGACCTATCAGATTTGCGACTCTCTTTTGAAACTTGTCTAGGAGCGAGAGACTAGCAGCAGATGTACCAGCCCAAATGTGACAACAATACTCCATACATGGACGAATGGTGGCCTTATAGAGGTACAGGATACTTTCAGGTGTCAGTAGTTTTTTAGCACGGTAGAGAGAGCCTACCTTTTTCGCAGCGGCCCTGGCAATGCTTTCAATATAATTGTTCCGACTCATGTTTCCTGTGAACGTTAGGCCAAGCAGTTTGAAAGATGTACTCTCAGACAGGGAGTCACTGGCCATTGCTATTGGTGGCAGAGAAGGTTTCTTGTAATTATTGAAAGAAACCAATTTAGTCTTGGCAGTATTGAATGTGACCATCCATTTATGTCCCCATTCCACTACAGATTGGAGATCATCCTCTAGTGTTTTTACCATTTCTTTAGTTATGTGTTCATTTGTTTTCCTGTCATGCCTGTTATAGAGTATGGTGTCATCAGCATATATACCCATCTCAGAGTCAGTTTTGTCAGGGAGGTCATTAATAAATATTAGGAACAATAGAAGTCCAAGGATAGACCCCTGAGGCACTCCCGCATTTATATCACACTGTTTAGATGTACAACCGCCGAGGACAACCTGGATTTTTCTCTTGTCTAAGAAGGATTTAATTATGTTAAGTATTCTACCAATGATACCGTATGATCTAATTTTCCTGAGGAGACCTTCATGCCATACCCTGTCAAAAGCCTTAGATATATCTAGAGCTACTGCTCTGTTCTCCCCCCGCTTTGTCCAGTGAATGGTATATACGTTCAGAGATTACAGTGAGGATGTCTGCTGTGGACCAGGCTTGTCTAAATCCATATTGTTTGTCAGTCAAAAGTTTAGCATCTGTAAGGTGACGGACTAGAGTAAGGTTAATTATGGTCTCAAATATTTTGGCGAAAAGTGGGAGGAGGCTAATGAGGCGATAATTTGATTGGTCAGTTCTTTCACCAGAATTCTTGAATACTGGTACCACAGAAGCAGTTTTCCAACAGCCCAGGAAGCATGATTCATTAAGGCATTTGTTGTAGAGTTTGGAGAGAACTGGAGCTACTTGTGCTGAGCACTTTTTTAATAGTACAGCTGGGATGAGATCAAGTCCACATGCTTTTTAAGTGTCAAGATTTTTATGATAGCATGTACCTGAGCAGGGGTGATTTGTAGATCGTCTAGCGTGGCATTTGTCCGCAAAGGAAAGTCAGGCAGGAGCTGGTTGGAAGGGTCCAGTGTGGAGTTTGAGGCAAACCGGCTGGCAAGCATATTAGCCTTGTCGGTTGCTAAGCAAACAACCTCGTGATTGTTGGTTAGTGGAGGAATTGTTGATAGCCCATTATTTACTACACTGTTGTAGATTTTCCAGAAGTCACGAGTTCCTAATTTTTGTGCTTTGATGTGTTTTTTAGTGGTTTCAGTAAATTCTCTCTTCGCTGTCACTATTTCTTTCTTAACATTACTTCTAACTCCTATATACTTATGTCTGTTTGAACTGGACTTATGTCGGTTAAATCTGTGGTATGCATGCTGCCTTTGAGCAATGGCAGTTGCGCAAGTAGAAGTAAACCATTGGGGAGAGTGAGGCTTGCTATAAAATTTCCGCATGGGAACATGTGCTTCAATTGCTGTTTTGAACCATTCAGTGGTCTCATTTGCGCACTGTTCGGCAGGAAGAGAAAAAATATTTCCCCATGAGGCATCTCTGATAAGATCTCTGATGGCTTCCCAGTCAGCCTGTTTATAATATCTCGTTGTTTTGAGCACTGGCTCTTCAGTTTTGGGTCTAGAGTTTAGGGCGATTTCGAACATTATCACTGCATGATCAGCGTTCCCAAGTGGGCTGCCAGCATTTGTTATACACTCCTCAGTAACTGTGGTCAGAAACAGATCTAGAATTGATGCGTGTTGTTCTTGCTGGTCAGGGAAATGGGTTGGAAACGTAACCATTTGTGATAGGGAGTGAGATATAGCAAAGCTATGTATTGTGCTGCCTGCTGCATCTGTGTGAGTAGAGAATCCAAGCCAGGTTTTGTGGTGAACATTAAAGTAACTAAATACATGTACTTGTGCGCTAGTGTCGAGGGAGAATGCTGTGTCTATGCTGTCAAAGACTTTGTTTATTATGGTGCAGTCCTGGGTCGAGGGAGAGCGGTAGAGAAAATAAAAATAGCTAATGTTATGTTGTATGTTTAGTCTAAAGCACGTAAAGGCTTCATCGTCCGTTTCTAGGTTTGTTTCTCTAGTCAGGGGGAGGGTGTTACGAATGTAGACTCCAAGTCCGTGCATATGTCTGTCAGTCCTTACGGCAGAGTGGGAGATAGCCAGGCATGTTAAAGTAGTTAGAGAGGATTGAGGAGTGTAGGTTAGTCTCACTTAGTGCTAAGATATCCGGGGTATTTGTTAGGAGAAATGCTTCAACATCAGCTAAATTAGTTCTAAGCCCAAGGAGGAGGCAAGTTGAATTTGTTTGTCCCTAGGCCTGGTTTAAGCTTATTTTTTTTATTATACTGTCATCATGTTTTTGAAGAGTTTCAGTTAGGTAAGTTGGAGCTGAACAAGAGGTTATGCAGGATATCAGACATGCAACACAAGTAGACCATTAGCTGACCTTTCTTCAACTAGGACTGTGGCCTCAGGACAGCCCATCGATGAGGGCAGGGTCCCTTTCCATGTGCGACATGGCACTACAAATATCCCGATATTATACAACTGTTGATGGAGCAGCCGCTCTAAGCGCTACCAAAGAGTTAGGACACCTGTACTACCAGTCGGAAACAGCAGCCAGGAACTGTCAATCCGGTACCCTCAACTCATCAGAAGAAGGTCACCCCAATCTAATTGCACAGGCATGTGTGGTACTCAAGCACTCCCAAGTGCCCAATTTTGAGGGGTGGGATGTGTCAGGAGTGGGGAAACGGCATTCATTGCCCTAGACAAGAAACAAGATCTACCACTAAGTGTTTTGTTGATTCACTGTGATAGTGTCTCTGTGCCTAATAGGCAAAGAAGGAGTATGGAAGTTGGGTGATAGACAGAGCCTATCTACTCCTTAAGCAATTTAGGTTTGCAGACTGGTAATCACCAGCTCTAGGAAGGTTGTCATCCAAGACTGGAGAGGCCTCCCTCCCCTTTGGTTTTAGTTTCAGAGTTTTCCTTCTTCTAGACGGGTGATCTGGGAAGATCTACTGGGTCCATCAGCCTTAAGAGGGTTTGCTCCGCGCCTGGGTCCTAATCCAGGTATTTCTGCGACCCCGCGTGGTTAGTTAATGTTACAGTGTTAGTTTGTAGAGGTTATATATATAATGAATAGTTACACTCCTCAAAGTGATTTAGGGACATGCAATGGAAGCAGTTATGTGAGCAGGCTTGTTAGAAAGGCATTAGTGCGGATTAAGACTTTTACCTTTAGGCTTTTCCATTTTTTTAACTTTATGTTAGTTTAGGTACATGATAACGTTATAGTGTGAGTAGGTATTAGGAATTGAGCTAAGAATTTTGCCCAGTCACTGTATATTTGGAACTTGTCTTAGCAGAATATTATAGGAATAATCAAAGTAGCAGGAGTTCTATAATACTTTTAGTAGAAATTATCATCCCCCCCCTCTCTAAATCTCCAGACAATGAGTGACCTTTGGGTTAATAAGATTTCTTCTTGTAAGAAATAACATTTATTTCTTATTGCATTTTAAGATCTGGACTCCATCAAAATGGCTTCTTTTTCTTTACACGACCTCCCACCATCACTCGTCAGATTTGTTTTTTTTTTCTTTCATTGCAAAGCAAAGAATTGATTTCTTACTGACCGCAAAACGAATGTTGTTAACATTTACAAATACATGTTAAATATTGGTTGCTTCCTGCGTTAAAATTACACATCTCTGTTTTTTTTCTACTTATTTCTTTTTAAAGATTGCAATGAGGAAGAGTACTTGGATTCGGGTCAAATCAACTATCCCGTGGGCGAGTCCGGTATTTCTGACCATAGCGGCACACTTTATTTTTACTCGTATTCACCCGAAACATAAAATTCCCCCCCCCCCCGATGCCGATTTTGGTTATTTGTTTATATATATATATATATATATATATATATATAATGTGCCTAAACCTAAACGTAGATTCCATGAACAAAGCTTCTTTCTTAGAACTGCACGCCTGTGGAATTGTCTTCCGTTTCCTGCTTTCCAGCTGACTACAATATGGTTGTGTTCAAGTCTAAAATAAACAAGTTTTTGATGAGCCGCTCCATATAAGTTAACAAATTTACCGAATTTCCATTACTAACAATTACTATATTGTCCAGTTTTTGCTGTAGACTCTTTAACCCTTATCCTCGAGTGACCTCTTGGCCTTGATAAGTGGTGATGCCTATGTAAAATATATATATATATATATATACACGCACTTCAGAATAAAATTATCCTATAAGAGGTTATAATATTTCAAAAGTATTCTTTGTCCCTATTTACTATGCCTCCCCACGGGACAGTTAGACACCAGGGTCGTTTTTTAACGTGGAGAAAGTATTCTTTGTCTTACATAGAATAATAAAAATCTTTTGATTTGAAATTTAACCATTTCACGTCATAAATTTTTAAATTTATTGAATGACTAAAATTTGATATATATACTCTCCTATAATTTTTTGTGGGTGTTTATTGGTATTCATACTAAAAACCCTTTTTCTATTTATTTAAAAAGAAAATACAACTTTGTTATGTATGGGTCGTGGAATGGCATCCATCTACAAAAGAATTTGCATATTCTTTTAAACATTCATTTTAATTAATTCCCTATTTGAATAAAATAAAATATGCATCAAGTGCGCTTGAAAGTCAAATCACAACGTAATATTAGGAAAATAAACAAATATTTTACTTGTTTGAAATTTATCACAAATATATTTCAGAGGTATACTCCATCTTCAGTATGTTGTTTTGTTTCTTTTTTTCTTTTCTCTCATTGTTTTTTAGTTTCGATTCTCGATGATGGCTCAGGAGTAATTTTTTTTTTTTTTTTTTACTTTTTAAATCATTGCTATATATTGGGTTCAACATAATATAATAATAAATACGAATTGTACATCAATCAAAATATCTTATTTAAGCATATTTTATGACTGGGCAATGCCGGATTGCCTGCTATTATATCTACTCATCCACATACAGTATTGTTTCGCTGTTTCACAGCTCATCAGTACGACTAGACAAGCAACTGCCTCAAACCAGGATTGAAACCCAACCGCCCAAACGACAGTTGGAGCTTTTAACCTTTGCGCTATTTGGCTGCTGCTATGCGGGCAGTAAATTAACAATGTTTTACACTGTCCAAATACCTAAGTTCAATTTGTTTACACAAAGAGCATCGCTTAATATGCTAATGGTAACAACAAATGACAAAAGTCTGTATTCCAAATTCCAAAATTTTGACCATCTTACCGTTTATTCCTTTAAATAAGTTGACGTGCAAAGTTCTTGACAGCACCCGTTTCATAGTACAGAATTATTCATTTAATTATATCAATGAATTTATTCATTAAATTGTGCATGTAAACATATTTTGTTAGTCAACGTCTTGAAATTTGGAATATAGACTTTTGTCATTTATTTGTTTTATGCTCTGTAATTACATTGAGCTTCATAAATTAAAGGATTGGTTCAATCTCTGGTCCCCCCTCGCCAATCTTTCACAAACACCCGGCTAGCTGAAACCACTGTCAATAATTTTTCCCATTCTTTGTCTGTGCCTAAATCAAAACGTAGATTCCATGAACAAAGCTTCTTTCTTAGAAGTGCACACCTGTGGAACTCTCTTCCCTTTGTCTGTTTCCCACCTGACTACACCTTGGATATCTTCAAGTCCAACATAAAATAATTCCTGATGAACTGCCCCCTTAAGTAAGACACTTTATCAAATCTCCAATACTAACGCTTACTATGATACTATCCCATTGATTACTGTACACGCAATAACCCTTATCCTCAAGTGGCTTCCGGGCCTTGATAAG
Organism: Euprymna scolopes; assembly: GCF_053919585.1. Classification (NCBI taxonomy): domain Eukaryota; kingdom Metazoa; phylum Mollusca; class Cephalopoda; order Sepiida; family Sepiolidae; genus Euprymna; species Euprymna scolopes. Next base: position 9,753,270 of record NC_136519.1, read on the forward strand.
TGGTGACCCCCATGTAAAAAAAAAAATTAAAAGGCGAAATATAATTGAGGTAACATATTTTCACACACACACACACACACATATATATATATATATGATATGCTATAATCATGTTGACACACCGGTTCCGACTAGATTACCGAAGTTAAGCAACGACTAACCTAGTCAGTACCAGATGGGTAACCATTTGGGAATACTAAACGCTGTACAGGATGGTGGGACAGCACTTCTGTCAAAGGAAGAGGTAGCTGTCTCCTTCCCTCTACTAGTCTGTAGGAGACTCTTGGGCAAGGTTGAGAACCCACTTTGGCCCACCCAATCAGGATAATATAAGATCATGAAAGCAAGTGACTAATGTAATAACGGAAGCAATCAGCAATATTTCTGTTCATGGTTTTGTATCTCACTGTGCAGAGTAGAAGATACCTCTTAGTACAATCGTCAGGACAATCGCCCAGTATGGGCACCGCTCGGACAGGAAGAAATTGCTGCCTACTGTCTGTATAACTGCAAAGAAAGCCATGGAAATACATCAAACACTTTTAAGAAACAGCACAAATGGATTTCTGAATGAGCAACAATGAATTCATGAATACCTTGAGGGAGAGAGATGGATGAAGAGTCATAGCCGTCAATGCCTATACCAGGCAAAACATCACTTGAATGACTGAATATATTAGTGGCTTGGCAACCAAGAAAAAAAAAAACTAAGAAGAACTCATCCCAAAGCAGCAAAACTAAAGCTGGCTTGCCAGGGCACTATATATACAAATGTAGGCAAATTTGGGCATATTTTATTGGTTTGAAAATATAGCTTCTTTTTTACCAATTGTCATAAAATTTTTAACCATAGAATAGTATTATAATCTTCAATAAGCCTGCAGAATTTCATGTAGTTTTGTCCCATAGAACCAAAGATATGAGCATTTCAATATTCAATTTGGCTACAAGTATAGATATATCCACACACACACACACACACATATATATATATTTGATCAGAATTTAAGAAATGGAGATTCGTTGGAAAGGTAATGACCTGAATTGTCTAGTGAGCTATGTGATATTTGCCGTTAAGGTCGCACATTAAGGGGATCATCCAGCATCAAAAGCCTATTTTTGGCACTTTTATACAGCCATAAAATGTTTAATTCATAGTCATTTGTTTTCCTAGTTTTGCATATGAATTACAAAATATCTGATATTTCCCCAAAACCTTTGGCCTTGATAGAGGGGAGAGACTAAAACTTGTTGCTATGGTTTCAAATGATCTGAAATAACAGCAAGGGGAGACTTGATTCCAAATATTTTTCATATGTTATATCTTGCTTCTTTGGTTTTTATGCATAAAGTAAATTTCACAATGTTATAAGGATTATTTGATACTGGAGATATTCATAATCATGCCATATTTCCAAAAGAGGCGAGATATAATATTGACCACTCATGCAACTTTTCATTCCAGTTACCACAAAATGTCAATCCACAATCATTATTTTTTATTAATGTATAGACGAATATTTATACTTACTTTTTCCATAAGTGTCTTGCACGTGTTTCGTTGTGCATGCAGCCGATGTTGGCATCACACAAATTATTAGAGACTGGGGAAATATGATAGACATTCACACATAATTTGATAGAATAAAAATGAAAAACGAAAAATTGCTTCATGGGAAGAAAAAACAAATTCCTGAAATTCGAAACCACCTAATTAAAAAATGATATTCGAGGAAATATATCCCCACGTTATATATATATATATATATACACAATGTGTGTGTGTGTGTGTGTAAGGTTTGTGGGAGAGAACCCCATCAAAGTGCTCGATTATAAAAAAGATATCAAAATAAGAGTATAATATTTATTCATATTTGTTATAGAAGATCAGGAAATTATCGGTACCGTCGGTTTCAAATCCAAAACCAAGGGTACCAATATCTGGTCACCTATTTCGGACTCTCTTTATCTTCTGTTTTCATCTGTCTTCCTGGAAAAGTCTCTTCTGAAGAGAGTTCAACATTGTTTTGGATTTAAAACCGACGATACCAATGTTTTTCTTATTTTCAGTAACACACATACACACACACGCATGCACACACACACACACATATATATTACCATTTTATTTACTTAGTTACACATGTTTCGGTTACAAAATCATATCAACGACCCAACGACTTCATCAGAATAATAATATTAATAACCATTTCTGTTAAAGTCTGATGAAGTTACTGGATCGTTGATACGATTTGGTAACCGAAACATGTGTAACTAAGCACATAAAACAGTAATAAAAAAATATATATTTGCTCTGCAATAGTATTGAGCACTTTCTTCAGGTTTTTACTAATTATCATTTTTGCCTATATATATATATAGAGAGAGAGAGAGAGAGTCATCCACATACAGTACTGTTTCGCAGCTCATCAGTGTGGCTGGACTGGACAAGCAACTACCTCAAGCCAGGATCGAAACCCGATCACCCAAACAAGTCGGAGCTTATAACCATTGCGCTATATGGCTGCTACTTCCCGAATGCTCAACCTGATAGGGAGCATTATAGTCGACATAGTAGATTCGAACCTATATATATTTATACAAACATTGATGGCTACATATGTGCATACATGTTTCTGTAATCACGTAATCACCCGTGCTAGGAAGATTACGTCTTCAGGCCATGAACTATCTTCGAAAACGGGTGATTACAGAAACATGTATGCACATATGTAGCCATCAATGTTTGTATAAATAAATTTAATATACCTTCTCTGTTTACTCATTGAGCACTGTTTGGTAGACACATGTTGTTTCATTGGATGTACTTCTAGGAAACTAAACTCTACTGCCATAATAATAATAATATATATATATATATATATATATATATATATATATATATATATATATAGAGAGAGAGAGAGAGGTTCTAATCTACTATTTACAATTATTGGTTTCCATATCGTGTTTAATTTTATAGTAGGTCTATTTTGGAGGACATTGTTGCATATGAACTCTTTCTTCGAGACTACTCTCTGTCATTCTTCTCTGTCTATAATTTTAACTTTATTTCATAAAGATGGTTTCTCTTTCCTTTCTTTATGTGCTTTAAAATTTCCGACTAATCCAAAAAAATAACGGGTTTCTTGTTTAATTGCAAAATGTTGGATATTCCTCCTGTGATTATCTTATGACTTGGACTTGGACTTACATGTGTGGAATGAGTCTGTGCAACCATCTTTGATTTCTTTATTAGTAGTGGCCAATTAATTTGAATAGGCTCTATCAGGATTTCACATTCCTTTGTCTATTAGTCGGGTGTTGATGTACAATCAGGGACTCATCAGAGACACTCAGAGCTTAACCTTGTTTCCTGACTAGGATAATGAACCCTACCTTTTTCTTCCATCCCATGTTTTTTCTCCTTCCCATCTCTCTCAAACTGAAGCAGCCCTGTGGTAATGTGTTCCACAGATATCCGCTACTATCAAGGCTCAAAGGCCACTCAAGAATAAGGGTCAATGAGTCTACGGTGGTCACCGGGACAACAACAGAGTGATCATTAGTGGTTGAAATTGGGTATGATTTGATTATTTAAGGAAACGGCTTAAAAGAACTTGTTTATATTGAACTTGAAGATGGCCATATTGTAGTCAGCCAGAAAGCAGGCCAGCAGAACAGAGTTCCACAGGTGGGCAGTTCTAGAAAAAAAAAAGCTTCATTCATGGAATTTGTGTTTAGATTTAGGCACAGATAGAGAGTGAGGGAAATTGTTGATAGTGGTTGTAGCTAGACGAGTAATGTTTTTGCAAAAGTTTGACAAGAGGGGCGCATAGATTGGAGCTCAGATGAGAACTTGGCATGATAATAACGATAGAGTAGGTTTGCAGCAGTTGTGTATATTTCCTCTACCATCCCCCTCTATCCAAAACTCTATGCTAATCGACTATATTTCTGATAGTATCCCTACAGCACTTTCATCAGATATGGATGCCCAAAGCCATGTATCTGGATAATGTAATGTCGAACACAGTGATTGGCTTGGTTTCTCAAGCTCCTCAAACCAAGCTCATAATAACAAGCACAGCATCTCAATTACCCATTTCCTTACACAGACCATCACATTCTGCCTCTCAGATTGTGAGGACCAGCAAGCTTCAATTCTTGACTTATTCCTGACATGATGCAATGGCTAGAGTACTTGGAAAAATTAAATTGTAAATTGATATTCTCCTGAAGGTTCAAGGTTCAATTCTCAGTGTGGACGACCGAAAAATATGATTGCAAATTAATTAGAACCTCTATCCAGTCATGATTGATGGAACAAGAGCATGCTACCCCCATGAAGTAAATAAAGGGTTCCATACAAAACTCCGTCCAGATTTCCGAGTTCGACTAAAACATTCCCAAGTTCAACAAGAACTGAAGAAGGTCGGAGGTTACGTCAACTGAAACGTTGTGAAAATGCAACACAAGATAAGAACAGTAGTCTGAAGAATCCAAATAATTCAATCAGATCCTTCTTCTATTATATAAAATCTTATCTGTTTAAATGTATGTATGTATGTCTGCCTAAAACTTTCAACAGAGGCGACGGATTTTCATGAGATCGGTATTGTTTTGAAGCTCGACCCTTCAGACAACAAATATCGAAAAATTGGCTAAAATCATTTATTGCTTCACCCTCAACTGGCCACTTTTCTACAGGGAGGGGTCGTTTTTTTTCGTCGATATTTTCGAAACTCATCCCCCTCTTTTCGATTGACTAGCCTTAATTTAAACCTTCGCCACTTCCGGTTTGGCGATGGATGCAACAGCAAAGATGTCACTATTTTTTTACATTCTTTTCCTTCTTTGTGGTACAGGTTCGAGCCTGCCTGTCTACTACCACTTTTTTGCTCAACACACACCTCCAAACACCCGGGCAACGCCAGGCACCCAGGCTAGTCTATTACATAAAGGGCAGTTTCTGTGTTTGTATATTTGTAAAAGTTAAAAACTACAAAAAAAAGACTAACAAAGTTGGTATATTCTTGATTAGCATTGTCCCAAATGAATAATATCTAAAATTTAAAGAAAATTATCAATTCTCTGGAGGTCAAAAAGGGCGAGGTTTTTTTGGGGGTTTTTTTTCAGTGTTATTACAAACTAATTTGTAAAGAAAATGCCGGCTAATTCCATAAGAAATCTATTATATGAAGAATAATTAGTATGTCCAGTCAGAGAGGAATAGGCTGGGTGGAGAAAGATGGTATTGTCGAAAGGCGGTGAAAACGGGAGGAGAAAGAGAAAAATTACATAGAAAGTTTTAATAGAAATATGTTATATTTTGCCCAGCGCGAAGTGGACCTGCTAGTCTTATCCAAGCCATTCTTTGATAACACTACATAAATGTAAATGCTGGAAGATTGTTTTTAACTATAAGAGCTTATTTCCTGCCTTGGGAATTCTCTCCTTGTTTCTTGAACGTACTAACATGTAGAAATTTAAATGTAATTCTATTTTATTCAAAGCATATGATTTTGGGAGGAAGAAAAGAATCTGTTTTTTGCACAGCTGAAAAGAACTCTTCTTACTTCCTCCAAATTTTTATTGGTCTGTCATGCATAAGTTTGAAATAGGCGTATTATTGGTCTGTCATGCATAAGTTTGAGATAGGTGTATTGATGGTCTGTCATGCATAAGTTTGAGATAGGTGTATTGATGGTCTGTTATGCATGTTTGAGATATGTGTATTGTTAATCTGTCATGCATAAGTTTGAGATAAGTATATTGTTGGTCTGTCATGCATAAGTTTAAATAGGTGTATTGTTGGTCTGTCATGCACAAGTTTGAAATAGGTGTATTGTTGGTCTGTCATGCACAAGTTTGAAATAGGTGTATTGTTGGTCTGTCATGCACAAGTTTGAAATAGGTGTATTGTTGGTCTGTCATGCACAAGTTTGAAATAGGTGTATTGTTGGTCTGTCATGCATAAGTATAAAATAAAATTTTCTCAGCAAAACTCATTGAATGTATCTTATAAAATAATCTCATTTTCTTTTATTGTTTTTTTACACCATAGAGTGACGGCTAGCAGTTTCAGACCCCCTACATTTAGATAATAAAAGTCCCATTTTTGAACGCTGAGCTTGTCAGTGATTGATTTATTTTGTGTCGTTCAATCTTCAACCAAACTAATCATCGAAAGTCAAAATAAAAAGATAATAATTGTTTTATTGATTTTGTAATAAAGTGATTGTCACCGTTTTTGTTGCTGTTAAGCGAGTTAAACTTTTGCAAATTGCCCGTGAAAATCGTGCCTCATAAACTGCCTATGAAGATCATGTCTCACAAATTGCCTGAGAAGATTGTGCCTCACAAATTGCCCGTGAAGATTGTGCCCCACAAATTGCCTGTGAAGATCGTGCCCCACAAATTGCCCGTGAAGATCGTGCCCCACAAATTGCCCGTGAAGATCGTGCCCCACAAATTGCCCGTGAAGATCGTGCCCCACAAATTGCCCGTGAAGATCGTGCCCCACAAATTGCCCGTGAAGATCGTGCCCCACAAATTGCCCGTAAAGATCGTGCCCCACAAATTGCCCGTGAAGATCGTGCCTTACAAATTGCCCATGAAGATCGTGCCTCATAAATTGTCCGCTTCACATAAAATCCTTCCTGTTGGCCACAGCTACTTGTACACCGAAAGTAGTAAGTCTCATCAATGGGCATAGGACTCTTCAGGATCTTCTGTGACTCTTTCGCAATGGTTGTGGGCAGTTCTAAAGGCAATCTTAGTTTCAGAGCATCCATTTCATTCAAAAAAATTGAAATAGATTTCTTTGAGCAAATGGCATCAACAGATTCAGGGGTGTACCATGGCTGGCTGTTGCAAGTTTTGGTTTAGAACACACAGCTAAATGTTGCAGAAAAAAACATTGCCATTCTCAATCTGTTGGTTCGCAGTTTCGTGTCTGACATGCCTTTGCTTACCAAATTAAAAGAAATAGGCAGTGGATGATGGATTTTGATATCTACTGCTCCTGGATTTTCATTATCACCGTCTTTACGATGACAATAAAAAGTTGGATTTTAGGGCGAATATATTAGTATTGGAATGGAACCCTTTATTTAATCCACAATGCTAACGTGCTCTTCTTGCATCAGCCATGCCCGGGGAGAAGATCATAGTAATTCACAATTGTATTTTGAGTGTCATCTGCGCTGAGGATGTAACCTTCCAGAAGAGTGTAACTTTACAACAGAATTTTCCAAGTACTTTATCCATTTCACGACAGACCCATGGCATAATGGATAAAATATGCCTTTTTGCATACCGCATTCAGAAGCCTAGATGACCAGAGAATGACGGATCATAATGCTGACTCCTCCTGGATTTTCACAGAACCCTGTGAGCTGATTAGCTCTCACATTACCATGTTGTCACTTTCTTACCCCAGCAAGGAAAGTTGGACTTTATGAGGAGGTGTTGCAGCTGCTGATGAAACATGCTAACATTTGTAAGCGATTTGTTTTATACAATTAATTGAACACAAGTTGCTATTTTGCAGTTTCATACATTTCCCAACGCTAGTATTGCATAAATGGTTGCCACTCTCCTGCCATTGATTTGTGGTTCCATGCCATTGGCACGTCTTGGCTTGCCATATGCAGAGGCAAAGACAACTAGATGACAACCAATTCTGATGTCAAACCTGTCAACTCTATCGAAAGAGAAGTGACCACATGAAGGTTGCGAACATCCATAAGTGAAAACGTTTCTGTGAAATAAACTGAATTCGAACTTGGTACACTCAGGTTGTCGGCTCGTGTCGTTGTCCATTTAGCCATCGTCATCTTCTTGTCATTGTTGAGAAAACCGGACTTCTGCATAGAACTCACGAAGATCGTGCCTCAGGATTGTCTGTTCTGTATGATGTCCACCTTGCTAATCACAAATTTTTGTTAACCTGCAAAATTGTAGGTGTTTATCCCTGCCACAGAGAACAGCAAGGCTCAGCAATTGCATGCAAACTTAGGGAAAATCTATCCCAAAAACACACAACCGAATGATGCAGAAACAACGTTGCTACTCTCCTTCTCTTGATCTGTGGTTCTGTGCAGACACAAAGATTACCAGAAGACAATCGTTCTTGATGCCAAACCTCTCGGCTATGAGTAGCCCTCTCATGAATTGGAATTTCATATAGTATAGCTCTGATACTACCAGGTTGCCAATACCTCAATACCACTGTAAAGAAATGTCAGACTTTACAGGGATTGCTGCTTAGGTTCAATCAGTAACAAAAAGTGATAAATGACAGGGACTGACAACCTGGGTATCTCAAGTTCGAATCCAGTTTGTTGCGCAAAACTCACTTTCACTTTGGATATTGGCAACGTTCTTGTTGTCCCTCCTATGAGTACCCGATGTTTTTCTAGAAAGAATTCTGACTAGAAACTTCCTAAAGAAAAAGGCTTTGAAACCTTTTATGTCAGTTTTTCTTCCCTGCAACCTCTTTCCCACAGAAGAAACGTTGCCAGCCTGTCTCTGCTCCATCGTTATTTCCATGGAAAGTGCTCGACTGAACTCCAATCTATGGTCCTCCCCCCTTGCCAAAAGTTCACAAAATCACTGGACTGGTTACAATCACTATATACAATTTCCCCCACTCTCTATTTGTGCCTAAATCTAAATGCAGATTCCATGAACAAAGCTTCTTTCCTAGAATTAACCGCCTGTAGAACACTGTTCCGCTGGCCTGCTTCTCAGTTGAATACAACATAATCGCCTTCAAATCCAATGCAAACAATTTCTTGTTGAGCCGTCCCCATAAATATTCAAATTCTACCCAATCTACATCATTAACGATTACTATGCTAGCATCTTACATAAATTAACCCTGATCCTCGAATGGCCTTCGGGCCTTAATAAGTGGTGACTCCCAAGTAAAAAAAAAAAAATATCAGGGAAACCAATGCTAACAACAGAATCTTCCAATTCATCATATTTACGTTCACCCGTTTTACATGCTGGCTACATATTAGATGGCATTTAGAAATTGACTTCCAAACTGACTTATCTCTGGCCAGGGCTTTATTTATCCCTATTCTCTTATCCATTCTCAACCCTTATCGAAATGTTTTTTGTTTGTTTTTGCTGAGTCAGTCAAAAACATTAACAACGAGGCTCTTCTGTCATTGAAAGAAAACCTCCTAGTAAGATTTGAACTCCCCTAGAAAGAGTGGGTAACACTCAACCAGGCCTGAGGGAAGATTGTCAAAACACAGTAGAACCTGCACAAGTGAGGCTATGTACAGGACACTCTGTTTCCCTGCAGCGCTAACGTGCAGACCATCGCACACATCCTTACAGAGTGTCCCCTAAGCAAAGCGTGCTCCGACGCAGACTTGAGGAATGCCTTGGATACTGCCCGACGATGAAGCTCGTGATGGAGTGAAACTTTATGATGATATTTGCTCTGTTTTCATTTCCATACACTGCTCGTACAGGTCTGATAGGCTTTCTCTGTTTAGAAATAAACATACTCTATTCACTCCTAACTCTCTCGATCATATTAACAGATGCTCCTTCCTTTTCACCAAGATAACAAAACAAAACTGAGGAATATTTTATCATGTATTTTGTATGATTAAAATATATATAAGGAAAAAGCTTTAAGGAAACAAACAACCCCAACAGTTTCGCTATTCAAATATACTTTCTCATTAACACACATGCTTAATACATCTCTTCAGCCCCTTTTTCATAGAAGAGACGTTGTCAGTCTTTCTTTATTATTATTTTTATGATAGCTGCTCGACTGAGCTCCAATCTCTGGTTTTTCATGTAAAGCATTCACAGTAAAACTCGTCCAACTAGAACCACTGTAAATAATTTATTTTTTTGATAGTTGTCCCTGTTGTATTGTCGGGGGGGGTATATATTATGCATACGTGTGTCTTCTAGTAGTTAGACTGCATGAGAGTGTATATACGTTTGTATATACGTGTCACAGTCATCTATTTGATGCGTGTATATACGTGTGTTCGTTGATGACCGTCTAGCATTGATATCGTCTAATTTAGAGTTCGTTGTGTGTGTAAGTTCGTTTAAATACATTTTATGACGGACAATAATTTACATAAATACTTTTACAACACAAAGGGCGAATAACACTTATTTGGGGTTTCAACATCTGACCAATCGGGAACATATGTTCCCGATTGGCCAATTTTGATTCATTAATTTTGAAAATATTCAATTATTTCTTCAATTCAAAGTAAAATCTATGATGACCCTTTCCATCGTGTAGTCTATCGATACTCAAGGGCTGATTCGAATAATTTCAGATCTTGCATATCTGAATTTCATCTGCATGTGACCTGTATCGCATCCAATATACCGAAATCATAGAGGGTTTTTAGGGGCCATAATATAAGCACAATCTCCCATTTGAAAATTCAAATATTTCAGATTTGCATTAAATTTCATCCATAGTTATTGGACACCAATTAAGCAAGATTCCCTGAATTTTAATTTCTTCTTAAGATCCCTTAAGCTTAAGTCATTTTACATCTCTTCTAGTATCAAAATCCTGTAATAAGGATTCTAGCCATAAAATTTGTTATCATTAGTTCTTGATTTTTAATCTTTGTAAAGAGACATAGAAGTGGGGCCAAACGATTGTTTGGGGAATCAGTTTTTACCAGTCCTGGGACGGGTAATTTTCTAGTCTATATAAATAAAATCGTAGATGCATGTATGTGTGTATTTGTCTGTATAAAAATATTTAATCGATAAACTCTTAAACTATTGGTCACATAACACTGAAATTAACAGGAAATAGTAATCATATACCAAAGATGGTTTATAACGAGTAAAATCTTTGGATGCATACAGAAATATGTTGGCAAGTTGAAATGCAAACTGTTCATTTCAACTTGCCGACATATTTCTATTACTTTTGTGCATGCGCAAATTCATTCATAGCTTGAGGTGGTCTAATTTTAAATCTTTCTTATTTATCTGTCGATTGCTCAAATGGTAGGGAATGTAGCTGGAGTGCTAAATGTTTTGGTTTTGATTGTAGCTGATGGCATTCAAGTCACTTTTGTTTTTATTTTAAAACTTTTTAAATCAGTACTATATACATGAATACCTTTACAAAATAAAGAACGAATAACCCTTATTTGGGGTTCCAACATTTGGCTAATCGGGAACATATCCAGTCCATCTTTGGTTTTGTTTGACGGGAAGCTGCAATAAAAATTCTCCCTCCAAAATGGCAGAGCCTCAGGTTTTATTTTTGGCAACTTTTTATTCCAGAGAAAAGGTCTATATTTCAAGTTTTCAAGATATTGTCCATCTTACTGTTTATTTCTTTCAGCATGTTAAAATGTTCAATTCTTGGCAGCATCTATTTCATAGCACAGAATAATTCATGTGATTGTTATTCCAATTTTTGAATTTATTTCGCCCTTAACTCATCAGAAGAAAAGGAACTCAACTTTAAAAGAAAATAAAGGAATATGGGCATGATTACAAAATCCGAAATTGGAAGAAAAGTTGCAATTGTGTGTGTGTGTTTTTGTTTTTTTTACGCCATCTTTGAATGAATATATATATATATACATATATATAATTATTTTTTTTTTTTACTATAATAATTAAATACCTACAGACACTAGTGTTTCATCCTTTCGTGAATCTTCAGTGCAGGGTGTCACGATTAATACCAGTCGAATGATTCGAACCCCGCAACAATATATATATATTCATTCAAAGATGACGTAAAACACACACACACACACACACACACACACATATATATATATATATATATATATAAAGGAAAGAAAATATTTTTGCTTCTTACCTGCACTTGAAGCGTTGTGTTAATTGAATTCTGTGTGCGAGAGTGTTATTAGTAGTCTGTGGGTATTGGTAATGGCTCAATATTTAAAAATAAAAAAACAGTCATCAGGAGGGGTGCCGCGCTAGCCACGCCAAATTGAAATAAGGAAAGAAAATATTTTTTCTTCTTTACCTGCACTTGAAACGTTGTGTGTTGAAAATGGAAAATAATTACGTATATAAATGGATACGTTTTGAAAGCTAAAAACAACACATTTTTTTATATAAACAAATTTATTTGCTTATATCAAATATATTTCGATGCTACAAATCCTTATCAAGATGATGTAGCATCGAAATATAAGCAAATAAATTTGTTTATATAAAAGAATGCATTGTTTTTTTAGCTTTCAAAACGTAATTATTTTCTATTATGTATATATACAATATATATACTAGCCTAGGAGCCCGGCGTTGCCCGGGTGTTTGGAGATTTATGTTGAGCAAAAAAACAACAACAAAAAAAAAACGGTCAATTTTCTTTGACCCCTATTATGACCCCTTAACATTTATTGTTTTGAGCTCAAATCAAGTTTTTAAGTTAGATCCATGTCCAAGGAACCTATATCTAAAATTTAAAGTGTTTAGACCCAAAATTAGTGGAGTAGTTTGGTAGAGTTCTCAAAGGTCAAATCGTTGAACTTTGACCCCTTAACAGCCAAATTTCTGGCCGAAAATCAATTACAAAGGTTTTCCCAAATCTCACTACCCTGTATATAAAATTTCGAGTCTGTAGACTGAAAAATTGACAGAGATATTGTGTAGGGAAATGTATACACACACACACACTTTCTCGTTTATAGATTATATATAATATTCAGTAAGGAATTAACTCCGTAATAATAAAGACGAAATCTGCATGAATTAAAATATATTTAAGTATATTTTATAACTGGACAAGGCGAGGTGCCTCCTGCTAGCCTATATATTTACAACAGTGAGAATGTGTGTAAGGACACTTCTCAACCTATATACTCAACGAATTTTGTAATCTACAGACTTGAAATTTAAAGGTTTTCAGACATGTGGAAAACTTTTTAATCGGTTTTCATTCGGGAGGGGGGGGGATACTAAGGGATCAAAATTGAAAAACTAGTTCTTGGGAGTCACTGGATTTTTATCTGTTTGAAAACACTTTCTAAAGATCATGTTAAGTTGGTCGAATGGTTATCGTGATTGACTCTGTCTTTAGGTTTCGATCTCGGCTTGAGTACTTTTTTTGTTTTTATGAGAAATGAACTAGATTCCATGAACAAAGCTTCTTTCTTAGAACTGCACGCCTATGGAATTGTCTTCCGTTTTCCTGCTTTCCAGCTGACTACAATATGGTTGTCTTCAAGTCTAACGTAAACAAGTTTTTGATGAGCCGTTCCATATAAGTAACAAATTTACCGAATTTCCATTACTAACGATTACTATATTGTCTAATTGACTACTGTACACTCTTTAACCTTTATCCTCGAGTGGCCTCTTGGCCTTGATAAGTGGTGATGCCTATGTAAAAAACAAACAAAAAAAAACATAATACTAGCATGAATATGTCTCAGTTTCTTTCCGATTTTTTTTTTTTTTTTACTTCAATTTTTTAAAAGGAATTTAACGTTACATTTTATACCGGGCGACGCCGGGTACATCTGCTTGTTTAATATAAAATGATAAAAAGAAAAAAAAAAGTCATAAAATTTGAATTTAAAAAAAAAAATTAATTTCAGTAGAGAAAGCAACTATGGTATTTGCGTTATTCTAAATTATTTTATCACTGGTTTTATTTTCTGTTGGAAGTTTCTCACATCCATTTAACATTTTCTTTAAATATTTTTCTTCTTTGTTGTTTGAAGTTCTTTGGAATGTTAATGTGTACAGCTTTGGAAAAATGGCAAAATTCTCAGGCAACTTTGTTGACTGTGGACCAATGCTGAAATAATGTCTTTTTAGCATCCTATAATGTTTGCTTTTTGCAATGTTGAATATGTCCTCGCATTCTTATGAGTCACTTTGTCTGCCAGTCTGTTACTCTACAATTCGAAATAGCATTTTTTAAAAGCAGCTATTAAACATGACATAATGATGTGGGACAAGGAGAAAGAAGTAACCTTAGTAGAAGTTAGTGTCCCCGATGATGCTGGATTAAACAGAACTGATGAAAAAAAGATAATGAAATACCAAGGTCTTATGTACAATATGAAACTTGAATCTTAAGTTCTCCATCATTCCAGTAATTAGAGGAGCCGCCATATTCATGAATTAAAAAATCAACTGGAAAGTATACCTGATGAACCAAGTGCAAACAATTGCACTTGAAGAGACGGTTAGAATCTTAAAATAATCTCCCGGTTAGAATGTATGAAATAGTGGGTGCATGTCTGACATCTTTGTTTATTTTTATATTCAATTAACTTTGCTAAGTAACTTCTCAATTTAAACAGTCTAACATGAGTTCAGTGGGTGACCCAACAGGTCGTATTTTTCTAGTCTTATGTTGGATGTGTCAAAGCATCTCTATAAAGAGTCTGTATACGGTGGTTGGTCTTTCAAGCTAAAGTTTAAAATGACATTTTCATTGGTCTGTCGAGTATAAATTGGTATAAAATCTATTGTATTCAAGTTTCTCACGCGCGTAGAGGATTAGAGAATTCTCTCCTTATTTGAGAATAAATTCCCTGGTTATGTCGAATAAAATTTAATAAATTAAGGCGGGTATTTTTAACAAGAATCAACAAAGTAGCTTTTTCTTCAGTCTGCTAATTTTAAGTTTCTCTCTTTTCTTTTTTTTTTTTCTCCGATTTTCTTATCAAGGTTGTTCAACCTAAGGTTGGGGCATCCTACCGGACTCCAAACATTCACCCACTATCTGGATTATCAGATATGTTTTTTAACTCGTATCTGATAACCCGCATTATTTGGGACCTTTCAACAACGGAGTTGCTTTATTTTAACTGTTTTAGATTATTCATTTTAACCACACCAGATTGGATATTACCAAATTTCAGTATTGCGAATTGAGATTGATTGAAATTCTGAATATATATATATATATATATATATATATATATATATATATATATAATTATTTTTTTACTATAATAATTAAATACCTACAGACACTAGTGTTTCATCCTTTCGGGAATCTTCAGTGCAGGGTGTCACGATTACTGCCAGTCGAACGATTCGAACCCCGCATCACGAGACATCTCTGGCTCGATTAGCGGAGACCTAATCCATTCGGCTACCATTAACCGCTTGAAATAACGTTGAATTTTAAACATCTTAATTTTAAGTGTTCATTTACGTCAGTCAGACAGTGATCTAATCGTTATACGATGATCTACGCATAAGAGCTAAATTGACCAACTTTTAATTCAACTGAAAGTGCTCAACGATAAGAAACGAATTTCTTAAAGGGGCTGTCATATATATAAAATAAACAAAAAAAAACCCCAACTTTCTTCGTTTCTTAATTCTGAATATATATATATATATATATATATATATATATATATATATATATAAAATAAACAAAAAAAAACCCAACTTTTCTTCGTTTCTTAATCTTACCAAAAACCTTCATTTCACTCTGGAATTACCAGTTTCAGTTTTTTTTTTTTCATTTTTATTCGTTTTTATAAACATTTTACAAATATTTTTTTGCATTTATGACCATCGTCATATAATGCAGTTTCATACAATGCTAAAATCAGCGAATTTTTAGCTTTGCTGTATGTATAAATTTGCTGACACATTTCTTTCCTTAAATTAAGGATTTATTAATCATCTTTGTTTAAGGTATTCTATCGCAAAATAAATTTTACATGTAAATTTTGATTTATGTTTTTTGTTTATACATATATTCTGCATACTCTCTCTGGTTGCAGCCATTGCACCGACGAAGATTAGCAGTTGTACCAAAAAATGTGGTTGGTTCTGTCAGTCTTCACCACTATAAACAAATCATCTGTGTAGATTCCCAAACAACTTAGATGTTGTGGTAGAGCTCATACATCAAATCGACGGGAGAGTCCATCATATATAAATACATGGAATAAATATATATATATATATATATATACATATATATATATGAGACTAGACAGCATCATCCAACAAGCTAATCCAGTGATCCAATTGGTATTAGGATTTTTGAATATGAGGTGAGATATAATTATTTCCACAATCAAACAACGCCGCAGCTCACACAAACCATGAAAGCTGCAGGACAGAAGTTTTGCTCTCATTTGGATTTATCAGTAGAACATATCCGAACTTCTTTGCGGTTTGCTTGATCCGTGTTAGTCATTAGACTTTCTTGTATGTGGCATGGTGGATCAGATGACAAGGTACTCATCTCGCATGCAAGTGATTCGAATTTCAGTTCCCGAGTTTGTAGAGTCAGACTGAAGAATTGGAAGAGAGTCTGAATATTGGACAACTTTAAAACAAGGAGTCATAGTCCGAGTTGGATATCTTGGAATTGTTTCGCATTGGACCTTATACAGGGTGGAACAATAAAATTGTCCCCCTAAGGAAAAAAACACTACAGCTTTACTTCTATTAAATGTAGCCGCCTTCAGCCTCAATCACCACCTTGATAAGGGTCCAGAACTGGGAGCATGCCTTTTCCAAAAATGCCGGTGGGAGCTCTGTGAATACTTGGCGAATACTCGGCAGATGGCATTGGTGTTGTAGGAGGTCATGTTGGTGATGTTCTCAATGTATAACCAAACAAAGTAATCCAGCAAGTTCAGATCAGAGGGGGGGGGGGCAGTGAGAAAAGGGTACAAAGTCATAGCACTCTTTCTGAAGCCATGCCTGGGTCTATTTGGACTTGTAGGCCAACGCCGAGTCCTAGTGCCCCACCCAGAGTCTGCCAGCAGATGCCTGATTGCACCAGGGGATCACCACACTCTTCAGCACATCCAGGTATACTTTGGTGTTGACTTTGAAGCCGACTTTGAAAATGTGAAATAGCATGATGTAACTCTCACTTGAAACCACACCAAAGACCATAACCGTGAGCAGAAACTTTATTTTCATCACTCTGGACACGCTCCTGCTATCTGGATTTGCATTTTGAGGGTGCTGGCAATGGTCCTGTTGTCATAACTTGAATTGGTACAGCGGCACATCGCCAATCTTGCTTGTTGAACATTGTGTCACTTTCAGACATGATAGAATGCTCCTATCGTTTTTGGGATTTCTATACAACTGACCAACTAATAGATAATTTGCAAAAAAAAAAAAAGCAAAAAAAGAAAACCGGTTTTCATCAAACGGAAATGGAATCATGTCTTTTCTAGGGCAACAATTTTATCATTTCACCATGTATCTTCTAACTCCACAATAATTGCAAAGAATCTTATTCGATCATTCATTAATTCCACTTCAAACTGTCATGACTATATCGCCTCTGTTCAATCTCAAGCTAGAATGGATACTCCTGCAAGGGTGGCTGCATGTGCAATTGTGAAGCACGGGTTGCACACTACCGCACCTCTCCTAAGTTGGCACTGCCTGATTCCAGTGGCAAACGGAAGTTCAGGATGACTGTAAACAACGCCAAGATAAGCGAAGAGCACATACAGCACCTAGTATTCCTAAATGGTCACCCATTTTAGTACTGACCAATCTCAACGTTACTTAACTTTGGTTATCTAATGGGAGCTGGTGTGTCAACATGATTATGCCGTGATGACTATCCATAATAGAAAAAGGCGGCAAGCCATGACAGCTCCATTAATAATAAAAATGCTGCAATTGACTTTGCTTCAAACAGTCTCGCAGTTTGAGACGATTCATTTACAGTTTCAATATTAATGAGACTCAAAAAACCAGAACGGAAATTTTAAAGATGCGTTAATTCCACCTTCGTGTTCAGCAATCAAAAAACAATTTTAAACTGAGGTGTTATTGACCAACAGACAATGCCTTGCTTTCGTGAACAATGTTTCTGACAAAGAGGGAAGAATTATTGTTTTCTGGGTCAGAATATTTCATCCATTGCTTATCGTTGGCAAGTTTTTGACCTTGAAGTAGTATTTTTTTTTTTATCTCCTTACATTAAGTGGCTTCATGCCTTGTCTGGAGCGATTTCCATATAAAAAAATTTCAAACTTAAGTATTTATAAATTTATTGTCGAAGAGTAATACATCTAAAAAAAAAAGTAGCGCAGATGTTGGGCGATGATAGCCTCCTATTTGTTATATTTTCACCTACTGAGTGTATAAATCCTTTATACACCTGTGTCGACATTGTGAACCCAGAATGCTGACAGCCCGTGGGCACAAAAATACTCGTACACTAATGTTCAGTTTTTATAAAATTTATTTAAAACAGAGAAGAACAGTTATAGTGCCAAGTTATTTTTGTTTGCTTGAGATAAATAGGTAAATCTTCATCTTCACCTGCCCAGTGGTGGTTGCCGTTGAGACACTACAGATAACCTGTCAACCAGTCCTCTCCATCCTTCCCTGTCCTCTACATGTTTGACCGCCTCGTTCAGCTTCGATCCTGTCCATTCTGTGATGTTGTCTTCCCATCTCTTCTTCTGTCTTCCTCTCTTTCTTTCTCCTTTGACTGTTCCCTGGAGCACTGTCTCGGTAAGCCTATCTCCTCTTGTTACGTGGCCGAACCATTTTAGTTTGCGCCTCCTTATTGTGATGAGGAGATCTTCATAAGGACCAATGGCTTGCCTTATTCTGTTTTCGACTTCCTCATCAATTATGTGATCTTTGTAAGATGCCAAGCAGTCTTTTGAAGCATCTCATTCTTGAGGCCTGAATCATTTTCTCTAATTCTGCTGTAAGGGTTCATATTTCACAAGCATACAGGAAAACTTAGTGGACAAGGGAATGCATGAGTCTTAACTTTGAGCTGAGCTTGATTGCCTTGTTCTTCCAAATGATGCTCAATTTAGATAGCCAGGGATAAATTGATGGCTTCACTAGGATAGATAGCCCGTTTTGCAACACTCGACCACACTGTTCTGGCTATCCCATTTTTGGCAACAAAATGCAGACGATTCTCAAAGCAGAAGAACAATCAGAACAAGACAGATTATTTTGTTGTGTGTTCAATGTCAGTTTTTAGTAAGATTTATTTAAAACAGAGAAGGATTTCTTTTCGTGAGAGAGAGAGAGTAATACACAGAATCCAGTTGTCATGCGGTTGCCGTAGATGTTGATACTCATATTTTTGTTGCTCCTTTACCTACCAAGCATGTGTGAATCCTTTATACATCCATGCTATAGCCTTCGTCGTTGTGAACCCAGGCCTCTTATCATCTGTTGATATAAAACCAATCAAACGCAAATGTTTAGTTTTCAGTAAGGTTTATTTAAAACAGGACTTTTTTCGTATGTATAAGAGTGAGAGGGAGTTTTTAATGTTTATTTAAAACAGAAAGATTTTTTTCGTATTTGTGTGAGAGAGAGGGTTTATATAAAGAAAATGTCAATCACCACGCACACACACACACATATATATATATATATATATATATATATATATATATATAGTCATCCACATACAGTACGGTTTCATTGTTTCACAGCTCATCAGTGCGGCTAGACAAGCAACTGCCTCAAGCCAGGATCGAAACCCAACCGCCCAAATGACAGTCAATACTTCTCACCATTATGGTTGCTGCTGTGAATGAATTTACGATGTTTTGACATCGTCCAAATGCCTCCGCTACATTTGTTTTCACAAAGAGCGTCGCTTAATAATACGCTAATGACAGTTTGTATATCACTTCCCAAATATATCCATTCATCCATAGCCCTTGAGTCCCTGTAGGGGCATAGGCCATCTACAACTTTGTAGATGCTTTTGTAGCGAGTTCTTTTTATAGGGTGAGGGTGCTGGCCCCACGCCCAACCTTCCCAGAAGGTACTTACAGCGCCTAGCCTTCCTAAATGGTCATCCATCTGGTCAACGTGATTGTGCCATACGTTTTCATATATATATATATATATATATATATATATATATATATATACTTATTTACATAAAAAAACTCAAAAACGGCTATGCCAATTTTTAAGAAATTTCATAGAAAGGTACTTTATGTGCCTGGCAGTGGTCTTAGATAGGTTTTGTATCAGAATGTCTTCTATAAGTATCGATAATCAAAATAATATGATCAATAAAGTAACAGGCGATTTTCACCAAAGTTAGCATCCTTACACAGCCTAACATCACAAGTGCATTTGAGAAGTTTTATTACCACAGAAACGCCCGACATATAAAATCAACAGTAGGTTATTTGATATAACAGGGTTGCGTTCGAAATGAATATTTCTGTTTAGAGAACAATCAAAGTATGATACCTGACTTTTGCATTTTAAACTTTAATTCAAGTGTCTATATAAAAAATATTTTTTTATAAAATTAACAGTAGGTTCTCTACAGTGCAATGTAGACTATAACGTATTGTGAACTAAGTCACAGTGAGAGGCATGGGAGCTTCCTCCCGGTGCTCCGCAATGGGTCCCCAGGTAGAGTAGGTAATCAAAATTTGATAGAAAAAATGAGTATGAAAAATTTGTTGATCATCATTCAATTCTGGGCAACGTCGGGTCACCCTGCTAGTATATATATATATATATATATATATATATATATAGTGAACATTCCAAAGCCACAGATGTATTTATTCCACATTCAAATTATTTTATTGCTCCTATGTTGGGTCTTACACATGTTTTATTGAATGATAGAAATTCACCAAGCAAATGGACATTTTAAAAAATTCCCATTTTCGTTTACTATAATTTATCCTTTTCAATCCAAGGAAAAAGAAAACTGCATCTTTTCCGAGGAACTTATATATATATATATATACACGGCATAATCACGTTGACACACCGGTTCCCGACAGATCACTGAAGTTAAGCAACGTTGAGCCTGGCTAGTACTTGATGGGTGACCATTTGGGAATTCTAGGCGCTGTATGTGCTTTCCGCTTATCTCGGCATTGTTTCCAGTCGTCCTGAACCTCCACTTGCCACTGGTATTCAACAATGTCGATTTCAGGAGAGGTGTAGTTGGAGATTGCGCAACTCTTCCCACAAAAATTTCACGCGCAGGCACTCTTACCGTGGGTATCCATAGTCTGTCAAGACTGAAGGAAGCTTTTTATACATATATATATATGTCTCTGAAGATTTGTTTAATGAATTTCTACCATTCAATGAAACACGTGTAAGACGCAACAATATCTGCAATAGAACAATAAGAATGTGAAATAAATACATCCGTAGTGTTAGAATGTTTACTATCCATATATATGCTCTGAAAGTGTAAATTTATTTTTATTGAGCTTAATTTATTGTGGCAATTTATGGTTGTTTTTGTTTTACGGCATATCAACCCTTTTTCGGGTTATTTAATGCCGAATCCAGTGATTTTGAAGAACAATTTTTTAATAGAGTATATTTGTTTTATTTAAGTCGGTTTCTATTTTACCCATAGTTGGGACCCTAACAGGTACTACCAGCCTGGGTCAGAGTGGACCTGGGAGCAATGGCAATTAAAGGGTGGCTCCACACTCCCCAAAGCCCGCAAGCTGGGGTCTCACCATCGGATATAGTTTAAGGTCATATCCAGGACCTGTGGCAATTTAGAAAAGCTTCATTGCATATATACATTATAAGTATATATATTTTTCAAGCTTACATACATACACACATATATATACACAGCTATTTTCACAATCGAACAAACCGCAACCCACACAAACCATGAGTCCTAGACCCAAGTTTCGCCCTTCTTTGGGCTAATCAGTAGAACAGAGTGCTTATCATCTGTTGACATAAAACCACTCAGACGCCAATGTTTTTAGTAAGGTTTATTTAAAACAAATCAGACAAATTTTTTCAAGTGATATATATATATATATATATATATATATATATAAAAAGTAACCTTGAAAAATAGATTTTTTTTCAGGCAGAAAGGGCCAACCTGTCTGGATAAATAAAGCTCTACCCGATTAAGAGGAGCAGTTTATAAGAAAAGATAGATAAAAATTAAAGTTACATTAGAACTTTATTACGTTATCGTTTAGCTTTGAAATGTCATGGCCTAAAAAGGTCCCTCCTTCATTTCCCTTTTCACTTATTTTAATTACCCTAATCCTTATTGACATGATAATGTAATAAAGTTCTAATATAACTTTAATCTTTATCTTCCTACCTTTTCTGATGTATATATATATATATATAGTAAAAAGATAAATATCCCAACTTTGTATATATCCTTAAATTATTCTATATTTTGCATTTGTTCTTCAAAATATTTCCGAAATATTGAACACATGTTATTGATTAGTTTTCAGACAAAAATTCAGTACAACCGTTAGAACTAACCTCTTTTTTTTTTTTTCTGATTTTTTTTCATTATCAGCAGGTGACAGCCGAAAGTTGGTCCGCCAGAAAAACCATGAAGATGCATTAACGGATGTCAATCAGAGTCGGACATATAGTGGAGGAGGCGGAGGAGGGGGCGGCGGTGGAGGTCCAAGGGATGACAACATAAGTGATAGCAGCTCCCTACAAACTAACCCAGATCATTGGTTGAATGGGAACAGACGGAAAGCAGATCTGGATGCTTCGTTGCCTTCCATCACCATATCGGAAGCTGAAGGAGTAAGTTGAATAAATATCTATATATACTTTTGAAAGTGTGTGTGGGTGTGTGTGGGGCATTTTTCTACCTATGTATTCAATAAATTTTCGATCTACAAACTTGAAATTTCGCATATAGTGTATTCAAACATGTGGAAAACGTTTTAATCTGTTAAGGGGTCAAAATTGAAAAATTTGTACTTCGCGGTCATCGGATTTTTTTTCTGTTTGTCAGGTGTTTCACGACTGTGCATGCGCGATCGTGAAACATGACAGCTTCTTTAGGTTAAAAAAAGTGGGTTTAAAAAACACCGTTTAAAGATCGTGTCAAGCTGGCCTAATGCTTATCGTACTTGACTCCCTGTTTTTAGGTTTTGGTTTTGATATCAACTCGAGTATTTTTATTTTTTTTACTTACAAAAAGTGATATGTTAAGATAAAGCATAATACTTGCATGCACACGTCTCAGTTTTTTTCTTTTTTTTTTACTTCATTTTTTTTTTTTTAAAGGAATTTAACGTTACGTTTAATACATACGGTATTTCTGTTTATAAGAAATAAGAAATCTACATTAATTATAATATTTATGCATATTTTACGACCAGGCAACGCCAGGCGGCCTGTTAGTATACAATAAGATAAAACGTCTGTGTGCGTCTCTCCGTTTATAGAAAGACAAATTGTTGCTAAAATTATAAAAGTTTTCCTAAGAAATTGATGGGATTAGTCCTGACACTCTACGAGCCCTTTTAAGGAAGTTTTGTGGTGTGTCCACCCTACGGATAATAATAAATTCTTCCACTTACTATCAAGGCCGGGAAAATATGTCCCTCGGCCTCATGCATACGTGGCAGTCATATAACCACACTCTTTATTTGTTGTTTTTGCTTTTTCTGTTCAATATACTTTCTTTGCACTAATTACCAAGTTACGTCTTTCTTCCAGACCTTTGCAAGACCACAAGAGAAGTTATAAGACCTTTTCAAACATTTTGTACGAGAAATATAAATTATGAGCATTATTTAAGAAGATGACTTAACAAATATTACAATTGGTCAATGGGCATGTTGGGTTAATTAATAACCTTTTAAGTTAATTTTGAAGTAAATAATGAAAAACGTACCATTTCTTCCTTAAATGACTTCATAGTGGAAGCTATATCAACGATGACAAAAAAATAAATTAGCAAGTAACATTTTTTTTTTTTTTACACACGGAGACGCAGAAAAACGTCTGTTTATTTTATATGTTTACATGAAAGAGAGAGTACACGTCACATACAGGGAGACAACTCCGGGTCATTCAATTCTTACATACACGTGATCACTTAACAAGGCATACAACTCTAAGTCATCATTGAAAAATAAACATCAAAGGGAGACAACTCTTCAAGCTTTAAAAACCCAGCAACATTGATAAATTTCTAATAGGGCGACGACTCAGACTGACAATTTGGGTGTGCTGTTTCAATCCTTCCTCATATTTCTTATTTTTCTTTTAATGAAAAACAAATATTATATATATATATGTTTTATTTTTTTATTACCATTTTATCTGTTTGGTTACATATGTTTCGGATGTTGGACCATGTTTACAATCCAACAGCCTCGTCAGACCTGACACAAATGGTTATTAGTATTTGGAAGCACAACCATTTCTGTAAGGTCTGACAAGACACGTATTTGCTCTGCAATAGTATTGAGCACACTCTTCAGGTTTTTACTAATTACCAGTTTTACTATGTGTATATATTTCGTTTAATGAAAGCAATATATATATATATAATATATATATATATATATATCGTTTAATGAAAACAATATATATGTATATATATATTTCGTTCAGTGAAAACACAATATATATATACTAGCAAAAGTACCCGTCGTTGACTGGGTTCAAAAACAGCCTACAGAAAATGGACTCTGATTTATGAAAGTATGATAGGTTATGAAAAGGAAGGGTTGTAAATTTGGGTTGAATTTGGGCGTATCAAAACCAAAGCAAAATATGATGAAAGTAAAAATAAAATAGATAAACCCCATAATTTATTATACCATACCTGTTCACACTGAAACACTTTTCACAATATTCTGTGGATCTATATTAAAAAACCTTGTTAAACTTTGACATATTTCCATTCTATGGAAGTCAGACGCGAACGAATACCCCCACAATTTTATTATACCATATTTCTTCAAACTGAAACATAATTATCAAAGTATACTTACGCAGATAGATATGAAAAGTCTTTATTGAAGTTCGTGCCTATTTCCATTCTATGGAGGCCAGGCGCGAATGCAGACCCCACAATTTAATTATACCAACCCTATTTAAGTTAAAACATACTTATCAAAGTATTCTTATGTACATCTATATCAAAAACACTTGTAAACGTTTTTTTTTTTTTTTAAATTCTTTAATTTTTTATTTCCATACTTTGTGGACCAGGCGCGAACGCAGACTCCACAATTTTAATGAACTACCATTCTGCCAGATCAAACATACCCATTCCTGTGTCTCGATACATCTTCTATCATTATATGTAATCAGTTTTTTAAAATAGTCAACCATATAGGAACCTATTCGTGAGCAGACACACACACACACACAGACATTCAGCTTTATATTATAGATATATATATTTTGTTTTATGAAACAATATATATGTATACATATATATATATATATTTCGTTTTATGAAAACAATATATATATATATATATATATATATATACGTGTGTGTATGTATGTGTGTATATATATATATATATATATATATATTTCTTTTAATGAAAACTATATATATATATATATATATATATATATATATATAACGAACTACAGCAAATAATGGCCGGGGTAACTACTAACCAAGTTGTCAATCCAACTGTTGAACAAGGAACGCGGATGTCTGAAGCAAATGAAGATTGCAGCAATGAAACAATCAGATGACATCTTCCTACTATTTACAATTCAAATCAAGTGGTGTCGTGCCTGGTACAGGCATTGATGGTTATGGCTCTCCATCTATATCTCTACCTCGAAGCATTCATGAATTCATTGTCAGAGAGTATTTTGATGATGATCAGGTTCCACCGGTCTATCATGGTAATCCTTATCGAGCAAAATGTTCTGATTCAGAACCGTATTCATGCTGTTTCTCAAATAAAGCGTCTGATGCATTGTCATGGCTTTCTTTCCAGTTGTACAGACAATAGATTGCAGTTTCTGTCTTTTCGAACAGTGGCCATACTGTGCGATTGTTCTGACTATTGTACGCAGACATATCTTCTGCTCAGCACAACGAAATACGAAACAATGAACCGAATTATTTCTGTTTGCCTCTTAATTACATAAGTCACCTGCTTTCCATGACCTCACATTACTCTGATCGGGGGGGGGGGGCTAAGTGGGTTCTCGACCATGCCCAAGGTTCTCCCACAGACTAGTGGTGGGAAGGAGGCGTCTTACTTTTTCTTTGACAATAGTGCTGTCCCGTTAGCCAAACTATTTGCTATAGAGGAACTAAAAGCTGCCATGAAACATATAGAGAGTTGCATACAGAAAAGGAGACTTTGATGGTATGGTCATGTTGAAAGAATGGATGAGGATTATTTGGTTAATAGATATAAAACAATTAAGGTAGCAGATGCAGGCCAAGAAAAAAATTAGAAGTGATAAGAATAGACTTGGGGGAAAGAAGGATACATAAAGACCTGGGCAAAGATAGATTAGTTTGGAAGTCAATTTCTTAAAGCCGTCCAATACATGCCGAGTGACAATGTTTTATTTTCAGACATGTTACAATGATACTTGTTTTCTTCTATCGAACGACAGGCCTGCAAATCCAGACAAACATCAACTGAACATAAACATTGTAAGGGAAACCGAACTCTCTCGTTCGCTCTCTCTCTCTTGCTCTCTCTCTCTCTCGCTCGCGCTCTCTCTCTCTCTCTCGCTCACGCTCTCTGTCTCTCTCTCTCGCTCTCGCTCTCTCTCTCTCAGATCCACAGATATCCAACTCCCTTCCCTCTTCCCCCATCTTGTTGTATAGATATCACTTGGACTACACTTTGGAAATTACCAGCTGTTAATGTATGGACATAAAAACTGACTGTCCATGGGGTTCATGAATTTGTATTAACATTACTTTTGCAAAGTCTCAAGTGGCTCACAATCATAGCATGAAAACTTGTATCCAAAAGAACTTTATATATTTCAAATATACTAACCCATTTCTTGTGTGATCTTTTCTCATAGCTAAATATTTGCCCATTACAGGCCTGTCGTTTGCAGCATGCATCCATGCACCCTGTTAAATATGCAGTATATAGTAAATGAGATATTCCATCGACTATTCCTAATTTTTTTTAAAGAGGTTACCACATATCAAGACCCAGAGGCCACTCGATGATAAAGGTTAATGTGTGTATTGTAGTCATTGGGACAGTACGGTAGTAAGCGTTTGTGGTGGGAATTTGATATTCCTAAAAATTAAATAACAATTTTTTTATTTTTTTTTTGCAGTCTGTTTCCGTCCGAGATGAAAGTGAAGAAGAAGAAAGCCGTGATCTTTTGAAAGGCAGTCCATCATTTCGCAGTGGGCAGAGTACGACGTCGAGCATCGGCTTATCGTCCTCAATGGTAAGAAATCTGGTCATTTTTTTTCACAGCTTTTTTTTTTTTTTTTTTGTAACCTTATTATTCTCACTTAATGGTAAATGATCCACTCTATAATAAAGAGCAACGTGTAGTTTTATACATACCCATTCTGACACAATCACATTGACACACCGGTTCTCACTAGATCACCGAAGTTAAGCAATGATGAGCCTGGCTAGTACTAGATGGGTGACCATTTGGGGAGGCCTGGCACTGTATGTACCATGTCGAATCATAGAAATTTCCAAGTAGGGTGCGTTTATTTTACTGGGGGAGATACACCCCTGCATAAAACTTGCCTGGTAGGTAAATGACAAAGCGGTACTCCACGTTGTGCTGCAAGATGCCTTCCTGAACCTGCATGTCAAGCACGTTTTCCCTAATGAATGGTGACATCTGAAATGTGTGCAACATGAAGTTGTGCCTTGTGGATCACATAAAACTCTTTGTAGTTGGTGCTGGCTCAATTCTAATGAGCAAAATGTACACTCGTCGCAACATGTATATGTACACTTCTGATGCAAACGTCAGGAAGAATGCAAATCTATTTCCATAATGAGACGTTTTCTATTTTTTTTCCTTGCATCTTTCTATACCGATTTATACGTTTTTGTCTTTCCTTTTTAAACTTTCCAGTTTGAGGAGTTTTATTTCTTGTGAACGATATCATTTTTAAGCCATTTCTCTTTCGCTTATGTCTTTGATGTTAAAAAGTCTGACATCTTGTTTTTTTATATGTCTATCTGCTCCTCCCCTTACCTCTCAATAACCAAAGGAAGAAAATAAAGAAGTAAAATCAGTAGTTGATACTTTTTTTTTTTCTGTTTTGACTTGTATGCGATCAGAGAAAAAATGGACAGTCTGTTATAAAAAACAGGAAGACAGATTACGAAAAAAAAAAAAGGGCGTCTTGGCAGACATGTTCGACGTGTGAGTGATGTTTTGACATACAGTGAAGTGCGTTGTTGGAAATTATTGGAATAAATACTTTTTGTATTCAACTTATAAAAAAATTCTGAGTCGTATTTTTTTATGCCCTTGCTTGTTTGTCTGGTACCGTTGCAGGAACAAGCAATGTGTTGGTAGGAGTGGTTGAATGTAATGACACGGTTAAAGTGTAACAGCCACGTTACACAACAATTGCTAGCAAACAATTGTTTGGTTTTATCAATTTTTTTTTTTTTTTTGGGGTATTTGGTAGTTTATGGACCGTGCTAAAATAATTCTAACATTATTTAGAAAGCCATTACATATATATATATATAGGAAATAATGGTCTGAGCTCAGAGCCAGAAAACAACAAAAGTTAGATCAACATGGATTTCACACCAGTATTATAGATATAAGATCAGCTCAATATTGTGAGTAGAGAACTCAGCACAAAACAAAGCGATGTACAGCCGGCCAAAATAAACAGTGTTGCCACACAGACTTAAGGTTGTGCACGTTTTATGTGTTCGAAGCATCTGAGTGGTATTTTCCAGAGATCAGTAAGGGTCTGGTAACCCCTAAAGTTAAAAGTGTAGCCATTGGACTTAGGGTTAGTGCGCATTTTCTTGCCCGTGTGTACGACAAGAACCCTCCCAGTGTAATGTTACATATATATATAAAGACGTGGTTTTATGTATAAAATATATTTAACAGTATGGGTAATGCAAGGGAGGTCAGCTGAATCTAATTCCTTTCACTGCTTCATATGGATCGCTATTTTGGTGTTAACCCCCTTCTCTTCCATTGTGCTTAATTTTCTTGGATTCAGTAGAAATCAAACAAGTAGTATAGTCTAATAAACATAGCATGGAACCTTGTAACCAAAAAAACATCGTTATTTTCGTGGCAAATGCTCGTCTGAGCTCCAATCTATGAGTTTCCCCTTGCCAAACTTTCACAAAAACACTTGACTAGCTACACCCACTATCAACACTTTTCCCCCCCACTCTCTATCTGTGCCTAATTCTAAACACAGATTCCATGACCAAAGCTTCTTTCTTAGAACTTCCCGCACGTGGAACACTTTTCCATTGGCCTGCTTCCCGACCGATTACAATATGGGAGCCTTCAAGTCCAATGTAAACAAGTTCTTGTTGAACTGCCCCCTTAAATAATCAAAACTCTGCCCAATCTACACCATTAACTATTACTAAACTACTACCTTACATTCATTAACCCTTATCCTCGAGTGACCTTTGGGCCTTGATAAGTGATGACACCTTTGTAAAAAAAAAAAAAGAAAAAAAAAAAAGAGCAGCCCATTTTTTTGTGTGGTTCTTTTCTCTTAACTAAATATTTGCCCATTGCAGGCCTGTCATCTGGCGCATGTATCTATGCACCAAACAAAGCATGCAACGTAACACATGTTTACATTATGAAGATGAAGGAAATAGTTTGTTATCAGAGCGTGTTTTGTTATTGCTTTTTTTTTTTTTTTTTTTTTTTCAAACCCGTATATATTCTTGGAAAGAATAATGACTTTGCTGGATTATGAAAGGAAAGGAAATATTAATATTGGAGGGCGTAAAATATCCGACCATTGCTTCGCAAATGATATCGATGCCATAATCGGCAGTGACAAAAAAAAATTGTCCAGCTCGCTCGTGATATTGACAATGCCTCCCAGCTATTTGAGATGGAGATAAGTCCTGAGAAGATGAAGTTAAAATGCCAACATCATTGTCATATTTGGTTTAACGACCATTTTACTTGCTAGCATATGTTGAACGGCGTTAAAAAAAAAAAAAAAATCTGCTTCAAAACTAACCTATCTCTGCCAGGTCTTTATTCATCCCTCTTTCTCTCCAGTACATTTCTATAACTTTTTCCTATGTTTTCTTTGGTATTCCCTTGCAAAAACTTACCTTGCTATATCAATTGTTTTTTAACATCATATAGTCACTGCTCATCATGGCTTCAAGATAAGGGTAGACAATGAGATGATGCATAGAAGTGAAACCTGAGCAGTGAGGGTTGAGGATATGCGATGCATGAAAAGAAATGATATGATTGATATGTAATGTGAACGTTAAAAGCTGGCTTAGTTAAACTGATGACCAAAGAAGATGATTAAATCTGGATAGTATAGGGAGATGTATTTTTCTAATTTTTTTCTTGTGTCATTTACAGTTTTCTATATAAACCAGCCCACTGCCACCGCCTTTTTTTTTTTTTTTTCACATAGTCTGTCAGTATCATCCTTTGGGTGTAGAGTGCATTGAAAAATTAAAAATAAACTAAGATGAATGTACCTATTTACAATGCCTCTCCACGGGACAGAGACATCAGGGTCATTTTTTAACGTGGAGAAAAGGTACAAAAATAAAAATTGGTCTCAGTCGTGAAGGATTTCTCCTCCACTGAAAGAGAACGAGAAATAGAAGCGCCGCATCTGAAGAACAGATACTACACTTTGATCTTGGCCAAAAGGCCAACTAGCCAAAAAAATGAATGTACATAATGTATAACGAATTTTTCAATTTTGACCCTTTTTTTTTTTTTTTTTTTTTTTTTTTTTTTTTGAGACCTTAAAAACTATTTTACTATTTTAACCGGCCAAAGACCGATAAAAGAATGGTCCATCAAAAATCTAATCATTTGAGGCCCCTAGCGCCGCTCTGCAGCTTCTAATTTCAGAAGAGATAGTTTGAAAATCTGGAGACTGACTGAAAGACAGACAGACAGGCATATAGCCTTTTATACATTAGATTTGTTTTTTTGTTTTTTTTTTTCTTTTTTTTTTTTTTTCCCCCCATGTTTCCAAATCTGCCGAGATGACTTTTGTTTTATCCCTCATTCCTACTCGGATTTCTCATTTCAGGGAAGCCGTGACAGCCTGAGCAGTTACTATAGCAACGCTGGCGAGGTCAACTACGGAAAGATTAACGTAACGGGAGATATCCAATTTGGTCTGGATTATGACTACAAAACTGTCTGCCTTGAGATCCGGATAAAGCAGTGCCGTGACCTGGCAGCTGCAGACACTAAGAAAAACCGATCCGATCCGTGAGTAATTTTTTTTTTTTTTTTTCAAAAGCAATTGTGTGCTCTTGCAAGTGTGTAATTTTTTGTTTTTTCTTTCTTGCTAGAGAGAGGGGGTGATGGTCGTCTAGTTAAACTGTGTTTCAATCCATAAAACATTAAAGAGAA
This sequence comes from Euprymna scolopes, assembly GCF_053919585.1. Taxonomy (NCBI): domain Eukaryota; kingdom Metazoa; phylum Mollusca; class Cephalopoda; order Sepiida; family Sepiolidae; genus Euprymna; species Euprymna scolopes. The sequence goes on from NC_136519.1 coordinate 9,784,599, forward strand.
AACAAATAAAACAACCGGAATAGAAAATTGTAGTTTAACTATGTAATGTAGGTTTTATTTTTGTTTCAAAGTAGAATTTAAATAAGAGCAGATATTCTGAATCACCACTCTCAACAAAGAAAATACTATTTCAATTTTCAGTATAACAGACCAAAAGTAATGCTATTTCAAACTGAAATATGACGGACCAAATAAAATACTATTTCAAACTTCAGCATGACAGACGAAAGACATTGCTATTTCAAACTAAAATATTACAGACTAAAGACAATGTTATTTCAAATTAAAATATGAAAGACCAAAAACAATGCTATGTCAAACTGGAATATGACAGACCAAAAATAATGCTATTTCAAATTGAAATATGACAGACGAAAGACAATGCAATTTCGAACTGAAACATAATAGACCAAATCCAATGTTATTTCAAACTGAAACCTGACAGACCAAAAATAATGCTATAAGAGCAGATATTCTGAATCCGTACTCTTAGCAAAGAAAATACTATTTCAATTTTCAGTATGACAGACCAAAACTAATACTATTTCAAACCGAAATATGACAGATCAAATAAAATACTATTTCAAACTAAAATATTATAGACTAAAGACAATGTTATTTCAAACTGAAATATGAGACTAAAGACAATGCTATCTCAAATTGAAATATGAAAGACCAAAACCAATGCTATGTCGAACTGAAACATGACAGACCAAAAACTTCCAAACTTACTCATGACAGATAAAAATAATGCTATTTCAAGTGTAACAATTCAAATAAAATGCTTTTTAAAACTAAAGTGTGACTCACCAAATGGTATTTCAAATCAAATAGTGACAGACCAAAGTGTTTTCTATTTCAAGTTTAAGTATGACAGACCAAAGAATTTTTACCCCTAACATGGCATATTGCCACTTGAAATATATTGTATTCGCGTGCGGTTGTGTATATATTCTGTTCATATATACACGTGTATGTAACGTATGTGTGTCTGTTCTTCGTACATGTATTTTGTGTGATTGCCTGGTTTTCAAAATGTCACAAAACAACATATCCGGTGTATGTTCACACATAACGACAAATAAGGAATGGAATCAACATCTTTGTCAAACAAAGGAAGACATACCTTCAACAAAAGGGGGGATGGCATTCTATAGGGTTACAACATTTGGCTAATTCGGGGACACACTTGGCCCATCTTTGATCTTAGACGGAAAGCTGCAATGAAAATTCTACTACAAACAACAGACTTCAAATTTCTTTTCGGCAGCCTTTATTCCAGAATGTTGTTCTCATCTTGGAAAGGTTGAACACTGATACAGTCCTGTTTACATCTGAATTATCGGCCTTGCCCCTGCTGAGTGGTATCCCATCTGTCAACCGTCTCTCTCTGTCGCCTGTTACAGACTGCATACTAACTAATTTTCTAAGGTGTCTCTAAACTCGTTACATCGTGTATCTACGTAACCAAAGATCCTTGCCTGGTTTTTTGTCACATATCTTTGTTTATTAAAACCAAACATTTCAATCCTTTTTTATTAAACATCCTTCTAAACATTTTATTATTGCTTTATATATTTCTGGCTTTATTCCTTCTGCATTAAATTCCAATCCTATGTAATAAACCTTTCATTATCAAAACATTCTGTTACTTCCATAACATTGTCACTAGTTTAAATGTCAGTCACTTCTCTCCCCGGGACATCCGACGTTCCCCTGATCATAATATAATAATAAGAGGTTACTATTTGGGGATTGTCCCCAACAGGGGCCTATGGAGAGTTGAGCAGAAAGATGTCTGTTCACATTACATTTAAACTTCAGCAAGTTAGTATAGTCAGGGAGGGAATTCCAAAATCAACAGTTCAAGAGAAGAAATTGAGTAGAAGGCTTTCTAGCATCTAGGAATCTCAACAGTGAAGGGGCGGGATTTTGTTGATTGTCACGTTAGTTGGGAGTATGTACGTCGAGGGGACACAAGTGCTATGAGTTCATCAGAGCACATTTCATTAAAATACTTGCAAAATAGGCACGGGAATGCGGTATCCAGATTGCATTTTTGAAATTCACCAGCTGTGACAATCAGGTTTTAGTAGAGTGTATTCCAATTCCTGCTGTAGCCGTTCATTTCGACCTGAAATCATAAAGATTGGTCAGTCATCTCATAAGATGTATAGCAATAACATACTGAATTTTCAAGAGTTTACAAGTCGAAATGCATACAAAAATGTTTGGAAACTCATTGAAAGCACCTAGTAGTATATAACTCTTGATCTTGCTAAATAAACTGTCCGAACTCTGCCTGTACAATTTTTGTTTTTATAAACATTTTGTTATTTTTTTATTAAGCGTCAGATTTTGCTGGAACATCCTGGATGTAAACAAATATAGATTAAAATATTTTGAAACAGTTTTTTTGATATTACGTTTCTGAATTTTTGAGATTAGGATTCATTATTCATATCATTTGGATTCTTTGGACTACTGCTCTCATCTTTTTTTTTTACTCACGTTCACTCCTAACAAGGCATATTACCACTTGGACGTAAGGGGCTACTATTTGGGACCATGCCTACGAAAGATTAACAAGATGTTGGTTTATGTTACATTTAAACTTCTGCATATCAGTACAGTCAGGGAAACAGGTAGTAGGAAAGGAATTCCAAAGTTCGAGGTTCGAGGGAAGGAGCTATTAGAATAGAAAACTTTCTGGCATTTAAGGACCTCAACAGTGAAGGGGTGTGATTTTGTTGCTAAGCGGGTTTGTCAGGGATATGTATGTCGAGGGAGCACAAGTGCAACAAATTCATTAGAGCACATTCCATCAAAATACTTGTAAAATATGCACAGACATGCAACATTGTGGCGATGGGACAGGGGTTGGAGCTTAGTTGACAAAGTGGGACTTATTAGATATAAGAATCTTTTTTGGATTATTGAGTGTTATTTTCAAAAAGTTGCAGTCAATGTAACTTTCAACCTTCTTCAGGTGTATCTTGTCGAATTTATTTAATTCATTAGAGGTAATGTGATCTTGTTCCATTAGCCTTGACTGGGTAGAGGTCCTAGTCCTAAGTAATTCACAACTGTATTTTGAGTGTCGCCTGTACTGAGGATTAAACGTTCAACCTCCAGAAAAGTGTAACTTCACAATTGAATATTTCTAAGTACTTTATCCACTACGCCTTTGGCACTTGCGGATTAAATCATTTGGAGTTCGACGGAAAGATTCCTGTGTTCAATAGGAAGGTACACCTGAGGAAGCTTGGAGGTTACTACAACCTAAACGCTGTGTAATTTTACAACTGAATTTACCAAATTCTTTATGCTCACCTGGAACCCTAGAGATTCAATGCTTCTATCAACTGTGTCCCCGGGCTCCCGAAGAGTGATCAAAATTGGATTTTTTTATCTTATAAATTCAAGTTTTTATCTGGTCTTGCATTGTTGGGTCCGTACCGAATGGTTTATTATTGGAATCCTTTGAGATGAGTAATTTGTTTATTTATTTATTTATTTATCTGCAGACTGCTAGCCTAATCTTTTTTAGTAATTGTTTCACAACGTTTTGGCCAATTATTCCTCTGGCCTTCGTCAGATTGGAGGTTACATCGACCAAAACATTGTGAAGATGAGAAGAGTAATCCGAACAATCCAAATAAAACAGTTTTTTGATGTTCAAGAAAAGAAACTCTGAAAAAAAAATTTCTCAAAAAATATATATATTTTTTTTTTTTTTTTTTCAGTTATGTAAAAAGTTATTTGTTACCGGACAAATCAAAAACTGGTAAGAGGAAGACGAAAGTGAAAAAAAACTCTTTGAACCCAGTATTTGATGAAATACTCAGGGTAAGTCCAGCCATTTTGTCTACTTTTTTTGATTAATCAAGTTGTTAACAGAATTGTCTCATTGATTTCCGGCTTCCTTTGTTCCAGCTCGTTTAACTCATTGGTCTAGTGGTCTCCATCAGTTCACTGTTTTTATACCCCATTGTAATACAGCTTCCTATTCAAGTAGCTTCTTTCCAAGAACTGCAGGTTTGTGGAACTCCCTTCCTGATGACTGTTTTTCTTTTACCTATAACCTTGTCGTTAGGCATCCACTGCCTTTGTGATAATCATCTTTTGTTCTTGTTGGCTTCTTACATCAAGTGGCTTCACACCTTGTCTGAAGCAATTTCCATAAAAAAAAGGAAGAGTTAATATCATTCTTCTTTATTAATGTTGTGAGAATTGAACCTTCAATCTCCAGAAGACAATCACTTAGATCACGCAGGAGCTGCTCAGCATGCCCTATCCTGCCTTGATAGAGTTCAAAACCGCCTTCGAAACCTAGTAGGTGATGCCCTCTTTTCTTCCCTGCAACTTCTTTCCCACAGAAGAGACGTTACGAGCCTGTCTCTGCTCTATCGGTATTTTCATGGCAAGTTCTCGACGGAACTCCAATCTGTCGTTCCCCCTTTGCCAACCTTTTACAAAAAACACTCGACTAGTTATAACCACTATATAATTTCCCCTACTCTCTAACTGTGCCTAAATCTAAATGCAGATTCCATGATCCAAGCTTCTTTCCTAGAGCTGCCTACCTTTGGAACACTGTTCCGCTGGGCTGCTTCCCGATTGAATACATCATAATAGTCTTCAAATCCAAGTTCTTGTTGAGCCGTCTTCATAAATAATGAAATTCTATCCAATTTACACTATCAACGATTACTACTCCACCACCTTGTATTTATTAATTCTTATCCTCAAGTGGCCTTCGGGCCTTGATAAGTGGTTACTCTCAAGTAAAAAAAAAAAAATGTGCTATTCTCTTCCTGCTGACCATTTTCTTCCAACCTCAGTATTTTCAAAGCCAGGGCCAATCCTTGTGATAATCCTCATTCGTTCCTGTTAACTCCTTACGTTAAGTGGCTTTATGCCTTGTCTGGAGCGATTTCCATTAAAAGGAAAAAAGAGTCAAACCAAAGAATCCTAAACACGACAGCAGGTTTAATTTAGAAATTATTCTGTTGATATTTTTTTTCGATAAATGTTCAATAAATAATAATATTTTAGCTGCATATTTTAATGATAAGTGTCAGAATTTTGTTCTCAAGCATGTGTAGAAGCTCTCTTGAGTATGCACATAAGCAACTCACATCTTAGCCAAACGTATTTTTTTTTGTGTGTAAAAAAAAAAGCAAAACAAAATTTGAAATATTTCTTTATCTTTTATATTTGGTCTAGAAACAGCGAAATAAGAATTGACTTAGTCATGAAGGATTTCTCCTCCACTGACAGAAAACGTGAAGTGTAGTATCAGAACAGATATTACACTTTGTTCCTAGCCAAAAGTGATGAAAGCGCTTTGTTTTGTTTTTTCCTTTGCTTTTCTCGAAATGGCATGCAAAAAAAAAATAAAAATAAAAAATAAGAGTGAATAAAGACGTTTCTTTTTTTTTTTTTTTTTTTTTTTTTTTAGTTCCCACCACTTCAGGTGACGTCATTGGGAATGTACAAACTGACCGGGGCTGATTCGTTAATAGATAATTGATTATACAAGTGTGTGTGAGGGGGGGCAATTTTACTGGTTGTACAAATCAATACATGTAGTGTGAAAAAGATTTATGAATAAATAAATACACAATCGTTATTTATTTATGATGATGCTGATGATCATGATGTTTGTCCTTCGTCTACGACGGTGACCACGGCTGTAGCTAACGTTAATGCGTGCGGAGATGACTAATGATTCGAAGTTGCATACAATGAGACTCAAAAAGAACGGATAATTATTTTGGCGGACCTGAAGAATCTTGCACCCCCCCCTCTCTATTTTTTAATTTTTATCTTTTATTCAATTTTTGCAGCGAATTATTATCGAATGAACACTAGTTTACCAGATTATAAAAAAATGAAAAAGTCAATATTTAAATATTTGTAGGAAGTTCCTAATGCAACGTAACGATCATCCATTTTAGAACAACTCGACGCTTTTAGGCTAAATTTCGCGAATTTAGCTCTTTTTATGCAGTTTAGCCTTATCTTAGAAATGAAAATTCAAAATAAGGCTAAATTATTTAACAAAAAAAATAAAATTTAAAAAAAGGCTAAATTCGCGAGGTTTGGCCTAAAAAAAAAAACATCGAGTGGTTCTAAAATGGGTGAACGATTTACTCTAACGTTGCATTACAAACATAGCACCCCCCCTACAAATATGTAAATATTGACTTTTTTATTTTATTTTTTATTTATTTTTTTGATAATTTTGTAGACTAGTGTGCATTCGATAATCTGCTGCAAAAATTTAAAAAAACAAACAAAAACTAACGAAAATATAAAAAATAGAGGAGGGGTAAGATTCTTCAGATCAGCCATTATTTATATTATTATATATTATTATTATTATTATTATTATTAGGGGGGAACACATTCTGTGGAAGTACTTGTAAAACGGGTACAAAGATACAACATTGCAGTGATGGGATAGGCAGGACCGGAGCTCGGTCGACAGTGCAGGACCTTTTAGATTGAAGACTCTTTTTTGGGTCCTGTCACATTACTTCCGCCTTCTAACACCTGTACTAACACTTCATCTCCTCGTTCCCAATATTTATTAAGTTATAATGGTGGAACAAGCTATGCAGTTTCACTTTTATTGATCCAATATATATATATATATATATATATATATATATTAGCAGGCCGCCCGGCATTACCCGGTTGTAAAATATGCTTAAATATGATATTTGTGTAAACAAATTGAGTTTAGGTATTTGGGACAATGTCAAAACATTGTTAATTCATTGCCCGCATAGCAACAGCCATATAGCACAACAGTTAGAAGCTCCGACTGTCATTTGGGTGATCGGGTTTCGATCCTGGCTTGAGGATAGTTGTTTTCTAGCTGCACTGATGAGCTGTGAAGCAGCGAAACAGTACTATATGTGGATAACTATATATATATATATATATATATATATATATATATGTACTAGCATACAGAATATTTTAAATGTATTGTGTTTTTACTTGGTTCAGTTAGGTGGAATATATGTGTTGTAATATTTCAGGAAAACTTCTCTTCGTCAAGTATGTGTTCGACTTTGATGTTAAATTTTCACTTTTTTTCTTTTTCTTTCCAAATTTTCTTTTAGTATTCTATAGCCAAAAGTGAATTGGAGAATCGGACGTTGTGGTTAACAGTTTGGCATAATGACCGTTTCGGTAGGAATGATTTCTTGGGCGAAGTTACAATTCCATTTGACTATTACCGATTTGAAGGACCAACACTTAAATGGTACTCTTTGCAACAGAGGGTAAGCATAATTTTTCACATCATGGAAAGTTTGTCTATCAATATTTTTATCGTTTTCTTTGATTTATGTTAGCTTCGTCTTTTTCTTTCGATTATGTCTCTATTTTATAATTACAGCCCCTTGTAAACATGTTGAGTCTTAACAAAAATTCCATGAGCAAAGTTTCTTTCCTAGAACTGTCTTTCTATCGGAGACAATACTATGCAGCTGCTTCCCAGTTTACTATAACATGGTCGTTTTCAAGTCTAATGTAAATAAGTTCTTGTTGAGCTATCCTCTTATACAATTAAAACCTATCCGTTCCACCATTACTGATCATCATGGATGTGTGTCACCATCTACCTAACACTCATTAACCTAGGGTGACCGCTGCCACCCCCCCTCTTTTTTATTTTTATCTTTTGTTCAATTTTTGCAGCGGATTATTATCGAATGGACACTACTTTACCAGATTATAAAAAAAATGAAAAAGTCAATATTTAAAAAAAATATTTGTAGGAAGTGCTCAGTTTCTAATGCAACGATCATCCATTTTAGAACAACTCGACGCTTTTAGGCTAAATTTCGCGAATTTAGCTCTTTTTATGCAGTTTAGCCTTATCTTAAAAAACAAAATTTTTAAAAAGGCTAAATTATTTTTAAAAGAAAGAAAAAAGGCTAAATTCACGAAGTTTGGCCTAAAAAACATCAAGTGGTTCTAAAATGGCTGAGCGATTTATTCTAATGTTGCATTACAAACATAGCACCCCCCCTACAAATATGTAAATATTGACTTTTTTATTTTTTTATAATCTTGTAGACTAGTGTCCATTCGATAATAACCTGCTGAAAAAATTGAAAAGAAAACTAAGTTATAAAAATTTGTAATTGTTTTAGTGGTTTATCTGAAGAATTCATGATGTAATTAAATCCTTCTTAAGAGAAAAATCCAAGTTGTCCTCGACGGTCGTACATCTAAACAATATGCCATAAATGCGGGAGTACCTCAGGGGTCTATCCTTGGACCTCTATTATTCCTGATATTCATAAATGACCTCCCTAATAAAATTGTTTCGGAGATGGGTATATTTGCCGATGAAACCACTCTCTATAACAGATATGAGGGGAAAACAAATGAACACATATCCAAGGAAATGGCAGAAACACTAGAGGATGACCTCCAATCTGTAGTGGAATGGGGACAAAAATGGATGGTCACATTCAATGCTTCTAAGACTAAGCTTGTTTCCTTCAATAACTACAGGAAACCTTCTCTACCAATAATAGCAATGGCCAAGAACACATTGCCTGAAAGTACTTCTTTTAAACTTCTCGACCTAACGTTTACAGGGAATATGAACTGGAATAGATACATTGAGAGCATTGCCAAAGCTGCTGCAAGGAAGGTTGGCTCCTTCTACTGTGCTAGAAAACTACTTACGCCTGACAGTATCCTATACCTCTATAAGGCAACCATTCGCCCATGTATGGAGTACTGTTGTCACATCTGGGCTGGTGCATTTGCTGATTGTCTCGCTCCTGGACAGGGTTCAAAAGAGAGTTGCCAACCTGATAGGTCCTGAACGGTCATCTAGGCTTCAACCTCTGTCCCATCGACGAGATGTTGCATCCCTCTACCTGTTCTACAAATACTTTAATGGTGAATGCTCTGACGAACTGCAAACACTTGTACCTCCCCGATGTAACTATCCCCGACAAACCCGACAAGCTACTAAGTTTCATCCCTTTACAGTAGAGATCCCTAGGTGCAAGAAAGCCTTTTACTCCAATAGTTTCTTCCCCAGAACTGCAGGTCTTTGGAACTCCCTTCCGGGATTCTGCTTTCCCAACTGTACTGATATGCAGAAGTTCAAGTGTAATACGAACAGACATCTTTCTACTCCTCTCCCTTCATAATGACCCTGCTAATTAAGTCCCTGATAGTAGCCCCCTGCTTCAAAGTGGCACTGTGCCTTGTTTGGGGTGAAAATTGAATAAAAAAAATTTTTTAAAATCTGAACTGCAAGTATGGACTGTGTTGATGACATGACAGCCATGTTGTTTTCTTCCTTCTCTAACTTTTTCACCTACTTCTATCCCCTCCCATTTCTTCCGTCTTCTACCCCATCTTCCACCAACACTTTGTCGCCTCATTCCCACCATTTATCTTTGGGCATAGGGAGTTATTTTAATCAGGTTTGACATCAAATTTGTTTCTTATTTACATGTCTCTCTACAAGAGCAAGGTCAAACACGGGGTCAGATTGGAACAGATACTACACTTTGCTCTGAGCCAAAAGGCTAAGGATTTCTCACCCCAAAATCGATAATTTGTCGGTAGTTAAGAATTGCAGATCATATGAAATTTATAGTAGAACTAAAGCAGGTAAAATGAATTCCCCGAACATGCTCTTTTCTCTTCCCTGCAACCTCTTTCTCACAGAAGAGACGTTGCGAGCCTGTCTCTGCTTTATCGTTATTTTCATGGCAAGTGCTCGTCTGATCTCCAATCTATGGCCCCCCCCCTCGGTAAACTTTCACGAGAAACACTCGTCTACCTGAAAACACTATCAATAATTTCCCCACTGTTAATCTGTGCCTAAACTAAAACGTAGATTCTATGCACAAAGCTTCTTTCTTAAAACTGCACACCTGTGGAACTGTTCCATTTGCCTGCTTTCCAGCTAACTACAATATGGTCATCTTCAAGTCCAACGTAAACAAGTTCTTGATGAGCCGTTCCCCTTAAGTAATCCAATTTACCAAATTTCCACTACTAACGATTACTACGATATTGTCCCATTAACTACTGTACACTCAGTAACTCTTATCCTCGAGTGGCCTCTGGACCTTGATAAGTGGTGACTTCTATGTAAAAAAAAGAACAATTTTGCACAAATTTTATGTCCCCCCTTTAATGAAGATTAAAATCAAGCTATAATGATGCTAAACCTTATGTTTAGAATCCTTTTGTCATTTACTGCCACCCCCACCCCCTTTGTTTTACATATTCAGTTTTATGCACTTCCTATATGCATTCTTTCTTCCATCTGCCCTAGCTTCCCCAGAGTCTCACATCCCTTTTTTTTTTTTTTTTTAACTAAGCATACTCCCATAACCCCTGACATATTCACCCTCCCATGTCCCCTTATCCTCCGGTGCTACCAAATCAGGCTGTCTGAAGATACCAACTTCCTGATCTAAAATACACCAAATATTTTTTCCTTTCCCTTTGCAAAACTCAATCATGTTATGCAAAGTCAAAAAACAAAGATGGCAATTTTCGTCTACAAAACAACCAAACCAAATGCCATGAATAAATATTTCAAGATACGAGGCGCTTGAAATAAGTATCCAGATTTTGTTTTGTACGGGCATTTAAAATTGCCGTAGATTCTTGAAAATTCAGTATGTTATTGCTATATATCTTATGAGATGACTGAGATTTTTACGATTTCAGGTTGAAATGAACAGCTATCGCAGGAATTGAAATACATCCTACTAAAGCCTGATTGTCACAGCTGGTGAATTTCACAAATGCAATCTGGACGTGAGGACACTTTAGAAGAATGATATGCAATAAAATTCTGTTTTAAACTTGTAAAAAATGCCACAAAAACGTATGGAATACTTCAGACTGCTTTTGGACCATCTTGCATGAATTGAGCATCAGTTTTGAGTGGCATAAGAGATTCAAGGAAGGCAGAGAGTTTATGAGGGATGCCGAGAGGTGTGAGAGGAGTAAGGAAGTCAGAACACCAGAGTTGATTGGCCAAATAAAGAATTTCATGGTTAAGGATTATCAGGTGTTTATAGAGACAATTAGTGCATAGTTTGATGGCAGTGTGGAAACTGTACACGATTATTCATGAGGAACTGACGATGTGGAAGATTTGCACAAAGTTTGACCCAAGGGTGCTCCATCCTTGTCACAAACTATTTGACCAAGATGAGTATCAAAATAGTTCTTCACCCTTCATATAGTCCAGACTTTGCTCCCTGTGACTTTTGGTTATTCTGTAAATTCAAGGAAAACCTTAGAGACTGTCGTTATGAGACAATCGAGGAGATGAAAGAGGCTGTGATAAGGGCCATTGACACGCTCACACAAGAGGAGTTCCATGGATCCTTCCAGAAGTTGTTAGAACAGTACAATAAGTGCATTGCAGCCGAAGGAGATTACTACGAAGAGGACTAGAGTTTTAAGCGTGTATTATCATTAGATGTGCCGATATGAAAAAAAGTCTGGAAACTTATTGACGGCGCCTCATATTAAGAACTTGGAGCATAAAAATTTTTACTAAATTTCACTTTTAATAATCTAAATCGCAATGATACGCATATGCTGTAAAACGCTCAGCCCTTTTCCCAAAATTAAGATATCTATAATAAATGGTCATTGCTTTCTTTCCGTTAAGCATCACACTAAAGTAAACGTCTGTTGACATGTATTGGATGGCTTTCAGAAACTGACTTCCAAATTAACTTATCTCTGACCAATTCGTTCTTCACTTGTTTTCCTGTCGAGTGACTATGCTTTCTTAACTGTTTTGCATCTATTAACTAGTGTTGGAACGATTAATCTGAAGCGGGAATCGGAAAAATTGGAACTTTTATGCGTATCGGAATCGGAAAAATTTTGTGCCTAGATTCCAATGCCAAAAACGATTCCTTTAATTATCTATTTCTTTTTTGTTTTTGTCTTTTTATTTATTTTTGTTTAAAACTTAATTTTGCATGACTGGTATTCATTACAAAATGATAAATATTTGCTGATTTTAAAAATGCCAGTAATATTAAAATCTATAGATTACCTTCCTGCAAATGTATATTTACATTTGCAGGAAATATACATGATGCATCCGATGTTTGAGAACATTACATTTTTAAAGATAATAAAAAAATACAAACAACGACAACACATCTGTAATTAAATAAAGTGACATTGGTACATAAACGACACTTATTTAATAATTTCATTTAATGAAATCTTCCTCCGCTTCAACAACAGCTTCTATTCAAGACCTAAACCTTTTGCAGCCATGTATAAGATGGTCCTCATTGATGTTGTCCATTACGCTAACTATGGATGCTTTCAGGGAACCTTTGGTATATTGAGGATGTTTATTAACATCTATCTCAACAACACCCCACACGGATTACAGTCTGGAAAGCTTGGAGGCAACAAGTTGGGGGTAATGTAATGCTGAAAATGTTCTGCTAACCATTTTTGAATGGTTTGAGCCTTATGTGATGCTGTAAAGTCTCTTGGATATCACTGAACGATTTTCTTTTGTAAGTCTGCTGAAATGCAGAGATGGTTCAATAAGCGAGTCGGTTTGCATGTGTTTTCGGAGTCATCTAATAAGTGCATGAATGTTTGTCCATTCTTGTCCAATGCCACGGGGGGAAAAAAAGAGAGAGAGAGAGACAGAATAGGAAGTTGACATCGCCACCTATTAGCTGAAACATGCAACTACTGGAAATAAGAGCGATAACTGCACATGTCTCAAAACTGAAAGTGTTGTGCATTATCTGTGCGTTCGCTATGTGTGAATCTCAGATTGATATGACTCCACACATTGCAGTCAACAGAAAAAACAAAACAAACATTACAAAAATGTTGTTGTAATGTTTGTTTTGTTTTTTTTTAATTTAATCCTAACACTCGATGGAACTAAAATTGTCCATGTCAGAAAAAAATTCCTTAGAAAAAAAATTGTACAATTAGTGAAAAAGGAAAAAAAAAATCACATTTTCCATTGTTTTTCATCAAAAGTTACACTTAGTTTCCCACAGTTTAAAAATGCAACAAAATATTCATAACACATATTTGTGATTGACGTGTTTATCTTTTGGTAAGCTGAAAGGCTCATTCCTGACGCACACTTACTAAAGTCATATGTTTTTTGTTTTTTTTTTCTGGTTTACTCACTGGCTGTTCATTAAAAATTTACAATTTATTATCTGTATGTCTATCGTCATAGCTGTTTTTTTTTTTTCAATTTCTTCTATTGTTTTTTCTATGTCTCCTAATACGATAAACATTTTTTTTAAACTATTTTCTATATATAAAGTTTTACATCTGTGTGTCTTCCTTTTCTTTCTTCGTGAAAAGGTTGTACGTGTGTATTGCTTTTCTCTTTTTTTTTTTTTTTTTTTTTTTTTTTTTAATTATTTTTCTAATTCGCCTAGTGTTTTAATGGACTCTACGTTGTGTGTGTGATGATTTGTATTTTTTTTCTACTGTTCTTTCTTTTTTTTTTCTTTTTTTTTCCAGACATTTTATTGTGTTGTATTGGGGTTTTTTTCTTTTTTAGTCTATTTCTTTTTTCTTGACACTAAATCTCCATGCTTCCACGTTGTATTTTCTTAAACACAGGTTCGATTATCGCATCGGTGATGCGAGCTGGTCCACGAGCACCAAATTGAACTTTCGTTACATAGTGTTCTCATTGAGGGGCACCATTTACTTTTTGTGTATAACATAAAAGGATTCCGTGTGCATATGATTGTCTCTAATATAAATGGTTGTGTGTTTGATTATCATAAAGGGAATCGTGTGTGTGACATGTAATTTCAGAACCTACCTCTGCTTCTTCGATGTTGGACCATCTGGAAATTTCTCATCCTGGAGGGAGACTTGATACCTGTTTGACGAAGATTTATCACTCCAAGACGATGAATGGGTTTTATAGTTTTTATTTCACTTTCCCCAGAGGTCCTGCAGAAGGTGGAAGTGAAATCGGCCTGTGTGGGTTCTTCTTCTACACACGTCAGCGTTCGTCTCCCCCCTCCCCAGTGAAGAGGGGGAGACAACGGGAAGCCGTCCGTCTTCTTCAAAGTCCAAATCAAATCTCACAGATCTAGCCAACCTGACCACGTCACTCATACGTAATCTGGTCAGCTGACCTTCGGTTTTGGTAAACGTGTCTACACTCCACGTTCACTCACCTCTCTCTCTCTCTCTCTGTAACACATAGATAGTAGTGTCATCAGCATAGATGTCAACGACTGATTTAAGTATGTGTTTTGGGAGATCATTGATGTAGATCAGTAAGAGAGTTGGGCCTAGGATGGACTCCTGAGGGACTCCAGCATTAATACTATGGGCCTCTGATTTCTGCCCATCAACCACTACTCTTATAAGCCTATCAGAGAGAAATGATTTAATGATAGAGAGAACATTTCCAGTTATACCGTAGCTGGAAATCTTGTGAAGTAGGCCTTTATGCCATACCTTATCGAAGGTCTTTGATATGTCAAGAGCAATTGCCCTAGAAAGAAAGCCTTTGTCGAGAGATTCACTAATCCTATGAGATATAACCGTTAGCACATCTGCTGTAGATCTAGTAGAACGGAAACTATATTGCATGTTACTAAGAAGGTTATTTCTGCTGACGTGATTGATTACTTCTCTATTTAATATGGATTCCAGCAACTTACTCATGACACACAGGAGACTTATTGGTCTGTACTGAGAGGGAGATGATCTATCACTTAAATTCTTAAATACAGGGCATACTGATGAGGTTTTCTAGGGTGTTGGAAAGCATTCTCCTTAAGGCAATGCTTAAACAGTTTTGTAAGTATTGTTACATGATAAGGGCTGTCCCTTTTTCATGTAAGTATGAAAATAGAGATTTAGTTAAAATGAAAATGAAATAGAATAGACGAAATTCGAACCTCGTAATTTAGGTTTAGAAATAGATTATGAGAGAGAATTAGCAAATGGAATGTAAAAACCAAACCATTGTTTAGCTTAGAGATAAAATAGTTTTAAGAAAAGAATGTGCATTGTCAATTCTGTTATGAAAATTCAATTGAAGAATGCAACTATAAGATAATTTAATAAACATGTTTTTAACATATTGGAAATATAGGTTACTGAGAATATAGGTTAAAATTCCTTTTGTAAACAAATGAAAAAGTTTTGGACACGCATTTCCAGAACATGTGAAAGAAGACACGTTTTAACATGTGTATGACGTCATGGAAAATGGGAAGTTCTTGATATAGTTAGAAACTTTAGAGTTAAGTGGAGAGAAACTGAGGGAGAGTCTGAGAGAGAGTCTGAGGACGACAGTCTGGACATGGGAGTCGAACGTCTGGAAGCGAGACGGTCACCTTTGAAACAGAGTATGTAAAACTTTGAATTCTTGACTAAGAAAACCACGGCCGGTCGAAGAAGAAATGAACCCATCATGTGTTTTTATAAACGTCGTCTTTGTGTTGTAATTCTACCAAAAGGTAAAGTGATTATATGTCTTATATATCTTGTGTTTTAAAATGTCTTCACTTACACAATGTCTCGACATCTCATATCTACAATGTGAACACTAAGACTGTCTCAACACTACCTCCTCACTAACACTTCTAAGTATGAACATTTTATATATATGAATCTCTTCATAACACGAACACAGAACGCAACAACATAACTCTCTCTAACACTCTAAGATTCACATTTAATAAGACTTCCTAACAACGAACAATAACAAAAAACAATAACAACAACAACAAGAAAAGAATAATCATAATAATAATAATGAAACCCCTATATATAACAGTATGAGGGCAAGTTCTGGTTGAAGCTTTTTCAACACTATAATTGGAATGCCATCTGGGCCAGTTGCTTTACTGGAATCAAGGTTCTTGATTAGCTTGGTGACATCACACACAGATATGTGGCATAGCGTGTTGTCTGTTATAGGAGGAAATACAAGGAGTTGATGGCCTTCATTGCAAAGGGTAGAATTAGCTACAAAGTTCATGGCAAATAGTTTGACCTTGTCTGATACAGACGAGATGACCTTAGGTCCATTGATGATGGTTGCGATAGAACACACGCTTCTGTTCAGGATCCTGTTTGCTATTTGCCGAAACTGGTGGGAACCAAGCTGCTGCTCAGCTACTTTGGATTTAACGGACTGAGCATATAGCTCTCTTGCATGTTTTATTACTCTTTTACAGTGGTTGCTGGCAGTCCTGAAAGCAGCTTTAGTCCCAGTACATCTATTACGTTGGTAGCTATGGAAAAAGTGATTTCTGTGCGCGATGGCAGCAGCACATTCAGGAAAGAACCATGGCTGGCTGTTAGGTTTTTGTTGGATATTTTTGGATGGTATGAATCGATCTATGCCTACAATTAACCATTCGGTCAGGTCTGATACTATAGAGGATACATCCTTTTTAAACAGAGTATGCAGAGGTAGATCAGATATGAATGTATGGAAGCTATCCCAGTCAGCCATAGTCTCGATATACAGTATGGTGGAGGTACGTCTGAAGACTTATTACATTTCATTTTTATCTTGACTAATACAACCAAGTGGTTCGAGGATCCCAGAGGAGATAGAACGGAACATGAACATAGCTCAGGGGAATTTGTGAGAAAAGGTCTAGAAGGCTTGCATACTGACCGGTAGTATCGAGCACACGGGTGTGTTCGTGAACAATCTGAGTGAGGTCATAGGCAATGGCAAAATTATGACAGAACCTCCCCTCATCATCTGTCTTGTTTGAGTGGGTCAGCCATTCCACATTATGGACATTGAAGTCACTGCAACTGTAAATGTTAGCCGAAGAATGTGCGGACAGGATGTCTTTAATTTTCTCAGATATACTCTTAAAGATTGTAACTCCGTTGTTGTGGGGGCGATAGAGGGCAAATATAAATGCGGTGGTGTAAGCAAGTGCAACCCGGAAGCACATATAAGGTAAATTAGGGTCTTCTCTGGAGATATCCCTACCACACTGAAAGCCATCTTTAATGTAGGCACATATTCCATGCCCATGGCGATCTTGGGGGTCAGATTTAGATGTTAAGTTAGAGTATCCTTTAATTATGAACTCATCTAGGGAAGTGGTCAGCCCTGTGCCTGTTTCGCTTTGCAATTACTATAGCTGTGACCATTCAGCTCCTTCAAACAAATATATCCCTTTCTGGGATATAGCACCATGTTTAGTCCATTTTTTTTTTTTTTTTTTAATAAACTGAATGCGCTCCTGCCCCCATACCACCTCATCCTGATCACTTTAATCAGTTCAAATTGTTTTTTTTTATTGCAGCAAGAGGTCTCTCCTTCATCTCTCGCATACAAAGGAGAACTTAGTATTTCCCTAAAATTCATCACAGTGGATGGCGTCCGTACAGGTTCAACGACGTCCTTGAAACACAGCCGAGGAGGAAGCCGATCACCTGAAGCAGGAACCGGTGGTCAACTCCATGTTTATATCAAGGATGCCAGAAATTTGACCGCTGTTCGTTCAGGGGGTTACTCAGATCCTTTTTGTAAAGGGTAAGTTTTCTTATTTGATATATATATATATATATATATATATATATATATATATATTTGTTTATGGGGAAAGATATGCTTATTCAATTGTATTTCACGTTTTATTTATATCAATCGTTTAATTTATGAAGCTCAATGTAACTACAGAGCATATACAAATAAATAATAAAAGTACTATATTCCAAATTTCAAAGGTCCTGGATATGACCTAAAACTATATCCGATGGTGAGGCCCCACCTTGCAGGCTTTGGGGAGTGTGGAGCCACCCTTTAATATGAACTCTGGGATAGTGTTTAATAATGAGTGAGACGACTGGGGTTCAATCCTTGTTCAAGTCAAGTCAAATGGTTCTATAAGATGAGGACAAAGTGTATGTTGCACCCTCCTGTAAATCATAAATAATAATCTGTAATCAACGAAAAAAGAGCCTTATGGTCACTCTTAATTACGCTCAAACTGTAACATAGCATGGATGCAAAAAAAATGTAAATACATGAGAAGTGACGTCACTTAGGGAGGGGACTATGAAAATAAAAAAGACAGAAGATAATGTTGGAAATCTTGCGAGAGACATGGAGAATGTTCTATATCACGTTAGTGACATAACGTCTGTAAGGACAAACAAATAAATGTCATTGTACGAACCAAAAAGTGAGTCTTTCCTGTTATTTTTGGTTCACTTTTTGACTGAGGCCACAACTTCTGTAGAAGTGTACAAGCGTTAAAAAACTACTTAGATTTTAAATTCTTCCAAATTTGATGCAATTCGTGTTTTTAAAGATTTTCAGACTTATTTAAACTATTTTTATTTTCATATTTGGATTCATCACACTACTAATCTCATCTTGAGTGTGAAAATGAGAAGAGTAGTCCGATGAATCAGAATAATACACATAACCAATCCTCATCTCAAAAATTCAGAAAGGTTCATATTTTTTTTTTATTTTTTTTTTTATTGATTTCAAGCATTTTTTATATGAAGACAGAAATTACTTGATAATCCTAATTGATAGAATATTTAAAACAAAAAGAAATAAAGAAATTTTTGGAGTTTGAATTGAAATTATTCAATTAGCTTGCTGGTTTCCCTCTAGTAGAACTCGTTAAGGTTTATGATATGCCAAGACCAGTTGTGTAGTGGATAAAGTACTTGGTAAAATTCAATTGTAAAGTTATACTCTCCTAGAGGTTTAAGGTTCATTCCTCAGTGCAGGTAACACTCAAAATACTATCACAAATTACTTAAGATTTCTATCCAGTTGTAACTGATGAAGCGAGAGCATGCTACCCCCGTGTATTAAATAAATGAATTTTTGAGATGAAGCTTGATAATTCATATTATTTGAACAACTGTTCTCATCTTTGTTATTTTCACAATGTTTTAGCAAAATTCAGTTGTAAAATTACACTCTTCTGGAGGTTGAAGGTTTAATCCTCGTTGCAGACAATACTCAGACAATTGTGGTTATGGTCGTGGAATGAAAGCATGCTAATCTATAGATTAAATAAAGGGTTCCATCTGAAATTCTGTTCAGATTCCCGAGTTCAACAGAAAGATTTCTGACTTCAGCAAGGTACATCTGAAGAAGAACGGTTACATCAACCGAAACATTGTGGTAATAATATTCAAGATGATTACAGTAGTTTGAGTCCAAATTTGGATTGCTAAAAGTTACAAACGGTTTCAAAAGTTTGATAAAAATTATTTGCAGTATATTTTGCTGATTTTTGATTTATTGTATGTTAACTACACTACACTTTTGCATTATTTTATTTTCAAAGTTTTTTATATCTGCAGACAATAACAATTTTAGCTTTTGTTTCCCCCCATATTTCAGGTATCTTCTGCCTGAGAAGAACCGTTCCTCGAAACAGAAGACACCAGTAGTCAAGAAGAACTGTAACCCCGTTTGGAATCACTTGTTTATCTTTGAAGATGTTTCTGCCCATGAACTTTCAGATCGTTGCCTTGAATTGACACTTTGGGATTACGATCGGCTATCTAGCAATGATTTCCTCGGAGGAATTCGACTAAACTTAGGATCAGGTAAGTCTTAGCGACTCTTATTTTTTTGTTGGATGGAAGTACAGTCAGAGAAGCAGGAAATAGGGAGGGAATTCCAAAAGTCTAACAGTCTGAAGGAAGAAACTATTAGAATAGAAGGCTTTCTGGCATCTATGCACCTCGGTAGTGAAAGGGTGGGATTTTGCTGCTTGTCGGATTAGTTGACGGAGTGAGGGCACAAGTGCTAGAAGTTCATCAGAGCATATTCCATTAAAGTAATTGTAAAACAAGCAAAAGCAATGCAACATTGTGGCATCAGGACAGCAGTTTGAGTTTGGTTGCCAGTGTGGAACCTATTAGATTTAAAACATTTTTGGAAAGTTCCACCTTTACTGATCATAACAATGTTGACTTACCTTCTACCTAACACTCAACAACACTTATCCTAGATAAGCAGTGGCCCTCTAATACAAATGTCGTCTGCACATACACTATCCTGAATAAAAACAAATAATTACATTTTGGACCAATTAGAAAACTTTCTGAATTTATTTGAAATGGTCTTTCTGGGAGCCGCCTAAATCCGATAAAAGCCAGATTTTTCTTCAATAAACCAGTGGAACCCAGTTAACCTGAGTCTATGGACCGGTGTTGTTGGGCACCTTACTGTGGGTGCTCGTCTCTGCAATATTTCTTTCCACTCACGCACACAAACATAAACGAACACACAGACACACACAACTCATCACATTATTGTCTGTGAATCTGTATAAATTTTATTCATTGAAATATTTCCAATCCATCTCACTGAAATATTTTATTAATATAATAACAAAAGAACATTGACTCTTAAAAACAATTTTCAATGAATTATAATGAATACAAATGAGCAGAGAAGTTTTGAATATGATTTTCCTGAACCCTGAAACTTGTGGCTCTTAATTAATCGATCTAGACTTCTGCTAATGTCTCAGTTATTGAAACCCCTTGTTTTTACAAGAACTTTGAAAATATTCACAAACGTTCTATGTTTTCCTATTGTTGTTAATCTTCAATTTTAAAAATATATAAAATTGTCTCTCGTTTTTCTCACATTTTTATTATAAAACCTGCAAATCTTTTTCACTGGAAATATTTCTCTGAATCTGACTCATCCCAAAAATACTTCTCCCTTTATGAAACCCTATTACTGGAGTGAAAATATCCCTGAAAACTAATGACTGCATCTCTAAAGAATTTTCAATTAATCAACATCAACATTTTCTAGTCAGAATTGGTTAATTGAAGAGGGTGGCCTATCACATCGATATTTGTGTAAAAATAAAGATTTCTTTTTTCAATATGTTTATGCTGAATTTGTCACCGAGATTAAAATACATTTTAAAATAGTCTGTTAAATAAAAAAGTGACAGATATGTGTATTCATATCCACAAATCAATATGTCCATAACTGGAATGTTTTTTCTAAACAGGATTTACTTCCTTTCCTGTTTCACGTGCCAAATTAAAACCAGGTTTGTTTCATTTTCATGGAGATTTTTTTTTTTTTTTTTTGGTTCGGTGATGGCCTTATAACAATTGCACTTTCGTAAATAAATATTCTATCATATAAAAATTTTTTTTTTCAATTAGTCAGGATGTTTTATCTGCTCCGCTTACCACAGCATTACCCCCAGTCGTTTTTGGATACTTTTTGTTGATTAATCAATACTAGTTTCAGGAGAAATTTTCTTGGGAATTGCATGTTATAATTTTTTTCTTTCTTTTTGTTTTTGGTTTTTCTTGATTATTTTTTTTCTTGGATTTTTTTTTTTTATTTCTTTTTTGTTCCTATTTACTTGCCTCCCTACGAGGACAGAGTTAGACACAAGGTTATTTTTTAATGTGGGAAAATCCAGCTCCCCCCAAAAAGCACTCTGGATAGGAACAAAAATTTAAATTGTCTTAGTCATGAAGAATTTCTCCTCCACTGACTGAGGACAAAAACACACAAATGTATGCTATGTTTCTGCATTTTTAGAATAAGGAATTACTATTATATACATTAATTTCTCTTCAGACTATTATCCTCATCAACATTCCCATTGAATGTACTGATGTACTCTCTGGCCTTCAGACATCATGTTCATATGTATACACATGGCAGCAGCAGCAGGTGATTTTCTCTCATTTTGTCTTAGATCACCGTAATTTCAAACGTGGTTCAGTCTGATCAGAGCATGCATCCAATGCAACATCTTTGTCTTCATCAGAAATAATAATCTTCTTTAGCTTCCTTCCTTGACAGCCTGCACCCGGTGCAGTACATTGCAGCAGTAAAAGTTTAAATCAATAATATTTTATGCTAATTAACATTTGTTTAGTGTTTTAGATATAAATATATCTATCATGTAAATATTTTTACCACATCAATACATCTATAATAGTCAGCTAATGTACTTCCTAACTTCCAGCATAGCTGCTACTGAAAGCAGTGACAAGCTGAATCAGTTCCTTTACATTTATTATTCTTCAGTATTTCTATTGGGAAACGATTTATCGAAATAAAATATAAGAAAAAGGGCATTATTGAAAAATATACAATAAAAAAATTAATAAAATTATGTAGATAAAAATAACACCGTTATTCTTTATTTGCAATTTTAATGGCAAAATTAAAATTTTATTTGAATTTATATAATAAATATATGTTTATGAAAAAAATAAAATTATTGAAATCAAAGTAAATGAAATTATTGAAAGCAAAATAACAATTTCAAACATCATAAAAAACGTATCCAATGCATAATATTATCAAAATAGTTTAAAAGATTTTTTAAAAGTGTTAAAAAATATTTAAAAAGTGTTAAAAATGTTAAAAAAAGTGTTAAATGTTAAAAAAGTCTTAAAAAAAAGAATGAAAAATGTTTTCAATAAATCTTAAAATTAAAAGTAAATAAATAAAACCAATTTCAATAATTATTAATTAAAATATGACCGAAGAAAACTTTTTAATGATTATTAATTAAAATATGACCGAAGAAAACTTTTTAATGATTATTAATTAAAATATGACAGAAGAAAAACTTTTTAATGATTATTAAATATGACAGAAGAAAAGCTTTTTAATGATTATTAATTAAAATATGACCGAAGAAAACTTTTTAGTGATTATTAATTAAAATATGACAGAAGAAAAACTTTTTAATGATTATTAATTAAAATATGACCGAAGAAAACTTTTTAATGATTATTAATTAAAATATGACAGAAGAAAAACTTTTTAATGATTATTAATTAAAATATGAATGAAGAAAAACTTTTTAATGATTATTAATTAAAATATGACAGAAGAAAAACTTTTTAATGATTATTAATTAAAATATGACAGAAGAAAACTTTTTAATGATTATTAATTAAAATATGACAGAAGAAAAACTTTTTAATGATTATTAATTAAAATATGACCGAAGAAAACTTTTTAATGATTATTAATTAAAATATGACCGAAGAAAAACTTTTTAATGATTATTAATTAAAATATGACAGAAGAAAAACTTTTTAATGATTATTAATTAAAATATGACAGAAGAAAACTTTTTAATGATTATTAATTAAAATATGACAGAAGAAAACTTTTTAATTATTATTAATTAAAATATGAATGAAGAAAAACTTTTTAATGATTATTAATTAAAATATGACCGAAGAAAACTTTTTAATGATTATTAATTAAAATATGACCGAAGAAAACTTTTTAATGATTATTAATTAAAATATGACAGAAGAAAAACTTTTTAATGATTATTAATTAAAATATGACAGAAGAAAAACTTTTTAATGATTATTAATTAAAATATGACCGAAGAAAAACTTTTTAATGATTATTAATTAAGATATGACAGAAGAAAAACTTTTTAATGATTATTAATTAAAATATGAATGAAGAAAAACTTTTTAATGATTATTAATTAAAATATGACCGAAGAAAACTTTTTAATGATTATTAAATAAAAAAAGAACGATTGGAAAACTGTAATAAAAAAAGAGTACACACACAGATGAGATATAAGCGTGAGAGAAAAAAAGTGAAATATACAATTGTCACTGCTTCCAGTAGGAGCCACGCTGGACATTAGGAAGTACGTTAGCTGACTATAACCAATACATCCACCATGTGCTATACATCCACTGTGCAAATACATTCACCATGTTTCAGCAAATCTCCTCACTAACGCAATGTACTTGCAATAACCCTTAGCCCTGAGTGGCTTCCGGGCCTTGATAAGTGGTGATCACTGTGTAAAAAAAAGAAGAAAAAATATCATCATGCAAATACATCCACCATACAAATATAACCACCATACAAATATAACCACCATACAAATATAACCACCATACAAATACATTCACCATACAAATACATTCACCATACAAATACATTCACCATACAAATACATTGACCATGCAAATATATCCACCGTGCAAATATATCCACCATATAAGTACATTGCTATAAAAATAGATCTACCATACATTATCATTTTAGCAGACATGAATCAAAATATCATTCGAATTGTCAGTTTCAAAGGAGCCATATTGAAGTTTCATCTGAAGATTAATTTTCTTTATTGATATTAAATCGCTGCAAATTTCGGGATTCCATTTTCCACTGTTAACTGACTGAGTGTTCAATTCCTCAGAGAGAGGAAATCAATATCATCTCATCTAGATCTATCATAAACCTCTGAGAGCACTCTTTATCGTTATTAATTATGAGGGTGTCGATTTACTTCTGTTATGTTGCGGTAGATTGATGTCCGTACTCTCTCTCCCTTCAAAAAGTCAAAGATTTTTATGCATTTAATAATAAGCACTCATAAATCTCAAGAGTTTTCGTGAAATCTCCATTTTCTTTGTATAAAGAGTTTTGCACTTTGGAAGTCGGGTTTTTTTTTGTTTTTGTTTTTTTTTTAAATATTTGTTGTTTTTGTTTTTTACTATTTGCTTCATCTATTTCTCTTTGAGACTATCCTCAGCTCACTGGACGGAGTGATCTCCCTTACCACAAAAAATAATTTAATCATTGGTTATGGTCACGTAATGTACTTCCTAATTTTCTGTGAAGTGATACCAGAAACGGTGACAAGGTAAATCAGTTCCTTTACTTTTATTATGTACTAGCAGAGGTGCCCATAAAAGGAAAAAGTGTTAGTAGGCAGGCAAACTGAAACCCGTGACGCGAAGCCATAGGAAGTGAAAGCGTTCAAATTTAGCGATTTCAATGAAAAAGTTGACTTGCTAAGTGAATGAGTTCACGCAGGTGCAGAAATGAACGTTGGCTGAAGGCCAGTCAGCTTTCCGCAGTTTAATTTATTTGTTTCCCCACGATGTTGAGGAAAACCAGTTCCCCACAAAAAGGGAGTATCCAAATGAATAGCAATTGTCTGATATGAAGGGTTTCCCCCACAGTGATCAAAGCTAATTGCCTTCTGGACATCTAGGTCATGAAGGCCAAGGCGGCTGCCTTAGCTCTGGTATTAGTTTCGCTTTTATACGAAAAAAACCAAACAAACACGTGAGAGAGCGGAATAGCGGGAATTTTATAAAAGTCAATCAAAATAAATCTACAGATGACGTCCGTTGACAAATCGTGGATATTACAATCTAGGAAGTATATAAGAAGTTCTAAAATATAGTAACCCCCACCCCCACCCCAAGATCCCTGGCAAAAAAAAAAAAAGCCTTTGTCGGATATACAAAAACGCGCATGCCATTTTTGCCTTTTATATATATAGAAGATTGGATACTTTTTTTTCATATAATTGAAATTTGATTACTTTGATTTCAACAATTTCATTTATATTGATTTCAATAATATTATCGGTGTATTTTTGCGACCTGCCCCAGCATAGTATAAACACCGCCAAATCACCCCATGTTAAGAATGGCTTTCAGAATAACCCCCCCCCATCCCCACCCTTCCCCATGTTGAGAAAGGCTTTCGAGGTTGGGGGGTGTTTATTCTGAAAGCCGTTCTTAACTTGGGGAGGTTGGGGTGTTTATAATACGCTGGGGCATGTCATAAAAAGTTACTTTTTTTATCTTTATACTTTCATAAGCAAAATATTTATTATATAAATTCAAATAAAAATTCATTTTTTATATTTCATAAAATTTCTTTATTTATAAAATTCTAAAATAATAGAATAAAAATTCTAAAATTTATATTTCTTATAAAATTTCTAATAAAATAAAAATTTATTTTTTTAATTTTTAAAATTTTGTTATCAAAAGTGCAAATAAAGACTAATTGTGTCATTTTTATCTTTTTATAATTTTGTTAATTTTTATTGCATACTTTTAAATAATGACCTTTTCTTCTATTTTATTTCAATAAATCGCTTCACAATAGAAATATTGAAGAAGAATAAAAATAAAGGAACTGATTTGCCTTGTCACCACTTCTGGTAGTGCTCCGCAGAAAATTAGGAAGTGCGTTAGTTGACTATAACCAAGAAATCTAATAATATTTTACTGAGACTAAAATGAAGAGCAAACAAAACATTTGAAACCGAAATTTTAAATTTAAACTCATTCTGAACTGTCTTCTGCACGTTTGAAACTGAAGTCAAATCTACATCTGAAGAAACAAGTTTTTTTCCGACATCAAACTGCACTGATAGCAGATACATTATAATACAAGTTAGAAAAGCATTTCATCCAAGGCATGAAAATTGTTAAACAAAATGTTTTTACTATAGGCTTTAAAAATAAAGGTACAAGATTCAATTTTAAATTTATTTATCTTCAAAGTGTACTTTTATAAATTTTACAAACTAAGGTATGAAAATTTAATACCTTACTTTGTAAAATGTATAAAAGTGCACTTTGAAGATAAATTTAAAATTGAATCTTGTACCTTTATTTTTAAAGCCTATAGTAAAAACATTTTGTTTAACAATTTTCATGCCTTGGATGAAATGCTTTTCTAATTTGTATCGTATCTTTTTAAGATTATATTTTATTTAATTTATTAATTTGGATTTAAAAAAAGATGAATGTGGTTTTGTATGTATTTATAAAAACTCTCCTACTCTCTATTTCAGATTGTATTTCTCCTCACACCACAACTCATTTTTGCAACCCCCTCTTTGTATTATTACAGGTCTGAATATTCTGTTTCAGTTTGTAATTCTCCTCACACCACAACTCTTTTTTGCAACTCTCTCTTTGTCATACATGTCTGAATAATGAGAAAATCTGAATTTTTTTAACAAAAACTTTAAAATAACTTTTTTGGATTAAATTTTTTTAAAACTTCTTTCAGAATAGAAAATCTTTACAATTTAATAAGGAACATATTTCATATAGGTTTCATTAAAAATATTCAGTAGATAGCGAGAAAAATAGAGATGAAAATTTCAAAAGGACTGTATAACTGGTTACGCTCAATAGTAGTCCTCGCTAGCGAAAGACTTTGTTATTCTATTATTATTTAAAACATTTTGTGTCCTACGCTTTCGTGCGAGGGCTACTAATTGTAAAAAAACAGCATGAAGCACCCAACATTATCCCATCGTAAAATATGCTTAAAATATGATATTTTAACTTGTGCAGCTTTCATCTAGATTATTATGACTCAATTCTCTATTGATTATTACATATTATACTCTACCCAATATAATTTCAAACGATTTAAAAAAAAAAAAAAAAAGACTTGGGTGCCATCAGCTAGAATCAAAATCGAAACAAAAACTTAGTGCTTCAGCCTGAATCGTTACCGTTTGAGCTATCATCAGTTGGATAAGAAATAGTTAAAAATGAACTAACTTTAATGTATAAATGTGTATATTTATATATATATATATATATATATATATATATATATATATACATATATATATATATATATAATAAATAAAAATTACAATAAGTTTACCAAGTTAATCAAAATGGTAAACTTAAAATATATTATAAATATTAAAGGACTATCCACTTATCTTGTGCTTCCTTTTTAAAATTAAATATGTTTTTTAACTCTTTTTCAAGATGTCTTTTAACATGTTTTTATTAATCATTTGTTCATATATATATATATATAACTACTTCATTTAATCACATAAATTAATATACAAAAGTATAAATTTGTGTAAATTTTAAGTATTTACTTCAAAAGTGCGCAATACGTAGGTAGAGCTAGTTTAGTAAAAAAAATTATATGGCGATTAAGCTACACTGAATATTCCGCGTTTCATCCACTCTAACTTAACTTACTATATATATATATATATATATATATATATATATATATATATATAATATATATAATTTTCAGAATGTGAGAGATGATACAATTATTTCCAATCAAGTAATGTCGCAGCTCACAAGAGCTATGATAGCCAACAAACCAGAAATCCAAGATTCAAGTTTTGCCTTCATTCAGCTCATTATAACTGATGAGCCCGAATGAAGACGAAACTTGAGTCTTGGACTTCTGATTTGTTGGCTTTCAGGGCTCTTGCGAGCTGCGACATTGCTTGATTGGAAATAATCTATATTATTATAAAACTCAAATGACCTTGTATCGATGTATGTAACCCACTTTCTGGTTAACGAAATCCGGTTGCGCATGCGCACATGATCTGCGCACTGAAATATTAACGTTATTATTTTCGAAATTATTATTTAACATGGGAAGAATGGAGTTTAAAATAACTTAAACGTAATACAGAAATGAACGATGTAAAAAAAAAAAAAAGCAGACAGTATTAATAATTGTTTATTTGGATGAGTTAAACGCGAAAAAAAAACAACAAAAGAACAATTGAAATGCTGAAATATTAACAAACAAAAAACAAAAGAACAATTGGGACGCTGAAATATTAACGTTATTATTTCGAAATTATTATTTAAGAGTGGGGTTTAAAATAAATGTAATACAGAAATGAACGATGTAAAAAAAAAAAAAAAAAAAGCAGATATATCAAAATTTGAATTTAACTATAATAAGTATTATGGTATCTGTTCAGTGCACATTTACCTATAAGTATGGCCAACCACTTA
The DNA here is from genome assembly GCF_053919585.1 of Euprymna scolopes. Taxonomy (NCBI): domain Eukaryota; kingdom Metazoa; phylum Mollusca; class Cephalopoda; order Sepiida; family Sepiolidae; genus Euprymna; species Euprymna scolopes. The sequence continues at coordinate 9,813,231 of NC_136519.1, forward strand.
TAATTCAGTAACTCTAAATTTTTTTTCTCCAAAATAATCAATTATAATAAACAGAACGACTCGTAGAAATCTATCTATATTTTTTTTTTCATTTTAATATACTTTCATAGAAATGTTTATGTCAAAAAATAAAACTATTTTCTTTACGTCACAAATGTTACGCTCATACATGAATTCCATAGCTAATATAACATACTGACCCAACGGGTCACGGATAGTCTAGTTATATATATATATATAAGAACCCTCATTTGGGTTCATCAGTTAAACACATCCGAACTTGGAATGCGTTCAACTGATAAACCCAAATGAGAGCGAAACTTGAGTCTTGGACTTCTGGTTTGTTGGCTTTCAGGGTTCTTGTGAGCTGCAACATTGCTTGACTGTAGAAATAATGTGTGCAAGACAACTATAAGTTGACTTATGCCTGCAAAGTTCCAATTTCTTTCATTTTTTGTTTTTACTTCTTAGCAGTTAATTTTACCAGCTAAAGATTCATAAAACGTTCTCCAAAAAATGCAATCATTTGATCCACCTGACGCCACTCGTCAGCCTTTCGTTTTGGAGGAGATGCAATTTGAAAATGGAGGCAGACAGACAAACATAGGGAGTTTTATAAATGAGATAAATAAAAATTTATATTAACAAAAAGGTTGAAAAGTGAACAACTCCTGCCACCCTTGTATTCGTCTTCCTTTGTTTTTAATACCACATTTATCTGTTACACTTTTGCATCATAGTCAGCTTGTATGAATCATCTTCACATATACAATACACACAATGTTTCAAGCAAACTAAATTAACCTATTATCTATTTCTTTGTATATTTTTAGGTGTTTGTGGCCGCAAATATGTGGATTGGATGGATGCGAGTGGAGCAGAGGTTTCTTTGTGGCAGTCCATGTTGTCAAGTCCGAACAATTGGGTGGATGGCACGCTCATCCTCCGCGCAAACATGAACAATAAGAAATGACATCTACTATCATGCTGATATCCCACAATGCATTGCACAGTAGGGGACTTCCTGTTTGCTGTCATACAAATTTTGATGTTAATTAAAAATTTTCTTTTTTCCATTTTCCCCCTTGAATATTCATTCCATTTTATTCCAAGGGAATCCCACCTTATAAATTAAAACAATATATATAGTGAGTTATGAAAATATATATGGCAATTAAGCTACACAGAATATTCCGCATTTTGTTCTCTTGAGAATTTGTCAGGCTTATGCATAAGCCTGACGAATTCTCACGAGAGTGAAACACAGAATATTCTGTGTAGCTTAATTGACATGTATATTTTAATAACTTACTACACACACACACGCACACATATATATATATATATATATATATAATGTCTGATTTAAGAGGATGGAATTTTCTCTTTTCTCATTTGCTTAATCTCGATTCACTGAGTCAGGTACCTGGTCTCTGGTGGTAATTCATGGAGTCAAGACAAAAATTAACAAAATAACGAAAAGAGAAAATTTCATCACATTTAATTAGACATGTATCAATAATGATTTGCTGCCTAAATATATATATACATACATACATATATAAATTAAATGAAAAAAGAAAAAACAACAACCATCAAACTTAGCCTGATCTCATTATAAATTTATTTCAACTCAAAAGGACCTTATCAAGTGAGAAGAGTTGGCTGGGGTTTAACTCTAACACTGGCCAGCTCTTCTCATTTGGTAGGTAAGGCCCTTTCAAGTTGAAATAAATTTATATAAATGAGACCAGACTAACATTGTAGGTTGTTTTTTTTTTTGTTTTTTTTGCTTTTAACTTTTATTTATGCTCTGCTATGCAATGAGCTCTCCCACTACAGAAATTGCTTTATCCTTTATGGATATATATATATATATATATATATATATATATATATATATATATGTGTGTGTGTGCGTGTGTGTGTGTGTGTGATTTTGGGTGCAAGCACTCCTCTATGCAGATTTGATTAAAGATAACAAACAAGGATCTTCGTGCGTGTCACCATATGAACGCTTAAAATTTTTTTAGTTTGCCATATAAGAACTGTCTAATGGTTTCTTCTCTCTTTTCTGCATTTTCGGCACATTTAATACTGTAACCATTGTAAAAAGCTTCTTACTTCTCAGCAAGAAATCATTTAATATTTACATGTGTCTTGTATGCCAATCTTCCTTTTATTTCTGTGAATAGCATCATTATTCTGCCGTGTACGATTTCTCATGACGCATGACAATTCAGAATGTAAAAATTAACGTAAAATAGAAAAATTCATAGCATTCACGTATAAAAAGCGAAGATAAAAATTTATAATCACGTCTGACACACCACTTTTCATTAGATCACCGAAATTAAGCGACACTGAGCCTGGCAAGTACCAGATACGTGATCATTTGGGAATGCTATGCACTGTACGTACCTTGATCGGGATATATATGCAGCTAGGGACCGCTTGTGAATTTGATATTCCCTGTGAACTCCCTTCTTTGGAGGAAGTCAGCATAGCTGACTAAGGACTAGAATAAGACCAGGAATTACCGGTTTGTATGAGAAACAAAACATTGGTCAGTTCTTGCATGGCATAACTCTTCTTCTTTTTTTTTTTTTTTTTTTTTTTTTTTTTTTTGAAAAGTATGGAGCACTTATAGGGTAACAGTCATGGTGATTCTTGTCCTACATTTTTAATCATATATATATATATATATATATATATATATATATATATATATATATACTTTATTTTTCTAAATAAAAAAAGAAATTTTGTGGCTTGTGAGATTCAATTTGTACTGCTTCAGAAAATTCAATAAAAAGGCTTTCCTTTTAAAGGCAGGATCTGAACTTTATTAAGTATGGAAGACCATTTGGGCAATAAAAATTTAAAAAAAAAATGAATCCTTTCTATAAGTGAATATTGCTTTCGTAAGTAATCTGACATTTAAATCTATTAATATTTTACTGAAAAAAAAAAAAAAAAAAAAATAATGGAATTTTCATGCAAAAATATTACAGTTACTTATCCAAAATACAACCTAATTAAAAATCAACAAAAATAAAGAAAAATCTTCATGATGTGCTTACCCATCACCAAATGAAAACTTCATGTTAAAAAAAATCAGGTAAATTGATCAAGTATTTTGTTTATTTTTTAAAATTAAAAAAAAATTGTTTTCATCCACCATTTTGCTTTAAATAAAGGGAGATAACTCAATTCAAACTATTGCAATCAAAATCAGCCTTGTAATAGATACAATTTACAATTAAAATCGCTAAAAATTGTAAAAAAAAAAAAAAAAAATGATTTTCTATACATAAAAAAACTACTTGGTTAATTTACATAATTTTTGGAGTATGACATTTTAATTCAGTGATGAATACGTACATCAAAGATTTCTCTGTATTTTTGTTTTTCTTTTTTAATTAGGTTGAATTCTAGATAACAACCGAATATATTTTTTAAAACTTGATTTTAGGATAATGTATGGAAGACAATTGTGTCAATAAATGAACACATCACTTTAAAAAAAATAATAATAATTAAAACAACCCAAAATAATGTAAACTTTCCCTGCCATCTAATTTAAAAGAAGAATAAAATAAAGATTTTTTTAAAGACTTCAACAAAACGTTATTCTATGGAAGATCATTGGGGCAATAAAATAATTAATCTTTTATATAATTGAATACGAGCTTTTATAAGTTAGATTTCAAAATGAACCTTCGTATTATTAGTATTTTTCAGACTACTATTCTCATCTTGAGTGTTATTTTCACAAAGTTTTAGTCGATGTAACCTCTGACTGTCTTCAGGTGTATATTGTCAAATTCGTGAATCTTTTTGTCAAACTTGAGAATCTGCACAGAATTTTGAATGAAACCCGTTATTTAATCGACGGACCAATGCTCTCATTTTGTCAGTCATGACTAGATACAAATTCTAAGTAATTTGCAATTATATTTTGAGTGTCGCTCATACTGAAGATTGAACCTTCAGCCTCCAGAAGAGTGTAACTTTTAAAACTGAATTTTACAAAGTATTTTTTATCTACTACGCCACAGGTTTTTGAGCAACTTCAAAATGAAAACATTTGAGCAACTTCAAAATGAAAACATTTGAGCAACTTCAAAATGAAAACATTTGAGCAACTTCAAAATGAGAACATTTGAGCAACTTCAGAATGAGAACATTAGTCCGAAGAATCCAAATAATATGAATACTCAATGCTCACCTCAAAAATTCAAAATTGTACTACAAAACCAACAATCGAATAAAATATTGGAAAAAAAAAAAAAAAAATGAAAGAAAAAGAACTGAATCTTTATCCCATCCCCCAAAAATGGAATGTATTGAAGTTTTTGTTTTTTTTTCTTTTTGCCAACTTCCAGAACTGCCTGATTAAATAAATATTATATTTTGGAATATACTATGGAAGACCAATGGGCCAATAAAAAATGTCCTTCCTATAAATAAAAATCAAATATCTTAAAAATTTGAAATTTTAAGCTACCATTAATCATTAAAAAAAAAAAAAAAAGAAATCAATACTAACAAACAAAAAGAAAACTAAATAAATTATCCAATATTTTATATTATTTTTATTGTTATTTTTATTATTGTTTTATTATTGTTTGTTTTTTATTGTTATTATTGTTTGTTTTTTATTGTTATTGTTATTTTTATTATTGTTTTATTATTATTGTTATTTTTATTATTGTTTTATTATTGTTATTTTTATTATTGTTTTATTATTGTTTGTTTTTTATTGTTATTTTTATTATTGTTTTATTATTGTTATTTTTATTATTGTTTTATTATTGTTTGTTTTTTATTGTTTGTTTTTTATTGTTATTATTGTTTGTTTTTTATTGTTATTATTGTTTGTTTTTTATTGTTATTATTGTTTGTTTTTTATTGTTATTATTGTTTGTTTTTTATTGTTATTATTGTTTGTTTTTTATTGTTATTATTGTTTGTTTTTTATTGTTATTATTGTTTGTTTTTTATTGTTATTATTGTTTGTTTTTTATTGTTATTATTGTTATTTTTATTATTGTTTTATTATTGTTTGTTTTTTATTGTTATTATTGTTATTTTTATTATTGTTTTATTATTGTTTGTTTTTTATTGTTATTATTGTTATTTTTATTATTGTTTTATTATTGTTATTATTGTTATTTTTGTTATTGTTTTATTATTGTTTGTTTTTTATTGTTATTATTGTTTATTATTATCATTTGTACTCGCTAGGAGTTTTCACAGAGGAAATCATCAGAGATTACTCACTGACAACAATCTGTGGTGTTCCTTGAAGTCTGGGTGACAACAAGTCTCCCCCGATTTCGAGTACTCTCCAACTCTTTTGATAATGTTTGAATTTACGTTATCACAACAGCCACTTGCTATACACTTATCAGAATCATGACCATAGGAATTGGAATGGCAATAAGTTTCTCCAAGTTACTATTATTATTTACTTGCCTCCCCATGAGGGCAGGGTTAGACACAAAAAAGGGGCACTCTGAATAAGAACTAATATAAAAATTGTCTCAGTCATGAAGGATTTCTTCTCCACTGACCGAAGACAGAAAAAGTGTAGCATCAGAACAGATACTACACTGATCTTTGCCCGAAGGCCAAGCTCATATTAATAATAATAATAATATTATTAATAATAATAATAATAATTTTATTATTATTATTATTATTATTATTATTATTACTAATATTATTACTTTACTCACTAGGAGTAGTTGTGGGAACCGAGTTTCTACACACAGGCTAACACACCGGCACAAACCTGTGACATTAAGGTAAACCTAATTATTGCCCTTTAATTCTGTAATTCATACAAGCCATCATCAAAGATTTCTCTTTAAGAACTTGTGGTGTTCTTTGGAGTCTGAGTGACAACAAGTTTCCTCAGATTTCCAGTACTCTCCACCACTTTCGATAACCTTTAGAGATGAATTTGTGTTATCGCAACAGCCGTTTACCATTGATTTCTCGTTGGCAGCGATCATTGGTGTTCACTGGAATTTGGGTGGCAAAAGGTCTCCCTCAAGGTCACAGTCCTCTTTGCACTCATCCAGTGGAGGTCTGACTAGTTCTTTCTCTCCTCAGTCTTTTAATCCTGCTTGACGTTCCTCACTTATTTGGTGTGGTGCCAGTTTATGGTGACATATAGGAACCAGTAAAAGAGTTTGGGGGGGGGGGTAACTTACAATTATACAGTTTCAGTTTTCATGATGCCATGTGATGTTCCTTTGTGTAGCATTTTCTATATGTCCAGTTTGTGTCTGTAGCTCATGCGTGTGTTAGTTTCTGCATTCAAAGGTTTTCCTTAATTTTGGTGAAAACTACAAGAATATTATAATAATCATTATTGTTATTAAAATAAAAAACAGAAAAATAAAATATTCCAGTTGTTAAAACTCTGTGTACTTCCTAATTTTTCTACTCATGAGACCTTTATCAGTGACTCGAACAATTTTCCTTGACTTTTTACATAACCCTTAAAATATATTAAATGCCACAAGAAACCTCATATGCACAAAAAACAACAAAAAAAACATATACCATATTTTTCCCATTTTATTTTCACTGTAAAAATTGTTTAGAAGTTTTGCTACATTAGTGATGTCAATAATGCATATGTAGGAGTTGGTGCTCATGTGATTGTAAGAGTGGATGAACTAAGTTCGAAGCACTTTCGTCATTACTAACTAGCAGAGTGATTCCATTGTTCACCAAGAGAAGAATCTGTCAGGTATGAGCAGGAAGACCTAAGGAATATTCTACAATCCCATATTTTCATTGTAATGGAAATCTGTGAAATCACCCATTTTTCAATCAAATCGATTGATTGCCTGCTCTAGTTGGGAACCCATTGTGGTGCACTGAGAGGAAGCCTCACATACCTCTCCGCAGTTACTTAGTCTACCATACATTGTAGTCTACATAGAAAACCTACTGTTGATTTTATAAAATTATTTTTATATATAATGGCTTAAATTTAAGTTTAAAATGCAAAATCAAGTATCATGGTACAATTGTGTTCTAAACATAAACATTAATTTCGAACGTGCCCCTGTCATATCAAAGAACCTATTGTTGATTTTATATGTTCGGCCTTTCAGCTTGTGTGGTAATAAGACTTCTCAAATTCACTTGTGATGTTAGGCTGTGTAAGGTGTTAACTTTGGTCAAAATCGCCTGTTCCTTCTTTCATCGGATTATTTCAATTATCGATACTTATCAAAGACATTCCGATTCAAAACCTATTTAAGAACACTGTCAGTCATATAAAGTACATTTGTGTGAAATTTCTTAAAAATTGGCTCATCTGTTTTCGAATCCATAGGAATAAACACACACACACACACAGTTCTTTTTATATGATAGATAGATAGATAGATAGATAGATAGATGCAGTGTGATGAAAGTGTAATGTGGGCATGTATATAAAGAAATGCTACGAGAATGATGAGATGAATGTGAGCCTAGAAGACAAGTGTAGATCTGCTAACCTCAGAAGAAGATGAAGACTAAACAGTATAGGTAGATGTGTGCAGAACAGGAGACTTTGTTAGTTTGGTCACATTGAAAGGGTGGCTGAGAGAGTTCTTGGGTTAGTGGATGTAGAACAGTTGAAATAACAGGGTCAGTTCACATGGGAAGATGAAGTAAAACAATAAAAGAAATGATAAAGATGGAGTTGAAAAAAAAAAAAAGAAGAAACGAAGACCTGGCCAAAGATAGGTTAGTTTAGAAGTCAATTTCTCAAAAAACCGTCCAACACATGACAGCATGTAAAATGGACGTTAAACTGAATCTAATGCTGCTGACACGGGTAATAACTCTGGTTGATTCAAATCAAAAAGATAAAAAATACAAAAAACACATTTGAATAGAAAGTTTTTTGCTAATTTAACATATTTAATAAAGTTTATACAATGTGAATCATTTTTATAAGTTTTTTTTTGTTAATATTTTTTTTTTTTTTGTAATAATTGCATTTCTGGTTTACCTGTTTTATAGAGTTACTAGCAGGGCTACCCGGCGTTGCTCGGGACCGTATAAACAATGAAAAAACAAAAGCAGATATTGAACATATGTTTGATTCTTAGGGGAGAGGAATCTTTCATCTCTATGTATTATTTGTTTTATCTACCCTAGGACTGGTATTGTTCATGTTTTATCCCTAGCATAGGTAATTTACAGCATGTATATGAAATTGTTTTACCTTAGGGAGAAGAGAACAGGTAATATACAACATAATGTGTCTATATTACATCCCTGGCAACGCCTAGAAACCAGCTAGAACATGTATTTCAGTCAATCTTTATTATATCCTAGGCTATGCCGGGAAACCAGCTAATCTCTTTTTAGTGACTTGACCACCAAAATACCTCCCTAAGTGTGTCCTTTCTTTTGAACTTATTAGATATAGGTATCTAGAAATGTGTGTGAAATTTTGTTGAATGCATTGTTCACTATGATTTTCTTATTGTTCTACACAATATCAACTGTAGCGAAATAACACAGTAAACTTAGTGTAGTGTTAGAATAAAGAGCAAAGGAAAAAATTAGAATCATATTCTGTAATTGCAAATCTAAATTTGCTAGCATGTACCAGTATTTGCCAGGTTGTGGAAATTTGGAACTTATAACATATGTAGTGGCCTTTTCCTAGATACCTATTGCTAAAAATTATACTTTCATTTTGTTAGAAAAATCTCTCTTCAGATGCCCTGCATCATTCAAAATAAAAACAAATATTTTTATAATTGTTTCAGTATATTGCTACACAATGTGAAAGTTTTTAACGTTTGTAAAAAAAATCATGAATGTGCTTATATTGCAAAAAAGAAAATATCAGTGCACAGTATTGAAAGTGTTTGAGATTCAAAAGTCTGTAACATTTCTACTAACTTCATAAGATGTCATGTGAGAAACTGAATTGAATATCAAGACATTATCTGAAGCGTTTTTATTTTGGTGTAACATATGTGTTTACAGTGAACCTTAACTTTTAATAAACAGATTGGTATGCAATGACATAGGCTAAGAATCTTTAAAATATATATAAATTGGAAAAATGTGTGAACAAATGAAAAAAAAATGATCCGCTCCACTTGATGACATCAAGCACAGTAATATTGTAGTGAAGAAAATATGAAATTGATGTTCAGTGATTAGTTTGGATGAATGAGAAAATGTAATTGTTTGATGCATAAAAATAACTCAGTTGCTGTATTTGATATTAAGCAGCAAAATATAGTGATTTGAATATTTGGGAAAACATCAAACCAGATTATGTAAAAAGAAAAAAAAAAGATGAAATTAGAAAATATATATTTTATGTTTATGAGTTCTGCCAATCAAAATTTTGTGGCAGAAATTGGGTGATTACCATGCAATTTTATTTTGGTAAAATTCTTAAATTATTAGAATGTTTATTATAATTTCTAATTAGTGACTTGTTATAATCAAAATCCGCCCTAAAGAGTGTCCTTTCTTTTATTAGGTATCAGAGTAGGTATCAAGATTTCTACTTCTATACAAATGTGATATTTCAGATCTGTACATAAAAAATTTGTTGAATATATAGGTTGAGAATTGTTCTGTGTCGCTCTCTTTCACACACACACGCATTCTCACTTTTATAGATATAATAGATAGATTACTCTAGATATATTTCCATATGTCTGAATACCCTATATACAAATTTTCAAATCTGTAGATAAAAACATTTGTTGAGTATATAGGTTGAAAATTGTTCTCTCTCTCTCTCTCACACACACATTCTCAATTTTAGAGATATAATAGATAGATTATGCTAGATATATTTCCATATGTCTGAATACCCTATATACAAATTTTCTAATCTGTAGATCAAATATTTGTTGAATATATAGGTTGAAAATTGTTCTTACTCTCTCTCTCTCTCTCTCTGGCTACCTCACACACACATTCTAACTTTTATAGATATAATAGATAGATTATGCTAGATATATTTCCATATGTGTGAATACCCTATATACAAATTTTCTAATTTGTAGATAAAAAATTTGTAGAGTGCATAGGTTGAGAATTGTTCTCTCTATCTCTCACACACACACATTCTAACTTTTAAAGATATAATAGATTATGCTAGATATATTTCGATATTTCTGAATACCCTATATATAAAAATTTGTTGAATGTATAGGTTGAGAACTGTTCTCTCTCTCTCTCTCTCTCTCTCTCTCTCTCTCTCTCTTTCTCTCTCGCTCACACACACACACATTCTCACTTTTATAGATATAATAGAAAGATTATCCTAGATATATTTCTATTTGTATGAATACTCTATATACAAATTTTAAAATCTGTAGATAAAGAATTTGTTGAGTATATGGGTTGAGAATTCTTCTCTCTCTCTCTCTCTCTCTCACACACACACACATTCTCACTTTTATAGATATAATAGATTATGCTAGATATATTTCCATATGTCTGAATACCCTATATACAAATTTTCAAATCTGTAGATAAAAAATTTGTTGAGTATATAGGTTGAGAATTGTTCTCTCTCTCTCTATCACACACATTCTCACTTTTATAGATATAATAGACAGATTATGCCAGATATATTGAAATATGTCTGAATGCCCAATATACAAATTTTGAAATCTGTAGATAAAAAATTTGTTGTATACATAGGTTGAGAATTGTCCTCTCTCTCACACACACACACATTCTCACTTTTATACATATAATAGATAGATTATGCTAGATATATTTCTATATGTCTGAACACCCTATATACAAATGTTCAAATCTGTGGATAAAAAATTTGTTGAATGTATAGGTTGAGAATTTTTATCTCTCTCTTTTTCTCTCTCTCTCTCTCTCTCGCTATCTCACACACACGCATTCTCACTTTTATAGATAAAATAGATAGATTATGCTAGATATATTTCCATATGTCTGAATACCCTATATACAAAGTTTCAAATCTGTAGATAAAAAATTTGTTGAATATATAGGTTTAGAATTGTTCTCTCTCTCTCTCACACACACATTCTGACTTTTGTAGTTATAATAGATAGATTATGCTAGATATATTTCCATATGTCTGAATACCCTATATACAAATTTTCTAAACTGTAGGTAAAAAATTTGTTGAGTATGTAGGTTAAGAATTGTTCTCTCTCTCTCTCACACACACACACACACACAAGTTCTCACTTTTATAGATATAATAGATAGATTATGCTAGATATATTTCTATATGTCTGCCTACCCTATATACAAATTTCCAAATCTGTGCCCAAAAATGTGTGGAATATATAGGTTGAGAATTGTTCTCTCTCTCTCTCTCTCACACACATATTCTCACTTTTATAGGTTATATAGGTTGAGAATTTTTTGCTCTTTCCATCACTCACATTCACACTTTTATAGATATAATACATAGATTATGCCAGATATATTTACATATGTCTGAATACCCAATATACACATTTTCAAATCTGTAGATAAAAAATTAGTTGAATATATAGGTTGAGAATTGTTCTCTCTCTCTCTCTTTCTCTCTCTCTCACACACACATTCTCACTTTTATAGATATAATAGATAGATTATGCTAGATATATTTCCATACGTCTGAATACCCTATATCCAAATTTTCTAATATGTAGATAAAAAATTTGTTGAATATATAGGGTGAGAATTTTCCTTCCTCTCTTTCTCTCTCTCTCTTTCTCACACACACACACGCTGAAAATTGTTCTCTCTCTCTCTCTGACTCTCTCTCTCTCTCTCTCACACACATGGTCATTTTATAGATATAATAGATAGGTTATGCTAGATATATTTCTATATGTCTGAATACCCTATATACAAATTTTTAAATCTGTAGATAAAAAATTTGTTGAGTATATAGGTTGAGAATTGTTCTTTCTCTCTCTCTCACACACACATTCTCACTTTTATAGATATAATAGATTATGCTAGATATATTTCCAAATGTCTGAATACCCTATATACAAATTTTCAAATCTGTAAAGATAGAATTTGTTGAATATATAGGTTGAGAATTGTTCTCTCTCTCTCTCTCTCTCTCTTTCACACACATTCTCACTTTTATAGATATAATAGATAGATTATGCTAGATATATTTCCTTATGTCTGAATACCCTATATACAAATTATCAAATCTGTAGATACAAAATTTGTTGAGTATATAGGTTGAGAATTGTTCTCTCTCTCCCTCTCTCACTCACTCACTCACTCACACACACACACACACACACATTCTACCTTTTATAGATATAATAGATTATGCTAGATATATTTCCATATGTCTGAATACCCTGTATACAAATTTTCAGATCTGTACATAAAAATTAGTTGAATATATAGGTTGAGAATTGTTCTCTCTCTCTCTCTCTCTTCTCTCTCTCTCTTTCACACACATTCTCACTTTTCTAGATATAATAGATAGATTATGCTGGATATATTTCCATATGTCTGAATACCCTATATACAAATGGTCAAATCTGTAGATAACAAATTTATTGAATAGATAGGTTGAGAATTGTTCTCTCTCTCTCTCTCGCAACCTTACACACACAACCACACGCAAACATTCTGACTTTTATAGATATAATAGATCGATTATGCTAGATATATTTCCATATGTCTGAATACCCAATATACAAATTTTCAAATCGGTAGATAAAAAATTTGTTGAATATATAGGGTGAGAATTGTACTTACTCTCTCTCTCTCTCTCTCTCTCACGCACACATTCTCACTTTTATGGATATAATAGATAGATTATGCTGGATATATTTCCATATGTCTGAATACCCTATATACAAATGGTCAAATCTGTAGATAACAAATTTATTGAATAGATAGGTTGAGAATTGTTCTCTCTCTCTCTCTCGCAACCTTACACACACAACCACACGCAAACATTCTGACTTTTATAGATATAATAGATCGATTATGCTAGATATATTTCCATATGTCTGAATACCCAATATACAAATTTTCAAATCTGTAGGTAAAAAATTTGTTGAATATATAGGTTGAGAATTGTTCTCTCTCTCTCACACACTCACATTCTCACTTTTATAGATATAATGTATAGATTATGCTAGATATATTTCTATATGTCTGAATACCCTATATACAAAGTTTAAAATCCGTAGATAAAAATACGTTGAGTATATAGGTTGAGAATTGTTCTCTCTCTCTCTTACGCACACACACACACACACACACATTTTCACTTTTATAGATATAATAGATAGATTATGCTAGATATATTTCCATATGTCTGAATACCCTATATACAAATTTTCAAATCTGTAGATAAAAAATGTATTGAATATATAGGTTGAGAATTGTTGTCTCTCTCTCTCTCTCTCTGGCTACCTCACACACACACACATTTTCACTTTTATAGATATAATAGATAGATTATGCTAGATATATTTCCATATGTCTGAATACCCTATATACAAACTTTCAAATCTGTAGATAAAAAATTTGTTGAGTATATAGGTTGAGAATTGTTCTCTCTCTCTCACACGAAACTGTGCACTCGGCTTCTTCCCCCCCTTCCCACCCCAAATGCTTGGGAAACTGTGCACTGTTTTTGTTGGTTTTCAAGCTGCCTCTTCCCCCCCCACACACACACACACAGTTTAACAGTAGTAGGAGGTCAAGAGAAAGAGGGTGAGAGAGAGAGAAGAGTAAGTTGGTGAGAGAGAGAGAAAAGAGAAAGAGGGTGTTGGTTTTATATTTTTATTATCGTCTAATATTTTGAAAGCTGAATTTCTAATAAAATGTGCATCTATAGGAGATAATGCCTGGGAATGTGTTCCCCCCCCCACAGTTTAACAGTGGTGTGACGTCAAGAGAAAGAGGGTGAGAGAGAGGGAAGAGTAAGTGGGTGAGAGAGAGAGAGAAAGAGAGAGAAAAAAAAGAAAGACGGTGTTGGTTTTGTGAAAAAAGTTGTTATTTACAATTGTTCGCATTCTTGGCCTTTTGGTCAAGATCAAAGTGTAGTATCTGTTCTTCAGATGCTGCACTTCTATTTCTTGTTCTCTTTCGGTGGAGGAGAAATCCTCCACGACTGAGACAATTTTTATTTTTGTACCTTTTCTCCACGTTAAAAAACGACCCTGGTGTCTAACTCTGTCCCGTGGGGAGGCATAGTAAATAGGTACAATTGTTCGCCATTAGTGGATGTTGACGTCACGTCACGTGACATGACTAAGCGTTTTTTTTTTTTAGTATGAATAACATTTTTTGTTTTAATTATAAAGTCTACACTTAATTTTATAGAAAATGATGTATATATAATAGAAAAAAAAAAATACTGGTTTTGTTGGATTCAAGTGGATCCCCCCCCCCCTCCAGTTTAAGAGATAGCAGGTCACGTGGTAATATACAAAATGGCTAGCGTAAATATAAAGATCGGTTTTTTTATCGACGAATATTTTGAAAGCTGAATTTTTTTTTATTCCTGTACATTTTTTCCTGATATTTTTCGTTAAAACTCTTGTATAAATACTATTTTTAACCAGTTAAATACGCTGGAGACATTGTCATGGAGTTTAATAATCTCTAGAACAAAGCAGAAGAGAAATTACAAAAGTATCGGTAAAACAAAGTGTTTGTTTACATTTGTTCGCCATTACTGGATGTTGACGTCACGTCACGTGACATGACTAAGCGTTTTTGGATTATGTAATATTAACATTAAAATGACAGGTTTTTTGGGGGGCCCCCCTAGGAGAGAAATGATCAGTTCACCCCCTTTTAATGGTCCGTTTGGTGTGGAATTTCGATATTTGTCATGCGGGTGATCAAGGTTCAATATGATACATAATTTGTCAACTTTGGTTGTGTCTGTCAAAAGTTTGAGCTGACGTCACGTCACGTGACACGTATTGAATAACGGTAAAATGACAGGTTTTTTGGGGGGCCCCCCTAGGAGAAAAACGATCAGTTGACCCCTTTCTACTGGTCCGTTTGACGTGAAATTTCGATATTTGTCATCCGGGTGATCAAGGTGCAATATGATACCAAATTTGTCAACTCTGGTTCCGTCTTTCAAAAGTTTTAGCGTTACAAACAAACATACATACATACATACATACACACCGATTTTTGCCTTTTATATATATAGATGTAGCAAGGGAGATAATTGGAATATTACATTGACCTTTTATTGAAAAAAAAAAAAAAAAAAAAGTTGGAACCTTTTCTTTATTTCAAGCAGTTTTAATGTTTGTATGTAATTTCTTTTTTTTTTCTTTTTTGTCTTTTGTTTTTATTTTTAATAAAAGAAATTGATTTTTGATTGAAATTCGACGTGGTTCATTCTTATCACAAACTTTGGTAAACTTGGCATTATCACTATGGCAGAGGAATTGTTTCATTTAGAGTTGGCGACCATACATAATAACGCACTCGAGCATGGCCTATGTAAATAGAAGGGCGTTCCACTAGTCACGATGTTTACTGATGCCACTGAATAAAGTAGGCAATAGACGACTATTACTGGGATAGTTATTTTCTGTTTCAATTCTCAAACAAATTGCTGAGGGACTTATAAAATTACTATATTTGGCAATCACACATACAAAATCTATACGAGCCATTGCTTGATGTGTAACGTAATTGTGACAAACAAAGGAAATTAATAAAAATTCGGATCAACGTTTTTTTATTACAAGATAATTGTTAACAAAAGCATTCATTACCGTTACTCTCTCGACTCGACACCCCTTAAAGTCTTTCGCTGCCACATGTCCATCTAGCCTGGTTGCATTTCTCTTTCCTCCGACCACATGCCGGCTACAGTCAGCCCATTCTTGTTTTCAACCTTACACGTCCATTTTCTTCAACGTTGACTTTATTTTCTGTCCTGAGCATGTGGTCTATTTTTTCTCTTTTTTTTTTCTTTTTCCTTCTTGTGCAATTTCTCTTTATTTGCATATGTGCGTTCTTCATCTGCTGCCGTTAATCTCTTCACAAGCCAGCTATCTTTTGCTGCTGCTGATATTCTCCCACTCGTTCATATGCATACTGTCTCACCTTTTTTTCAGTTTTTTTCAGCATGGACACTAGTCTACTGGATTATCAACAAAAGAAAAATGAAAAAAAAAGTCAATATTTAAATATTTGTAGGAATGCTCAGTTTCTAATGCAACGTTAAAGCAAATCGGTCCCCCATTTTAGAACCACCCAATGTTTATTTAGGCTACACTTCGCAAATTTAGCCTTTTTTTTTATTAACTTTTTAAAATAATTTTTAAAATGCTAAACTGCTCTTTAAAAAAAAAAATAAAAGGGCTAAATATGCAAAATTTGGCCTAAAAACATCGAGTGGTTCTACAGTGAGTGATGGATTTATTAAAAACTTGCGTTACAAATATTTAGATATTGACTTTTTTTCATTTTTTTTTTTTTTTTTTTTTTTTCTTTTTTTGATAATCCAATCTGGTAGACAAGTGTCCATTCGATAATAATCTGCTGAAAAAATTGAAAAAAAAAAAATGAAAATAAAACATTGAGAGGAGGACAAGATTCTTCAGGTCCGCCAAAAAATTATTTCCTTTTAATTGCACATGTTAAAATGTAAAACAATTCTTTATCTTTTGGGCCAGTTTTATAAATCCCGCGGCAGTTTTTTTGAGAACTGAAACATGGCTATCTTCATAATTGTCATCGGCAATCTTAACTAAAGTTGTACGCAAGATGGTGGTCGCGAATGGATGTAAAAAATAGGACAGAATGCAAACTTTAGCAAAACAAAATTAGCGAGTTGACTGTCCGCCAAAAAATTATTTCCTTTTAATTGCACATGTTAAAATGTAAAACAATTCTTTATCTTTTGGGCCAGTTTTATAAATCCCGCGGCAGTTTTTTTGAGAACTGAAACATGGCTATCTTCATAATTGTCATCGGCAATCTTAACTAAAGTTGTACGCAAGATGGTGGTCGCGAATGGATGTAAAAAATAGGACAGAATGCAAACTTCAGCAAAACAAAATTAGCGAGTTGACTGTACAGCCTAACAAGATAAAAAAAAAAAAAAAAAAGACAGCAACAACTCGACTGCTGATAACAACAGCTTATAAGCTTTTATAATGTTTTAATTTTTAACTTCTCTGTACTTTTTATTAAATAACTAAGAAATTTGTTTTGTTTCAACTAGATTGTAGTTTAACATAACATTTTAATAAACAAAAGATACTGTGGAAAATGAATTTCATTGTCTCTCCTCTGCATAATTACTAAAACTAAAGAAAAAAAAAAAAATTTTTTTTCGTTTTTTTTTTTTTTTTTTTTCCAAATAGGACTGTAGTTTCACATGACAATTTCATAAACAAAACACATCGTAAAAGTTGAATTTCATGGTCCTTTCTCTGCATAATTAGCAAAAAAAAAAACCCAAAAAAAACTCAATAAAATGAAATAACTAAAAGAAATAATGTAATCTTCCAAAATAGCAAACAAAGCAATTTTAATATCTTTTCTTTTTTAGTTAAGTAGTGCGAAAAAATGTAAATAAATAAATAATCCCCCCCCCCAAAAGAACTTATCAAGTTAAGTAAAAAAAAAAAGTAACTTCGTTTGTCTTTGGTAACATTTGTTTGTCTATTTATTGTTTCACACATTTTTTCTTAGTTATTTCATTTCATTATTAACATATTCATAACAAATACAGAGCAGTTAAAAATCAAAACACGCTTATTATTAATTGTTGTCATCAGCAATCGTTTTTTTTTTTTTTTTTTTTTTTTGCTAGGCTGTACAGTCGAATCAGTAATTTCGTTTCACTAAAATTTGCTTTCCGTTCCATTTTTTACATCCGTTCGCTGCAGCCATCTTGCGTACGACTTTAGTTAAGATTGCCTTGTGATCTACCTCCAAAATGTAGCCATTGTGCTTTATTTTGCAAAGTTAGCAAACAATATGATTTTAGTGGAACGGCGTTCTATTTACGTAGGCCATTCTCCTGAATTTCTTGTTAGACTGTCCATTACCAACTTGTTTTATTTTTCGATTGATTATAATTGTTCAGGTATAGTATTTGTGTATTAATATTTTTCATTTGTATTCATTTTATTATTATTATTATCATTATTATTATCATTATTATATTTATTTATTTTAAATTCGTTTTTATTAAAATTTGTTAACATGTTTCATTTCCGTAAACTGTTTCGATAATTTCCGGTAGTAACGGTATAGCGTCCTAAATTATTTAATGCAAACTCTTTTGGTTTTAATCAATCTGAGTTATCTCCCTCAGATTTATCTGCCTCTAGCACAGTAGCGCCGTTGAAACCTTTTCTTTATTTCGAGCAATTTTAACAAGGGAGATAATTAAAACATTACAATAATAACGATTCAAGTGCGTTAACATTTTACATTTATGAATGAAATAAATAATGGGTTTTTTTTATTGTTTTTTTGTTATTGTTATTGTTTTTTTTTTTGTTTTTGTTTTTTTTAACCCCCAATTTCCCCTTTCTGTGCTATTGGAAACCTGGGATATCAAGCATGGTATTTACATATTTGAATTTTCTCGTGAGAGATTAAAAAAAAAATATACATATATATTTTTATTTGAATAGATACAGATTGGATATTATGAATGAACCAATAGTTTCCTAACAAAAATTTAAATAATCCTCAGCGTCCAGCTAAAAGTTACAAAATCTGTGTACTTCCAGCAAAAATTCGTGCTGAAACAAACTTTGCCCAAAACCATTTTGAAGTTAGGAGAGCTAGCCAAACATCAAGGATTACTGACAATTTCAATATGAAAGCATTGGTTTGTTTGGAAATATCCAGTCTATACCTATATAAGTAAATTTGTTTGACTCTGATAATTGAACACTTTGGACAATTTTTAATTTAAAAAAATGCATACATTCTCTTTCTCTCAATATACATACATATATATATATATGATATATCTATCTTATATATCGATTTTAGTGCTCAATACGTTAGCAGAGCTAGGTAGTAAGTGATGGAAATGTATAGGCAATTAAGCTACACAGAATTGTCCCTGTTTAAATTGTCTGACGAATCCTCACAAGGAGGAAATGTGGAAAGCTAACGTATTGAGCTCTGTTGAAGTAAATACTGAAAATCAATACATAAAATATTATATCTCCTTTATAAAATTTTATGTGGATACATGAAATAATAATAAAATAATATATATGTATGTATTTAAATGCCATATGTAGAAGGCAGTACGATGCAGAGGTAACGGAAAGACACAAACTAAAGCAGGTGAAAAAGTTTGAATACAAATACATGCGTACACATTCATACATTTCATGTACACATTTTATTTATATTTGCACCGTGATCACCTGGGTAAGCTGGTCTGATGGGATATTTCGACAAAGATCTCTTCGTCAGATATTTATTTGTCTTTGGTTCGAATGCACTTCTGTAAACAGATATGACTGTTTACACATTCAACCATTTCATATACACTAATGTGTATATGAAATGGTTGAATGTGTATGCATGTATTTGTAATTTGTATTAATAAAACTTTTTCACCTGCTTCAGTTTGTGTCTTTCCGTTATCTCTGCATCGTACTGCTTTCTACATCCTCCTCTTATATATATGTACATATTACACACACACATACATACATATAATATAAAACATTTATGAAAATCTATATTTAAAAAATCTTCAAATATTTTTCAATTTTTCTCAAATGTTAAAAAAAATGTAAATGTCTAAATTGTACAACAGAATTTTAAATGAAAAAAACGTTTTTCCACATTTCTGTGAATTTTGATATACAGGTCCACGATTCTTTTTCAAAAGCCCCTTCGACCCTAACCCTAACCCCCTTGAGACGAAATTGTTTAGAAATTTCATTTTTCAGAGTTGTTTCAAAATAACGAGCATCCCAAAGAAATCAATGCGACAGCACGTTATAATTACGTATTAAGACTTTATGAACACATCGCACGAAGTTGAGACAGATAAAGACTACGGATATAAATGACACTTATTGTTTAGAAATTAATAAAATTGATTAATTACAATCACTACACTCAATTAAAAAGTCTTATTGTCAGGACTTATAATAGAGCACAAAAAGAAATCACACACTCCCTAACCTCCTTGAGTAAACAGAAGCCCCATATTGTGTGTCATGTCAGGAACCCTTCAAGGTTGAACCATTTTCTGATTGGTTGGACCTGAAACCAACCTGATAAAAAAATCTTATAAAAGCTCTAAACTAATAAATGAAATGTTTAATCTAAAAGAATCAAATCAAATATTCGAATATCTAGAAAAAAATTGCCATCTACTGCAAAATTTAACACACTTCAAAATAAGCGAATAAAATAAGAAAACGAGTATATATGTAGTTATACATATGCAAAGTAAATGTATCTGTATATGTGAGCATACATATGGGTGTGTGTGTTTATATATATATATATATATATACATACATATGTATGTGTGTATGTATATATATATATATGTGTGCATACGTATGTATGTGCATGCATACGTACGTATATATATGTATGTGCATACGTATGTATACGTATATATATGTATGTGTATGCGTATATATATGTATGTGTATATATATGTATGTGCATACGTATGTATACATAGATATGCATGTATGTGCGTATGTATGTATATATAGAGAGATATGTATGTGCATATGTATGTATATATATATATATATATATATGTGTGTGTATATGTACATATATATATATGTTCGTGTAAATGTGTATGTATATGTATGTACATATACAGGGTGACCCCAAATAAACGGGTCCCAACTCTAATTAGGCCCCGTTTCTTAGTGTTTCGTTCGAATGAAATGAAACTTTGGTCATAACTAGTTTATTATATTCAAAACATCACATCAAAATACTAGGGTCTTTTGGCCTTTTTTTTCTCCGTTCTACAGCATATGTTCTAGATGGTCTCCATTTATCTTTTGTCTTTTTTTGGGGGGGGTCACCCTGTATATATGCACATGTATATGTGTATGTATTTATATGCATATATGTGCATATGTATGTATATATAATTAGTACTTATCATTTTGGACACTTTTCGGCACTAAATGACCATAAAGGTTTAAATGCCGTTAAAATGAATCAATCATTACACTCTGGAAATCTCCACCAAATCCAAAATCAAACTCCTTATTGGGTGAATATAGTTTAAGGTTACTGAGATATTACAGCCAATAAACAAATGCAGGTTAAATGATATATATATATATATATATATATATATATACACAAGAAAATCTGGAACATTTTACTCTAAGGTTCATTTTAATCTCACAGCGTTGTACTCTGTAGAAGTGCCTCTTTATTACAGCTGAGAAGAATACAAAAACCCAACATATAAAATTATACACAACATTAATATACCCCACAGCTGTGTACTTAGTCGAGATCCCAAACAAATATAAGATCAAATATTATACAGAAATAAATGCCAAGTAGATGTTTATTACAGCTGAGAAGAAGACGAAAACCCTAAACATAATCTAGACAACATTAATAAACTCTAAACATAATCCAGACAACTTTAATAAACTCTAAACATATTCTAGACAACATTAATAAACAAAATTTTTACTCACAGGTAGTTGCTGTCTCTACCAGGAATATGGACCTGTATCTGATTGTCAATATAATTTTTGGAGGCAGCATGGCTCATCTTTACCTTCTCTGCCGTGTATATGTGTTTGATTTGTGTAAAATGGTTAAAAATATTTTGAATACATTGCTGTTTGATTGAAAAATTTTTTTCTTTTTTTTTTTTAATGGTAAAAAATGGATTTATATTAAAAAGCAAAAATTCTTTTTTTTTTTTTTTTTCTTCAAATGTCCGTTCCATAAAAGTAGACCTTTCACACCATTTTCGTTTTCTGATTTGAATTCCTTTTATTTCTGCCCTTCAAACGCATTTGTCTTGTTTGGTGCCATGTATTTTCAAGGTGATGACTGCTTTTTTTTAGAGGGGGGGGGGCATCTTGTTTAAAAAAAAAAAAAAAAAAATTAACGGCATTAGTCGGCATCGTTGACAAACAGTGCCTGCGAAAACAGAAGATATAAAAGACGAAAAAGTTTCTGCAAAGAAATGAAGACAACAGAATTGAAAGAATAAAGAATCCAGCCTTTAATGCCAAAACGGCATCTATTTAAATTTGTAATTTATTTTTTTTAAATAAAATATCCTACATTTTCTCTTTCTGTAAATATATTTTTTAAATGTCTATCTATGGCATATGATATATGTGTTTGTATGCAAATATATCTATGATGAGAATAATGGAAATAGTATTCCAACGAGATAGAGAGATGAAATAGGAACAAACCAAGTTATACGTTCATCAACGTTTCGTCTTTATTCTAAGACTTCTTCTGGATGAATAAATTGAAGAAAATAAAATATTAGTACAATATTTGAAAATATGTTTGTTGTGAAAAGTATGACTTTATTCTATTTCAGAACGAATATATCTTCAAATATTGTACTGGTGTTTTATTTTCTTCAATTTATTTATTCAGAAGGAGTCTTACAATAAAAACGAAACGTTGATGAACATATAACTTGGTTAGTTCCTTTTTCATCTCTCTCTATATATGTACGTATGCAAATATGTATGTATGCATAAATATACATATATATATATATATATATATATATAGTGCCTCGCAAAAGTTTACAATACACATTTGAAACTGTCAGTTTTTGTATTTCTAGCTTCCAAATGATAATTAAATTTTTTATAAACATAGAAAATGTATTGAAACCAAGATAGGAACAGTGGGAAAAATAAAAATTTAAAACAACACAAAAAGAAAACTCAGTAATTAGCATCGCAAAAGTTTACAACACATTTACAAAATAATATCTAGTATTTTGTAGCGTAACCATTATTGTTGATTACAGCATGCAGACGTTTTGAGTAATCTCCTACGAACGTCTTACATGTGTATTGTGTTATTTTATTCCATTCTTCCACACAAATTCTCTCCAATTCTCACAGATTTGAAGGTTCTCTTCGATGGAAACGTAATTTCAATTCTCCCCATAAATTCTCTATAGGTTGAAATCGGGAGATTGACTAGGCCACTTTAAAACATTCAGTTTATTTGAATTAAACCAGTTTTGTGCGAGTTTCGCAGCGTGTTTTGGATCGTTATCATGTTGAAAGATACAGTCTGATTTCAATTTGAGCAACTTCACATTTTCTTGAAGATTTTTTCCAAGATACTCCTATAAAGTGCTTCATTCATTTTTCCTTTTATTATTTTCACTTTTCTTACACCTCCTGCACTAAAACAACCCCAGATTATAATGGATCCTCCTTCCAATTTTACTGTTGGAATTGTGTTTTTTGACTGGTATTCAATACCTTTTTTTCTCCAAACTTTCGGTGTTTTTAGAGTGCCAAACGAGTCAATTTTGTTCTCATCTGACCAAAGCACGTTATGCCAAAAGAGAGGCTTGCTTGCATACTCATTTGCAAAAATCAAGCCTAGCACGAACATGCTTTGGCTTAAGAAGGGGAGTTTTCCTTGCTGATCTAGAGATGTCTTTAAGGTGAAGGGTTCTACAGATTGTATCCTTGTTAATTTTAATTTCACTGTTTTCTAAGTCCTTCTGCAACTCTCCAAGAGTAATTCTAGGCGAATTAATAACCTTTCAGCACGTTGGGTTATTTTTCGAGGACAACCTGATCTGGCCAAAGGAAAAATTGATTTGTGAGACTTCCGAATTATTGTTCCAACAGAATTCAATGGAACCATCAACTGTTTGGATATTGTTCTATATCCCAATCCACTTTAATGAAGACTTACAATTCGTTTTCTGAGCTCTTGACAAATCTGTTTATTCTTTCCCCATAATGTGGTTGCTTACAATACGGTTATTAGATGAAGAATGATGCAATACTTTTACTAATTGCTTACTTCGATGTCTATTTGTTATGGCGCTCAGTTAGGTCCACAAGAACGACACGGGAAAACATGTAGTAGGTGGTTTACAAGTGTATTAAGGAAAGGTACAAGGATATAGATAAAGAGAATAGTATTAGTTGCAGGTATCAGTAAGATCTTGCTCCCCGAGATACAATATCTGTTGAGATCTTGCTCCACTGTACCAACCTTAGGAGCTGATTATATAGGATCTGGACGAGTCCACTATGGAGTGAGATCCGGTCTCAAAACACTATTGCATATTCCTCAACATTCTACAAACTTCTAAACTTTTACAATGATAAACCGTCATAAAATTATTGAAAAATCTAATGAATTTGATATGTTGTGAACTTTTGCGGGGCTAATTATTAAGTTTTCTCTTCGCGTTGTGTTAAATTGTTATTTTTTTATTTTTCTCACTTTTCTTAGTTTCAATACATTTTCTGTTTATAAAAAGTTTCATTACCATTTGGAAGCTAGAAATACAAAAACTGGCAGCTTCAAATGTGTATTGTAAACTTTTGCCAGGGCACTGTATATACACATATGTATACAAATATATATATATATATATATATATATATATATACATATATATATATATATATATATATATATATATATATATATATATATATATACATATATACACAAATATATATATATATATATATATATATATATATATATATATACATATATACACAAATATATATATATATATATATATATATATATATATATATATACATATATACACAAATATATATATATATATATATATATATATATATATATATATACATATATACACAAATATATATATATATATATATATACATATATATATATATATATATATATATATATATACACATATATACACAAATATATATATATATATATATATATATATATATATATATACATATATACACAAATATATATATATATACACATATATACACAAATATATATATATATGTATATACACATATGTATACAAATATATATATGTATATGCACATATGTATACAAATATATATATATATATATATGTGTATACAAATATATATGTATATACACATGTATACAAATATATATATATATATATGTATATAAACATATATATACAAATATATATGTATATACACATATGTATACAAATATATATATATATGTATATACACATATGTATACAAATATGTATATATATATATATGTATGCAAATAAATATAATGTATATATATGCGCGTGTGTGTATATATAAATATATATATATATACACACACACGTGCTATTATTTCATATATACTTACATTATAAAATAATATATCGGCTATATATTTTGTATTTAAGTATTTGCTTTTCATAGTGTTCGATACGTGTGTAGAGCTGAGAATAAGATCCAACTGTAACTTACCGCACACACATATATATAAAGCAGTACAAATTAAGTTTACAAGTCAAAAGCTCCTGTAAACTTTAATAATCCCAACCAAATAAAAAAGTTCAATATAACTAAAATACTCCAAAATACTGCATTTTTCATTTCTTTTTTTTATTTCACAAACTCTTTCCAACAACTTTTATGCATATATGATTAGTTTTCATATGATGCAGTTTCTATTTATTCTAGTATCAGCAAAGTCATAGCTTTGCTATACCAATCATTTTTCTAAAATCTTTCCTCTGATGAAAAGTAGGCATTCTTTGAAACTCTGTGGATTAAGGAATTCTTAATATTTCTTTTTGGGTATTCTGTCAAATAATAAATTCTTGTTAATTATAATTTATAGTCTTTAATTATGTTATATATATACTAGCAAAAGTACCCGTCGTTGACTGGGTTCAAAAACAGCCTACAGAAAATAGACTCTGATTTATGAAAGTATGATAGGTTATGAAAAGGAAGGGTTGTAAATTTGGGTTGAATTTGGGGGTATCAAAACCAAAGCAAAATATGATGAAAGTAAAAATAAAATAGATAAACCCCATAATTTATTATACCATACCTGATCACACTGAAACACTTATCACAATATGTTGATCTATATTAAAAAACCTTGTTAAACTTTGTGACATATTTCCATTCTATGGAGGTCAGGTGCGAACGAACTCTCCATAATTTTATTATGCCATATCTCTTCAAACTGAAACATAATTATCAAAGTATACTTACGCAGATAGATATGAAAAGTCTTTATTAAAGTTTGTGCCTATTTCCATTCTATGGAGTCCAAGCGCGAACGCAGACCCCACAATTTTATCATACCATCCCTATTTAAATTAAAACATACTTATCAAAGTATTATTATCTACAGCTATATCAAAAACACTTGTAAACGTTTTTTTTTTAATTTTTTTGATTTTTTATTTCCATACTTTGTGGACCAGGCGCGAACGCAGACCCCACAATTTTAAGGAACCATCGTTCTGCCAGATCAAACCTACCCATTCCTGTGTCTCGATACATCTTATATCATTATATTTGATCAGTTTTTTAAAATAGTCAACCATATAGGAGCCTATTCGTGACCACACACACACACACACCCACACACACATTCAGTTTTATATATATATATATATATATATAATATAATATAATGTCAGAAGTCGATTTATGCAAGTGCTAAGTCTGCAATAGGTTAAATTTTGTTCGTTTTTTCCGGAAATTTAAACTGCATTCTTTATTTGTACATTTACTCAAAGCTTCTTTAGACTCTCTCTCTCATATATATATATATATATATATATATATATATATATATATATATATATATATATATATATATATGAGAGAGAGAGAGAGAGAGAGATTCCTGTTAGTGGTTCCTGGTCAACCTAGGCGAGATAATATTAATTATTTTTCCTCTGATTAATTATTGCACAATTACTCGGTGGAAAGTGGAATCTCGAGGTTTGTGGCGCTTTGGTGCTGATTAATTCCACTAACATATTAGTTGTATGAAGTATGGTTAGCATAAGTATATTTTCTTAGAACTACTAAACTCTACACATGTATTGAGCCCAGTTGAAAAAAATACTGCAACAAATGTATCAACAAAATATGCAAAGTGGTAAGTATATAAAATAGCACTGTTATATATATATATATATATATATATATTTCATTAACTACAATAGACGTTTTTTGTCTATTAATTCTATTTTCGATCCTTTTCAACTTCCGATAACAGTCTTCACTTCTGGTGGGAACTGGCTGATGTAATTACCATATTTATCATAAGTCCGAGTACTTTCCAATCCTTCAGGCTTCATCGTCAGGGATAAATTAATTGTTCTGAACAATTTATAAAGTTTTTTTTTCTTCTCCATTGGTTAATTATTTATCCATTTTTCTTCTTCATTGGTTAATTATTTATCCATTTTTTTTTCCTTTGGTTAAAATCAATAATTAATTAATTTTAACCAATGGAAAAAAAATGGATAAATAATTAACCAGAAGTGAAGACTGTTATTCAGAAGTTGGAAAGGATCGAAAATAGAATTAAAAGACAAAAAACGTCTATTTCTTTAATAAAATATGCCATAGAGAAAAAAAAAGCTGCCTATATATATATATATATATATATATATATATATGCAGAACATTATATATGCATATATATAGTTCTGCATGCAAGCAATATATATATATATATATATATATATATATATGCATATATATAGTTCTGCATGCAAGCAATATATATATATATATATATATATGCAGAACATTATATATGCATATATATAGTTCTGCATGCAAGCAATATATATATATATATATATATATATATGCAGAACATTATATATGCATATATATAGTTCTGCATGCAAGCAATATATATATATATATATATATATATATATATATATATATGCAGAACATTATATATGCATATATATAGTTCTGCATGCAAGCAATATATATATATATATATATATATATATATATATATATATATGCAGAACATTATATATGCATATATATAGTTCTGCATGCAAGCAATATATATATATATATATATATATATATAATGTCCTCTATTATGTTAAATAAATGGTTCGATGAAACATAAAAAGCAAAAGCTTATGTAATGGAAGTTATTTTGAAAAAAAAAAATATATTTGAAAAATGTTTGAATTATTTCCTGTGAGAATTTGTTCTTAATAATAAAAAGAGAAATCCAAATGTTACAAATTGTCTTTTTGTTTTAAATCTGATTTTCCTTTGCCTGATTGCAAGGTTGGTAACATTTTTATGCAACTAAAACTAAGCTTCTTTCCTTAAACAACTACAAAAGTCCTTCTCAGTCAACGATTACCATGATAAATAACATCCTACCTGAGAGCTCATCTTTCAAACTCCCCTGCCTAAAATTCACAGGCAATATGAATTGGAATAAATATATTGAAGACATTGCATAGACTGCTGCAAAGGCGGATTCCCTCTACTGTGCTAGAAAATTACTCACACTAGAGAGCATCCTATGTCTTTACAAAGACACAATTTGTGTCTGTATGGAGTATTGTTGCCACATCTAGGCTGGAGCATCTACCACTAATCTCTCACTTTTGCGGTCCTTTCTCCCATCGCTGCAATGTCACATTCCTGTGCCTGTTCTACAAGTATTTTAATGGAATGTGTTCTGATAAACTCTTCACACTTGTACCCCATCGACGTACATATCCCCCAACTAATCTGCCAAACAGCAAAATCCCACCACTTCTGAGGTCTCTAGATGCTGGAAAGCTTTCTAGTTTAATAGTTTCGGACTGCTAGACTTTGAAATGCTATCTCTGCGTCCTGCTTCTCTGACTGTACTAACCTGCAGAAGCTTAAATGTAATGTGAACAAACATCTCGCTGTTCAATTTCTCTGTACAAATGGTACCAAATAGATGTCCCTTATGTTCCAAGTGGCAATATACCTTGTTTGGTGTAAAAAGAGTATTAAAAAAACAAAAAATACTGACAAAGTAGCACATTTTGTCACAGTCATGATATAGCTGAAGCGTTGGTTGTCACCTGAGGCTGCATGTGTCACTTCAGTTCCCATAATGCTTAGCTGCTGCTCCCATGCTTTTTTGAATCCCCAGAGTCTGCATAAACAGATGTGATATTGTCTCTCGCAGAAATGGGCAATTCATTGGAATTTGTCTGTATTTCTGGTGTTTAGCTAAAACATTACACTTTAGGATAACACGAAATTTACCCACATTCAGAATGCGTTGAATCATTCTGTCGAAATGTCATTTTGTGGTTCCAGCATGTTTCCATAGATTGTTTCATTTCATTTTATTTGACTCGGCAATAATTCCACACAAAACTGACGCACGCACATTTAAATTTCTTACAAGAAATACAAACAAATATTGTAGATTATAATTTTATTGGCTTTCAAATCACACTATTTTCTTTCCCGTCTGCATTACTACTACTACTACTACTACTACTGCTACTACGAAAGTTATTTCAGAAAGAAAGAATACTTCATTTAAATGAATAAACGCGAGTGCTTTTTGTTCATTTATCACACCTATGTCAACATCAAAACTGGCTGCTGTTCTTTAAATCAATATTTTGAAATTATATATAATTAATTACAGACAACGAGTCAAGTACAATAACCATCAGACTAGCTTGACACGATCTTTAAAAAATTTTTACAAACTTACTTATTCTCAAGATGGTGATGTGGTCAATATGAGTAAATGAGGTAGTCCATTGGGTTCAGGTCAGGGGAGCAGGGGGGGGAGCAGTGAGAGAAGGGTACAGAGCCAAGCTTTGATCTATTTGGACTTGTGGGTTGACACTCTTCAGTACATCCAGTTACACTTTGGTGTTGACCTTTAAGCCAACTTTGAAGGAGGCAACCTTTCTAGGGCAATTGCTCTTGACATATCTAAGGCCTTTGATAGGGTATGGCATAAAGGTTTACTTCATAAGATCTCTAGCTATGGTATAGCTGGAAATGTCTTCTCAATTATTAAATCATTTCTTTCTGATAAGTTCATAAGAGTAGTAGTTGAGGGGCAAAAATCAGAAGCCCACAGTATTAATGCCGGTGTCCCTCAGGGGTCCATCTTGGGCCCAACTCTTTTCCTGATCTACATTAATGATCTTCCAATGGTGGGATCTTTCTATCGATCCAGTAGATATCTCACTGCTGATGCAATTCTCTATCTATATAAGAGCCAGGTACGTCCTAGGATGGAATACTGTTGCCACATCTGGGCAGGAGCTGCTAGAAAGGACTTGCCCTGCCTTGATAGAGTTCAAAATAGACTTCGTAGCCTCGTAGGAGATGTCCTTTTCTCTTCCTTGCAACCTCTATCTCACAGAAGAGATGTTGCGAGTTTGTCTCTGATGTATCGTTATTTTCATGGAAAGTGTTTGACTGAGCTTCAATCTATGGTCCCCCCTCGCAAAACTTTCACAAGAAACACTCGTCTAGCTGTAACCACTATCAATAATTCCCCCCACTCTTTATCTGTGCCTAAACCTAAACGTAGATTCCATGAACAAAGCTTTTTTATTAGAATTGAACACCTGTGGAATTGTCTTCCGTTTTCCTGCTTTCCAGCTGACTACAATATGGTTGTCTTCAAGTCTAACGTAAATAAGTTCTTGATGAGCCGTTCCATATAAGTTATCAAATTTAACAAATTTTCATTACTAATGATTATTATATTGTCCAATTTCTACTGTACACTCTTTAACCCTTATCCTTGAGTGGCCTCTTGGCCTTGATAATGTGTTGATACCTATGAAAAAAAAAAAAAGAAAAAGTCCAATGTGAACAAGTTCTAATTGAATTGTCCCCCTAAGTAATCCAAGTTACAAAATTCCCACTGTTTACTATGCTAAAATCACAATGACTAATGTATACCTATTAACCCTTATCCTCGAGTGGCCTCTGGGCCTTGATAAGTGGTGACATCCATGTAAAAAAAAAAAAAAAAAAAAAAAAAAGATGTGAGGTGGTATGATGATCACTTGAAACCACACCAATAACCATAACCGTGACGAGAAAGTTCATTTTCATCACCCTGGGCACGTCCCTATTATTTGTGACAATCCAGCGATGCATTTTGAGGGTGCTGGAAATGGTCCTTGGATTGGTAGAGAGCATGAGTTGTACAGCAGCGCATTTCCAATCTGGCTCGTTGAACATTGTGTCGCTTTCAGACATGATAGAAGGCTCTTATCGCACTTGGGATTTGTAGACAACTGGCCAACTAGTAGATGGTCTGCAACAAAAAAAAAAAAAACGTTTTTTTATCAAACGGAAATGGAATCATGTCGTCCTTTCTAGGGCGACAATTTTATCATTCCACCCTGTATCAGTTCTTCAATTTTGACCCTTTAGCAATCGCTCTTTTCCAGATGAAAACCGATTAAAGTTTTCCACATGTCTGAATACCGTATATACCAAATCTCAAGTCTGTAGATAAAAAATTCATTGAGTATATAGGTTGAGAAGTGTCCTCTACACACACACATATTCTCACTTTTATAGATATGTATGTATATATTTATTTAAATGCCCCATGCCATTTCGTGTAGGCGGCCAGAAGTTAAAGCAGTAAAAAAAAATAAAAATAAAAAATAAAAGGATATAAATAATACTACTAATAATATGAATGCGAATATTATTATTAATACTAATATTAGGTTGGTGCAAAAACAATATCGTTTTCTCACATATGTTACTTTTATATATAATTTCTGAATTAATTCATTGATATATATATAGCCATGTAATACATCACTTTGAAGCGGGTTTTTCGCTCTATTGAATCGTGTTATTCATTACCGTTCTCAATCTCTTCATTCATTTTTTTTTGTACAGGCTTTCTGACAGCATGGACAAAATTCAAATTCGTATGATTTTCTTTTTCCGGTTCAAACTAGGCCAAAAAGCTGGTGAGACAGCTCATGATTCATTCGTCCCAGGAACTACTAACGAACATGTGGCACAATGGTGGTTCAAGAAATTTCGCAATAGTGACAAGAGCCTCGAAGATGAAGATGGTCGCAACCGGCCAACTACAGTTGATAATGAACATATGAAAGCCTTAATTGAAGCCAATCCTCGCAAAACCACACAAGTTGCTGTTGAATTTGAGGTCGACCACAACAGTTGTTCGACATTTAAAGAAAATAGGGAAGTCTAAAAAGTTGAATAAATGAATTGAACGATAATCAAAAAACTCTTCTATGCTCCTTCTGCGCAACAAAAACGACCCATTTCTCGAGCGGATTGTGACGTGTGATGAGAAGTGGATTCTCTACGACAACTGGCGACATTTGGCACAGTGGTTGGATGCAGGAGAAGCTCCAAACCCCTTCCTGTGAGGAAAATATAGAGAAAGCTTAACACAAAAACGTGCTCGTGTCTGTCTGTTCTGAGAAGGAAAAACGAAAAGATCCGAGATGGCAACCATGGTCTTGCACAGTTCTCGGAAAATCATGTCTCACATGTGATTTTGAGGTGCGCCCAGGCACCATAAAAGCAGGTTGCTGAGGGGAGTGGGCAAAAGCGTTCAGACCTGTGTAGAGTGAACATTGTCAGACTTTCCCAAACTTGTTTACATTGGACTTGAAGGCAATGATATTGTAGTCGGTCAAGAAGCAAGCCAGCAGCAAGTAGTTCTAAGAAAAACAAAAAACAAAAAAACGTTCAGACCTGTGTAGAGTGAACATCGTCATGCAACTCATCAGATTCACTTCCTGAAGCTGAAAAAAAAAAAAAAAAAAGTTATAGTGATCTGCATCTAGTCTCATCCATCACAGCTTCTTAAATCCGGGTAAAACAATTACGGCGGAGAATTACTGCTGACAAATTAACAAAATGCACCAGAAGCTCTAACATATGTGCCTGAGATTGGTCAATATGAAGGGACCAATTCTCCTTCATGACAATGCTCGCCTGCATGTTGCTTAACTGACCCTGCAGAAGTTGCATGAATTGGTCTACAAGACTGCCTCATCCGCCATACTCACCAGATCTCTTGTCCACGGATTATCACTTTTTCAAGCATCTCGACATTCTATTCTTGCACGAAAAATGTTTCAAAAGACGAGATGATGCCGAATCGGCCTCCAATGACTTCACTTCCAGAACTCCGGATTTCTATGCTAATGGGATAAAGAAACTTGTTTCTCGTTGGCAAAAATGTGTCGATTCTAATGGTTCTTATTTCGATTAATAAAGTTTATTATTAAAGGAGTTGTGAGCTTTTAAAGTTGAACATAAAAAAAAAAAATTACTAACCTAATAATAAACAGCAGCTGCCAAATTTCTTTTCTTGGAGCGCTACATCGTTAAATGAAGATGGCTTTGCTCAGTGTCTAGTCGAAAGAGGTAGGCGAGACAGTTGACTTTTTTTTTTTTTTTTTTTTTTGTGTCTGTATTTTCTGAAAATTCCAAAGGGTTTCTTAAAAGATCTGGTCGAAATTATTATGCTCTGAGTCTAATTGGTCATTGTGTGACCGAACAACCTTGTTAGGGATGCTCTCCATACGAGGAAAGAAATATCAAAAGTTACAACGGTTGCAAATCTGCCAGCACTTCTGTTACATGATAGTGTCAAGTCAATAAACTGATTAATAAATTGATTTTTATAACAGAATCATTTTTCTGTTCTTATAAAAACGAACAGTCACGGGATGTTGTTATATTCCAAAAATCATGTAAATTGATCAAGTAGTTTAATTTTTTAACTAAAAAAAAAAAAAAAAAAAAAAAAAAATAATCAAATTTTATGAGTCTCTGAGAGTTTGACCTTATTAAAAAAAAATGTCAAGAATGAAAGGGAGATAACTCAAAAATTCATAGTTACTAAAAATATGTATAACATACTTCCCATTAATCGATTAAAAAAGATTTTCCCTAGAAATATATAACTACTTGATCAATTTACGTGATTTTTAGAATACGAAATTTCTGTTCAGTGACGGATAAGGATATTTCTGTTTGTTTTTTTAATTAGCTTGAATTCTAAATAAGAACCAAATCCAGAAAAAAAAAAAATCCACTCAACACTTTTTCTAAATAACGCTTCTCTGGATATCATTAGTGACAACACCCATTATGACTTTTTTTTTGTATATGTGCTTTAAAATATTTGAGATTTCTTTACAAAATTGAGTGTTTTTTTATATAAATACATAAATGCGGTTATAGTCAGCTAACATACTTCCTAATTTTCTGTAGAGCGCTACCGGAAGCAGTGACAAGGTAAATCAGTTCCTTCACTTTTATTGTTCTTCAATATTTCTATTGTGAAGCGATTCATAAATATAAGAAAAAGGACATTATTGAAAAGTATACAAGAAAAATTTAAAAAAAGAAAAACAAAACAGATTCAAAATTTTCTATTGAATTTTTCTGACTACTTCTTATCTTGAGTTTTATTGTCATGACGTTGTGTTGATGTAACCTCTTTCTTCAGCTGTATCTTGTCGAACTTTGGAATCTGCACGGAATTTGGAATGAAACCTTTTATGATTATGTGGATTAAATAAAGTAATTAATGTGGATTAAATAAAGTAATTAATGTGGATTAATGTGGATTAAATAAAGTAATTAATGTGGATTAATGTGGATTAAATAAAGTAATTAATGTGGATTAATGTGGATTAAATAAAGTAATTAATGTGGATTAAATAAAGTAATTAATGTGGATTAATGTGGATTAAATAAAGTAATTAATGTGGATTAAATAAATTAATTAATGTGGATTAAATAAATTAATTAATGTGGATTAAATAAAAGGTTCCATTCGAAATTCTGTACAGATTCAAGTTCAGCATAAAGATCCCCCCGAGTTTGACAGATCAAACATGAGAAAGGTCAGGAGTTACACTGGTTGGTTGGTTGGTTTACGGCATACCAATCCTTTTCAGATTATTTAATGCCGAATCCAGTTATTTTGAAGAAAAATGTTTTAATAGAATATTTTTTGTTTTCCAGTCAGTTTCTATTTAACCCATAGTTGGAACCCTAACGCGTACTACTACTCTGGGTCAGAGTGGATCTGGGAGCAATGGCAATTTAAGGGTGGCTCCACATTCCCCAAAGCCCGCAAGCTGGGGCCTCACCATCGGATATAGTTTAAGGTTATATCCAGAACAGAGTTATACTGGCTGAGCATAACACTCAAGCTAATAACATTATTCCAAATAATCGAAATACGATTAAAAAAAAAAGTGCAATTTCAAATGTAAGCAGAAAATAGGTGGCCATTCAGGAAGACCAAGTGCAAGAAAAATCACTTCAAATTCCAAATAATCTACAAATCACTCGTTTACAAAAACGTACAATTTCGTATTATTTGGATTCTCCAAACAACTGTTCTCATTTTGAGTGATATTTTCACATCTCTGTTGATGTGACCCCCGACCTTCTTTAGGTGTACCTTGTCAAACTTAGTGATCTTTCTATTGAACTTTGGAATCTGCTTGGAATTTTTGAACGGAACCCTTTATTTAATCCACGGGGGTAGAATGCTCTTGTTCCATCAGCCATGATTTGGTAGAAGCCCTAAGTAATTCGCAATTGCATTTTGGGTGTCATCTGCACTGAAGATTGAACCTTCAACTTCCAAACACAGAAGACAACTGAATTTACCAAGTACTTTATCCATTATGCCACGGGCCCCTCTGTTAAAAATCAATTGTACAGATGAGAACAATAGTGTGAAGAATCCAAACAAAAGAAAACAAAAATTTTAAAAAGAAATAAAATTACAAAAACAAAACAAAATTGTGAATATAATTAATTTATTTACAATTCTTCTCTGCACATTTACACTCATAAAATGAATGGTTTACAATAGCATTGCTTGATAGAGATTCGGAATAGAGACCGCACCTGTTTCTTTTTACATTAAAAAAAAAGTAAATTTTTAGATATGAGGATCCTCAGCTAAATACCTTCTCTCTTTACCAAAATGCGATTCTACATTTTTTTATGCATAAACACAAAAAAAAACTTTAGAAAGTGGAACATCAGTTGCACATATCCGTTTCTAGACCATTGTCTAACTGGAGTAACGTTTTAAGTGCTCCCCAAACCCTCCGTTAACTCTACCACTAACCTTGAATGGAAACGCCCCCATAAAAAATTACTTCACTCTACCACTGACCCTAAGTCCATGTGATACCCCCCCCAATAAAAGAAACAGAAACATAAGTACGTATAAGATTTATCTAAAACAAGATAGATGATCATATTATGATCCATTTGCATAGGAAAGTGATCCCCCACTCTAAGTTCTAAAATATTTTGTTGCCCTAAATTATTCAGTGTTAACACGTAAAAGAAAGCAGAATTTTGTGTTTGTTTTGTAAGGTAGGTAACCTAGGGTCTTCATATACAAAGTCATTTTTTTTTTTTTTTTTGCAATTAACATTAATTTTAGGTAAATCTAGAGTTCTTATTTAGAATTTCAAGCTAATTAAAAAAAAAAAAAAAAATTACAGAAATGTCTTTGATGTATATACCAGTCACAGAATGATGTCATATTCCAAAAATGATGTAAATTTATCGAGTAGTTTTATTTTTAAGTGAGAAAATCAAATGTTATTAGTATCTTAGAGTCTGGCCTGCCATCATGGAAACAAAAGATAATTGTCAAAAATTAAAGGGAGATAACTTAACAAAAATTCATAGTTACTAGAAATATGTATAACATAATTCCCATTAATCAATCCAAAATGATTTTCCTTATAAATATAAAACTACTTGATCAATTTTCGTGACTTTTGGAATATGACATTTTTGTTCGGTAACGGATATGTACAGCAATACAGCATACGGATTTTTCTGTATTTTGTTTTTTTAATTAGCTTGAATTCTAAATAAGAACCTAGTCCACAAAAAAAAAAAAAAAAAAAAAAAAATCCTACTCGACACTTTAAAAGCAGGACATCTCTGGATATTATCAAAGACAACACTTATGACGTCATCTAAGGTGAAATTTCTTTTGTATTTTTGTATATTGTGCATTAAAAGATTTTAAAAGACTTCCTTATAAAATTGCGTTTTTTGTTTATAAATAAATTAAAAATTTATTTAGCTTTAATTTCAAAATAAAAATAAATAAAAATTTATTGCACAATATTATTACATTTAAAGATTTATTTTTAATCGTAAATTATGTTTTTCGATGAGTTGAATCGTGCATTCAAATTGAAATGGTCAAGTCGAGGAAAAGGCACGTTAGGCCGCCTTTTCTTTAGATTTTTCAAGGGGAGACAATTCAAAAAATTTTTAAAGTTTAAATTTGTAAAGTTTCGTGTTTTTAGTGATACAATTTCATTCATTTCAAAATGGTCTTTTATTTATTTATTATTATTATTATTATTTTTTTTTTTTTTAGAAAAACTGCTCATTAAAAAGTTCGTTAAAAGTCATACATTTCTAAAAAAAAAAAAGTCGTTTTTTTTTTTTTAAAGTCGTACATTTTTGTCGGTTGTAATTTATTTCGGTAAATGTTTACTTTTTTCGCCTTAACACTCGCATTTAAATTGACAATTTTTATTAGGTTTTCAGGTATCATGTTAAAATTTTGCGCAGACAAGAATTTTTTTATTTTTTTTATTTTTGATATTAAGACATTTTTTCCAATGTACTACTTAATAAATGTCACATGGGGAGGAGGGGGTGTTTTGTAACATTTTGTAGCATTAGTACTTTCC
Source organism: Euprymna scolopes (assembly GCF_053919585.1). NCBI lineage: Eukaryota > Metazoa > Mollusca > Cephalopoda > Sepiida > Sepiolidae > Euprymna > Euprymna scolopes. Next base: position 9,850,990 of record NC_136519.1, read on the forward strand.
AGCTAAGAAAAGGAAAAAAAAAATGACCACCAGCAAAAACATAACGAATTACATTGGATAATAAAGGTCTTAATATCCAGAAAACTACTTGTCTGCACAAAATTCAAATGTGATATTCAGTTTCAGCTTACACAAAAAGATTATCATTAAGAAAATACCTTTATTTTGAAATTATTTTTATTTGATAAAAGCTAAAAGCGTTTTATTTTAATTCAATAAATGTTGAGGTAATTTATCTTGTGCTATTGTTAATTTAGTGCGTTTGTTTTGTTTTTACCAATACATAAAGAGAAACTTGAACTCTTGAAATTGTCTCCCTTTGAAATTCTCCAAAAGTGAAAACAAAAAAAAAAATTGTGCTCCAAACCTAAGTAGCAATAGCATTTACTCGTTTAATAAATTGCCTTTCTGTGACGCAGCATGATTGTATGATAATCTATAAAATCATGAATGAAAATTTTTTTTATTTTTTGGAATCCTTTGAGATGAAGCTGAACAATTTGGGCATTCCTTTTTTTTTTTTTTTTTTCAGACTTATCTTCATAGTTGTTGTTGCTTCATCACGTTTCAGCCAATAAATCCTCTGGCCTTCTCTAGGTGGTTAACCGTGATGGGATAGGAATGCTGAGTCTTGTAATTGTATCCTCAATAATTACTGCCTTCCATAATTGTTGTTGTCTCACCACGTTTTGGCCAAATAATTCTTTGACTTGCTTCGGGTATGATTGAAACCACTATCTTCAAACAATTTCCGGGTGAGCATTGTCTGAAGATAGCGGCTTCAATCCTATCTAAAGCAGACCAAAAAATTAGTTGGCCAAAAACGTGGTGAAGCAACAACTATGGAGAGCAGTAATTACTGGGGATACAGCTACAAAACTCAGGATTCCTATCACGTTGTGGTTAACTATCTGGAGAAGGCCAGAGGATGAGTTGGCCAAAACGTGGTAAAACAACAACTATTAAGATGAGGATAACAGTTCGCAAAAAATACAAGAAAAAAAAAAAAAAAAAAAAGATATAGAAGACTAAATTTCTTCTCTTGTAACTAATTCGGTGAATATGTGTTAGGAGGTCAAATGTCTCCAGAAATTACAACATATTAAGAATTAATCAAGACTTGTAAGAGGTGATCACTCAGGATTTCAGTAAACTGCTTTAGACATTTCTGTGACTAACTCAGAATTCTGTCAATACTCAGATCAGATTCCACAAAAACCGAAATCCTCTGAGTGACAATTGTGTTTTCCACAAAAAATTACATAGGGACAAACAATTGCAATTACTCTTGGCTTCAAAATTTATCAATTTTATGGCTGAATGTTAAATAGGGAAATGAATCACTGGTGCAATGTCACCGGCAAAATTTGCTGCTTGTGTAGATTGGTGATCTTTTAAACCAACACATTTTAGGTGAAAACATTATGCACTTATGTGTAACGTTAAAATTAGTTCCACCCCCCCCCTAAAAAAATAAAAAAACGAATCCAGTAAGAGTTGTACTAGATGCATGTTTACCAAATAATCATGCACAATCTACGGGATCAGTTTTTGTAATATTTTGGAATTTATACTAATTTTGACATGACACATGACTATGTAATAATGTTTTCACATGAAATGCGTTGGTTTAAACAATCACCAATCGACACAAGCATCCAACTTTTTCCCCCCCTTTTTGGTGACCCTCAAATGATTAGAGAGTAAAAATGAATTCAGTAGTATTAGACGTCTTGAAGAATATTGCCCCCCCCCCCACGAGGGCAAAGTTAGATACTAGGTTGGTTTTTAATGTGGGGAAAATCCAGCTCTCCCAAAAGGGGCACTCTGGATAGGAACAGAAATAAAAATTGCCTCAGTCTAGAAGGATTTCTCATCCACTGATCAAGATAAAAAAAAGGTGGAGTGCAGTATCAGAACAGAGACTACACTTTGTTCCGAGCCAAAAGAAAAAAGATAGTAAACTGCCACTACATATGAGAATGTTTTGTAGAATGTTATGTTTATTTCTTTTTTTAGATGTTTTGTTAGGCGTAAATAAATGTTCTGGTAATGGGACGATTCCAATATTTTCTCTGATTCCGATATAATTACTGATTCCGTACTAAATTTCTCATTCCGATTCCAATTCTTTATAAAATCTCTAAATATTTAACTCTGAAGTTGTTATTTATCCCTGATTACCATAAAAACATGTAAAATGTTAAGATATTTTCTCAAACATAAAATTAGACTTGTGTGTGTGGGGTGGGGGGTGATTTTATTTTTATTTTAAAATCAATAAATATTTATTATTACTGCCAACAGTGGAAGATTTTGGTTTAAACAAAATTAAATAAAAAACAAAGACCATTAAAAGAATTGTTTTTGGAATCTGAAAATAGGCACAAACTTTTCTGATTCAGATACCAATTTTGATGCCGACAAAAGTTCCAATTTTGATTAATCGTTCCCGCACTAAAATGTATAATTTTATTCACATTAATTGCCATTATTATTCGTTTTTGCAATAATTATGTTTGGGACATCTAAATAGGGAGCTGTGAGTTAAAATAAACTTCATATATGAACGGTTAATAACAAATTCAAAATTTATGAAATAAAAAAAAATAAATAAAAAGGAAGCATGGATGAAATGATTGAATGACATGAGATGAAACAAACTTTTTTTTGAGATGAGGATCGATTATTCATATTCTTCGGACTACTGTTCTCGTCTTGAGTGTTATTTTCATAACATTTTGAAAAATGTGACCTCCAACTTTCTTCAGGTGTATATTGTTGAATTTGGGAATCTATAGAATTTCTAACAGAATCCTTTATTTAATCTATGGGGATAACATGTTCTCATTCTGTCAATGACCGGGTAGAAGTCCTAAGTAATTTGCAATTATAGTTTTGAACATCGCCTGCACTGAAGAGTGACCCTTCAAGTACTTTATCCACTATGCCATGGGTCCTTGTGGATAAGTTCTACAGAAAGATTTCGGAGTTCAACAAGATACAGCTGAGGAAGGTCGAAGGTTACATTGACCGAAACGTTTTTGAAAATTACATTCAAGATAACAGTAGTTCAAAGATTCCAAATGATACGAAGCACCATGTTATTCAAGTGCAGAAATTGACGGCAGAATTCTCTTTCACTGTAAAAACAGATTATTTCATCGAGAGAAGTGAATAAAACCTTAAAAATTTTTTTTTTTTTAAAATACAAAATAAAAATAAAAAAATCGAGATCATAATTGAATGTCATACATTTGCGATTTGGTTTTATCCATTTTCTTTTTTTGCTATTGTCACATTAATTGTTAACATTTTCCAAACAGCACAATGAAAGCAGAAAAAAAAAAAAAAAAAAAAAAAAAGAATTTTCTTATTTTTCATTGGTATAAAAAAAAAAATCAAAAAAAGAAATGTATTTAAAAAGTTAATGAAAAAAATGCATAAAAAAATAAATGAAAAAAATGTATAAAAAATAAATGCAAAAGAAAAATATATAAAAAAATTAAAAAAATGTATAAAAATCAATGAAAAAAATAAATGAAAAAGAAATGTATAAAAAATGAAAAAGAATGTATAAAAAATAAATGAAAAAAGAAATGTATAAAAAATGAAAAAGAAAGAATGTATAAAAAATGAATGAAAAAATGTATAAAAAATAAATGAAGAAAAGGTATAAAAAAAATCAATGAAAAAAAAAGAAATGTATTAAAAAAAATCAATGAAAAAAAAATGTATAAAAAAAATCAATGAAAAAGAAAGAAATGTATTAAAAAAAAGAAAAGAAAAAAAAGAAAACGATAAAAAAAAAAAAAGAAATGTATCGAAATTTTTGAGATTGGTATCTAAAAATAATGCATAAAATATTGTTGCCACATCGGAGATGGAGCATCAAACATCATTTTTAGACAGGGTCCAAAAAAGAATCTCAAATCTAATATGTTCCGGTTTAGAAACCAAGCTCCGACCTTTGACCCAGCACTGCAATGTTGCATCCCTGTGCCTGTTTTACAAGTACTTTAATGGTATGTGTTCTGATGAACTTGTAGCACTTGTGACCTCCCCCTCAATGAACATACTCCCGACTAACCTGACAAGCAGCAAAATTCTACCCCTTCACTCTTGAGGTCCCTACATGGCAGAAAGCCTTCTACTCTAATAGTTTCTTCTTTCAGACTGTTAGACTTTGGGATTCCCTCCTTGTTTCCTGCTTCTGACTGTACTAACCTACAGAAGTTTAAATGTAATGTGAACAAACATCTTGCTGCTCAACCCCCTACAGCCTCCTGTTAGACAATTCCAAATAGTAGCTCTTTACATTCCAAGTGGCAATATTTTCGGTTTGGTGTGAAAACGATTAAAAAAAAAAAAAATTATAATAATTTGGATTTTATGGCTGACTATTCCCATCTTGGATATTATTTTGATAACGTTATGTTCGATGTTAATAGTTTTCATGTGTCTCTTTTTAAACTTTGGAATCTTTTAAAATCATATTTATTTTTCAATTTTCCCCAATTTATGAACCCTTTGCACGAAAAAATGTTATTGTATTGAAGACTAACTTTCATATAATTTCAGTATTAATTTTCAATTAATGCCAATACCAGCAAATTCATAGCTTCGCTATAATATTTGCTAATATCTTTATTTTGATGAGAAGAACACAATTCTTTGAAACTCCATGGATTAAGGAAATTTTAATATACCTTATTTAAGTATCCTGTCGAACAATAAATTCACATAAAAATATAATTTACAGTCTTAAATTTGGTTCTTATATAAGTAAACATGTTTGTCTGTGTGCAGGATAGTCTCTACCAAACTAGTCAGTCAATTTCTAGTCTATAACTTCATATATGATATATAAGGGATTCGAACCAGTGTTTTTTAGCTAGAAAATACAGTTGCTAATGGACTAAAATTGGAACTTGGCAGGCATAACTGCTCTTGTATGCGTGCGCAAATATACATTTAACCATGTTCATTTTAAAAGTTTTGATACGCATCTAGACTTAGCTCAGATGGTAATGAATAATGCTGGGGAGTTAAATGTCTTAGTTTCGATTCTAGGTGATAGCACCCAAGTCATGTTTTGAAAGCTTTGAAATCACTACTATATATTGGGTAAAATATAATAATCAATAGAGTATTGGCTCTATAATAATCTGTATATATATATATATTATATATATATATATATATACTCGATTCTTTTTTATTATTCATTGAACTTTTGAATAGTCAAGTCGCTGCCTGATGATATCTGTTGTTTGATTGAAACAAGTGGCTATTTGTAGCAGCGGGATGTGAGCATGTTTATATAACAATAAACAAGTATATATATATATATATATATAAAAGGCAAAATGTGTGTGACCACTTCGTGTATGTCTCGCAAAGGCTTTTCTCGCACACGCTCCCGGGGGGAGGGGGGGTTACGATCGCGTAAAAGTGTTTATATAGGCCATCGATAATAATATCTAGGATTTGAGAACGTGTGTAGCGTCGTGATTTATTTACATCGACTTTTACAAAATTATTGCTATTTTGGCTTCTCGCGTGTTGATTAGGCTTTTTCATATAAAAAGCAAAACTTGGCATCGCACCGGGTCCAGAAGCAATCAGCTTTGATCAATCTTGTATATCAGACAATTGCTATTTAATCTGGACAATTGGGAGCTGGTTTCCCCCTCCCTCCACCAAAAAAAAGTCAAATTTGGGTAAACAAATTCAAACGCTACCTTGCAGCAAAAGTTAACTGCATGACTTCTATTCGACCTTCTTAATTAGGTCAAATCGAAGCAGCAGAGTTAACTTTTATTGCAGACACCTGTTTTTAATACTTAAATAAATTCAAACGTGTCTCCATTATATGTTGCAGTGGCCCAATGGTTAACGTTGCACGGTTTTATTTTTTCACACTTTAATTTCCAACTTTGCCTCAAGGGTTCAGGTTCGATCCTCATACTCACCTATCAAAACTTTCTTTTTTATTAAACTACTAGCAGGGGTGCCCGGCGTTGCTCGGGTGTTTGGAGGTGTATGCTGTGCAAAAAAAGCAAAAAAACAAAAAAAATGGTTAATTTATTAAAACTTTGACCTCTATTATGACCCCTTAAAATTTATAGTTTTGGGCTCAAATCACTTTATTAAGTTAGATCCAGGTTCAAGGAACCTATATCTAAAATTTCAAGTGTCTAGACTCAAAATTGTCGGAGGAGTTTGGTAGAGTTCTTAAAGGTCAAATCGTTGAAATTTGACCCCTTAACAGCCAAATTTCTGGCTGACACCCGTCACATCGATTTTCCCAAATCTCAGTACCCGGTATTTCAAATTTCGAGTCTATCGACTAAAAATTCAGAGTTATTGCGTAGGGAAATTTAGACAGACAGACAGACACGTTCACTTTTATAGATATAATAGATTGTTTTCATCTTGAGTGTTAGAGCCAGTAACTTTTATCCTTTCTTTTCCAAGATAGTGACCAACATGCCTGATAAAGGGTCGAAGGCTACACCAACTGAAATGTTGCACAAATAACACTCATAATGAGAATAATATATAGGGTGTCAGAATGCGATGAAAAGAAATCAAATAAAGTGCTCGATGAATGTGAGAGCCAAAATATTTATTTAAAAACTATACATACATATTCCAAAGAAGAACCAGCGGGTTTTATCGGCCACAGAAGGCTGTTCCAATACAATGAAACTACTGGTTCATCTTTGCAATATGTATGTATAGTATATATATATATATATATAACCTTGCTCTTTTCTTCTCTTCTGAACTGTCATCAATTATTTCTTTATATATAAGTTATAAAATATATATGGCAATTAAGCTACACTGAATATTCCGCATTTCATCCACTATGACTCTTCAGGCTTAGAGTGGATGAAACGCAGAATATTCAGTGTAGCTTAATCGCCATATATATTTTATAACTTACTAACTAGCTCTACCTACATATTGAGCACTTTTGAAGTAAATACTTAAAATTTACGCATAAATTTATAATTTCGTATATTGATTTTATGTGAGTAAATGAAGTAGTTTATATATATATATATATATATATATATATACACACACACACACACATTATATGTATATTGATTTATAGATATTAAGGAGGAATCACTCCAGACAAGCCATGAAGCCACTTGATGTAAGGAGCTCAGAAATAAAAAAAAGCACTTTAATGTCAAAAACTAGCCAACAATAAGTTTTAAATGGATGGATTCCATCCTGGAAAACAGTTATTCCATCCGCGTGTCAGAAATTGGTAAAGTTAAGAGAAACAAACAATAATAAAATGGAAAAAGTAAACGAATACAAGAAATAATCGTGAATGTAAATCTTTGCAACAAGAAAGTTTTGTTTTTTCTTATATTCATCTCAAACAATTAGGGGCATCCTAAGAGAGGAGTTGTGCAGCAAGGAAGACTTGTTGCTTATCAGGTTGGCCTGTCGGGTATTTGTGTTGAGCCCAAGTGCAGCACATTTCATTGAAGTGCTTGTAAAACAAGCACAGGGATGCAATATTGGCAGTGGCTGGAATTTGGTAGACAGTGCGAAGCTTATTACATCGAAGGTTCAGGTTTTTCACCTTGTCTAAAAAGGAAAGTGACTATTAGCTCATGCATCAGCCTGGATGTGGCAAACATTATCCATGCACCATGGTGACTTAATAGAGATATAGAAAACTGGTAGGTAAGATAAGTTTTCTAGTTTGATAAAGGGAGCCCGTCTTATTTGCAGCTGAGTTGCAGTAAAGAAGTAGAAGGGGAAAAAATTAAAATGTGTTCCTCCCACCCCAAGACACAAGAATACATCGCATTGCTGCATAACTTGATTCACATAAAAGGGCTATTTTTCCAGGCATGTAACAACGGACACAAAATGATGCATTGCATCTCTGCACATCAAGGAACTGATCCTCATGAGAGCAGAGTCTGACACAAGGTTGGTTTTTAATATGGGGAGGGAGGAATCTACCTTCCCAAAAGAACATTCTGGATCGAGATACAAAATAAAGAAAAATTATCTCGGTCTAGAAAGATGTCTACTTCACTAACAAAGGTCAGAAAAGATAAAGTATAGTATTGGACAGATACTACACTTTGATATATTTTATTCTAAGAACAAAATGTTTACAAAAAATGTTGACAAAATAAAATTAGGCACAAGGCCAATCAAAAAAGGGGGGGTTATATAGTCATCCTTGTCACTGTACCTTTGTTGACTAAGCTAATCTTAGTTAGAGTTCTCAGTACCACATTCACGCCAGGGGTCATCCTACTTAAGATTCCCAAATCAGATAGTTTTTTTTTTTTTTATAGTAATACTAGCAGGCTGCCCCAGCATTGCCCAGTCGTAAAATATGCATAAATATTATATTAAAAAAAAAAAAAAAAAAAAATATCCAAGCTGGGAGCGAAACCAAAATATAAAGAAAGCAAGTCAAGTACGATAACCATTAGGCCAGCTTGACATGATCTTTAAAAAGTGCTTTCAGCCAAATTTATTCTTAGCATTACGAATCTGTCATATGAATGATTCATGCTTCGTGCAACAGTTGATGAAAATCTCCCAATTTTGACCCCTTAGCAGCCGTTTTTTCCAGATGAAAATCAATTAAAAAGTTTTGCGCATAATATCCTATATACTAAATTTCAAGTCTGTAGATCAAACATTCGTTGAGTATATAGGTTGAGAATGTCCTCACACACATTCTCACTATTATAGATATACTAGCAGGCTGGCTGGCATTGCCCATTCATAAAATACACATGAATATTATATTTTAATTAAAATAGAAACTGAGACATGTGCATGTGAGTATTATGTTTTTTTTTCTAAACCGTTCACTTCTTGTAAGTAAAAAAAAAAAAAGAACAAATAATCAAGCGTAGATCGAAACCAAAACCTTAAGACAGTGAATCAAGTACAATAACCATTAGGCCAGTATGACATGATGTTTAAAAGGGGTTTTCAATCTACATATTCTTAACATAATCTTTAATGTGAACTACTCACGCATGCTCATTCGTGAAACAGTTAGCAAACAGCTAAAAATCCGATGACTCCCACGTAACAATTTTTCAATTTTGACTCCTTAGCAGCCCCCTTTTTTTCTGGATGGAAATGGATTAAACAGTTTTCTACATGTTAATCAAAATTTGTTGAGAAGTGTCCTCACACACATTCTCATATATATATATATATATATATATATATATATATATATATATATATTTACTAGTGGTGAAAAAACCGGACTAGAGTGCTCCATGTGTAGCCAGAGCAGTATATAGGAAATTTATTACTGTGAGTCCAGAATGAGTTTACATATTGTTTCAGCTAGGGGAAAATCCTCAAAAAGAGGAAATATCCAACTAGCATCGTCAGAATTCATAGATGGACTATGAATTCTGACGATGCTAGTTAGATATTTCCTCTTTTTGAGGATTTTCCCCTAGCTGAAACAATATGTAAACTCATTCTGGACTCACAGTAATAAATTTCATATATATATATATATATATATATATATATATATACATACATACACACACACACTAGATATGTTTGTTTCCCTTCCACAATGAAGTTAGAAATAGAGATTGCAGAGCCAGCGCCCCGAGGAGGAGCACTGGCCTGCACAAAATGCCTTGGCAGCCCTGCCGGTATTCCCCAGTAGGGCGCCTTAAGCGATTAACAATAGACTTACCTCTTCTGAAAGAAAGGCAAAACCTGGGAGAGTGGACTTCCTAGAACTGCACAGGACCAGGTTCATATCGCAATCAACAGGGAAAAGACTATTTTAGAACTGGCGTAAACTCTATTGATTTTGGTGCCGAGGGCAAAAGGCCAAAGAAGGTAGAGCAATAATAACTTATTTTTGTTAAATGAGTCTTTATAAAGAAAACAAACTTTAACTCATTTTACAAATTAAATCATTTACAGTTAAAAAATATATTTAAAAAAAAAAAAGTAATTTTGAATTACCTCCCCTGCATTAACTTTTTAATAATCTTTAATGTATTTATTTGCTTCCCCACCAAAGCAAATTAGGCACAAGACTGTTTTTAATGTGGTGTAAAAACCAGCTCCCCTAAAAGTAGGCAAAAAGGGAGCATTCTGGTTACCAAAAATAATAATTGTCCCAGTATAGAGGGTTTCCCCTCCATTGACTGGTACAAATTATCTTAAGTGCAGCATCTGCAGAACAGATACTACTTTGATAATTTGGTAACTAATTTAGTGTTTCTACTATGTATTACAATGATTTTTTAATAACGTTGAAAAAATTAATTATTTCAACCATTAACAAAATGTAGGTAAACGGGCTTGAAGGCCACTGAACGTGATTGTTATAAATTATTTAATTTCATTATAAATCTGAGGACTTTTAAATATTAAAAAATAATAATTAGTTTAAAATTTACGGAAATAAGCGGGAGCTGCGTTTAATGGGCGTTTATGCCCGTCAACCAAAATTTTCATTACGTCATTTGCTGACGTTTTTATTTGATGATGTCGTTTGAAAAATGTTTTGCATTTAATGCAACAATTTTGCCGTCTTTTTAATTCATGTGATAAATAGAGTTTTTTTGTTTTAAGAAAATCCGGTGCTTGTATAGACTAGTCGTGTTTTGAACAAACACATTTCAGGTGAAAACATTATGTACTTATGTCATATGGAAACTAGCATAAATTCCAAAAATGACGAAAAAAATGATTAAAAAAAAAAAAAAAAAAATGTGCTAGATGTATTTTTAACAAAATTAAAAACTAAAAATACAAAATTACGTTTTTAATTTATGTGTTTAAAAATGGCGAACAGTTAATTTAAGTCCATTTAAATCAAGGGAGATAAGTCAGTTTGCCATACTGAATTGGTCGTACAACGCTTCCACATTAAAATATTCGATAAAACTCGATAATTTGGTAAATTCTAATTTGACTTGTACTTATTTTTTATTGAATCATTTTTTTTTTTATGTAATATTTTGAATTTATACTAATTTTGTCATGGCACGTAATAATGCTTTCACCTAAAATGCGTTGGTTTAAAAGATTAACGATCTACGCAAACACAGAAAATCCTTTGTGACGATTTTAGTTGGTGAGAGGTTCGGAGTCTGGATCAGGTTGAACCTCTTGCTTCATGGATCCATCGTGCTGTCGAACTCGGTGAACCTTTTGTCGCTTGAAAAACCCGCACTGCAAAATAAAAGAAACAGACAAGAATAAGAATTGCTGAACAGGAGAACAGAATCACAATAGAAAGATCGAAGAAGGAAATTTATCGAAGAAAACAAAAAAAAATAAAAAAGTGGGCATTCCAACATATTTCTAAAGACATTTCATCATTAAATTACTTCATGTCTTCTAGACGGTGGTAGCCGATTTGGTGTCATCAACAAAACTTTTTTTTTTTTTATATACACAAAAATGTCACCATTTATCAAGGCTCAAAGGCCACTCGAGGATAAGAATTAATACGTGTACGGTAGGTAGTCAATGAGACAATATCATACTAATATTAGTAGTGGAAATTTGGTAAATTGGATCACTTAAGAGGACGGCTCATCAAGAACTTGTTCATGTTGGACTCGAAGATGACTATATTGTAGTCAGAGAGTTCCATAGGCGTGCAGTTCTAAAAAAAAAAAAAAGAAAAAAAAAAAAGAGCTTTGTTGATGGAATCTACGTTTAGGTCTAGGCACAGATAAAGAGTGGGGAAAATTATTGATAGTGGTTTCAGCTAGACAAGTCGGAATTTATCATATTCTTAGACGACTCATCATTATTAATAATATTAATAATTCATTTAAGAATGTCATAAATTCCTTCAGTAAAAATATCTGTTGGAAGATGTTTCGTCGGGGACACCAAATCATCTATCACTGTCTCGAAAACAGAGGAAGTAATGCAGCAATCTTAAAAAATATGCGGGAATGCGAAAAAGTGTTACTAATTTTGGTTTACTTTGTTATAAAAACGATCGTATCATCATTCGTGGTATGTATTAGGGTGGAACCAGGACCATTGTCCTATTGCATGCTACGTATATGTCACTGCATGGTCATAATACAGGGTGACCAAAAAACAAAACAAAAGCTAAATGGAGGCCATCTAGAACATATGCTGTAGAATGGAGAAAAAAAAGGCCAAAGACCCTAGTGTTTTGATGTGATGTTTTGAATATAATAAACTAGTTATGACCAAAGTTTCATTTCATTCGGACAAAACACTAAGAAACGGGGACTAATTAGAGTTGGGGCTCGTTTTTTTTTTGGTCGCCCTGTATATATTCCTAAATTCAGGATCGACTCATCAGAAATAAAACTTCATACGCACGTACCTCTTAAATGTTAACATTTAAACAAATAATGTTCACAGGTTTTTCGACAATATTATTTTAGAATATATATTCCTAATTTTTTACCAACCATGCTGCTGAAGTTGCGCTACGCTGGTCCGGGCACGTCTCCAGAATGGAGGGTGATCGCCTGGCCAAGATAGCCATATATGGCGAACTCTCAACTGGCCACCATGAAAGGCACCAAAGAAATGATATAAAGACTCTCTGAAGAAGTCCCTTGGTGACTGCCACATTGACCGCCATCAGTGGTCTATTCTCGTTGCTGACCGCGACACCTGTCTACCAGGCTGTCACCTCTTGAGGTTTGCCACACAGAGAATCTATAGAAGAAACGCTGCAGGGGGAAGATCCGGGAAGCCTCAGCAGTCATACCTGACATGATTTGACTGCAGCCAAACCTGCTTGACCTACATTGAGCTCGTCAGCCACAATCGTGCCTGCAGTCGACGTGGACAGCCTCCTTCATAGAATCTTCATTCATGAAGTCAAGCCAAGAAGGGAAGATTTTAGAATATATATTCCTAATTCAAATTCATAATGATCTGTTTAGGAGATTAAATATCTTTTGGAGCAGGTTTAGTTAAATTAAAAAATAAATTTTAAAAAAATGTGCACATCTTTCATGCTGGGTTGCTGAAAATATATCTATATAATTATAAAACTCAAATGACCTTGTAACAGGTATTGTAACCCAACATCCGGTTTACGCCTTCCGGTTGTGCATGTATACATAGACAAATAATCAATGCGACAAGAAAACGTATTGTTTTACTCTGTACGTTTTTTTCACCGTCCCAATTGTTTTTTTTTTGTATTTAAATTATCCAAATAAACAATTGTTAATACTTTCTGCATTTTTTTTTTTTACATCGTTCATTTGCGTATTATGTTTAAGTTACTTCAATGCAATTTTCTTACAAATAAATCTACTTTAACCCGTTGACAACCATAAGAGCATTTTACAACGGTGATTTACCCACCGCCTTCCTTTTTTATTTTATTTTTTTATTTATTCGCCATTTTTTAATACACCTTTCTTAAAAAACATTCATACATTTTCTTCTACACTACCAACATATATATAAATGACCCCGAAAATATGTTTGTTTTTTTTTTGACTTGCGTTACAAATAAATAATCAACGCCACAATAAAACATTGTTTTACTGTGTACGTTTTCACCGTCCCAATTGTCTTTTTTTCTTCGTGTTTAAATAAAAAGATATATCAAAATTTTAATTTAAGTATTATGGTATCTGTTCAGTGCACATATACCTTTAGGTATGGAAAACCACTTATAATTCAATGGCTGTAAGATTTTTTTCAAAAATAAACAATTATAAACAGAACGACTCGTAGAAATCTATCTATATTCTTTATTCATCTTGACATACTTTCATAGAAATGTTTCTGTTATGTCACAAAAAACTTCTTTTTTTTTTTACATCATACATTAATTCTATAGCTAATGCAACATACTGACCCAACGGGTCATGGGTAGTTTAGTATATTATAAAATTTATGACCGGTTTATAAAAAAATATATAAAATATTAAAAAACAAATTAAAGAAAATGAAATTTTATATATACACATCCTGTAAATGTTACAAAAAAAAAAAAAAAAAAAAAAAAAAAAAAAATTTCATACGTTGTTCACTAATTTTAAGAATGCATATTCCAAAATTCACATTGATCCATTCATTAATTTAGGAGATTAATCCATATATCAAGATGAGTCATGGGATACGGATGGTTTTAGAGAAACGAACAAACTAAACGGCATCTTAAGCAAGTTTAAAGACTACTTTTCTCATTCTCTATTAAAGAGAGCAAGGAGCATTCTAAAAACATTTGTTTCCCGTGACTCACCCTATATATATGATGATAATAAAGAAAATAATATTCCAACGAGGTAAAGAGATGAAAAAGGAATAAACCAAGTTATATGTTTGTCAAAGCTTTGTCTTTATTTCAAGACTTCCTCATGATGATTAAATTAAATATAAAATACCAGCACAATATTTGAAAATATACTTGTGAAAAAAATGTTTTTGTTTTAATTCAGAACAAAAAAAAAATCGTTGACATTTCAAAATTTTTAACGTCATATAGCCGCTTAGATATTTAAAACGATATGATGCAATTTACCGTATATTTCGTCAGATGAGACGAGGTAAACAATTGGAGCAAATTTTAATAAATTTATCGGTTGTATAAATTGACTGCTAAATCAGGTTTGTTTAGCCTAGGCTAGAGATTGCAACACCCGGCATTTTATGAAATATTGATTTTAAAGATGATTTTTTTTAACTTTAAAGATCGTCTTATACGCCAAAATATACGGTATGTTCTTTTTGGAATAAATATAGACGTTATAATTCAAATGTGGATGCCTGATTTAATTTATTTATTAAAAAAAAAAAAACATGAATTGCATTATATCTTTTTAAATATTTAAACAGCAATATGATTTTTTTTTAAATTTCACTCACTTCACAAGGCTTTTTGAAATGTCAACTTTTTCGTTCTGATATAGAACAAAACCATCTTTTTCACAATGGTATATGTTCAAATATTGTGCTGATATTTTATTATATATGTGTAAAGCAAATGTAGTTTGCTTGAAGCATTGCTGGTAAATAAATATGTAAGTGTATAAGAAGGCTGTTAGCAATGTAGCATACCGAAGTGTTGAGGTCACGTAATGTATGAACAAAAATACAGACAAACGAACGAAGGTCTTTTTAAGATCATAAATTTTATTTTTAAAACTCAATCCCATATAGAAATCAGTAAATATGGACTTATTGTTTTATTTAACCGGGATGTTAAATGATTTTGAAAAATAGATATATGAAGATTTATAAAATCTACAGTACCTTCGTTCGTTTGTCAGTTTTTCTTCATATGTCACATCACTTCAATACTTCAGTATTCTACATTGCTATAGCCTTCTTATATATTTGTTTACCAGTAATGCTTCAAGCAAACTACCTTCATATATATATATATATATACACACACACACCGTATATTTCAGTGTATAAGACGATTCTTAAAGTTAAAAAATCTTTAAAACCAATATTTCATAAGATATCTGGTATTGCAATATTTAGCCTAGGCTAAACAGACATGGTGTTATGATTTAGCAGTCATATAACCGATATATGATAAATTTATTAAAATTTGCTCCAATTGTGTACCTCATCTTATCTGACGGTCACCTTATATGCCGAAATATACAGTGTATGTATATATTAGCTTGAAGAAGGTTCGAGTAATTTATAAACGAAAAAGAAATGTGGTTTTAAATTCTTAGGGATACAAAGCTCAACATATTGCAGACTTAGCACTTACATAAGTCGTCTTACCACTGAAAATTCACAATTACAAAAGGGATTAATATATATAGTAGGAGAACAAACTTCGATTGTGAAATAGAAAACAGGCATGCATCATCAGCTGTTTACCATGTAGCTATTATTTGTTATTTCCATAATTATATAACAATGAAAAAAAAAAAAAACGAAAATTGTTTATATCTACATCGTCTTTATTTCAAGACTTTCTCAGTATGATTCGAAAGAAACTACTTGCAATAACCCTTATCCCTGAGTGGCTTCCGGGCCTTGATAAGTGGTGACCACTGTGTAAAAAAAAAATAAACTAAATAGAAATCAACATTTGAAAATATGTGGTGCATTAAGTCTTGAAATAAAGACAAAGCGTTGATACACGTATTAACAATTATGTATCTCATTTTTGTATGCAAATATATTTGCCAGCTTGCTAATTCAAAACCAAAGTCAAATACAGCTAACAAAACATTTATATAGATCAAGACGATGCTTTCTTAAGCCAAACGAGAAATTACTAAAATATCCCGAGTTTTAATACGGTATACAGAATGATTGACAGAGCAACCAGAGAGAGAGAGAGAGAGAGAGAAAGAAAGAAAAGACTAAAAAAAAGAAACAGTTGGATAGAGAAAAGAAAAGGGGGATAGAGAGGGGAATTAGAAAGATATCAATATGAATGACTTCTATAGCACAATCAAACCGCATTTGGTGCCATGATCAGGATATGATTCTGAATGATTTCCACAGTATAATCAGATCACATTTGGGGCCGTTATCAAGATATGATTCTGAATGACTTCGACACCACAATCAGACCACATTTGGTGCAGTGACCAGGATATGATTCTGAGTGACATCGACAGCAAAATCAGACCACATTTGGTGCTGTGATCAGAATATGATTCTCAGTGACTTCCACAGCACAATCAGATCACATTTGGTGCTGTGATTAGGACACGATTCTGAGTGATTTGCGTGTAAAAGCTTTGAAATGAAGCTTGTATTTCAGTCACCGAAATGTTTTATGGATATTGGACCTCACCCTCCGGCATATCCTTGAGGTTAAACTGTAGCTTGCATGCACTAATTTTAACAAAAATAACCTTTTTGTATATTTTGTTTTGCACTTACTTGACTGTAAGAATTGTTCAAAGCATGGAAAAGACGGAAAAGGAAGAGAAAAAGCATAAAGGAAAAATAAAATAAAAAGGAGCACATGAAAGAAAGAAAAATGAAAAAAAAGAGTAAAAAAGAAAGGGAAAATGAGAAAAGTGAAAAAACAGCAAAGAAGGAAAACAGGGAAGAAGGAAAGAGAGGAAGAAAAAGTAGAAAAAGGGAAAGTGAGAAAAGAGGATGAAAGAAAGGATCGTTATAAAAAAACTATTTAAAAAATCCAAAAAGAAAATATATAGTGCAGGAGCATGCATAACAAGAAAAAACAAAAAAAACAACAAAAAAATGAAGGGACAAAATGTGACAAGAAAACATTTCATATATGCATGAATAGTGCACTGTGATTGAAGGCATGCATTACACTGAACTGAGAAAGGTTGAATGTAAAATTGTAATTGTCTAAAATCAATGTTAAATGCATGTGTAGGTGTTCATAAAAAATAATAGCTGGGAAATCAAAGCAAGAAACAATTTTAATCGAAAAACTTTAAAAATTCACTAATTTGGAAATAAATATTTTTTTAATGTTAGAATTATTTTGTGATGTCATTTAGCATGCATGGTGATAAGAAAGCAAGGTTTGTTTGTCCATAGTTAGGTTGAACAAAGCAAAATTAGGAGTTCGGATTACATTTGGTGCTGTGACCAGGATATCAATAGAATTGCAATAACTTAATTTTGATAATTTATATTATTTGAATTAATCAAACTATAATTTTCACAATATATATATTTATGTATATATTAATATAACTTGATAATATTAATGATATGTATTATTTGGATTAATTGAACTACAATTTTCACACTGGTTCATAGGGCGCACAATGCAAGTTTGTTCAATCACTATCACAAATACACACCCGTCGTAATAGAATGTGGCATATATTGAGAGAGTTTTGCTAGATCTATCCATCCATAGAATAGGTTCCAAGATGCAAACATTGCTTTCATTTTCACTCATTATTTTCATAGCGTGAAATAAAAAAATAAAAAAATTAATGTTTCTTCTAAATCTATGATAATATTAGCCTTTATTCAAGTTTCATGGTGTTAAATGTACGGTTGCAAGAGAGTTTTAGAAGTTGGAAATTTTACGAGTCAGAGTCATAAAAACGCTAAAGACCAGAGTCAAAGTTTTAATTTCTGAGGAACATACAATCTGAATATTAGAAAAGTCGTCAGATATTTTGAAATTCTAGGAGTCGGAGTCAGACCATATATAGGGTGACCCAAAAAAAACAGGAACTTTTTAGCAATCCAATAATACCATGAGTGATAGAAGAAATATATTTTATTTATTAAAACTTTAAAACATACCATTTAAGAAACAATGACGGAAATTTTATTTTAAAAGAAATACGTCTTGTAGATTGCATCCTCCTATACAAATGGTTTTTTCTTAGAAATCTGCTGAAATTGCTCATTGACTGCTACAACATCATGATGATTCTCTGTTTTAACTCATCCAGAGTTCTTAGTTGAGTTGTGTAAGCTTTACTCTTGAGATTGACCCACAAGAAAAAAAATTACAAATGGATAAACCTGGCGACTTAGGGAGTCAGGCAACATTACCGAATGTTGAGATTATATGATTACCAAAATTTTCGTAGAGTCTTCAATAATTGCCGTATAGTGCGTGATATTGCTTCATCCTACTGTAATCATGGTTTCTAAAATTGCAAAATGTTTACTTTCTTATCTCATAACGTTGCCACTTGCTCATGTCTGGCAATACAAACCTTAAAATTTCCCATTTTTTTTGGGTCACTGTGTGTGTGTGTGTGTGTGTGTGTATCTTATTCAAGTTTCATTGTGTAAAATACGGGATGCTAATAGTCAGATTTGAACAATTTTAATCTTGAATCAACAAAGAGTCTGAATATTGGAAATCATTAAAATAGTGAGTCAAGATATTTTGGAATTCTCGAAGTTGAAATCTTTGGAACCCAAAGAGTTGGGAGTCAGAATTTATATTTTCAAACTCTACAACCCTGGTTAAATATGGAATCGGGTAATTTTAATAACCGAAATGGAAGTCCCTACAGATCCATTTTTTTTTTTATGTATTGCTTTAATTTACAGTTTCTCAATGTATGTGTCGTGACCACCACCTCCATGCTCTGAAGAATAAGTTTGCAATAAAGAATAAAAATAACCAAAGTTTGGTGCTTATTTAGAATTAAAGCTATTTAAAAAAAACTAAATTGCAGAAGAAAATCTTTATGATGTACGTGTCTGTCACAACGAAGATTTCATATTCCAAAAATCACAAATTGATCAAGTAATATTTTTAAATAGAAAATAATCTTTTTACAATTTTTAGTGATTTTAATAGTTAATCAATCCATTACAAGGTTGATTTTGATCTCAATAGTTTGAATTAAGTTGTCTTCTCTTTTTTTTATAAAGCATTGCAGGTCAAACCCTATGTCTTGCTTAGTCATAAAAATTGAGTTAAAAAGAAAAATAACTACTTGATCAATTTACATGATTTTTGAAATATGACCTTGTTCTGTGACCGGTCATAAAGTTTTTTTTTTGTTTGTTTTTAAAGATTTTTCTATATTTTTTGTTTTGAAAATAGATTAAATTCTAAATAAATACCGAAAGTTTGTCAAAAGCACAAGTTCAAGAAATAGCGATACTAAAAAGAAGCGGAAAAGAAATGGTTAACATGGTGAAAGTTAGGGTTAGTACTCACAGGCTTGCATCTTGCAGGGTTTTTTTTACTCATTAGAAGATAAAGGGGGAAATTGGTCTTGACGACCGAAACTTCCGATTGCTTTGGTGTCAATTCAAGACATGAAAACTGTCAACCAAAATAAATTTATTCAGTAAAAAAAAAAAAAAAGAAAAAAAAAGGACTGAAAGTTTTGTTTTATTTTTTTAAATGTTAGTTATCATGCCACTTTGGCGCTTTCTTATTTTAACCAATTATCACAGCTTAAACCTTAAATGAAAAAAAAAAAAAAAAAAAAAAAAAAAAAATGGGGAATTTTTTTTTTTACCATAGACAATAAAACGAAAAATGGTCAAAAAACAAGTATACAACAAACTAGCAGATTGCCCGGCTTTGCCTGGTCATGAAATATGCTTAAATATATTTTAATTCATGCAGATTTCGCATTTATTATTACAGAACTAATTCTCTATTAATTATTATATTGTACCTAATATATATATAAGAGAAAACGTGACATTAAAACAGAGCAGTCAACATCTGATACAGAATTATCTCACAGGTATTCAACATGCAGGAAATACTTGAGAGCTCAAATCGGTCTAACAAGTCATCTTCAAACCCACAGAATAATGGCATGATCATCATCTTCGCAAGCAATGGACGAACACGGTCAACAAATATATATGTAACCTGGATACTATCAGCTAGAATCGAGACCAAAACATTTAGCTTTCTTGCAATATTATGCTAACATCTGACCTAAAGATACATGCATATCAAAACTTTACAAATTAACTCTCTTAAACATAAATGTATATTTGTGCATGCGTGGTTCCAATTTTTCACTTTTGACCCTTGAGCAGCTATTTTTTCGTCTAAAACCAAATCGAATTTGTTCCACAGGTCCAAATATTCCATATATCAAGTTTCAAATCTGTAGACCAAAAATTGATAGTAGTTTGGTAGAGACTGTTCTGCACACACAAGGTCATTGTTATAATATGTACAGATAAATGTCATCAAAGGTTGGTCTTCTATTTGGTTAGATAAAATTTTAGTGTTTCAACTCCTTTTAAAGCATTTATTCAGTTCGAAAAATAAGTAGTGTCCGGTGTTATGCGTGAACAAGAAAAAAATTGGCCGACATGAAAGGATCATATTTTTATAGTCTTGCTAATCGCTCAAAAATAGAAAATTAAACGAAATCCACACAGTAGATGTCACGGTAACATTTCCACTAGTATTTGGTTTAATTTTCTATTTTTGAGCGATTATTCAGACTCCAAAGATATGATACTGTAGCAGTGGCCATTTTTTTTTGTTCTTACGTAATACTCGATACTACTTGCTTTTCGAATTGAACAAACACTTTAAAATAAGTTCAACCAAAAAAAAAAAAATAGGTAGGAAACTCCTCTTGCTTTTGATAACATTTGACTTTTTTTTTTACCACTTTTTCGTTTTATTGTCTATAATTAAAAAATGTCCTAAAATGTATATATATCAACAATTTCTATTTCATTATAGTAGCTAATATCTAGCTAAATATATACAAGAATATTTAACATCTTATTTTTTCTGAAAGGACATTTTTCTATCTGATGGACAGGGTGTCCATGAAATCTATTTGCAATTAAAAAAAAAATATTACAAAGATATTTGTTGAAATATCTTGATCAGGTAGTTAGAATACAACAATAGTAGAAAACATAACTAGTCATAGTTCTAAAGAGTTCCAAGTCAAGGGAGATAATCTGTAACAAGATAATCTAAGACATTACTTGTTACAGGTTTATTTACGAGAAAAATTTGAACACTTGTGCATTTTGGTTATTTTGTGCAATTTTTTTTATTTTATTTTTGAAGAAATTTCTTTCGGAACAGGTGGAAATCAAGACAACCCTATCCGAAAATGTGTAACAAATAGACTAAATTCAACAGCATAAAATAAAACATTGATTATCTGAACATTTATTGAATTAAAATAAAATTAAGAAAATTCTTTTTTCCAATTTTCTTATTTTGTTCTAGCTGAGGATGAGGCATCCTACTGGATGCCAGACATTCACCTGCTATCTAAAATATTCAAACCAAGAGATTTTGTAAAGATTCTAACCATCCTTTTAAGTGTACTTGTTTGTATCTCTCCTGCACTTTGTTCATCGGGTATATTTGCCAGGTAGTTTTTGAAATTCTCTTTCATGAATCCAGTTTCTCCTATAATTACTGGAATGATGGTGGGATTAAGATTTCAGTTTCTTTTCAGGTCGCACATAAGACCATGGTATTTTGTTATCTTTTCCCTCTCAGTTCTGTTTAACCCAGTATCATTGGGGACATTGACTTCTACGATGGTTGCTTCTTTATTCTTGTCTCGTATCACTATTGTCATTATTGCACGTGTGCTCCCTTGATGTACATATCCCCGACAAACCTTAGTAACAAAATCTCACCCCTTCACTGTTGAGGTCCCTAAATCCCAGAATGCTTTTTATTGTAATAGTTTCTTCCCTCAAACAGCTAGTCTTTGGAATTCCCTTTGCGATATGCCTTGTTAGGGGTGAACGCAGGTAAAAAAAAAAAAAAAAAAAAAAAAAAAAAAAAATTACATGAAAATATATGACTCAAAATTTATAGTTTGAAACAATCATTATTAAAAAGTGTGACTTTTTTTTTGTAAAACAGACTTATTTTCACAAAAATTAAACTTTTATGATACATAAAGGCACTTTCAGAATTTTCTTAATTTTATTTTAATTCAATAAACGTTCAGATAATGTTTTATATTGTGTTGCTTTAGTGTATTTGTTTTGCTTTTAACTAAAAGTTATGCAAAATTTTGACAATTTTTGAATAGGGTCTTTTTGATTTGTCTCTCTCCATTTTGAAAAGAGTTCTCCAAAAATGAAAATAAAAAAAAAATTGTGCAAAATCACTAAAATACACAAGTGCCGAAATTTGCATAAACCACAAACTAAATTGTAATTTAGCAGTGGGGATGACTGTCCACTTCCTAATATCCAGTTGAATATCCACAAAAGATATGAAACATTTTTTCTAAATGGACGTCACTTTTTCTACTTGAAATACAGAGTTCATAAATCTCTTTATAATTTAAAATAATATATTATGAATTAAGTTGAGATATCTTAACCAGATTTTGGAAGTTTTAATCAGTGTTTATTGAAGTTTTATAAACAATAAGATTTTCGTATTTCAGACATTTTGTTAATAGTTTGGTTGTTCTGTTTTAGAGCATATCAACCCTTTTGGGTTATTTACAATGTTGCATTCAGTAATTTTAGATAACGTTTGTTATGCTTCAAGTTCTTTATATCTTCAAATATTTATTCATGGTGTTTGGTTTGGTTGTTTTGTAGAGAAAAATTGTGGTTTTTGTTTTTGACTTTGCAGAACATGATTGAGTTTTGCAAAAGAAAGGAAAAGAAACAAATGCATCAGTTTTATAAATATGAATGAATTATGGATATTCATGTATTTATTAGTGTAAAAATTTATTTGGAATAAACTAAATCATTGGTTCATATTTTAGCGGATATTGTAGGAAGAAAGCTATCGATGACAAAGAAATGATAAAGAAACCAATTTTATTTTACATACTAGCAGACTGCCCAGTCTTGCCTGGTTGTAAAATGTTTAAATATGATATTTTAATTCATGCAGATTTCGTATTTATTATTATCATAGAGCCAATTTTTTATTTATTATTATATTGTACCCACTATAGAGTATATTTAAAAGTTAAAAAAAAAATGTCTTGGGTGCCACAAGCTAGAATCGGTTGTCTCCCCTGTGCTCCAGGATTATTACTGTTTCAGCTATCGACATATAAATCAAGGTTAAATATTAAACAACTTCAATGAATGTTTCTTTGCGCATGTGCAGAAGTAAAGGGTTAGCTGACTTACTTCCGCCATGACCAACTGTCTTTTTCTTTGTTTTAAATTAATGGATACTCATTTATTATTGGAAAAAATTCTTTGGAATAAATTAAATTATTGGTGTGTATTTTTTGTGGATATTAGTGTTGCTGCATGCGAGGAAAAGAGGTCACTTAATATGCATGCCATATTTGGTTGATTTAGTCGGCCGAAGTCCTTTCGATTCGAGGAGTATTGGGAGGATTTGTGAGTAAAGTAAACACAAATTTAATCCATCCTCACTCTGCAGCCGAGGAGAGCTCAGCCACGAACGGGAGGGGTGGGGGAGAAGTAAAAGTCGGTTATCATATGTTTTTTAATTTTTTTTTTTTACCTCGTCTTGCCACGATCATCTTTTTATGGGTGTTGCTTCTCTGCAACATACGAGGAACAGATCAATGTTGGGGGGATAAGTTTCATTTTAAGGAAGTAGTGTTGGGACGATTAATCGGAATTGGAAAAATCAAAAATTTGGGGGCATCAGAATCGTTGTTGGAATTGGGGAAAAAATGTTTCTATGCGAAGAAACGATTCTTTTAATTTCTTTTTTTTTTTTGTTTAAAACCAAATTTTCCTTTGCTGTCACTAATAAAATAATGAATATTTATTGATATTATACTATCAGTAAAACTTTAAATTACAGATTCCCCCTGTCCCCACAAGTGTATTTTTGCTTTTGCAGAAATATATGCATATATTCACATGGGTTTTTAAGATAATCAGAAAAAATTTTTAAATAAAATAAAATAAAAACTATATATATTTAGATTAAACACTTAGAAAGAATTGGAATCGGTAATTGTATCGAAATTGGGAAAAATATTGGAATCGTCCCATCACTACAAGAAAGATATTTTATAAAAGAGCCCTGCCTCTAAAAAATATACCAAGCACACCCACACACACAAAAAAACAACAATCAGAAATAATATGGTCACTCAGATTCAAGAAAAAAAAAAAACTCGCCTATTTTCAGTTAGAACGATATTAGATTCTTTTGTAGAAGAGCCCTGCCAATCACAAAAAAGACAAAATGCTTGTATATTAGATTTACTTGCTCAATATCTAACACAAATACCAAATGTCCATTTCATTCGATTTATGCTCTTTGGACATATATCTGCATGTGCTCTATAATCGATATTGAGCACTCTTATAAATATAACAATTAACACAAGTCTACACTAATATAATATTCTTTAAAAGCAACAAATATCTGTTGGTGGTCCACATTTAAAAAAAAAAAATTCAGTCTAAACAAAGCGCATTGTCACAGAGACGTATAGGAGCTACTGTGGATTAGATGACAGATTTATAGGTAGGGAGTTGTGTAGCAAGATATTTATTTACATTACATTTAAATTTCTGTATTTTAGTAAAGTCATGGAAATGGAGAGGGAATTCTAAAGGCTAGTGTTCCGAATAAAGAAGCTATTAGAGTGGAAAGCCCTCCTGCAATGAATGGATGTGATTTAGCAGATTTTCAGGTTGGTCAGGTGTATTTACGTCAAGAGGCATGAGAGCAGCAAGTTTGCAGAGCAAATTCCATTGAAGTACTTGTAAAATGAGTACAGAGATGCAACACTTGGTGGTGAGACAGAGGTTGGAGCTTGGTTGATAGTATGGGGCCTATTGGATTCGAGATTCTTTTTTTCTTTTTGGACCCTATTTAAAAGGGAAAGACTAATTGACGGTACACCAGCCCAAATGTGACAACAATACTCCAGGCATAGGCAAATGGTTGACAGAGATATAGGATACTGCCAGGTGTGAGAATTTTTCTAGCATGGTAGAGAGAACTCACTTTTGTTGCAGCAGACTTGGCAGTATATTTTCTATATTTTTAAATCAATGCTTTAAGCTGACATAACATCCTTTTAGTTTCTGGTTCAAAGTTGTATGGTTACTGTCTGAATTTACCATTAAAGCAACAAGAACCTTTCTCACAGGCACGTATTACATGGTTCTAGTATCAAGTAGCCAGCTTCAATAAAGGAAACTTTTGAAGTACATATATCGAGAGAGAGATGAAAAAAGAAGAAACCGTTATATTTCCATCAACGTTTCGTCTTTATTGTAAGACTTCTTCTGGATGAAACACAAAGACGAAACGTTGATGGACATAACTTGGTTTGTTCCTTTTTCATCTCTATCTCGTCGGAATACTATTTCCATTATTCTCATCATATATTAGTGGCCTGGTAAGGCCACAGGGGAGACAACCGAAGCAGTAAAACTGAAGCTGGCCTACAGGACACTGTATATACAAATGTAGGCAAATTTGCGCATCTGAAATAACAGCAAGGGGAGACTCGATTCTAAATATTTCTCATATGTTATATCTCCCCTCTTTTGTTTTTATACATAAAGTAAATTTCACAGTGTATAAGGATTATTGGATACTGAAAGATATTCATAATCGTATCCTATTTTCAAAAGAGGGGAGATATAACATGAGAAATATTTGGAATAAAGTTTCCCTCTCGCTGTTATTTCAGATCATTCTGAAACCACAGCAGCAAGTTTTAGTCTCCCCTCCATCAAGGTTTTGGGGATATATATATATATATATATATATATATCATAATAATGTGTGGTGCTTTTTATTTCCAGAATCTCTCATTGGTATACTTAACATAATGGTTATAATAATACTTAACATAATGGTTATAATAATACTTAACATAATGGTTATAATAATACTTAACATAATGGTTATAATAAAAATATTTTATTATTTACACAAAGGTTGGAATCTATTCATGTGGCCATCAAGTATTTGCATAAAAAAGGTTGTTTCCTTCACGATCTTGAATTTTTGAGATGAGGATTAATTATTCATATTATTTGATTCTTCGGACTACTGTTCTCATCTTGAATGCCATTTTCACAACGTTTTGATCAATGTAACTCCAACTTTCTTCAGGTGTATTTTGTCGAACCCAGGAATCTGCACGGAATTAATCCAAGGAGGCAGAATAGTTTTTTTTTTTTTTATATTTCTTCCTTCACACAAACTCATATGTACGTCTGCCTGTCTATCTGTTCCACACTTTCTCAGAAACTAATGGGCCAATCTAGCTTAAATTTTGTATGGACCTTTGTTATGATATGGTGCAGTGAATTAAGTATTAATGTATTCATTCAATGCACAGTTAAAAATGAGCACAAATTTAACCATATTCAACCAGCAATTTAACATTTAAACACTTATTCTAAGTTAACGGGCTATAACTTTTGTCTGTTTTATCATGCTAAAACATGCTAAAAAGTCTATACTAACATAATATCCATCCCTGTACTGTTTCAGTGTCTAATATATATATATATATATATATATATAAATCGGATTCTTGAAATTTGACTGTAATAGAATACATCCTACAAAATCAATATCTCATTTTGAATAACAGTCAATTGTAGAAATTGCAGCAAATTCGGTTCTTTGATCAAGGCTGAAATTATTATTTTTTTTATTCTACAATTTTTATTTACTTTTGCTTTTATATATTAATTCTGAATTATGAAAATTTCATCATATGACCATTGTTTTCTTTTTTTTGTTATTTATTTCATCTTAAGAGTTAATTTCTGGGACAAGTATTTTCTTTCTTTTTTTCTTCTTTCTTTTTTTTCTACTTAATCCAGGTTTAAATAGCAAAACAGATATTCATTTGTCTGCATTTCATTATGAATTAATGGTTTTATCCAATCATTAATTATTAAAATATAAACAATATTTAATGTACATTTAATTGGCAAAACAAATATTCATTTAAGTGCCTGCATTTTTCTTTTAATTATTTTTTGTTCAATAAATTCTTTCGTTTTTTTTTATGATTTGAAATTTTTCTTCCAAACAATTTACACTTTCTAATATTGACATTTGTAATGAATAAAAGAACTTTCTTACTTTTCCTTTTAGAGAAATGAATTACTTCCCTTTGTTCGCGTTCCTTTAGTTAGCCATTATGCTTGCAGAGACTCGTAGCAGGTGTAGAGCTTAGTAGAATAAAGCTGTCTTTTTTTCCTTTATTCTTGTTCACCCAAACAAGCTTATTACCACTTGGACATATGGGCTACTATTTGGCACTATGTTTACACGGGATTATGCAAGGAGAGAAGTGAGATGTCTGTTTACATTACATTTAAACTTCTGCATGCCAGTACAGTCAGGGAAGCAGGAAACGGGGGAGGGAATTCCAAAAGCTAGTAGTCTGAGCGAAGACACTATTAAAGTAGTAGGTTTTCCGGCATATAAGGACCAACAGTGAAGGGGTGGGATTTTGCTGCTGGACATGGTTTGTCAGAGTATGTAGGTTGAGGGCATACAAGTCGTTTTCAGGGCACATTTCATTAAAATACTTGTAAAACAGACAAAGGGATGCAACATTGCGGCAATGGTCTGGAGCTTAATTGAGAACAGTAATTTTTATTTTTATTTTTTTATTTTTTCATTCTTGCAAGTGATTCTACTCGTTTATTTCAAGATTGCAAAGAGAAACTAATTTTTAGATTTTCCAATTTCTATAAGAACTAATATTTATTTGGATTGTTCACATATATATTCAAACAATCTTATGCTTTTTTTTTTTTTTTTTTTTTTTTTTTTACTTTTCACTCTTTAATGTCATCATGTGGTGATTATACTTACATTTGCAATCATTTTCTGTGTCCGTTATATATAAGTTTTATTCAGTGTTCCATAGCCTGATGACTATCAAGGCGCCAGTGATGTTCTGGCAGCAAAAGATGGACTTGTATCTCCATTCATGGTGTACTCATGGCAAGAATAGCCAGTTAGAAGAATCCTTGCCCTTCCTAACTTATCCTTAGGTTCCCTTCCTAACTTAGCATCCAAGAATAGAGAGCGAGTGCTCTCACCGGCACCCCTTGAAGTACGAGAATGCACTCACCCAGGAGTAATACAAGGATGGCACGAGAGTCATTCGTCAGTGACTTTTTAGATTGTGTCTTAGTCCATGTTCATGTTATTGATAGAGTTTGTATTGGTGTTGCTGGTCGAGTCTGTGTTGATGTTATCATTGGAAGTTGCATTAGTATTACTAATAGAGTCCATGTCAATGCTCTTGTTTTAATTTGTATTGGTATTACTGGTACGTTATCACTTTAGTCCATATCGGCGTCGCTGTTGGGTACGTGCTGGTGAATGTTCAGAGTCCAGAGTTCTCTTGCTTTTTCATTTGCTTTGATACACATGGAAGATATTTATCGGCTAAAACACTGTTTAATAATTTCATTTTTATTAATTCAAGGGCAAAACATGCAGCCATGAACGTGCAGAGAGATTATTCAATTTTGCAAAAGAAAAATTCATTTTAAAAATTACAGGAGTTAATTCATAAAAATAATTTTTTCATACGCAACACAAAATGCAAAATTGCAAATAAAACACCAAAAAAAATTCAATTCTACATGCATTATCCCCTTCCCCATAAAAAAAAATCAAAATTGCTTCATTACAATTAAATTGCCATGAAAAAAAAAAAGAAAAAAAGACCAATTTTCTTGAGGCAGTATTCCAATAGAATTATATTAAGAACAGATTATTATCCAAGAAGAATGTAGTTTGCTTGAAGCATTGTGCATAGTGTGTACACAGTTGTTTTGGAAGGCTATGACAATGCAGTTTGTATGTTAAGGCCTTGGCGACTTTTGGTGCTAAATGGTGGGTGTGGGGAGTAAATGATGGACTTAGTCATTTCTTTTTTTGCATGGTGTAGAATTTAAATTTACATATGTTAAGGCCTAAAATTGCACTGTTTGTTCATTTTCACCAGGATATAACGTCCCCTGGTGACTTTTGGGCCTAAATAGGTGGGCAATGCTGAACAGTCATTTTTATGCCTCGTTCACTGTGCACTCATGGGGGATCATGCATGCGTCATTTTTTTTTTTTTTTTCATGGCCGAGTGATTGTATGGAAGCACCAAAGTGATATATTTTATATAAAAACCGAGAAAGTTATTACTTACCTTCCAGAGTCCAGCAATCAATCCTAATAAAAGCAAGATTCCTAAAATGATGCACACGACAATTATCCACGTCTTTACAGGTTTCGGTTTACCGGGTGAGCGTAAATTTGTGATAACCTTGAAGGAGGAAAAAAAAGTACAATGAATTGAATCCTGCATATTTGCTCCAAATCTATAAATATAAAAGCGAAAATGTATGTATGTGTGTTCGCTTTTTCTGTATGTCTACAAAAGGCTTTTTTCAGAGAAGCGGTCGCTCGCTTCACAACTTTTTAAAACTTTTTATATCACATAGAAATCGTAATATCTCACAGTTAACAACGAAGCTCGCCTGTCTATTTAATTTGCTCGATTTCAGGAAGATAAATATTCAACATTTGTTGCTCACCGCATGTGGATTAGTCTTTTTCCTATAACATCTCGGGAAAATAAAAATAAAAAAAAGCGTTCCGCAGTAAATGAATACTATCCCGCAGTCAAACTTGACCTCATTAACTCATTAAAACGGGCACCTTCCAAATCCAAGTAATTAAATAAATTCAAACTTTTTTCTGTTAGCATCTCATGTAAAAGTGGCTTTTTCGAGGGGTTGGGGTTCTCGAGAGGGTTACCATTTTCACAACTTTTTATATACTCCCTAAATCATAATACGTCGTGTCTACATTTATTTTTATCGATTTTTATAAAATTCATGCTATTCCATCCTCTTGCATGTTTGTATTTTCATATAAAAGCGAAACTGAATCAAAAACAAACGTCATTCGCCGGCCTTCTTGGCCGGAATCTCCAGAAAAGGAATTAGCTTTGATCAATGTGGAGAAAGGAAAACCTTCATATCAAACAATTGCTATTCATTTGGAGAGCCTCCCCTTCTTGGGGGGGGGGGAGCTAGTTTTCGCCAGCTTTGTGAGGAAACAAATTAATGAAACAGTGGAAAGCTGAACTGGCGTTCAGCCAACGTCCATTTTTGCATTCACTTAGCAAGTCAACATTTTGATTGACATCACTAAATTTGAACGCTTTGCACTTTCTATGGCTTTTGTAGCGTAGTGGTAAAAGTTTACGTTTTCTTTCACTTTCTTTTCTGCCTTTGGGTTCAAGCCTCCTTCCCTACTAACACTTTTTTTCTTTTACACCTACAAAAGCCCAGGCAACGCCGGGTACCCCCTCTAGTATAATATAAATCCCACTTGTCTGTTTAAATGTATGTATGTCTGCCTAAAACTTTCGACAGACGCGATGGATTTTCACAGGATTGGTATCGTTTTGAAGCTCGACCCTTCAGACGACAAATATCAAAATATTGGCTAAAAACATTAATTTCTTCGCCCTCAATTGGGCACTTTTCTACAGGAAGGGATACCTGTTTTCGACGATATTTTCAAAAGTCATCCCCTTTTTTTGATTAACTAGCCTTAATTTAAACCTTCGACACTTCCGGTTTGGTGGTGGATGCAACAGCAAAGGCGGCATGTTTTTTTTCATGTTCTTTTCTTCATTCCTGGTACAGGTTTGAACCTGCCTGCCTACTACCACTTTTTTTTTTTCTTAACACACACCTACAAACACCCGAGCATTGCCGGGCACCCAGGCTAGTATATATATATATATATATATATATATATGTGTGTGTGTGTGTGTGAGCGATTAATTGGAATAGGGAAAAATCAGAACTTTTTGGGGTATCGAAATTGTAAAAAAATGTGTATTTTCCGATGCAAAAAACAATTTTAATCATTTGGTTTTAGTATTTTTAATAAGAAAATCAATTTTCCATCACTGGTACTGTGAAAAATGATAAATATATATCAAAATGCAAAATCAGAATTTTTAGGGGTATCGGAATCAGAAAAATGTGTGCCTATTTTTTGATAGAAAAAATCGATTCCTTTCATTATCTTGTTTTATTTGATTTTGTTTAAAAACAAAATTTCCACTACTGATATATATAATATATAATGATAAATAACTGATAAATATTTATTGATTTAAAATTTTTATTTTTATATTTATTTTATTATCATCACCTTCAGCGGCCATGCTTTTTTTTTTTCTTTTTTTACAGTGTCGGCGACCACAGCACTCCAAATTGTAGAGCCATGATAATCTTGGGAAGATAAGTAAAGACGGTAGTTTCACGTTGCTTTCCGTCTTGATTCGGGGGTGCATCTTCCCCAGCGATTTAAATGCGTCCCCAGATACCAGCCTGGAAACTTCTATGACTCCGCGCGGTACATACAGCACCAGCCTTCCCAAATGATCACCCATCCGGTACTGGCCAGGCTCATTGTTGCTTAACTTCGGTGAGAATTGGTGTACCAACATGATTGTGCCATTTTGGGGGGGGGGGTGCTTTAAGGTAATCCAAAAAATTTAAACTTAAAAGCCAGCAACTCTATAGCTAAATATTTAGAAATTAAAAAAAAAATAAAATATTGGAATCAGTAATTTAGAACAGAATCGGTTATTGTATTGGAATCGTCTTATCACTAATAGACATCTTGGTAAAACATGGTCTTGGTAAAACATGGTCTTGGTAAAAACATGATCTTGGTAAAAACATGATCTTGGTAAAAACATGATCTTGGTAAAAATAGCAACTCTATAGCTAAATATTTAGAAATTTTGAAAGAATTGGAATCAGAATCAATAATTGTTTTGGAATCAGAAAAAAATATTGGAATCGTCCCAGCACTTATACTGACTGCACAATTTCATTTAAACACGGAAACTGAAAATAAATAGTTCAAAGTAGATAAATAAAAAGTTAGTTTTTGGTTTTATTCTTTATATGATACAAATGTTTCGATGGAAAAAAAGAAAGAAATAATTACAGAGTAAATTTTCTCTTCGATTGCAATGCCA
Source organism: Euprymna scolopes (assembly GCF_053919585.1). NCBI lineage: Eukaryota > Metazoa > Mollusca > Cephalopoda > Sepiida > Sepiolidae > Euprymna > Euprymna scolopes. Next base: position 9,883,410 of record NC_136519.1, read on the forward strand.
TCAACGTAATCCGAATCTTTTACAGATTTCATGTGGAGTTCACTTTTCACATCTGGTAAAGCCTGGAAAACAAAATTGTGATGCATCAAAATTTTATTAATTCCTACAATCTCAGAGTTTTACCAATTAAAAAAACAACTGCAATTTGAAGTCTATGCTAGCCTTTTCATTTCAATTTTTTTTATTTACTAATGATTAATCTATATATAAAAGTGAAAATGTATGTGTGTTTGTGTCCGCTAAAAACTTTCGACAGACAGAACAAAAATTGACAAACTTGGTATCATATTGAAGCTCCATCCTTCGCCCGATAAATATCGAAAAATTGGCCCAAAACGTTCATTTTTCACCCCAAAATCAACAATTTTCTACAGGGGGGCTCAACAAAAACCGTCCTCTCATGACGAGATCGGTTCTACGCATGCGTCAGATGACGTCATGACCTGATTTAGTTTAAATAGTTGAAGAACTGACTAAATTTCATGTACGTCGTGTTAGCTTAGTTGGTTAAAGTGTTGGGTCATTATCTAAACATTTTGGGTTCGAATCATGGTGTGAGATGTCTTCTTTTTTTTTTTTTTTGATATTTTAAATTTAAATATTGAACCAGTGTTATTTAAGCCATTTTTCACATAATGTTTGTTTTTCTGTTTTTTTTTTTTTTTTTTTACTTCGCTTATTCTTAGGTTTTCATTAACACCCCCGACCGACCACAGACACCCAAAATCACCCGGGTAGCCACCGATTTTTTAAATTTTAATATCGAAACAGGCTTATTTAAGCCATTTTTCACATGTTTTTATTGTTTGTTTTTATTTTTCAGAAGTTTTAACGTTCATTTTTCTGTTTTCTTTTTTGTTTTTGTTTTTTCGATTTTTACATTTAACATCGTTCGTTTACCTTACGTTAGTTTTAAGCTATTTTCGAGATATTTTTTGATCGCCGCGTAGCGGGAAAAACAGAAACTGGCTACCAGCGCAAAACTAGGTCAAACATCACGCAACTTGACGTTGTCGCACCTGCTAATTTCAGTTTATAAACGTCAACTTAACACACTTATCAATTCATTTGTTCTCGTGGTCGAGATGGTTAGGTTGCAGGGTTTTTTTTCCATTTTCTTTCCACCTCTGCATCAAAGGTTCGGGGTTCAAGCCTACCTTTCTACTAAAACTATTTTTTCTTTTACACCGCCAAACAACCGGCCAACATTTTTTTTTTTTTTTTTTTTTAACAGGGTTGTTTTAATCTACCCCCACCCACCCACCCACCAACACACACCTCCAAACACTCGGGCAACACCGGGTACCCCTCGCTAGTCTATAATATAAATCTTACCTATTTAAATGCATGTGTGGATGTATGTCTGCCTAAAACTTTCGACAGAGGCAACAGATTTTCACAAGATTTGTATCGTTTTGAAGCTTGACCCTTTGGACGACAAATATTAAAAAATTGGCTAAAAACATTAATTCCTTCACCCTCAACTGGGAACTTTTCTATAAGGAGGAATCGCTTTTTTTGCTGATATTTTTTGAAAGTCATCACCTCTTTTCAATTAATTAGCCTTATTTTAAAACTTCACCATTTCTGGTTTGGCGATGGACGCAACAGCAAAGACGTCCCGTTTTTTTTTGTTTTTTTTTTCATGCTCTTTTCCTCCTTCATGGTACGGGTTCGAACCTACCTGCCTACTACCACTTTTATTTTTTTTGCTCAACACACACCTCCGGGCAATGCCGGGCACCCAGGCTAGTCTATTAAATAAAGGACAAATATATGTGTGTTAGTGTGTCTGTGTGTGTGTTTGTATGTCTGCTAAAAACTTGTTATCCACACCGAATGTGGTACCATTAGAAAGGGCGATCACTTGGACACATAATATCGAAAATTGGAAAAAAAATCATTAATCATTTCATGTAGAAATCTCGTTTTGTTTGAAGGGGGGTATCAGGTAAAAACCTTGTTTTCGACGCTGTTTGCAAATCGCGCATGTGCGTATAATCGATTTATTCTTTCGTTTTAAAAAGATAAATATCATAACGTGTATTGTTGTGGTCCCATCAATAACACATTTGCTTACAACCTTAACTTTTGTGAGCTCACGTCCAGAACGCTGCGGTTTTTTTTTTTTTTTTTTTTTTTTTTTTTTTTTTTTACTTACAAAATTTTGCTTTCGGCTTTGCTTCTAGCTGATGGCACCCACACCCATTTTCTTTTCTTTTATGAGACCAGGTAACGCTGGGCGCATCCTCCTCTCACTAGTTACTTATCAAGGCTCAAACCCAATAGAGGATAAATATTGTATAGTGATACGATCCTAAAAGAAATGGTAACACTCGTGTACAAAAATATATTAACACTAGACATTTTAGCCCGTTAAAAATGAGCAAAAGTTATAGCCTGTTGACTTAAAATTAATGATTCATGCCAAATTGATGGTCGAATATGGTCAAATTTGCACTCATTTTTGCATTAAATCCTAATCTTTATTAATCCCTATTATCCCAATCTGTGCATCAAACGGATACCATAATACTAAGTTTGCTGCACCTTATAGCAAGGATCCATACAAAAGTAGTTTCCAAGAAAAGTGGACCAGACAGACAAATTGAAATATAATATAGGTACTTTATTAGTGTTGGGATGGTTAATCAGAATCTGCAAAATCAGAATTTTTAGGGGTATCGGAATCAGAAAAATGTGTGCCTATTTTTTGATGTCAAAAATCGATTCCTTTCCTTATCTTGTTTTATTCTATTTTGTTTAAAAACAAAAATTTTCCACTACTGATATTAATAATGAAATAATAAATATTTATCGTTGAAATACAAGTAAAACTAAAATCTATATATATTTTACGTTAGAAAAAACAAAAAAAAAAACGTACACATTTAATATGCGTTTTTACGACAATCGGGGAAAAAAATAACAATTTTATAGTTAAATATTTAGAGATTTGTGACGAATCAGAATCGGGGAAAATATTGGAATCATCCCATCACTAGTATTCTTATTGCTTAGTCTGGCAAGGGAGATAATAAAAACTCAAATAATTTCTTCTTATAAAAAAAACAAAAAAACAAATACAATTATTGACATCTGGAGATATAGCTCAGTGGTAGAGCATTTGACTACAGATCGAATAATTCCCTGTTCAAACCCGGGTGTACCTCACTATTTAATTTTAATTTTTTCTTATTTATGAGTTCAATTTACAATAAAACGAAGAGGTACCATTTAAAATCACAGCAAATCATTTCTTTGTTTGCATATTTTAAAACTAAACATTAACCAAACCGAGTTTCCTGGGAATTTATCGACAAGCCCAAATATCAGCTGACGTGATATTGTAAACAAACACAGACGGAATTTGATGAACAACATTATTTTTGTTTTTTTGCAAATTAGTGCACCAGGCAAATTATTCCTCGTAATATATAATATCAATAGAGGATTAATTCTATAATAATACATATTTAATCTGCATAAATTAAAATATCATGTTTAAGCGTATTGTATGACTGGGCAACGCCGGGCGTCCAGCTAGTATATAATAGAATTTCATCTGTATGTTAATATTGTATTAATAATGTAAATGTTTTGTGCAATGTGTTGTTTTTCTTCTTCTCTCAAATGGACTTTAAATTGAATATAGTTAAAGAAAAAAAAAAGAAAAAAGCAGGAGATTCCCAAAGAGACATGACAGACAAATATTTTCGTTTGACATTCATCTAACATGTTAGTTAAAATCGATTCTTTGTTGGGAATTTTTTTTTTTCTCCAGAAATAAAATTCTTTACTTTTACAGGCTGTCTGAAGATATTGACTTTTTGACCTAAAATGCACCAAACGTTGATGTTATTGTTTTTTTTTTTTGCTTTTGTAAAACTCAATCATGTTCTGCAAGGCCAAAAACAAAAATGTTCTCTACAAGCAACCAAACCAAACTCCATGAGTAAATATTTGAAGATATATAAAAAAAAAAAAAAAAAAAACTTTGGCCAAAAATAACTTCTACCAAAATAATAGGAGTCAGCATTAAATAACTTGAAAAGGGTTGATATGCCGTAAAACGAAAATCAAACCTAGTTTACTTTTAAAATATAAAATATTGGAATTTTTCTTTCAAATGCTCACCTTTTTTAATCCGTTTTCTTTTTGACAATTATTAAGATGGAATTTGATGAATTAAAAAAGAATGGAAACAAAATGGATTAAGATTGCATTTTTGAGGGGACTATCAGATGAAATATTTAACAGAATTTGATTTATGCATTGATATTGTATTTATACAAAGAAAAAGAAAACTTAATGATTGAATAAAAAAAATAAAAAATTGAAAACTATTGACCAATCTGAAAATGATAGTGTTTTCTGTGATAAAAGCATTGTTTAAATTTTAAAATATAAACATATTTTTACGTATTTTAAGCCAAATTACAATGCAATATTTTGAAAATAAACAAATATTTATTTGTTTAAAATTAACATTTCGGAGATAGACTATCCTCAGAATTTTATACATTTTTTCCTTTTTTTTTTTTTTTCAATTTAACATTATGGCAAGGACAAAAAAAAAATTCTGAGGATGGAGTCTATCTCCAAAATATTAATTTTAAACAAATAAATATTTGTTTAATTTCATAATATTGCATTGTAATTTAGTTTATAAACGCATTTTATTTTATTGACTAATCAAGTTTTTTCCTAATAGGACATATATATTTTTGTAGCAAATTTCCACATGAAATAAAAAAAAAATGACTGAATTGAATAAATTGGAAACTAGTGATAAAGCAAAAATAATGAATGGAAAACTTTTGAGAGCTATCGGATGAAATATTCAGTCTGCATATTGATGTCATAGTAATAGTGTTCGCATAAAGAAAAACAAAACGTTTAAGAATCGAATAAAAAAAATAGCTTCAAAGACATAACTAATGATACTAATATCAATAATATGAATATTTGAATTATTCAGAATATTATTTTTATCTTGGATGTTATTTTTTTACAACGTTTCAGCCGATGTAACCTCCGATTTTTTCAGATTTATCTTTTCAGAATTGGAAACCTAATAGTCAAACTCTGAATATATGGAATTTCTAACTGAACCCTGGTCTCATTCCATCAGCTTTGACTGGGCAGAAGTGTCAATTTTTATTATGTTATTCTTAGTTACATAATAAAGATTTCTACCTGAGCACGGCTGACAGGAAAAGAACAATCTAACTGTCTTTGATTAAATAAAAGGGCTCAGTTCGAAAATCCATATAGGTTTTCTAGTTTGATAAAGATGTCCGTTCATAAATACTGTAATAATAATTTCAAATTAAAAATTTTCACTTACGGAATCCAGATTTGCGACATCAATTTGGAGGAAAATTTCAACGGAAAACATAGATTCTTTCACCCACTCTTTGAAATAACAATTCACTTCATAAAAGTCCAGCTTCTCTTGGAATTTCTGAAAAGAAACAAAATCACAAACTTGTAAAAATATTTCTATAATAGTGCTAAATACTAGACAAAGCTATTGATCAATGTTGGAATTAAAAATTGAAAAAAATCAGGACTTATTTTTTTTTTTTTGGGGGGGGGACTATTTTCTGATGCCAAAAACAATTCTTTTTTGTGTTTTTTCTTTTTTTATTTAGTAATTGTTTAAAAATTAATTTTTCGTTGCTGGTACTAATGGTAAAATGACAAATGTCTTGATTTTAAACAACCGTTGAAACTAAAATATAATTCCATCCCACCATAAACATTATTTGCATTTGCGAAAATACATGCACATACTTCTTGGGTTCTTATGATAATCCAAAAATAAAAATATATAAAACAACTCTATAGCTAAATGTTTAGAGGTTTTAAAAGAATTTGAATCGGTAATTGTATCAGAATTAAAAAAAAAAGAAATAAATGAATAAAAAAGAAAAAAATGAATAAAAAAGAAAAAAATGAATAAAAAAGAAAAAAATGAATAAAAAAGAATAAAAAACATTAGAATCGTTTCATCACTATTATTTATATAATAGTTTTATTTACAAAAATTTTGCTACACATGACATATTTCAATTGGAGCTTTTATAAACTCAGCATCCACAGTCCAGAGAGGGGGGGGGCAATGTGGATGTCGACATTTTACAAATTCACATATAAGAAAAGCCTCTTTCTTATTTGTGAATATATAAAAAGCACACATCTATTGTTTTTGCCTTGGAATTTCTGAAAAATAATCTTATATTTGTAAAATATTCATATAAGTAACAGTTTTTTTTAATTGACTTTATAAATTTACAAATTTCAATTTAATAATTATGTCGACCTAATTGTTTAAATTGAAATTTGTAAATTTATAAAGTCAATTCGATGCATATTTTTTTAATTTTAAATGTAATGTAAACCGACATCTCCCTCATCTTACATAGTCCCCTATAAACATGGTCTCAAATAGTAGCCCCTGACATTCAAGTGGCACTATGCTTTGTTTGGGGGGGAGGTGAACACGAGTTAAAAAATCTGACGATGATGGGTGTTTCAGTAGCAATGCGTTTGGGATAAATACAAATTAAAAAAAAAAAGATGTCTTTTAGGTTTTTTGTTTGTTCTATTTTTACAATAGTCCTTGGCTCCACTACCAAGTTCAACTCAAGTTGAGAATTTACCAAGGATATCTCCCATTCACTGTCTACTCAAAGTTCAACATATCAGATATCAATGTAACTATTGATGTATTTTAAGGACAACCATTGTAATCTGTTGCAAAAATACTGTGACCCAAGAGAATAGTTTAACTTCTGCTATTGCTTATATCATTATATGAAATATTGAAATTTGAAAGTGGTAACCTTTTTCATTCTCAACACGACCGAGCCTTAGACATTGCCCTCTAATATGTATTTGAAAAATTAAGAGAAGTTATTGTACATGGCTAATTAATTAGGGAAAAGATTAAAAGTGCGGAATGAAGACCTTGATTAAAAAAATCAGATTCAGGTTTGTGGATAAATTTATAAATACTAATGCATACAGGATACCTTTGTATATAACTAACTGGTACACTCGTTATGTGCATTTTTCACCTCTATGAAACTTATTACTATTTGTTTTATTTACTACTAGCAGGATACGTGTCCCGGCGCTGCCCGATATAAAGTTATCGTACATAGCTAGTTATACTTCAGAGAGAACTATCAGTGTGTGGTAGAGAATAAATGGTTGGTGACCTTAAGAAAATCGTTAGGGTCTTTGTGGCTGAGTATAATTACTGATGTAACCTACCTAATAATGCAGCACAAAGGATACCAGCATCTAGCTATGGTAATTGGAACTAGGAAAACTTTCTACTTTCTTGTCTATTTTAGGATGCTTTCAATATTCATGAAATTTTATTTTCAAGAGATAACCCCCATTCTGTAGCCATCTTGATCAATGAGATGCAGAACAATGACGTGTCATTACTGTGGGGAAGCAGCACACATAGCACAGGCAAGTATAAACTTAGATAAGCCTATACCTAGATTGGCTGGCTTTTCAAAGTTCACATTAGATTGGTATAACTGTTGATGTATGTTAAGGGCAACCATTGTAATCTGTTATAAAAATACTGTGACCCGTGAGAATAATTTAACCTCTGCTACTGCTTATATTATTATTATATGATATTATTGAAATTTGGAGAAGGAGAAGCAGTTTGGTTTTACGGCAGATCAACCGCAGTGGGTCATTTTATGCCAGATATGGTTTGTATGCGTGTATAGTTTGTACAATGTGAAAGTGATTAGTTCGTCATAATAAAGTTTAGGTCAGTTATAGTTTGCTTAATGTTATTGTTGTCAAACCAATTTCTATTAGTTTTTGTTTTATAGGAGTTGGAGATATTGTTTTTTTTAAATACTATTATTTGAGGGGCAGGTACTTCTTTGAATAACTGTGTGAGGGTTGTTGCATGATAACTATTCCTGCAAATGTTCTTATATTTTTCGCACCACCTAATATGTATTGAAAAAAAAAAAAAAAAATCAAGAAGTTATCATACACGACTAGTTATTTGAAAAAAGATTAAAATAGGAGAATGAAAACCGATTAAAGAACTCTATACATCATAAATCCTCTATACATCATAAATACTCTATACATCATAAATACTCTATACATCATAAATACTCTATACATCATAAATACTCTATACATCATAAATACTCTATAAATTTATAAAGTTATAAATACTAATGCATGATGTGAGGTGAAATTAAGTGCTGCAAATCATCCAATTTACCAAGTTTCCACTACTAACGATTACTACGATATCGTCCCATTGACTACTGTACACTCATTAACCCTTATCCTCGAGTAGCCTTCGGGGCTTGATAAGTAATGACTCCTATCTAAAATCAAAACAAAAAAAAAAAACATGTGACTATTTAGGCGGTTAAACCACAAACCACTCAGCCATCAGGATCCCACCTTAAAGGTATCACAGCTTACCACACAGCCAAAAGGTAGCCTCATTTTCAAGAGAGCGGTTTATCTTTCCACCTGGAATGATCAGTGAATTCTTGATCTCAACTGACATGATAGTAATGGAAGTCATAGCACCTCTATTACTAATAAAAGTATTAGTATAGTTTCGACTTCAGACAGACATAATCAAATCTCCATTAGTAATAGATTAATAAAGATAAGTAATTCAACTAAGTTATAAAAAATGATGCAGAAAAATGTTTGATATATATTAAAAAAATAAAAAAATAAAAAAATAAATAAAATTTAAAAGATTTATTTTTTCTTACCTTTGAAAGACAATAAATAATTGGAAAACTGCCTGTTGCATTAACCTAGAAAGAAACAAACAAAAGAGAAAATTATGACGTTTGGGAAATAGTTGAGGTTTTCTTAAAGTAATTGCTCATCTTTGGGAGGTGACAGTCACCAATGACATGAACTTACAACCTGGGTGTTCCAAGTTCGAATCCAGTACATTTCACAAAAATCACTTTCACTCAGGATGTTGGCAACTTTCACGTGGTTCCTCCCGTAAGTATCCAATGTCTTTCTAGAAATAATTCTAACTAGAAACATATCAAGGAAACGAATGCCAACAATAATCATTTGATTTATTCAAAATGAGTAAATGATGCTGAACAACAACCACAATCATCACAACAAAAACAACGATCACAACAATCAATAGCAAGTCTTCGCTTGACGTTGACTGAACTATTTAAATACACGCATGTTTTTTGGGGGGTGGGGGGAATTCATTGTAGTTGTAGACAATATGTTTGTTTGATTGATTGGTTTTACGGCATATCAACCTATGTGGTCATTTAATGACCGAGTCTTTTGTATATACATTAATAGTTATAAGTTTTATGTATGTATCTGGTGTTCAGTGTCTATGTTTATAAAGTTAGATAAGGTATTTTTTTTAAAATTTTGTTGAGTAACCCTGTTATCTTCAGATATTTGAAAAGAGTAGTTGGTTCTACATGAGTAAATATGTCTTTTACAGTTTTTCATTATATAGATTCAGTCGGTTTGTTTTCAAGTCTTCACATCTTGTTAATATGTGATTTACTGTGTATGGTTCCTGGCAGGGTATGCAGATTGTGGACTCAGATCATTAAAGCATGTGGGAGGTGACGGTGGTCACGTGGTTAACGGCACGGACTGACAACTTTGGTGTTTCAAGTTTGAATCCACAAAAGTCACTTTCATTTAGAATATTGACAACTTTCACATGGTCCCTCCCGTAAGTATCTGAAAATTTTTCTAGAAAGAATTGTAACTAGAAAAATATCGAGGAAACCAATGCCAACAATCGAATCTTCAAATTCATATGCTAATGATTAATGAAAGGATGATGTCTTGCATCATCCATCAATCGATGATGAAACATTCACAAAGTTTGTGCACCATGATGCTCCCTCTCTCATTGCGACCAGAAGCTCTAATCCCCCCACCTCTCCAAAAGCCAGTATCCTTCTCCTGAAGAGTCTTAATTGTAATATGAGCTTTTCTAGTCCGTCGCTTAAGCATTAGAAACAGAACCATTTTTCCAACAAGTTCATCATGCCTGGACACATGTTCAGTCATTTTGTTGGCTACATGGTCTTGTCTTGTCACAATATCTCGTAGACGAGCATGTTGGTTGGTCGGTTGTTTTACGGCATATCAACCCTTTTCGAGTTATTTAATGCAGAATCCAAAGATTTTGAAGAAAAATTTTTTAATAGAATATATTTGTTGCTTTCAAGTCGGTTTCTATTTAACCCATAGTAAGGACCCTAACAGGTACTACCACTCCGGGTCAGAGCGGACCTGGGAGCAATGGTAATTAAAGGATGGCTCCACACTCCCCAAAGCCTGCAAACTGGATATAGTTTGTCATATCCAGGATCCGAGCATGTTGGGGTATGAGCTATCAAGTTTCTTGGATCAAACAATATATAATATCTGAGATTGATGGATTCAACCGAGACCAAAATATCCAGAAGAAAAAAATTATACTACTAATAAGAATACCAAATATTCTGCCATATCCGTTGTTGTGGGTATCAGATCAGAATTATCAATGACCTGAACTAGATCCTAGTTTTCGTAACATGTTAAATCTTTTGCACATCATCGGTTCCATATAAAGTGCACCAGTGCGTTTTCGCTAGTGAGCAATCAAAAAGACAATCAACAAAACAAAATCTTTTATATATGCTGGTCTTACTTCTCTGACTGTTGCTTTTCCATGCACAGGCCGTGGTCTCCTCGTGGTTGTTGAATTTCTGTTCAACTCGAGATGAATCTACTCATGAATGGAAAACACAACAAAGACTTGCAGAGGTTTCAAAGGTTTTATTGGTGAAAAGTTTGTTCACGAGGGAAAGAGACTAGTTAGATTAAAATTAATTCCTTTTTACTTGTTCTTCAATTTGGAAATTGAAAGACAGACGACGGCAGACATGACCTTTGTTTAGAGTTTCTTTACATTTTCAGACGCATGTCGTCTCTCTTACTTCCAGACTCCAACTACCTAAAATCCCTGTTCTGTCCCCCTAAACATCTGATCTCATTTCTATGTAATATCATTCGACATTTGTATTTTTAACACATTTTGTCTCGGAACTTAACCCATGATGCTTAAACTAAGCCAGCAGCAAATGGGTCTATTTCTATTTTCCATCAGATTATCCTGACATGTATTATGTAATCCTCACTGTTATCTGTCTGTCCAGGGATATGAACAACAAAACAAATGAGCATAAGAAATTAAAAAAAAAAAAGAAACTAATAAAGCTAAAATAAAAAATATTTATTTTAACATGAAACAAAACATAGCAATAATATTTACAAGTAGTTTAGTACTACTGCTACTAGCTTTGAATGAGATTATAAAGTCCATAGTATTGATGATAAAAAAGAGATAAGTACTAACTTCAAATCAAATGTTTTATGTATGCGTAAATCTAATAAGAATATAAAAATATAGTTCTTTGGTCATTGAGAAAATATACAGAAATCTTTATATTAACCAAAATTCCAGTTTCTTCAAATGATTCGGTGGTTGGTTTTTAAGGAGTTTCTTTTGGCTGGATTTTCATCCTAGAAACATTACCGGAGTTCCATTAAAAACTCTGGTAATGTTTCTAGAATGGAAAATGGAATTTCATAGCACTTTCTATAAGAAAAATGCTCTCATAACACTCGCCAAAATTCATACTAGTTAATATAATCTTTAATTACTGGCAAAGGGTCCCCGATATATAGTTATCTTCCCTGAACCAATTCTAGCCAATGTAAGAATACAATCTTATCTCTGGAAACCAAAAAGATATTTAAACATCACCGACAGACAAATTTACAAAGTGGATATTTTTTGCTTGTTTGTTTTGAAGGTCTTGAATATTACTGTGCTATTTTGCGTTTCAATCACAGTATATGAATATTCTTTCTACTTTGATGAGTGTGGATGAAAGTTGGCTCAGTAGATTAATATAATTGTAACATTTTCTTTCTTTTTACCATTCTCAACTTCTCAAACAAGAACAAAGAGGTACCTCTTTACATTGGTAATCTTTTAAACTGACGCATTTCAGGTAAAAACATTATTTCGTACTTACCTATTGTGAAATTAATATAAACTCCAAAAATTACTAAAAATGATTCCAGAGATGTGCTAGAAGTATTTTAAATTGAAAAAAAAAAAAAAAAAAACAGCCACAATTACATTTCCAGATATTGCTGGAGTCTTAATGTAAGTCAGTCCAAGTCAAGGGTTATCTCCATTGTCTTTCATACTGAATTGGTCGCACAACACTACATTCGATAATTTGATAAATTCTATTTTTACTTGTAATTATGTTTTTACAGGATCATTTTTTTATTAATTTTTGGAATTTATACTAAATTCGCTAGGATATGTAAGTATGTAATGTTTTCACCTGAAATGTGTTGGTTCAAAGGATCACCAATGTAAACAAGAACCGAAGAAAATGTCACCATGTTGTTATTCCTTGTCATAAACAAAATTGTATCACAAAAAATATCTAATTATGCATTGATCGACTTTAAGTTTATTTATCAAACTGTTTCTAACCTGGTGGATTAAATCGTCCAGTAAAGATTGCACCTTGCTAACCCTCAGCGTAAAATTGCCTCTTTTCAGATCGCTCGGCCCATTGTTGTAAAAGCTGTATTGGTGGCTGATAGATTTCACATTGCTCGATGACTTTTCGGCTTTGGGACTTACCAAAATGTATTGTGGATCAGAAACTCTGTAAATGAAAGAACAAAACATTGAGGTTGAATATCAAATTCGTCGAGATTTTTTAAAATGAAAATCATTCCAGACATGGTATGAAGTCACTTTATGAAAGGAGTTATAAAATGACAGCCTCACCCACCCCATCTCCAATGCCACCCATAAAATCGTTGATAGTTTTGTTTAGTTCTAGATGAGGTTTTGCATTATTAAACGATGTATTTCATTGGGAGTTAGTGTCTACATTTGCATTTTGATAGCTCTTACTTTCTCAGTAAGAAGGAGTTATATAGGTGTGTTCGATGTATAGTCTGGTTAAGAGAAATTTAGAGATCTTAAGATTCTAGTTTCTTTTTTATGTTGTGCATAAAACCTTGGTATTTTATTAGCTTTTCCCCACTCTCGACTCATTGAAGACACTAACTTCTACTAAGGTTGCTTCTTTCTCCTTGTCCCATATCATTATGTCCGGTTTTATAATCATAGTGGATGGCGTAGGACTTTGTTTTTAAATTACATTTTCACCCCAAACAAGGCACGTTGCCACTTTGATGTATGTGGGCTACTATCAGGGACCTAAGTTGCAGGGGTACTATGTAGGGAGTTTAGCAGCAAGATGTTTGTTCACATTACACTTGAACTTCTGCATGTCAGTACAGTTGGAGAAGCAGGAAACTAGAAGAGAATTCCAAAGTCCTGCAGTTCTGGAGAAGAAGCTATTAGAGTAAAAGGCTTTCTTACATCTAGGGATCTCAACTGTGTAGGGATGGGACTTTGCTGCTTGTCGGGGGTATTTTCTCGAGGGGGTACAAGGGCTTGTAGTTCGTCAGAGCATACACCATTAAAATACTTGTAAAATAGGCAGAGGGATGCAACATTTCATCAGTGGGACAGAGACTGAAGTTTAGATGACAGTTCGGGACCTATTAGGTTCGGGACTCTCTTTTGGACCCTGTCCAGGAGCGAGAGACTAGTAGCAGATGCACCAGCCCAAATGTGACAGCAGTACTCCATATATGGGCGAATGGTGGTTTTGTAGAGGTACAGGATACTTTCAGGAGTAAGTACCTTTCTAGCACGATAGAGAGAGCCCACTTACTTTGCTGCAGCCTTAGCAATAATCTTGATGTATCTATTCCAACTCATGTTTCCTGTGAACGTTAAGCCAAGGAGCTTGAACGAAGTGCTCTCAGGTAAAGTATCTCTAGCCATAGCTATTGGTGGCTGGTAAGGTTTCATGTAATTATTAAAAGAAACGAGCTTTGTCTTGGCAGCGTTTCCAACTATTCTTTCTGCTATATGTTCCCAGGACTTGCTGCTACATTCGATATTTAACTTTTAAACAAATCGTTTAATGTAGATATTTAGGCACTCGATTGTGTCGCATTGTATTGTACTGTACCCTCCCCCCAGCAGAACCTTACAGCTGAACGTCAGGTGGTTCACACTTTCTACTTCTGTGTGGCAGAATCTACACTTGTCACTGCTGAGACCACTCATCTTCCCAATTTTTAAAAAGCATTGGTCATCAAGCTTCATCCCTCGTGCTTTACTTTTCTAATAGTTTTGTTTTATGGGGATGAGGCATCCTACTGGATGCCAAACATTAACCCACACATTGTCTGGTACCTTCGAAAAGGAACAAACAAATAAATAATAAATAAACAAACATGTTTCACAATGCTGTGCCATATAACATGTGCTTTTTAAAAGTCTCTCTCCTCACCACCTGATATTGCCCTTAACCAGCGCCTTCTTGCCCTCAGCTACACATTCATCTTTTCCGGCGTGCACTTACTTCTCCAGTTCGAACACGTGCTATCCTTTAGGCTTTTACTCACCTTTCTGTAACGTCAGTACGTACACACTTGCCAATTTGCATACATGCTTTAACCGCTGCTGCCAATATTTTAGCTAGGCAGCTATGCTACAGCTGCTGCTGATTTTCTCCCACACGCTCATATGTTACCAAGAGAGCACAACATTTGGTTCATCTTATATATTTTTGAAATTCCTTTTTCATAAGTCCAGTTGTTCCTATAATTACTGGAATGTAATTATAGGAACATTGAACGTATAAAAAATGAATTAAAAAAATCTACTTGTTGGCGAATTTACCTGGTGAACCAAGTGCACGAGAAATACAAAACAATTGCACTCAAAGGAATGGTTAGAATTTTTAAAAAAATCTTGGGTGACTGAAATAGTGGGTAAGTGTCTATGTAAACAAGTATGCATAATAATGGAAAATAAATGAAACATTGAAATAGAAGGGTCGCTAGGTAGGAGGCACTATGTAAAATATAAACAAAGTTTTGTAGAAGAGAAACAGAAAATGAAATTTGAAGCACTAGAAAAAAAATAGAGAAATGTAAATAGATAAACAAATAAAGATAAACAAAAACCTAAAAAGTAGATAAACAAAAAGTAGATAAACAAAAAGTAGATAAACAAAAAGTAGATAAACAAAAAGTAGATAAACAAAAAGTAGATAAACAAAAAGTAGATAAACAAAAAGTAGATAAACAAAAAGTAGATAAACAAAAAGTAGATAAACAAAAAGTAAATAAACAAAAAGTAGATACTTACTTAAAGAATAATTAAAGAATAAAAAAATAAATAAATAATGAAATAAATAATGAAATAAATAAATAATGAAATAAATAAATAATGAAATAAATAAATAATGAAATAAATAAATAATGAAATAAATAAATAATGAAATAAATAAATAATGAAATAAATAAATAATGAAATAAATAAATAATGAAATAAATAAATAATGAAATAAATAAATAATGAAATAAATAAATAATGAAATAAATAAATAATGAAATAAATAAATAATGAAATAAATAAATAATGAAATAAATAAATAATGAAATAAATAAATAATGAAATAAATAAATAATGAAATAAATAAATAATGAAATAAATAATGAAATAAATAATTAAATAAATAAATAATTAAATAAATAATTAAATAAATAATTAAATAAATAAATAAATAATTAAATAAATAAATAATTAAATAAATAATGAAATAAATAATTAAATAAATAATTAAATAAATAATTAAATAAATAATTAAATAAATAATTAAATAAATAAATAATGAAATAAATAATGAAATAAATAATAAAATAAATAAATAATGAAATAAATAATGAAATAAATAATGAAATAAATAATGAAATAAATAATTAAATAAATAATTAAATAAATAATTAAATAAATAATTAAATAAATAATTAAATAAATAATTAAATAAATAATTAAATAAATAATTAAATAAATAATTAAATAAATAATTAAATAAATAATTAAATAAATAATTAAATAAATAATTAAATAATTAAATAAATAATTAAATAATTAATTAAATAATTAAATAAATAAATAATTAAATAAATAAATAATTAAATAAATAATTAAATAAATAAATAATGAAATGAATAAAATAAGTAATAAAATAAATAAATAAATAATAAAACAAATTAAAAATAAAACAAAGTAAAAATAAAAATAGATAAAAATAAAATAAAAAATGAAATAAATTAAAATAAATAAAATGAATAAAAATTAAAAAATAAAAAGAAATTAAAAAGAAATAAATAAAAATGAATAAAAAAAATAATGAATAAATAAAAATAAATAAATAAAAACTCACGTGTTTACGCTTAGAACGGATTTCTTTCTCATTTTTACATTCAAAACTGCGTTATTGCTATCCGGGTACATTTCATAACTTTCACTGGTAACAGAGAATTTCATTTCAAATTCTCCAACAGTCTGAACCATTTGGGGAATGTCGAAACTCAATTCGTAATAAATCTGCCCCTTTCGCAAGGGGTTATTAAACGTGCATATAACATTATTCCAATTTTCCGCTTGCGATAAATTTGCCATCGTGACGAGCTGACAGCCGAGAATCTTGCTGTTTTCAAATTTGTTAAAGCTCACGTAGTTGATATAATCGGGATAACCGAAAGTCCCGAGGGGTTGATAAGCTGGTTCGGCACCATTAGCAATTGTAATACCGATTCGGAATTGGCGTTCTCCTCCGATTAACAGGACGCTGTTTCTTTCTTTACCCAACCATTTTAGTCGCGTCTGTAAATCAACAGCGCAGAGTTTGTCTGGTCCGCAGTCATTTTGGAATGGAATCTGAAAAATAAAGGTAGAATTTGAGATATATAACCGGCATCAATGCCACTAAGATCAATAATACTAACTTCCGGATATTTCTTACGGACTTTATTGAATGTCTAAAGTTTAGACTTCTTTCTATTTCATTTTAAATTATTTTTATTTCAGTTTATGCTGGCGGGGGTAGTCTGCGTTACCCGGATGTGGTGGTGGGGGTAAGTAAAAACAAAATGAAAATTAAAGAATGAGCGAACGTAATAACCCTGTTTGAATATTATAACCTTTTAGTCACGTGCAAGCGACTTTATAAGTCACTCTGTCGGTCCGTCTGTCCGTAACACTTTTGTGCTTGGCCTTTTTGGTTAAGATCAAAGGTCTGTAGATGCTGTTCTTAGCTTTTTAAGCTTTTCTTCGCCTTTGGGCCAAGATCAAAGGGTAGTATCTGTTCTGGCAGATACTACAAGCAAAGACCGTATGTGGGGGCAACCTCACATATAAGTCAATGTAGGGGAAACCCTTCATACTATAATTGTCACTATCCAGCTCCCCTACTCCCCGGGGAGTTGCTTCCCATTTCCCCTTCACTCATTAAAAATCGGCCTTGTGCCTAATTTGCTCGGTGGGGGAGCAAATAAATACCCTTTTCTTGGCCTTTGGGCCAAGATCAAAGTGTAGTATCTGTTCCGGCAGATACTGCAAGCAAAGACCATATGTGGGGGCAATCCAACATATAAGACCTTGGTCAATGTAGGGTCAACCCTTCATACCAATTATCACTATCCAGCTCCCCTAGTCCCCAGGGAGTTGGTCCCCATTTCCCCTTTACTCCTCACATTAAAAATCGGCCTTATGCCTAATTTGCTCGGTGGGGGAGCAAATAAATACCCTTTTCTTGGCCTTTTGGCCAAGATCAAAGTGTAGTATCTGTCTTTACTACATGCTGTACTTATGTTTGTAACTTTGTGATATAAAGTGGGGGATCACTTTTCTCTATTAATTTAATGTAAAATGGTCACTCACTTTACAACCAGTCAATTTCTAAAAATCGCACATTAAATAATATACAAATAATACTAAAAGAAAAATCTAAGTAAACAATAACAGTTTTGATATAAGATAAAGGTTAGTGTTTAAAATCGCGGTCGGACCAGGACGCAAGAAAAAAATTCTGTATATGCATTAAAAATGGTTGAAGGCTGTTTCTATTAAATCTTAATTAAGAAATCATTTTTAGTTAAAATTCATTTTGTATTACACATTACATTATCAATTAAATTGGAAATTATTTTAAATGGTACAAAACAATTTTGATTTAACTACTGTACTGGCGTTAAAAACTATTTAATGTTTAATAAAATTTGGCTTCGTAGTAATTTACAAAGGATAGTAAAAAAAAAAAAAAAAAAAAACTCCGGAGGAACGTCAGTTGAATACAGCTGCTATTTTATATTTTTATTAAAAAAAAGATTAAAAAAAAAGAAAAGAAATAAAAAAATAGGAAAAGAAAAAAGAAAAGATAGGAAAAGAAAAGATAGGAAAAGAAAAGATAGGAAAAGAAAAGATAGGAAAAGAAAAAATAGGAAAAGAAAAAATGAAAAAAGAAAAAATGAAAAAAGAAAAAATGAAAAAAGAAAAAAACGGAAAAAAAAGAAAATAAGAAAAAGAAAAAAACAAGAAAAAAAAGAAATGGAGAAAAAAAGCAAAAAAAAAAAAAGAAAAAGAAAAAGGAAAAAGAAAAAAGAAAACTTACTTCGTATTTCAAAGTATTTGGTTTCATAAGATCCTGGACGGGAGAAATATTTTTCTCTGTTGAATTCGATTTCACAATAAACTTTATGTTAACGACAACCGGGTTGAAAAGATCTTTCGTTTTCTGCAGAAGAAAAAAAAAATGGCGAGAATAAATTGAAGGAAATATACATTCGTTTTGAATTGGAAAAAAAAAAAAATGCAATTAGATTTTTGTCAGAGTTTGTGTGGCTGGAGATTTCTCCAACCCATAATGAACAAATCCAATCCAATAGTGAATCCGGTATGGACAGTGTAAAAATTGAAAACTTTGAAGTTGCAAGTTGCAATTGTAGAACTCGAGTGCAGGAGTAGGAAATGTTAATGTTGTTAATTATATATATATATATATATATATATATATATATATATATATATATATATAGTGATACATTTATTAAAATGTATAATAAATATTTTATTGATTTTTAGCTGAAAGGAGATATATTTTCAGTATATTTTATTCACTGTATCATTTTTTCGCGCCGAGGATTCAATTCACGTCTGCTCGGTCACATTTTGTAAACAAAAAAAAAAAACGGGAGGAGGAGGCCTGCGAACAGGAGGAACGAAGAGTGGAAAAGGAAAGAGAAAATAAAGATAGAGAGAAATAAACCGTATATATAGAGAGAAAGTGTGTAGAGAAAGAGAGAGATAGATCGTATATATAGAGAGGGGCCCGAATAAAGTTGGCAGCAGGCAGTGGAGCCTCGCGCTTCAAAGCGATAAGACGTAAGTCAGCGAAGGTCGGTTTGGCGAAGCCAGTGAAAGGCGATGACGTGGTAGCGGAGGTAAATATCAATGACGTCAACCGATGATCAGCGGTCAAAGTTAAAATATTGACCGAATAAAAGAATGAACCCAGCGAAGGAAGGAATCATCGATCAGTGAAACTGTTACTGTAAATCAAGGACTTCGATAAGCTTCGAAAAACAAATACTTGGAGTAATTAACACGCACGCGCGTAAAACAAATACTTGGAATAATTAACACGTACGCGCGTAATGAAACATAAATCATCCGAAGGACAAAAATATGAAAATTAACCTGCGCGCGCGTAATCAAACATAAACAAGTTACATGAAAGAAATCTATAAAAAAAAGGAGACAAAAGAAAGGTCGCATTACAAAGGACATTAAATGAGTTTTTCAATCAAAACTTTCATTTCTCCAACATCTCTCTCTCACCCTGTATCTAATTGAGCAGACGATTTCTTGTTTTATGTGAACATTGACTGTTGATATATTTTTCTCTCGGTAGAATTTGAATTCATTAAATCATTTCATTTAATTAGGCATATTTAATTATCTTTCCTTGAATTGAATTTTATTTTATTTTTTTATATAAATAAAAGTTTAATTTTTCGATGATATTTGTCCTCGTTATTTCTTATGTGATTTCGTTGTCCAGTACATTTCATTTTATTGTTGTCTTCGGGACGGTTGTCCCATTCCCTTAACGCATTATCAAGGAACCTGGGAAACTTTATTTTTTTTATATATTTCGTTACGTCACCGATCTCTACCGTCCTCAGTAGGATTGGGAAACGTCGTAACAATATATATATATATATAATACATAACAATATGTTATATTTCATATTAAAGATCTATTCTGCAACATATTAATTAACATAAATTTTATGAGAATAAAAACACATAAAAGCTTAAGTACCTTTGGTACCAGACAAACTAATATATATCAAGTTATGTGTTCAAGAGTGATAGCCATGGCTATGACAACAGAGTATTCTTACTGTTTTGACCCGCAAGTATATATCCGACATAGTAAAACAGTCAATCAACCGAGAACCACATCACTCTATATAAAAGCATATAAGATATCGAGAGTCAAAACAATGAAAAGAATATGCTGTTGTCATAGCCCTAGTGATGACTCATGAATTTAACGAGGTTAAGAGAGCAAGATATTTTTATTAATATAAACTTTTTATAATTATATATATATATATATATATATATATATATATATATATACACTTCATTTACTCACAAAATTAATATACGAAAGTATAGATTTATGCGCAAACTTTAAGTATTTACTTCAAAAGTGCTCGATACATAGTTCTAAAGCAGATCCTTTGTTCGATAAAATGCATGCCCATTGGCTGATAGGAAGGGGCGCGGTGGATACTAGAAAGCTGATTGGCTAACTAAAAATCCTCAACATATATAAAAACAAGAAACAACCACAGAATTCGCGCATAAGCCTGACGAATCCTATAGTGGATGAAACGCAGAATATTCAGTGTAGCTTAATCGCCATATATATTTTATAAATTACTATATATATATATATATATATATATATATATATATATATATGTTAAATTAAGCTAATAAAGAATACATTTTAACAACGCAAACTTATCAAGATAGATAAAGCTCATCACTTAAGAGGAGAAATTGATATAATAAATAAAAGATAAGGAAGAAAAGGGGGGGGAAGAGAATAAAATGGAGAGAATAAACGTTTTCCTTTCTATTTTTTTCCATATTAATCTGTTGATATAAAGCTATATGGAACTTTTATTCCTTATCTCTTAAGACATATAGGAGGAGGAAAACTGATGCAAAACCCGAGATCTACTGCCTGCTCTGTTTTGCGGCAAGCATTTGCATCGACTAAGTTTAACAATGGTCCCAAAAAGTTATTCTGAAAATGTGATAGACATTTTGATTCACTGTAAAAGTTGATTTCCATTGTTATTTTTTGTCAGCGTTTATACAAATTTGGACATACTTAAATGCGTAATTGTATGGCAGAAGTAAACACAATTTCATTTTTCTGTAAACAACGTTTCTATTGACCAATCAGATAAGATTGAGGTGATCCTATTAACGGCAATCGATCAAGTTTTTTAAAAAGAGATTTCTTTAGTTTCTTTATTGTCCAGTGATATGGCCATCCGAAACGATGAGGACTGTAGTAGCTGCAGTTACAAGTTAGCCTCGACAGCAGTAACTTTCTTCTGTCTATCATCATCATCACCTCGTCTTCATCAACCCAGAGATAGCAGTCATCTATCATCAGCAGGGCGATGACGGTGGCTTTTTGATTACTGACGTGGGCTAACAACCTGGGTGTGCCAAATTCGAATCCATTTTTGTGCACCTTCACTTAGGAGTGTTGGCAACCTTCACATGGTCCTTCCTGTAGGTATCATATCTTTCTAGAAAGAATTCTAACTTGAAAGATATCGGGGAAATGAATGTCAACAAAATCATTATAGATGATGCTCAACAACAACAGCAAGCTAATACAAACACCACTGTATAGATCACCATCACACACTGGTACTTGGTGCAACATTCACGCTGAGTGAGTGAAGCAGTTTCCTGCTTAGGAGGAAGTTTCTAGAGATTCAAATTCACAGGTCTTATTCCAATTTAAATTAAAATATGTAATGCAAGCCCTTAATACAGGTTTAGATCTGATAACTTCAGAGGAAGATTAAATCTGGACCATATAGGAAGACTAGTCTGGGTGGTCGGCGGTGCCCGGGAGTTTGGAAGTGTGTGTTGAGCAAAAAAAAAAAAAGTGGTAGTAGGCAGGCAAGCTCGAACCCGTACCACGAAGGAGGAAAAGAACGTGAAAAAAACGTGACGTCTTTGCCATTGCGTCCATCACAAAACCAGAAGTGGCGAAGATTTAAATTAAGGATAGTTAATCGAAAAGAGGGGGTTAACTTTCGAAAATATCGGCGAAAAAAAGCGACTCCTTGTAGAAAAGTGCCCAGTTGAGGGTGAAGGAATTAATGTTTTTTAGCCAATTTTTCGATATTTGTCGTCCAAAGGGTTGAGCTTCAAAATGATACCGATTTCGTGAAAATCCGTCGCCTCTGTCGAAAGTTTCAGGCAAACATACATACATTTAAACAGATGAGATTTATATAATAGATGTGTGCAGAACAGGAGAATGGCATGCTTGTTCTGTTGCAGAAGAATGTCTTGAATTACATGAAGATTGAATTTCCAAGGAAATGATTAGATAAGATTGTACTGAGTGGAATTTGTAGACGGTGGAGAATGATCTTGTGAAAACTTAAATCTCTGCTCTGGACCAGGGTTTTAGTTGTTTGGTTTTATTTTACGGCATATCAACCCTTTTTGAGTTATTTAATACTGAATCCAGTTGTTTTGGAAATAATATTCATGTTGCATCCAATTATTTTGTAGAAGGTTTTTATTCTTCAAGCTTTTTGTATCTTCAATCGCTAGTTTGTTGTATTTGGTTTGGTTGTTTTATAGTGGATTTTATCGTTTTCGTTCCCTGCAGAACATGACTGAGTTTTGCAGTGGATTGGTTGTTTTTGTTTTACGGCATATCAACCTTTTTCCGGTTATTTTAATGCCAAATCTAGTTATTTTGAGGAACGATTTTTAATGGAGTATATATATTTTTTTAAGTCAGATTCTATTTAACCCATAGTTGGGACCCTAACAGGTACTACCACTCCGGGTCAGAGTGGACCTGGGAGCAATGGCAATTAAAGGGTGGCTTCACACTCCCCAAGGCCCGTAAGGTGGGGCCTCACTATCGAATATAGTTTTAGGTCATATCCAGGACCTTTTGCAGTGAGAGAGGGAAAAGGGTTACAGTATGAATGTTTGGTACATTTTAAGTTAGGAAACAGGTCAGGAAGTGGGGAAGATAGAAAAAGAAAGGGTGAAATGGGAAGAAGGAAAAGAGGGAAAGGTGTTAATTATGTTCTGCAAAAACAAAAACAAGTTTTGCAAACGGAAGTAGAAAAAAAAAAACCATCAATGCATTTCGTCTCAGGATGCCAATATCTTCAGGCAGCCTGATCTAGTAGCACCAGCCAGAACCAGGGAAAATGATATTAAATGAGCAGAGAGAGAAAGAGAAAATGATAACAAAAAATTTTAATAGTAAACCATCTGGTAACTAGTTAGCAGCATAATGGTAATAATCTAAATATGATACTGAACACGATTTTGCAAGTCCTAATATATTGCGATACTGAACCTTATGTCTAGAATCCTTATTCTAATTGAGATATGTAATGTGACTACTTCAGGCTTAGATCTGACGACTTCAGAGGAAGATTAAATCAGGACTATGCAGGAAAAAGTGTGCAGGACAGGAGACTTTGATGGTAAGGTCACTTTAACAGCATGGATGAAAGGCTTTGAGGTTAGTGGATGTAGAATAGTTGTAGCAACAACCTCTGCTCAAAATGTGAAATGTGTGAAAATAAAATCTTACCCTTGTTTTTAGTTGATATGTTTTTCGAAATTGGTTGCTTAAACTTAATTCCATCTGAATGCTTTTGTCTTCCGGTTCTTGTAATACGGCACGTTTTTCATTTTCATTTTTTTCAGAATCAATAAAAATATAGACTTCCAAATCTGCAAGAAAAATTTAATTTTTTTTAATTTCTTTTTTTTTTCTTTTTTTTTTACCCAAATCTAATATATAAACGGCTGTATGCCTGTCTCCATATTTTCAAACTATCTCCTCTAAAACTAAAAGCCAAAGAGCGGCACTAGGGGCCTCAAATGATTGGATTTTTTTATGCACTGTTCTTTCATGGGTCTTTAGCCGGTTAAAATAGTTTTTAAGGGGTCAAAATTGAAAAAAAAAATCGTTATACATTTTCCGTATTCATCTTAGTTTATTTTTAATCAGTTCATATGCGCGTCACGTTGGTACTGTGGGAACGTCACCAGCTTTGAATGCTACAGTTTCAGTTTGGCGTCCAAATACTTTTTTTTTTGAATCATGACTATAATAATATATATGAAATCTGGACAAATTAAAATATATTTAAGCATATTTAACGCCCGGGCAAAGCCTCTCTCTCTGCTAGTATATTCTATTCATATTATTTGGATTCTTCGGACTACTTTTCTAATATTAAGTGTTGCGTTTACAACGTTTTGGTTGATGCAAATTCTGACCTTCTTCAAGTGTATTTTACCAAACTCTTAAATCTTTGTTCAACTTGGGAATTTGCATGGACTTTGGGATTTGTCCACAAGCACCCCTGGCGTAGTGGATAAAGTACTTGGTAGTATTCAGTTGTAAAGTTAAGCTCTTCTGGAGGTTGAAGATTCAAACCTAAGTGTGGGCAACACTAAATATACAATTGCAAATTGCTTATGACTTCTACCAAGTCATGGCTGACATAAGAGCATGCCCACCTCCCGCCATAGATAAAAAAAGGGTTTAATTCAAAATTCCGAGCAGATTCCCGAGTTTGACAGAAAGATCCCCACCCCACCCAGAGTTTAACAACATACACCAAAAGATGATCGGATGTTACATGGATTTAGTTTCAGCGATATATATATTTATATCTATTCATATATGTTCATATATATTTATATATGTTCATATATATATGTTCATATATGTTTATATATATTTATATGTTTATATATGTTTATATGTTTATATATATTTATATATGTTTATATATATATGTTTATATATGTTTATATATATTTATATATATATGTTTATATATTTATATGTTTATATATATTTATATATATTTATGTTTATATATATGTTTATATATGTTTATATATATTTATGTTTATATATTTATGTTTATATATGTTTATATATATTTATATGTTTATATTTGTTTATATATATTTATATGTTTATATATATTTATATGTTTATATGTATTTATATGTTTATATGTTTATATATATTTATATGTTTATATATATTTATATGTTTTAGAGGAAACATCATTTAATCTAAATACCAAAAAACAAGAAATGGGCAGATGAAAATAAAATTTTTTTTTTTTTTTTTTTCCTTAAGGCCTTATCGTCTGACCCTCTAAGAGGAGACGTCAGAATGATAGATTAAAAACTAAGAAAAACGAATGAGGGAAGTGGGGAATTTTGGTTGCAGTTGGAAGAACAGTGAGAGAAAAAAAAAAAAAAAAAAAAAAAAAAAAAAAATTAAAATTCTCACTGTTCAGGTGGTTTTAAATCAATGAATATCTCCAACTGATGTCTAAGAATCTTTTGTCTACACAGGCTAGGTCGAGAGTTGTTAATAACTAACGCCTCAATGATATTGAGGTGATAGTTCGACCTAGCACTGTATAAAACAGAAAACCACCCATCGGAATATTGATCGGCACACCTATTTATACTCAACAAGTGATCGCCAATGGCAGACTCATGAGCCTGGGAGTGCCCGGATGCTCTCAAAACCTGGTGTAGTCGAATATCCCGAGGGATATGTTGGGATATTCTCATTTCTAATCTTTGGGACGTTTTGCCAACGTAGTCAGCTCCACACTGACAGACGAATTTATAAACAACAGAGTTCTTTTGAATGGTTGGCAAAACATCTTTACGAAAAGAAGAGAAAAAGGTTCGAGTTGTGTAAACTACTCGAAGCATAGTAGCTGGAAAACACCGTTGAGTAACAGAAGAAATCCTTTTAACAATATGTAGGCCATCAGGACCCAACCATGGTAATTTTAAATAAATGGGACACCGTGATGGACCAATATGTTTACCGCTATTAAATGTAGTAATTTTACGTTCAATAGTAGATTTTATTATATTAATGGGATATCCATTATTAAGAAAAATATTTATGATTTCACCAAGTTCCGTATCAAGACGGTTTGGTGAACAAATCATAAGTGCACGATGCGTAAGAGCGCTAATGAGGTTTATTTTTCTAGACTGAGGGGCAAAAGAAAACCAATTAAGATAGAGCCCTGTAAATGTAGGTTTTCTATAAACAGAGGTCTCAAACGTAGTACCAACTTTAGAAACACGAACGTCGAGGAATGGGAGAGAGTTACAGTCTTCAACCTCCATAGTAAATTGTAAAGATGGATGCAGGTTGCAAAGAAGACGAAGAAACTGTTCAGCTTCGCTCCGAGAGGGAAAGCATGCAAAAGTATCATCAACGTAACGTGTGTAGAATGCTGGCTTAGTAATTTTGGAAAATAATTCGTTTTCCAAAAATCCAACGAAAATGTTGGCTAACGAAGGACCAAGAGGGCTGCCCATTGATATCCCATCAATTTGACGGTACATAATATTGTTGAAACTAAAGGAGACTGATTTAGTAGCAAGTTCCATTAGTTCAATGAAAATTCGTTCAGGAAGTTGTGGAGATTTTAAGGGGCCACGGTACAGATAGTCAGCACAAATACCAATGGTTTCATCCAAAGGTATATTAGTAAAGAGACTATTAATGTCAAAGGAGGCCAAGAACTCGGTATTTTTAGATAAAGGCAATTTTTGTATCTTGGATACGAATTGAAAAGAATCAGGGATACAATGGACCGAATAAAAAGAAAGCACAGGTTTAAGAAGGTCAACTAGCCATTTACCAAGTTCGTGTTGTGCAGAACCCAACATAGATAAAATGGGTCTCAAAGGAATGTTGGGTTTATGGACCTTGGGTAAACCGTACATTCTAGGCCTTTGAGAACCGATGGGTCGGATTCTATCATAAATCTCCTTAGAAATAAATCCGCTTTTATGAAGTTGAAGAAATCTTTTCTGGATTTTTATTTCCATACGAAAAGTATCATCATGGCTTAAGTCACCCAAACGGAGAAATTTACTTTTATCGTCCAAGATTTGTAACATTTTGGAGATATAATCCGTTTTGTTAAGTATAACAACGCCCGATCCTTTATCCGGGCGAGAAAGGTAAATGTCGGGATTAGACCTAATTAATTGTGCCGCTTCAAAATGATTTTTTTGCCACACAAAATCACTAGATTTAGTATTTATGGCAGAAAACCTCCGACCTAATTCGCCCAACTGAATTTTAACACTAGTTAATTCATCAGTAGAGATAGGCGAATGGTGTTTTAATTGAGTATACAATAATTCAATTTCACTAAATACTGCGATTTGATCAACAGAAGGGGGAGGAATGCAGAATTGTAAGCCAGCAGATAAAACAAATTCTGCTGTATTGGACAAAACATGAGAAGAATAATTAAATATATGTTTATCCAAATTTGTTATAATCCCAAACTTCTTAGTAATTAAATTTTTTAAATATTTATCATAAGAAGAAGTACATTTAATACGGGTAAATTTATCACCGATGGATAAAAACCTAGAAAAACGGAGTTTATCAAAGAAAGATAATTCTTTCCAAACCATGGCCCAAAGAAAAAGGTGTTTACTACGTAACGAATTATATGTATCAGAATTAAACAGGATTTCATCTTGTAGAAAAACACGTTGAACTGCCAATGTATTTCTACATATAATTTTCGAAATACGATGGCAGATATAGCCGGGAGCAACATGATTAAGGCGGCAAGATTTTAGAAATTCCATCCTACACTTCAAAACGATTAACTTATTTTTAATACGTATAACCTTGTTTAACGTTTTGATAAATTGTGAGTTGTACCGACCTCGAAAATATGTAAGTAAATTTTTGGTACAACAGAATGGAAGGATAAATTTTAGAGGAAACATCATTTAATCTAAATACCAAAAAACAAGAAATGGGCAGATGAAAATAAAATTTTTTTTTTTTTTTTTTCCTTAAGGCCTTATCGTCTGACCCTCTAAGAGGAGACGTCAGAATGATAGATTAAAAACTAAGAAAAACGAATGAGGGAAGTGGGGAATTTTGGTTGCAGTTGGAAGAACAGTGAGAGAAAAAAAAAAAAAAAAAAAAAAAAAAAAAAAATTAAAATTCTCACTGTTCAGGTGGTTTTAAATCAATGAATATCTCCAACTGATGTCTAAGAATCTTTTGTCTACACAGGCTAGGTCGAGAGTTGTTAATAACTAACGCCTCAATGATATTGAGGTGATAGTTCGACCTAGCACTGTATAAAACAGAAAACCACCCATCGGAATATTGATCGGCACACCTATTTATACTCAACAAGTGATCGCCAATGGCAGACTCATGAGCCTGGGAGTGCCCGGATGCTCTCAAAACCTGGTGTAGTCGAATATCCCGAGGGATATGTTGGGATATTCTCATTTCTAATCTTTGGGACGTTTTGCCAACGTAGTCAGCTCCACACTGACAGACGAATTTATAAACAACAGAGTTCTTTTGAATGGTTGGCAAAACATCTTTACGAAAAGAAGAGAAAAAGGTTCGAGTTGTGTAAACTACTCGAAGCATAGTAGCTGGAAAACACCGTTGAGTAACAGAAGAAATCCTTTTAACAATATGTAGGCCATCAGGACCCAACCATGGTAATTTTAAATAAATGGGACACCGTGATGGACCAATATGTTTACCGCTATTAAATGTAGTAATTTTACGTTCAATAGTAGATTTTATTATATTAATGGGATATCCATTATTAAGAAAAATATTTATGATTTCACCAAGTTCCGTATCAAGACGGTTTGGTGAACAAATCATAAGTGCACGATGCGTAAGAGCGCTAATGAGGTTTATTTTTCTAGACTGAGGGGCAAAAGAAAACCAATTAAGATAGAGCCCTGTAAATGTAGGTTTTCTATAAACAGAGGTCTCAAACGTAGTACCAACTTTAGAAACACGAACGTCGAGGAATGGGAGAGAGTTACAGTCTTCAACCTCCATAGTAAATTGTAAAGATGGATGCAGGTTGCAAAGAAGACGAAGAAACTGTTCAGCTTCGCTCCGAGAGGGAAAGCATGCAAAAGTATCATCAACGTAACGTGTGTAGAATGCTGGCTTAGTAATTTTGGAAAATAATTCGTTTTCCAAAAATCCAACGAAAATGTTGGCTAACGAAGGACCAAGAGGGCTGCCCATTGATATCCCATCAATTTGACGGTACATAATATTGTTGAAACTAAAGGAGACTGATTTAGTAGCAAGTTCCATTAGTTCAATGAAAATTCGTTCAGGAAGTTGTGGAGATTTTAAGGGGCCACGGTACAGATAGTCAGCACAAATACCAATGGTTTCATCCAAAGGTATATTAGTAAAGAGACTATTAATGTCAAAGGAGGCCAAGAACTCGGTATTTTTAGATAAAGGCAATTTTTGTATCTTGGATACGAATTGAAAAGAATCAGGGATACAATGGACCGAATAAAAAGAAAGCACAGGTTTAAGAAGGTCAACTAGCCATTTACCAAGTTCGTGTTGTGCAGAACCCAACATAGATAAAATGGGTCTCAAAGGAATGTTGGGTTTATGGACCTTGGGTAAACCGTACATTCTAGGCCTTTGAGAACCGATGGGTCGGATTCTATCATAAATCTCCTTAGAAATAAATCCGCTTTTATGAAGTTGAAGAAATCTTTTCTGGATTTTTATTTCCATACGAAAAGTATCATCATGGCTTAAGTCACCCAAACGGAGAAATTTACTTTTATCGTCCAAGATTTGTAACATTTTGGAGATATAATCCGTTTTGTTAAGTATAACAACGCCCGATCCTTTATCCGGGCGAGAAAGGTAAATGTCGGGATTAGACCTAATTAATTGTGCCGCTTCAAAATGATTTTTTTGCCACACAAAATCACTAGATTTAGTATTTATGGCAGAAAACCTCCGACCTAATTCGCCCAACTGAATTTTAACACTAGTTAATTCATCAGTAGAGATAGGCGAATGGTGTTTTAATTGAGTATACAATAATTCAATTTCACTAAATACTGCGATTTGATCAACAGAAGGGGGAGGAATGCAGAATTGTATATGTATTTATATGTATTTATATGTTTATATATATTTATATGTTTATATGTTTATATATATTTATATGTTTATATATATTTATATGTTTATATATATTTATATGTTTATATGTATTTATATGTTTATATGTTTATATATATTTATATGTTTATATATATTTATGTTTATATATATTTATATGTATTTATATGTTTATATGTATTTATATGTTTATATGTTTATATATATTTATATGTTTATATATATTTATATGTTTATATGTTTATATATATTTATGTTTATATATATTTATATGTTTATATATATTTATATGTTTATATATATTTATATGTTTATATATATTTATATGTTTATATATATTTATATGTTTATATATATTTATATGTTTATATGTTTATATACATTTATATGTTTATATATATTTATATATATTTATATATATTTATATATATTTATATGTTTATATATATTTATATATTTATATATATTTATATGTTTATATATATTTATATGTTTATATATATTTATATGTTTATATATATTTATATGTTTATATATATTTATATATTTATATATATTTATATATGTTTATATATATTTATATGTTTATATATATTTATATGTTTATATATATTTATATGTTTATATATATTTATATGTTTATATATATTTATGTTTATATGTTTATATATATTTATGTTTATATGTTTATATATATTTATATGTTTATATGTTTATATATATTTATATGTTTATATATATTTATATGTTTATATGTTTATATATATTTATATGTTTATATATATTTATATGTTTATATATATTTATATATGTTCAGGATTGTCAGAAATTAAAATTCTTCAGAAAGTCTATCCTCGCTGAATACTCGGAATAATCAAGGAAGATGTTAAGAGAGTGTCCAAGATAAAAATTAATTGAATGTTTCTACTCTACTTCTGGACGGGAAACCGGTTTCTTCTGCTGAATAACCTAAGCTGATGCAATGTTTTTGCCCCCTCCCCTCCAAGTTTCATATTGTTATACCATGTGCTACCCCTCTTGTTCAACAACAAACGCTGACGCGTACATTGTTTCTATGGCCTTCTACTTCGCCTCTGCCATGTCATCGTCACTCACACTGGTGGCTGCACAAGAGGGTGCACATGGGCACACAAGTATGAAAAAATAAAACAAACCACAAAAACACATTCTAAGCACATCAGTTGCACTATAGGTGTGTATATGACACCATCGACCCTGTGTTCTAGTCACAACACTCATCAAATTTAAATGAATATTAAATCATACAGTATTACTGGACAAATGTTATAATGGGAGCTATCAATTATATCTATCTATCTATCTATTGTAAGAATGTTTTTGTCAAGCTATGTTAAAAGAACTCGGCAACAAGACTGAAAAGACACCAAGGAATGATCCCCTAAAAATAACCTTAAAATGTTGTCTAAGTTACACAAACAATAATCTAGTAAAATTAAATGCAAAAAGATGTATCATATTATTATGGACCGTCTTTATACAAATAAGTTTAATCTCCTATGTAATATAAAATCAATACATCTAGCGTAATAACCACTATCTTATGTGGCTTTCGAACATAATTTTAGACACATTCAGTCATAATGAAATACTACATTGAATCTAAAGAGCAACACCATCACAACATCTTTAGAGGAAGGAGTTTCTATTTTTCTCTCTAAATATTTAGTCCTAACACAGTTACCAGTTGTCACCAGGCTCAATTATACATTTCCACAGTGTGATTACATGGATCATAACTGGCCCATAGACGCATAGATATAACAATCTTTCTGATTTCCAATTCGTAAATAATAATAATGGCTCCCTCGCCAAATTCCAGCCATTCTGATTGGCTGCGCTCTGATAATACTCATATTCTGGAATCCAATTCCACGCTTCATAAACGAACGGTTACCAAAAGTATAATATGGCGTTCCTAACAGACATTACTTTGTGCATCGTCAAGTTCGTTTCATGCTTAGGTCATTACAGTCTTGTGTGTGTGAGTTTTGCATTTCACAATTCACTGGGCATTTGTTATAAACATTAAGTCGCTAAATATTGTGTATCCACAAGTATCGACAACATAAACAAAAATAACATGGGTTGCTACTGGTTCTTATTATAGTCCATATGTGCGTTTGCTCGTGTACATGTTTTTGAAAAAAAACAAAAAAAACCTTTTGTTGTTAAAACAACTGCAAAAAAGATATTAAGTGTATATGAATATTACAGAATGTAACTTTTTGTGAAATATATATATATATATATATATATGGTGCCCCAAAAGAAGCTGAATTGATCAAATATAAGATTGAACAATATAAGCATCAAACTAGCAAAAGAAGATTTCAGAGCATCTAGATTAACCCTACTAAAGTCATCATGAGTCCTTACACCATCAAGGAGTCGATATTTATCGTAGAGTGGTACTTTCGGTTGAATTTAAATTTCAAATCCGTCAGCTTCTTTTGGGACACCAAAATACACACACACATTATATATATATATATATATATATATATATATATACATACGCGCACACATATACATACACACACATGCACACATATACGCACACACACACATGCACACACACTCAGTAAATTTACAGTACATTTTTATTTTTATTGTGTTTAAACAAACTGAGCCACCTGGCCGAGTACAACTAGTAACTTATAAAAACAAAAAACAGTGATGATTAGTGAATCTATTTGTCTATTAAGCGAAAATTATTTTTTTTTTATCCATTTTTTTTTTAACTTGTATACACTCTAAACAAAGGACATGAAGCTATTAAAGTAGAAAGTTTTTGGAATCTTTACTATATCCCTACATCAGAACATCTTGCCTAACTGAATTTATTTATAAATTTAAAAGTTAAAAAACAAAAACTCAAATGTATCTATACAATGTAAAAAGGAAAAACATATATAAGAGTAAAGATGCTTCCTGGCAACGCCGGGTAGAGTACGGTTGGTTTAATATTAAAAAGCAAATGAACTTTTTAAACTTCTACTTGGAAAAATACTGTGATTCTTGATAGGTTGGATTGGGTAGACTAGTTTTTCAATAAACAAAGCTTTGATTTGAATAGCCAATTCATTTGTTATTGTTGTAGCATGTTATTAACACTAAACTAATGTGCTTTATAGAGTATACTTGGTTTAACATCAAAAAGTATTTTTTTTTAAATTTCTACTTGAAAAAAAAAAAAAAATTCTTGATGGGTTGCATGGACTATTTTTTTCAATGATAAAAGCCATCATCTTACCAACGTTCTTGAATGCATTTCCGACTAAGTTTATCCCAACAGACAAATTCAAACATCCAGTTTTAAATACATCTCCAAAACAATTTGTATTTTGAGGATTTAATTCTGGAGGAGAACTTTGGACTGTCGTGTTAGTTTTGATGACTGGACGCGTATGCAATAAAACAGCTTGGTCGGATAAGAAGGCACCTACGGCAAAATCTGAAAAGAAAAAATTTTGTTTAAAAAAAGAAAAAAAAATACATCAATGTTGGGACAATTAACTAGAATTAATAGGAATTGGAAAAATCAGATTTTTTTTTTTTTAGGGAATTGGAGTTGGTACCCCCCAAAATTTGGGTCTATATTCTAATGCCAAAAATGGTTCTTTTAATTGTTTTTGTTTAAAACTTCATCTTCCATTGTTGGTACTGATAAAATGATAAGTAATTATTGTTTTTAAAGCACCAGTGAATCTAAAATCTGTAGAGCACCTCCACCTCCTAAAAGTGTATTTTTACGTTTGCAAAAATAGATGCACATCTTACATATGTTTTTACGATAATATAAAAAAAAAAAAAAAAAAAAAAAAAAAACGCACACACTGACACAAACACCTAAATATTTCAAGATTTTAAAAGAATCGAAATCAGTAATTGTGCCAGAATCAAGAATTTAAAACAGAATCGGTAATTGTATCGGAATCTGGAAAAAATTTGGGTATCGTCCCATCACTAGTATGACGTTTTGTGTTAAAATGCAACTCGTGTAACTGAGATGCTAAATTAGGAGAGAGATAATGACCAATTTTAGATTTTTTTTTTTTTTTTTTTTAAACACATGCTAAAGTCTATCATCTTCAGTGAATTTATGCTGTTGGATGCTCCCTTCCCCTGCTTTTATTTCATATGGTATCTATTACTCTTGCTTCTGTCTCCCTCCCTCTTTTATACCCCTATTTATTAAGTTAATAAAGAAGTGCAAATAGATCAGAATACTTCATTATAAAATAAAAAGGAATATCAGCAGAGGTAGTAATACTAGTTAATCCAGAGTTACAGAGAAAGCAATAATAGACTAATTTTGATTTTGTCATTTTAGATTTTTTATTTTTAATTGACTTTGCAAACTCACTTTTCTGATTCAAACAATTAAACCAGAGTTGAATGAATAAACAAGGAGTCACATCCATATATATAAGTGTTGGGACGATTAATCCGAATTAGGAATCGGAAAAATCGGAAGATTTGGGGGTATTGGAATCGGTATCGGAAAAATTGATGCCTATTTTCTGATGCCAAAACGATTCTTTTAATTGCCATTTTTTATTTGATTTTGTTTAAACCAAAATCTTCCATTGCTGGTAATAATGATAAAATAATTGATATTACTGATTTTAAAATACAAGTAAAGCTAAAATCGATAGATCATCCTCCACAAGTGTATTTTGATGTTTAGGAAAATATCTGCATATTTAACATGTGTTTTTACGAAAATCGGGAAAAATAACAATCTTATAGTTAAATAATTAGAGATTTATAAAGAATCGGAATCGGTAATTGTATCGAAATCGAGAAAAATATTGGAATCATCCCATCACTAACATTATATATATATATATATATATATATATATATATGCACACACATATATATATCTATAATATAAAGCTGAATGTGTATGTGTGTGTGTTGGTCACGAAGAGGCTCCTATATGGTTGACTATTTTAAAAAACTGATTACATATAATGATAGCTGTATCGGGACACAGAAATGGGTATGTTTGATCTGGCAGAATAGTGGTTCATTAAAATTGTGGGGTCTGCGTTCGCGCCTGGTCCACAAAGTATGGAAATAAAAAAATAAAAAAAAAACGTTTACAAGTGTTTTTGATATAGATGCACATAATACTTTGATAAGTTATGTTTTAACTTAAATAGGAATGGTATAATAAAATTGTGGGGTCTGCGTTCGCGCCCGGCATCCATAGAATGGAAATAGTCACAAACTTTAATAAAGAGTTTTCATATCTATCTTCGTAAGTATACTTTGATAATTAGGTTTCAGTTTGATAAAAATATGGTATAATAAAATTATGGGGTGTTCATTCGCACCTGACCTCCATAGAATGGAAATATGTGACAAAGTTTAACAAGGTTTTTTAATATAGATCCACAGAATATTATAAGTGTTTCAGTGTGAACAAGTATGGTATAATAAATTATGGGGTTTATCTATTTTATTTTTACTTTCATCATATTTTGCTTTGGTTTTGATACCACCAATTTCGAAGC
The DNA here is from genome assembly GCF_053919585.1 of Euprymna scolopes. Classification (NCBI taxonomy): domain Eukaryota; kingdom Metazoa; phylum Mollusca; class Cephalopoda; order Sepiida; family Sepiolidae; genus Euprymna; species Euprymna scolopes. Next base: position 9,919,363 of record NC_136519.1, read on the forward strand.
TATCTCTTTACAACCCTTCCTTTTCATAACCTATCATACTTTCATAAATCAGAGTCCATTTTCTGTTGGCTGTTTTTGAACCCAGTCAATGACAGGTACTTTTGCTAGTATATATTATATATATATATACACATATATATATTATACATATATTATACATATATATATATATATATATATACATATATATATATATATTATACTATACATATATATACTATACATATATATACTATACATATATATACTATACATATATATACTATACATATATATACTATACATATATATATTATACATATATATATTATACATATATATATTATACATATATATATTATACATATATATATTATACATAATATATATTATACATATTATACATATATATATTATACATATATATATTATACATATATATATTATACATATACATATTATACATATACATATTATACATATACATATTATACATATACATATTATACATATACATATTATACATATATATATTATACATATATATATTATACATATTATACATATTATACATATATATATTATACATATTATACATATTATACATATATATATTATACATATATATATTATACATATATATATTATACATATATATATTATACATATATATATTATACATATATATATTATACATATATATATTATACATATATATATTATACATATATATATTATACATATATATATTATACATATATATATTATACATATATATATTATACATATATATATTATACATATATATATTATACATATATATATTATACATATATATATTATACATATATATATTATACATATATATATTATACATATATATATTATACATATATATATTATACATATATATATTATACATATATATATTATACATATATATATTATACATATATATATTATACATATATATATTATACATATATATTATACATATATATATTATACATATATATATTATACATATATATATTATACATATATATATTATACATATATATATTATACATATATATATTATACATATATATATTATACATATACATATATATATATATATATATATACACGCACACATAGCCCACTTAGAAGTAGCCTGATCTCTTTAATCTTTCTCTTAACGGCCAACTGACACCACAAGAGAAAATGCAATTCTTTTTCAAACAAGATGATGCTACAGATCACTGACACGAATTCATGACATGTTGACGGAAGAGAGAACAATAAGGAAAAGGTTATGGCTACCACGTTCTCTGGACTTGTCATCATGTGATTTTTATCTTTCGGGGACTTTAACACAAAATGTTTATGCAAATAATCCTCACAATCTAGACCAACCAAAGGAGAACATTACCAACGCTATTAGAATAATCACCAGAGAAGATTTACAGTCAGTATCTGCAAACGTTGTTAAACGTGTCAAGAAGTGCATAGATGTCAACGGAGAACACTTTCAGCATCTTTTATAACATTAAAGGCAATTTAAACAATAAAAGAATGTTCCTCTTCTCTACTACATTTTCTGGACTGCTTTTAAGTGGGCCACCCTGTGTGTATATAGTTTAAAGGGTTTGTTTTTTTTAAACTAGATGTGTGCAAATTTTTTTTTTTTTAATAAACATAACTGTTCATTAAAATTAAATTCTTTTAAATTCGAATTGTAAAAGATTTTTTTCTGCTCTTTCGTACAAGGCTGGTGTTGATACTTGGCACGTCCTCAGATGAATTTCAAGGGTGAGATTTTTAAGTCCAATACAGTGTATGGTGTCGGTTGTGCACTAGAAAATCCATTGTTTTTAAAAGCACCTTTTATATAGCAATTTAAATTTAAAAGTTTTTTTAAGAGTAGACGAATGCACATTTTCACACTTTTGCACTGGAAAAATAAGCATTAATTCTTCCGACTCCAATACAAAAAAAAATAAATAAAAAATAGATTCCTGATTAATTGTCCCCACAAAACTATAGATACACCTAAAAATTTAAAGAAAAAGAAAAAATATATTTCATAAAAGAATATCGTTCTCTGCTTACCCACGTATCCGTTATCATCAATGTCATTTGGTCGAGAAAATGAAATTCCAAAACCTTTCAATCCAGGACTCAAAGTTTTGCCAAGAATCTTTTGTCTTCTGCTTTCATCCATTGAAATCAAACTTCCATAATAAATATAAATGGCCCCACAATCGTCCTCGAATGGTGCACCGACTGCAAGATCTGTGGGGAAATTTAAAAACAAAATTAATTAAAAATCGTTTTAATACGATACAAAATAATTTATAAAAAAAAAAAATAACTTAAGTAAAAAATTGTTTAAGAAATAATTTAATAAAAGTTAATAAAAAAAACTAAAAATAAATCAAGAAATTTAATAAAATAATTGATAATTTAATCAAAATTATTAATGAAAAATATAATATAAATTAAATTTTTTTTTTTTATGTTGCAATATTTTGGACTTGTAATGGGGTAGTTATTTAATTGCCGCCCACATCGGCAATATTTGGCACAAGGCCTGAAAAGTGGGAACCCCGCAGGCTCCCCTAAAGGAGGGGCACTCCTGCAATTTTAAAAATTGCCTGAGTAACCCCGTCGGCATTCCCCGGTCGGGGCGCCTCAGGCAGCAAGCAATAAACTTGCCCCACCGGAAAGCCCGGTGGCAAGGCCTGGGAGGGTGGACCTCCTAGGTATTACCCAGGCGGTGTACCTCAGTCCAACAGGTGCTGGGCCGGTTCCCGGCCCCTCACCTGTTGGGCTGAGTGTCAAGTGATGAATCCTTGATTTGTACTACCCTGTCTCCATGCAGCCGAAGCCACTAGGAGAAACATCCCATCATACAGGGGTATAATAGGGTAGATATTTATTTGCTGCCCACCTCAGCAAAATGTGGCACAAGGCTGGAAAGTGGGAACCCCACAGGCTCCTGCAATTTTAAAAATGATCCCACACAGTCGGGCGATTCTATTTATAAACGATGCTGCTAGGAACTGACGAATCAAATTAATTCACGTTCTGCTACCAACCAATCAGAAACCAGAATTGCTTCATAAATATTAAACCTTTTCTGTAGCAATTTCGCATGTTTTTTTCCGTCTCGACACGGTAAGAATATTTTGCTCTGTGGAACTGTCTACTGCAAACCAGTCACCTCAAGACTTGTGTGGAACAACAAACCATCGGAAACAGTTCTGTCTACTGCAAACCAGTCACCTCTCAAGACTTTTTTAGAACAACAAACCATAGGAAACTATTCAGAAACTAAACATGGCTTATACTTCTAGAATTTATAAAAACTATCAATACATATTAACTATTTTTAAAAAATATAAAGTAAACAAAAACATTAACAAAATATTTAATAAAAAAAGAAAAGAAATGAGCGTTTCTTATGTATGTGCTTTTATCACAATTACGTTACTATTTTTATCACTATATTTTATCATCATCATCTTTATCATCATCATCTCTTCTTCACTTCTTATAAAAGACGTTCCCAATGATTTTTCTGGTGCCTTTCCTTGGAGTCTGAGTGACAGTAAGTCTCCACAGTTATTCCAGCATTCTTATCCTATCATTATTGTAACTTAGCATTCTCGCATCAGCTGTTATCAGCGATTTCTCATTGATTGTAGCTTTACCTCTTCATGAGGGCTTTCCAGCGCTAAAAACACTGATTATCACTTTCTTGGTAACAGTCACTCTTAAGCTTTCCATAGCATTCCGACAAGCTTTTAACTAAACCTTACATCATTTTACAGGCAAATACTAAGTCAGAATCCAGCATCACTTTTGAACAACCCGTACGAACTACTTTGGACAGTGCTTCTAGACCACAAAGAAAAGCAACATTCTCAGTGCAGAGCTCTGATGTATTTCTACATTAACGTCACTAAAAGTCTTGTTAATTCTAATACAAATTTGAACATTTCTGTACATTGCTTGAACAATGTTCACCAACCACTTATTTGTCTAGTTTACAGAAAGCCAATCTAAGACCTGTCTTGACGCTGTCAAAAGCTTTATTCAGATTCAAATACAGGTTTTTCTTACCAAATTACTTCTATTACAAAAGGAGTCATATTTGAAAGCTAAGTATATAAAAGAATATAAACAATATTAAAAGGAATTTTCAATAATTTTCAGTTATATCAATTTTATTTGCCAACATAATGTGTTGTACAAAATGGTAGGTGTTGATGTTCACAATTTTCGAGAGTAGCATCTCTTCTTCAGGATGGAAATTAAAAAGAAATGTATACATCAGGTTAGCGAGACCTTTCTTTGTGTTGCAGACTGGCTGTCAAATCAATCTTAAGGATACGAGTTTTGATGAATATTAAGTATCAAAAAATTATTGTACATTTTTAATTTTTTTATGCATATAAATGATTAATTTTTGCGTATTATGCTTAAAGTGAGTACTTAGGAGTGTTATGACTGCTGCATTAGTGTCGTGTAATATTCTTTGGGGTAAAGTAGATGGTCTAGAGGAAGTCTGCGACACTGACTTCTGCAAATAACTAAATAAAAAAATAATACAGACAAAAGAAAAGCCTTGCTAAACAGTTGTATACGTTTCTTTTTATTTTCTACACTGAAGAAGAGATACTACTCTCGAAAATTAGAGACATCAACACCTACCATCTTGTGCGACACATTACGTTGTCAAATAAACATAACTTAATTGAAAATTATTGAAAATTTCTTTTAATATCATTATTATTTTTTATGTACTAACTTATATCCAGTGTTCCAATGAACTGCATTGATATACCCTTCAAACAACTCCTTTCACATTACGCACAATGTTTCAAGAAAACTACAACATCCTTATCTTATTTCTCTTGCATTTGTCTTAGGATAAATAGAGCACTGCTACTTTATCATTAAAGCCGTTACTAAATGTGCTGTCAATTCTAACACAGCTTTGAGCTTTTTCTGGATATTGAATAAGTGTCACGGCAGCTTATGCATGCGGCCTATAAATTTTAAAGCAGTTGTATGTAGAAGTCATTTATTCAGAGAGAAAAAAGTATTTTTGTCTGAAAGTCAACTCTTACCATCGAGACCATCTAGATTCAAATCTCCTATGTTTGCCACAGTCGTTCCAAAATGTGCCCCAGGAATATTATCACCAACAAGCACAATTTCATTTTCAAGAAAAGATCCCTGGAATGTAATAAAAATAATACATTAAAATTTCTACTACACAAAAAAAAACTAACACAAACACTTTTGTATCATAGCACAGAGCACGTGTGTGATACCACATGTGCTATCGCATTCGCCGAGATGAGGGAAAGAGAGGATTCACGAGTATAAAGAAATCGGTGCTTGTTCCGATTGGTACTTATGGTGATGAACAAAAATGAAAAACTTTTATCGTATGTACCTTCCTGTCATGGAATATGAAGATGGCATATTCCAAAAATCACAAAAATTAATCAAGTTTTTATTTTTAATTTTTTGGAAAACAAATTTGACGTTTTTTACCTCTAAGTGAAGGCTAAAGCCGTTCCAATATTCTTAAAATTTAGTTTTTAACTTATATAAAATTACCTTTCTAAAAAAATGTTTTTATAATTTCTAAAGTTATTTTTTAAAAAAACAAACAAAAAAATGCACGTTATGTTAATAAATTATTGTTTGGCTTAAACTTACGTTTCGGTTGTCTTTCCGACATTATCCAAAAACAAACAAAAAAATTGTCTGCCTTTGATTTTACCATCACAAGTACTTTTTTCATCCCTTATATGGACATGGAGTGAAATTCGATTTTCTTGAATAAAACAAACAAAAACTACTTGATTAAATTACATGATTTCTGAAATATTTTTTCGTTCCGTGACGTGTACATACATCATACAGACTTTTCCTGTATTTTCTTTAATTTTAATTGCCGCCATAAGTGCCAATTTGAATAAGCATCAAATAATTAAACAAAACAAAAACTCAAACACATTCTCTAAAAATCAGTTGCACTGTGTGTGTGTGTGTGTGTGTGTGTGTGTGAGAGAGAGAGAGAGACACACACACACACACACACACACACACACACACACACACACACTATCGACCCTCTACCTGCTAACGTCTGCATCTACATCATCTGCCGAGGTCATCTTCGTCAACTGATGTCAGCTCATCTTGATCTCCTAAAGCTCTTTCGATCTGGTCCAAGCCACAACCTACCTTCCACTATATCCATCTGAAAACTGTTCTCAACCATATCGCCAACTGTCGCAAACCCAAGACAGTCTGCAAATCGTACCCAACTGTTGTGGACTGTAGTCACAACTTCGTTAACAATCCTATTTTTGCTTTCTTTTGTGTTTCTTTCAATTGTTCTGCTAATAAATCTATTTCCTTTTTTTTTTTTTTTTTTTTTTACTTCCCAATATTTGTGGGGAGGGAACGTCGATGGTATCGCACATGCAATTGTCAGCATTTACAATTTACTTAATATCTTTCATTTAAAAATGTCCTAAAAAAAAAAAAAAAAAAAAAAAAAAAAAAAAGTAAGGATTTACGTTTCTAAATTTTTGAGATGTCGATTGATTATTCATATTATTTGGATTCTTCCGACTATTTTTCTCATCTTGATTTATTTTCACAATGTTTTGGTCGATGTAAACTTCGACCTGCTTCAGGTGTATTATGTTGAACTCAGGAATCTTTCTGATGAACTTTGGAATCTGCATGGAATTTCAAACAAACCCTTTATTTAATTCATTGGGGGTAGCATGCTCTTGTTCTATCAGCCATGACTAAGTTGACTAAGTCCTAAGTAAATCACAACTGTATTTTTGAGTGTAAAATTTAGTTATAAAGTTACACTCTTCTGGAAGTTGAAGGTTCAATCCTTAGTGCAGGTGACACTCTAAATAAAAGTACAAAATACACTTGGGGCTTCTATCCAATCATGGCTGATAGGACGAGAGCATGCTACCTCTGGATTAAATAAAAGGTTTCATTGTAAATTCTATGCAGATTCCCGATTTCGACAGAAAGATACACCTAAAGAAGGTTGGCGATTATATCAGTCAAAACATTGCAAAAATAGTACTCAAAATGAGAGCAATAGTCTGAAGGATCCAAACAGTTAGGATTTTTAGGTCCATGAATCTTGTGTTACTTTTATAATATGTATGTTTTTAATGTTTTCTTCTTTATTTACGTCATTTATTTATTTGCGTTATTTTCTCAAGTCTACTAAATAGCTTCCTTTTAAAATGTCCTTCAAATAAAAAAAAAAAAAAAGAGATTACAGTAGTTAGGATTTTCATGAATAAATGAAGTTACCCCCCCCCAAAAAAAAAAACATACCGATCCGGTACTGATTAAGATGTAAACCCGCCCTTCGTTGACTTTGTCGTATTCCATTGGTGCACCTACGACTAAATCGTCATTGCCATCTCCGGAAAAATCACCACTCGCCAGACTTGAACCAAATCCGCCACCATACTAAAATAAAAAAAAACAAAGAAAAATAAGAAAATAAATAAATAAATAAATAAAAAAAGAATCGCTAAATAAAATCTATATTATTTTCTTAATCTGTTTGTCTGTTCCACTTTTTCTTGGAACTTCTTAGGCCGTTCTGGCTGAAATTTTATACGGACCTTTGTTATGATAAGGTGCAGCGAACTAAGTTAGCTAGTATTCATTGGATGCACAGTTAGCGATTAATAGGGATTAGTCACCAAGATACCACATTTACTCTAGAAACTTGTTTAATTCAATCACACAACGAAATATTGAAGTATTCTATGTTTAGTGATCGAAAGACATCCAAACACAGTTATGTTTGAAACTTTAGTTGCATATTTATCTTATAAAATGTTTTTAATTAATATTTTGTATGAGGCTTTTGTAATTTTGTTCACTTATTTTCTTATCTAGTTTCGTTGATATTATTATTATTATTATTATTATTATTAGTAGTAGTAGTAGTAGTAGTAGTAATTAAAGCGATTTAATTAAAAAGGATAACAAACTGAACAGAAATTTCGGCGCTTCTACACTATTAGAACGAAATTTTTTAATCGATAAATGGAGTTTCGAGATAAACGGTTTCTGATTTTTTTTTGTCAATTCTAATAAATAAATATGTTAGCTTCCAAATTATGCAATCGAAATTACCCGAATTTTACTGAATTATTTTAAAAAAAAAAAAACACTAATCGTATTAGCAGGTAAAAAATTACGGCCATCTTGTTTTTATAAAATAAATCGAAATGGAAAATTACCTCAGTTTTGAACTCTTCTGTCTTACATAAGACAATACGATCGTTTTCTTCAAATTCTATTTTCTTCCGAAATTTCGTTCGTGCTTCAGATTAATTTGAAATCGTAATAACTTCCGATTAAGTTATAGAACTTGTATATTTACACACATACACGAAAACCTAGAGTATATAGGAATAGTTTGTTTTTATAAATAAACTGCATTGAACACAATAACTAATAATAACTGAATAGATGTTTATGTTTAAAACTAGTTTTATCCAATAAATATGTTGTTTTTTTGTTTATTTTAACGTGTATAATAATTACTATTATAAGAACCTTTTGTTAAATTGTTTTAGTTAGTTATTGATTTCAAATTGCTTTTCTTCAAAAACATCCGTTTTCTGTGATTCACCCTCTACTATGATGTATCTGTCCCCCTGCCAACAACGCCTGGTATTTCAAAATAACCACCTACCTAATACTGACCAAACTCGACGTTGCTTAACTTAAGTGACTTAATAAAAATTAATGTGTTAACGAGGTTATTATAAGAACCTTTACATTGCGATGAAAACAAACGAGAAAAAAACTTAAAATCACGCAATAAAAAATAAAATTTATATTTTTTAAACAACTTCAAGTCGTTAATTCTAATTTTTCTGTTTTGAATAATAAAATTTAAAAGTACAAAATCATTTAAAATTACTCATAAATAATTGTTTTGTTTGATGAATTGAACTTCCACTTTTTCGTTTCTTCATTTTTTTTTTTAAACGGAAATTTATTTTCATTTTTACGCTTATACAAAATAACCTCCCCCCCCCTTCGAATGTACCTAGCGTTGCCAGATCAGCTGTATGAAGATATTGCCTTCCGAGATGAAATTTACCTAACATTGATGTTTTTTGTTTTTCTACCTCCCTTTCGCAAAACTTAATTATGTCCTGCAAAAACAAAAACAACCACCCACCTTTTCCCCTCTTTTCCCTCTTCCCATTTCCCCTTTCTATCTCCCCCACTTCCTGACTGGTTTCCTAACTTAAAATGTTAATTAATGCTGTAACCCTTTTATCTCTCCCATTGAAAAACTCATTCATGTTCTGCAGGGAGGTAACCCCCCCCCCCAAAAAAAACAAACAAAAATCCCCCATAAAATCCACTATAAAACAACCAAACCAAACACTACAAACTAACGATTGAAGAATAAAAACCTTCTACAAAATTACTGGATGCAACATGAATATTATTTCCAAAATAAATGGATTCAGCATTAAATAACCCGAAAAGGGTTGATATGCCGTAAAACAACGAAACCAAACCTTGAATGTACATATAATCTATTATTAATGGTTACCATATAATGTCAAATTCTATACTAGCTCTGCTTAATAGGTGATTGCCACCCAGCATACACGCTGCTTCTTTGAGTCGTCTTATTCTCCACTATTATTGTCTATAACATTTAACCCTTATCCTCGAGTGGTCTCTGGGCCTTGATAAGTGGTGACGCCTATGTAAACCCCCCTCCCCCCCCCAAAAAAAACCCCAAAAACTTTGTTACACAAGGGTAGATGGTTTCACTTTTCCCTCCATATGTGGTTAGCCATACTCGACTTTTGAATATCTCTACGCATTATGACTTTTTGATGTTGTTCTAACCTTACTTTTAGTGAACGACATGTCTCATCTTTGTGTGGTTCTCCACAGTTACATGGAATTTCATACACACAGTTCTTAGTCATGATTTTTTTTCCATAGTGAGGTTGACTCAAAGATGCTTACAGAAAGTTAAGACGCTCCTGAATACTGTCCTCATGTCATATAAATGATATAGTTCTTGAATTTTTCTGACAAGCCCTTCATGTAGGGGATACAAACTATAGTGAGTTTTGAGGTGGTGTCCGGAATTCAAGCTCAACAAAAAGATTCCAGAGATACACTTGAAGAAGGTCGGAGGTTACATCGACCAAAACGTTATGAAAATAACACTCAAGATGAAACCAGTAGTCCGAAGAATCGAAATATGACGAGTAAATTTGTTTAAATTCTTCTCTTAATTTTACCTGCCCTAGGACGAGTATTTTAGCTATTTTTAACAGGTTACGAAGATAAACTTCTATTTACACAACAGTAGTTTTTGACAGGAAGCGTAAAATATCTCCAAATATTAAGTTGTGCAACAATAGTGATAAGACAGACGAATTTAAAAACAATTACATGGTGCAGAAATCTGGCAATGTCCGGGCCCAACTCCTTAACTGTATGCCCCAAAGACTCAAATTCTAGTACTGAGAAACATCACGAGAAAAGGAGAATAGTTTGAATATTAGATGTCCCCTCCCCCTTCCAATTCGGATGCTGCAACTTGATTGTAAAAAAAAAAAAAAAATTAAATGAGAAACTCCAAAATTCTAAACTCAATATAACCAAAGAGTAAATTTGTATATTTTTCTCTTACCTGAGATCCAGAGTAGCGTCCGATCAACATTTCTCCGGAATAAATGAGAACCTGTTGGCAAATTTATAAAAATATAAAATTAATTCGATCAAATAAAAATAAAAGATGAAACAATAATATTTAAAACCTAAGTAAAAAGAACAAAATTTTATCGGTGTTCTAAGCTACACAGAAATTCCTCTTGTTACCAGATTAAAGAGAAAGAACTTTGGTTTGAGTGAAAGACTTATTTGTTTTGAAACTTTTACATTGTAAGAGAACATGTAAGGAAAGCTACAGCTTGGTTGGGTTATATATTGGAACCCTATGCCAATAAGTAGAGAATGTTAACTAGTATGAATTTTGGCAAGGGCCACATTAGTACAATTCAGGAGGACTTCGTGGCAAACAGAAATAGACCCAGTGCAGCTGGCATGATTGAAATAGGGGGGATCAAGTGTTACCTCCCTAGACAAAACAGGTTATAAATGCAGGTGTCGAATGATATTACATAAAAATTATGTCGCATGTTTGAAGGATAGAACAGAGTTTTGAGCCAGCCAGACTAAAAAAGCAAGAGAGACAGGATGCTTCTGAAAATGTAGAGAGAATCTAAACGAATGTTACCCCAATGTCTGCCATCTGCATCTCTCAAGCCTTAAATTAGAAAAGAATAAACAAACAAGCAATCAGAATAAGATTGGTCTCTCCTCCCATAAACAACCCTTCTCTTAAATAAAACCTTTGCAACGCAACATGTCTCCATATTGTTTCTCATATACGAGTTTTATTTACTGATCAACAGCCGTTAGATTACCCAACCACACAGGAAACGGCCAATCATAAACGACAACAGAAAAAAAGAATGAAAGACCAACGTATGTAAAAGACTTTTTGTTGATTGTTCCTTATTCACTCACTGGCGATAATGCACGAGTGAACTATGCGTTTGTTGCAAATCACAGGACGTTTGTTGCAACTGACAAAGAACACATTACCTGAAAGTACTTCCTTAAACTCCTCGGCCTAATGTTCATAGGGAACATGAACTAAAATAGATACATTGGGAGCATTGCCAATACTGCTCTGAAGAAGAGTGGGCTCTCTCTACCTGCTAGAAAACTACTTACGTCTGAAAGTATCCTGTATCTCTATAAGGCCACCATTCGGCCATGTATGGAGTACTGTTATCACATTTGGGCTGGTGCATCTGCTACTTGTCTCTCACTCCTGGATAGGGTTCAAAACAGAGTCGCCAACCTGATAGGTTCTGAACTATCATATAGGCTTCAGCCTCTGTCCCATCGACAAACAGTCTGTTTATCGTTTGTTGGACATTTGAAAATGTTAGAGATAGAGAGAATGGTTGATGGAACATAGGTCAGAATAAATTACCTTAGCAGGTAAACGGAAGTTATGGGTATCATGCGAGTTCCTGAGAAGGGGAATTCTATCTTTTTGCTTGTGAACACTGACTTGAACAAAACAGTTATGCTAAAAAGGTGCAGATGGAGTGGGCACAGGATGTGAACTAAATAGTGTAAACACTCGTCTAGCTGTAACCACTATCAATAATTTCCCCCACTCTTTATCTGTGCCTAAACCTAAATGTAGATTCCATGAACAAAGCTTCTTTCTTAGAACTGCACGCCTGTGGAATTGTCTTCCGTTTTCCTGCTTTCTGGCTGACTACAATATGGTTGTGTTCAAGTCTAAAGTAAATAAGTTCTTGATGAGCCGTTCCATATAAGTTATTAAATTTACCAAATTTTCATTACTAATGATTACTATATTGGCCAATTTCTACTGTACACTCTTTAACCCTTATCCTTGAGTGGCCTCTGGGCCTTGATAATGTGGTGATGCCTTTGTAAAAAAAAAACAAAAAACAAAAAAAAAAACAATAAACCATCTCTAAAAGCATATCTATCTCTGGTTCTTGTAACTATCACTAATTAATCAATTTTGATCCAAATAATCTATGCAAGTTGATGAGATGATGATGAGGGGAGAGGAAGATGATTAGAGCATATATGGAAATTATGCAGATTCAGAGAAGCGACATTGTCACACCTGTTGCATCTTACATAATGTGACCCTCACTCTTTTTTCTTGTGGAGTCCAACGATAGCTGCTGTAAAAAGTGTGCAGATCACATTGTCAACTCTAGTCTCGAGGTGTGAGAAACATTCAGAGGTATCATTATCATTAAGCTTTTATAATCACGAGTCGCATCGTCCACTTGGTGTGGATTGCTAACCCATATGACTTATTCTTCCAATTCAGGGCAAGTTGGTTGATGGACGCCCAACTGCTGAGAGATATCCAATCAAAAACATTTTCTCTCCTTGGCTTTCCTCTGCCTCTTTTACCTTCTAACATACTTTCAAAGCATAACTTTGACAGACCAATCGTGGATCGTTTGAAACGGCCAAAAACTTTAAGGGTTTTACTTTTGATTTTATCAAACAGAGGATAGAGAAATAGTTTGACAGGATATTTTGATTTTTTTTGATCAGGCAATGTCCTGTAATGAAAGGCATAACGGGGTTTTAAGAGTTTATACAACAAATAAATTATAAGTATTATACTTACTTTTCCAAGTCCAAAGGTTGAGGGGCCCGGCCCACCAACAGCAATTTGAATATCCTTGAAAAAGAATCTGCCACTTGTGATGGAATAACCTGGAAAAAAAAAAAATTCATTCAATTTAGTGACACATACTGAATTGTGAAAGAAGGGTTGCATAATTCATAACCATACTCCTCTTGAATCGAAACTTGCTTGATTCCAATGGCAAGTAGAAATCTTGGATGAATGGAAGCAATACTGAGATGAGCGGAGAACACATAGCACTTGGTATTCCCAAATAGTCGCCCATTTTAGTACTGACCAGGTTTAACATTGCTTAACTTTGGTAATCTAATGGGAACTGGTGTGTCAACGTGATTATGCATGTAAAACTTTCAGAGTAACAACTTTTTTTCTACAAAAAAAAAAAAAAAAAAAAATGAAATAAAATTTCCTTTCTTTCAAGTTCCTAACATTAAATGGAATTTCCAGTTTTTTTTTTAAATATTGCTTATAAATAAGAATATTTGTAAACTTGTTTTTTTTTTTTTTTTTTTTTCAAATATATTTTTTAAATACACCCAATTACGTTCCTTTGATCAAGCTGAAAGATTGCTTCATTAATTACGCAAGTTATTAAATTTATTACATGTTAAAAATTCATGTTACATTCATTATTCATTATTTCTGAAAATATGTAAATAAATATATTTATTTGAAAAAAAAAAAAAAATGTATATATGCAATACATTCATAAAAGTAAATAAACATATTTATCTTTTAGACTGTTTCACAAGGGAGGAAGTCATTCCCGGAAGTTTGTCTCATGATAACAAAACAGATGTTATGCTATTCCCAAATCAGGAGATAATGCCCAGAAGGATGGTCTCATAAAAACAAAACAGATACTACACAACTCTATCATAACAAATAAACACATTTATTTGAAAAAAGTCATTTTACAAATATTTTTATGCATTATATTTAAATACAATATTGAAATGAAACTAATAAATTGTGGAATGTAATTGAATGGGGGGGGGCACTAAATTGACTAATACTGTCTACTTCCTATGACGTGTAATGACGTAGACACCAAGCAATGGTTCAAGTTAATATGCAAAATTGCCAAAAATTAAAATATAAAAAAAAAAAAAAAAAAAAATGAAAAAAAAATTTTTTTGATAATAAATTAAGATTTAGTTATCGCTTTTTAAAGTATTTTCTAAAATTAGAATTTTATTCAGCGGATTCACCGGGAATGTTATGTCAGGAAGTACGAAAAGTTCAAACCAAAATAATTTTTTTAAATGCATACGTATTCATTTTTCTTTCTGTATGGTCATGCTCAATAACATTTTGAATCAAAAGAAAAATGGATATCATGAATGGTGATAGAATTATCTGCCCTTGAAACATGGAATTACGAGGTTATTTTTTTTATTTATATTATTACTATTATTACTACTATTACTATTATTATTACTACTACTATTGTTATTACTATTACTACTACTATTGTTATTACTATTACTATTGTTATTACTATTACTACTACTATTACTACTATTACTACTACTATTATTATTACTAGTATTATAATTACTAGTATTATAATAATTACTATTATAATTACTAGTATTATTATTATGATTACTACTATTACTACTATTATTATTATTATTATTATTAAAAACTAGAATAACTGTAGTCAGCTAACGTACTTCCTAACTTCTGGCGAAGCGCTACCGGAAGCGGTGACAAGGTAAATAAGTTTAACTTTTATTGTTCTTCAGTATTATTATTGTGAAGCAATTTATTGAAATAAAATATAAGAAAAGGATATTATTGAAAAGTATACAATAAAAATAAACAAAATCAGATCAAAACAGTCTTCACTTGCACTTTTAATGACATTAAAAAGCAAAAGTTTATTTTATAAGAAATGTGTTTATGAAATTATAAAAATAAGTTGTTTTTTTACATTTTAAAAATAAGTTTTTTTTATTTGAATTTATATAATATGTTTATGAAAGTATAAAACTTAAACTATTGAAATCAAAATAACATTTCAAACATTATATTTCGACGTATAAGGCGACACCGTCAGATAAGACGAGGTACAAAACTGGAGCAAATTTTAATAAATCTGTTATATCAGTCGCATAAGACAATTGCTAAATCACGAAACCATGTTTGTTTAGTCTAGGCTAGAGATTGCAACATCCGGTATCTTATGAAATATTGGTTTTTAAAGATGATTTTTTTTTTAACTTTAAGAGTCGTCTTATATGCCGAAATATACGGTATATAAAAAACGTATCCAATACATAATATTCCCACCCAAAATAGTTTTAAAAGGTTTTAAATAGTTTTTTTTTTCAATAATTCTTGATTAAAATGAGATCATAAAAACTGGCGAATACAATAAAACCAAAAATAGTTCGGCTTAATATTATGTACGATTTACTTGTCAATAAAATAAACAGCAACAGAAAATCGACGGATGAAACAGATCAGGATTGAGAATCTAATTTATAAACAAACTAGCCTGGGTATCCAGCGTTGCCCGAGTGTTTGGAAGTGTATGTTGAGCAAGTAAAAAAAAAAAAAAAAAAAAGTGGTAGTAAGCAAGCAGGCTTGAACCCGTACCGTGAAGGACGAAAAGAACGTGAAAAAAAAAAAAAAAAAAAAAAAAAAAAACGTCTTTGCCGTTGCGTCTATTGTCAAACCGGAAGCGGCGAAGGTTTAAATTAAGGCTAGTCAATCGAAAAGAGGGGGATGACTTTTGAAAATATCTGCGAAAAAAGTGTCCCCTCCCTGTAGAAAAGTGCCCAGTTGAGGGTGAAGAATTAATGTTTTTAGCCAAATTCTTCGATATTTGTCGTCCGAAGCTTGTGAAAATCCGTCGCCTCTGTCGAAAGTTCTAGGCAGACGTACATACATTTAAACAGTCAGGTGGGATTTATATAGGTGTTACTTATAAGTGTTCTAGAGGTTGGTGTAATATGTTTATTGTAGACTAGCATGGCTGCCCGACTTTGCCTGCTCGTAAAATACACTTAAATATAATCTAAGTCATACGGATTTCATATTTATTATTACAGAGCCAATTCCCTAGAAAATATTATTTTATACTTAATATATATAGTACTGATTTCATAAAACAAAATGACTTGGGTACCATCAACTAGAATTGAAACCAAAATATTAAGCGCTCTAGCCACATCTTCCACCATTTGAGTTATCGATAGATGAATAAAAAAGATTTAAAAATGAACCACTTCAAGCTATGAATGAATTTGCGTATGCGGAAAACTAATACAAATATGTCAGCAACTTGAAATGAACATTTTGCATTTCAATTTGCCGACATATTTCTGTATGCGTTATTCATCCATCCAGATTTTACTTGTTATAAACCATCCTTGGTGTATGAACATGCAACTATATACACATACCCGGCTGTATAACAATCTCTTGCGTTTTGTTCACTGAGTATATTTGCCAGGTAGATTTTTAAATTCTTTTTCACGAGTCCAGTTGCTCCTATAATTACTGGAATGATAGAGATCTTCCTAAAATTCCAATTTCTTTTCATGTCATAAGAACTTGGTATTTCATTATCTTTTCTCTCTCAGCACTGTTTAATCCACCATCATTGGGGACACTAACTTCTACTAAGGTTGCTTCTTTCTCCTTGTCCCATATCACTGTCAGATTAAATAGCTATGTTTTCAAGGTGCATGACTGCAAGGATTACATAGTAAATAATGGATGGTGTATAACTTATTTCCGACTTTTCTTCCTGGTAAACATGTCCCCAGATTTGCTGCTTCATTTGATATTCAACTTTTTGCTGATGGTCCAGTGGAGATATTTAAACAGTCCATTGTGTCGCATTGTATAGTAGCTGTCTCCTAGCAGAACCTTACAGCTGGTTGATTCTCCTTTCATGATGCTAGTGTACCATTTTGAGGTTTAGATTTTGGAACCTGGTTCGATATTGTCCGGTGCTAACAATAGTGACATGCTACTAGTGTCAGTAGTAGTAGTAAAAACATTCATCAGTACAAAGTTTATTTCAATTTTGCAGCTTTGGTAAAAAGAATTTGAAAAAAAAAAAACCATCTATGCAAAACAATCTATAGATCGTTTAAAAAGTGGTCATGCTTATCTGACGAAGTAACCATCTGTCACACACACACACACCCATTTGTACTCGCATCACACACTAACTCAACTTCTTTCTAAACATGTTTTGTACTTTAATAAATAACTCCCATATTTTATAGAATGGTCAATTCTTAAAACAGAATTTTATAGACCAACATCTAGGGATTGTAATCTGTATATAACAGCAATATTATCTATTATGAAAATTAAAACTAATCTACTCAATAAGAAATCAGAAATCATATCGACTTGTTGGCATAAAGAAAATTTAAATATGATTAATTTAAGGTAAATTAAGGCTAACTCAAACTTAATAATAAAAAATGACTTAACCCATTTGGTGTTAATTGATCAGAATATTTCGTTAAATATACTCACCAACCATGGAATCTTCATATCCTTCTTGGGAATAAATTTTGTGGTGGGTCTTATCGGAATAATCAACAATCTTAAATTTATCACTCCCAATATCTTTTATGACAAAACCACCTGCAAAAAAAGAATGAAATTCTCACTTGAAATATCTTATTACAAAAATTAAAAAAAACGGAAAAAATAAAAAAAAAACGGAAAAAATAAAAAAAAAACGGAAAAAATAAAAAAAAAACGGAAAAAATAAAAAAAAAACGGAAAAAATAAAAAAAAAACGGAAAAAATAAAAAAAAACGGAAAAAATAAAAAAAAAACGGAAAAAATAAAAAAAAAACGGAAAAAATAAAAAAAAACGGAAAAAATAAAAAAAAAACGGAAAAAATAAAAAAAAAACGGAAAAAATAAAAAAAAAACGGAAAAAATAAAAAAAAAACGGAAAAAATAAAAAAAAAACGGAAAAAATAAAAAAAAACGGAAAAAATAAAAACAAAACGGAAAAAATAAAAAAAAAACGGAAAAAATAAAAAAACGGAAAAAATAAAAAACGGAAAAAATAAAAAAAAACGGAAAAAATAAAAAAACGGAAAAAATAAAAAAACGGAAAAAATAAAAAACGGAAAAAAATTTACAAAGAAACGAAAAATAAGAAACGAAAAATAAGAAACGAAAAATAAGAAACGAAAAATAAGAAACGAAAAATAAGAAACGAAAAATAAGAAACGAAAAATAAGAAACGAAAAATAAGAAACGAAAAATAAGAAACGAAAAATAAGAAACGAAAAATAAGAAACGAAAAATAAGAAACGAAAAATAAGAAACGAAAAATAAGAAACGAAAAATAAGAAACGAAAAATAAGAAACGAAAAATAAGAAACGAAAAATAAGAAACGAAAAATAAAAAACGAAAAATAAAAAACGAAAAAAACACAAACTAAAAATGCACAAATCAACATGCGAATTGATCAGATGTGAGAGATTTAGACTTCCGGTATTTATTTCTTTCTCACTGCAGGAAGATATGGCACAAGACTAGAAGGTAGGGAGCATTAAGCTAGCACCCCTAAAGAAAGGGGCACACTGGTTTATTAGAATATTTTAAAACTCTTATTCATCCTAACCAAGGCATATTGCCACTTGGAAGTAAGGTGCTACTGTTTGGGACCATATCTACAGATACTATGTAAGAAGATGAGCAAGCATCTGTTCACATTACGTTTAAACTTCTGCATGTCATTACAGTTAGGCAGGAGGAACAGAATTCGAAAGTCTAGACTTTCTGGCATCTATGAATCTCTATAGTAAAGGATGGGATTGCCAGTTGGAGCGCCTCAGGCAGTTAGCAATAAACTCGTCCCCATAGAGGGAAGGCAAGGCCTGAGAGGGTGCATTTCCTTGGACTACTTAGGACTAATACTCCATCCCAGCAGATAATAGGCCACTGGAATGGCCCAGTTTCTGCTAGAATGATATACGAGGTGCCTTCAATAAGTTGCCAGACTTTTTTTGTACAAGCATTTAAACTTGTTGCAGACTCATGAAAATTCAACATCTTATGAGATGGCTGACCAATTTTTATGATTTCACATTCAAATGAACAGCTACAGCAGGAATTCTAACACATCCTACTAAAGCCTGATTGTCACAACTAGTGAATTTCAAAAATACAATCTGGACAGGAGGACACTTTAGAAGAACGATATGCAATAAAATTTTACTTTAAACTTTGACAAAAATACCACAGAAACGTATGGAATACTTCAGACTGCTTTTAGACCATCTTGCATGAATCGAGTATCAGTATTGAGTGGCATAAGAGATTCAAGGAGGGCAGGTAGTCTGTGAGGGATGATGAGAGGCGTGGGAAGAGTAAGTCAGAATACCAGAGTTGATTGACCAAATAAAGAATCTCATGGATAAGGACTGTCATGTGTCTACAGAGACAATAAGTGCACAGTTCGATGTCAGTGTGGGAACTGTACCAAAATTATTCACAAGGAACTGAAGATGCAGAAGATTTGCGCAAAGTTTGTCCTAAGGGTATTCAGAGAAGATCAGACTATTTGACCAAGATGGGCATCAAGACAGTTCCTCGCCCTCCCTATAGTGAAGACCTTGCTCCCTGTGACTTTTGGTTACTTCATAAGCTCAAGGAAAGCTTCAGAGGCTGTCATTATAAGACAATTGAGGAAAGGAAAGTGGCTGTGATGAGAGTCATTGACATGCTGACACAAGAGGATTTCCATGGTACCTTCTAGATGTTGTTGGAATGGTACAAGTATATTGCAGCCGGAGGAGATTACTTCGAAGGGGACTAGAGTTTCATGTGTATACTATCAATAAAATTGCCCATACAAAAAATGTCTGGAAACTTATTGAAGGCACTTCGTATTTCAGTCAGAGTCTGAGCAACAGCAGCTGCTCCAAGACTAAAAGCAGTTCAGGACAAGTTGAAAAAGGACAGCTGACAGTACTTTTTATTTTCCCCAGTTGAGATAAACAATAGAATGAACAAGCAAGCTGTACATACTCAGCATTGCCCGGGAGTAAAATTTAAAAAAAAACAAAAAAAAACGATTTGTTTACAAAGAAACGAAAATTAATGTTGGTGAATTCAATCAAATTATTTTGCGAAATAGTAATTTGTTAAAAGTTCGGTTTAATACTTCGCATTAATCAATTAATGGTTAATGTGTAATTAATGTGGGAGCGAGAAACACACATGCTTAAAATTTCATAATTTAATACATACATATTTTTTTTTTTTTTTTTTTTTTTTTTTAAACTCGAGCAAAAAATCTTGGTATAATTACACAAGATAGCTTCCCTTTAATCTGTTTCGGCGAGTAAAAGAAAATGTCTACTAACAGTTTTATTAGCTGCAATAAGTATTTAAGTGAAATGAGATATTCATGCCAATTACAGTGGATGAAAAAGAAAACACGAAAATATAAGCTAGCTGGAATTAAATATTTATGTCAAGTGGATTGCTATTCAGGCCTAACATTAAAATCCGACAGGATAACTTTGTTATATGGCAATGTCTGAAGTTTCCTTATAAAAGAAAGATAATTAGATTACAAATCTATTCATATGTAAACTTCTCCAGAAGACAATGGAAATAGCTAAGCAGAATCTAGAAATCGGTAAAATCGATTGGAATTAAAATTGTGTCATTTAAAAAAAATAGGAAACTAGATCTTTTTATTACAATAAAATGAAGTATCTAGTTTGTAAGAATGAAGATATCGATGACAAAATCTACAAACTGTTTCTAAATTTTTGAGATGAGGATTGATTATTTGTATTGTTTGGATTCTTCAGACTACCATTCTCATCTTGAGTGTTATTTTCGCAACGTTTCGGTGGATATAACCTCCAACCTTCCTTAGAGTCATCTTGTCGGACTCGGGAATGCTTCTGTACAACTCTAGAATCTGCACATATTTCAAACGAACAAAGACTCGTGATGTAGTGGATTTGGTAAAATTCAGTAGTAAAAGCTACTCTTCTAGAGGTTAAAGGTTCAATCCTGAGTGTGGGCGACACTCAAAATACAATTGCAGATTACTTAAAACTTCTACTTAGTCATGGCCGACGGAATGAGAGTATACTAACCCCGTTGATTAAATAAAGCATTTCATTCAAAATTCTTTACAGATTCCAGAGTTTGACAAGCTAAACCTGCAGAAGGTTGGAGGTTACATCGGCTGAAACGTTCTGACAATAACACTCAAGATGAGAAAAGTAGTTCGAAAAATCCAAATAATTCGGGATCGGCTGTTATATTGTTAGTCAATTTTCTTTTTAATTTAAAAAAAACTGCTTCCGTGACAAAAATAAAAAAATTCTTCCTCGTGTTCATTTTTTGAAGTGCTGACATCCAGAGACTAAAGCTAAGAATTATTTGGAAATGATAAAATTTCTGAGGCGGAAATCTGGAAGTTGAATTAATTGGGATTTTTATTTAACAAAAATCTTAGAAAATTTGATATCTTGGAAAGGAAAACGGTAATGTCACTTGAGAGAGACCAAATGTCTGGGATAGATTAAAAATGGTAGATGCACGAATCGGAAAGTAATAAAAAATAAAACCAATACAATTCCCCAAACAATTTTCCAATAAAGAAAAAGAGATATAAAAAGAAATAAAATAACAAACTAAAAGTACATTGAGAAAAAACTCATAAACGAAAACTAGTAAAACAGCACTTAGAAAAAAGAGAAATGAAACATTTCATATGTTCTTCGGCATATCAGTCCTTTCAGCTTATGTAATGCAGAACTACATGCTTATTGAAACGTTTAGTTGAATACAAGTTGTTATTTTGAAGCAATTTCCATTCTTAAAAATCTTAAATTTTTTTAAAACGTTTCTTTACTCCAGCCATGTAAATGATTATTAGTACAGGGTGTCCGCTCCCACCAAAAAAACGGGTCCCAACTATAATTAGGCCCCGTTTCTTAGTGTTTTGTCCGAATGAAATGAAACTTTGGTCATAACTAGTTTATTATATTCAAAACATCACATCAAAACACTAGGGTTTTTGGCTTTTTATTCTCCGTTGACTGCAAAATGCCCAGAAAAACAATTGAATGCCCTGTTTTTTTGGGTCACCCTGTATGAACCTTTATTATTGATATAAATACAATATCTGCAAGCATATCGAGGTCTTAGTTTGATCAAAATCTTATTTCGGTTTTGATTAATATATATATATATATATATATATATATATATATATATATATATAATACACACACGCATATATATATAAGGCAGTATTTTTTTTCATTTAAGCAAATATTGTTGAACATAAAAGAATTCTATATTTTTCAATTTTTGTGTTAAAATAAAACAATAAATATGTTCCATATGTATCACTAACGTTTCAGGTTCTTCACTGAATCATCTTTCGGTAACGAAAACAAATGAACAAAAAAGTTGGACAAAAACATGAGAATTAAAAAAAATAAACAAACAAACAAACAAACAAACAAACAAACAAACAAACAAACAAACAAACAAACAAAAAAAACATCCGAGAATGTGCATGTGAAATTAGACACCAAAAGAACAAACCAGGGCAGTTACAAGATGCCCGGTTAGTCAGCAAGACAGGGTGGTGGCAGTAAAACCAATGTTATTATTGTGAAAGTTGTATTATTCCAAAGAGTATTTGAACTTATGTTTAACATTGGTTCTTTCTAAAGTGTTGTGAATTGGAGTGCAGTTATTTTATTTTTTACTACAATGTTTTGCATTTTACATTTCTTCTAAATAATTAGTCTAATTTTATTGTTATTGTCAATTGAGATATCTCTCTCTCATATATATATATATATATATATATATATATATTATATGATATGATATAAATATACACTGATATAATTATATCAGTGTATAATATTTTTATGGATTGTTCTTGTAATCTAAAGTTTTGTTGGATTTGATTGCAATAGTATAGGATAATATAATCTGAGTTATAGTATTGGATATCATTATTTGCGGTAGTATTTTTTAAAGTTTTGATCCATTCATTTTATTTGCTCATCCAATGCACAATTAAAATGTAATCTAGCGTTCTTGAATGAATCTCATATGATTTATCAGGTTTAGGAATATCTTGGCTCACATAAAAAAAAACAGCTCCCTCACCAAAAGTTTTAGTCCTACAGAGTTGAAGCAAATACAGAAGGCAAGTTGTTTTATTATGAACGCAATCTTAGCCCCATTGTAATGATCACACACACACGCACACATTCACTGCAACTTTACAGCTCCAAAAATGTGCAAATATGATAAAATTTTATGTAAGGCTATTGTGTTATTTTATTTATTTATTTATTTTTTTTTGCATGAAACAAAACTAATGTTAAGAAATCAATAGTTTAATAATTATAATGTAGATACATATAATTGTTTACCTGGAAGCTGTAAAAGATAAAATATTCACACTTGTTTTTTAAGAGCTTAAGCTATTTAGGTAAATAAAGGATAAAGCTATCATTTAATAAATACTTCGAGCTGGAATAAGTATTATTATATTTATGCAAACAGAAGAAAATCAAATTAGTAGTCAGAAGGATCTGACTTTGAAAGTTCGATTCACTTAATTCTATATAATAATCTCTTCTGATGAGAAGCATTAAGTTTCGAAATCTAAATAGCTCACATGTTTTTCTTTATCGCTTTGGTGATGAAATAAACTTTATTTAACTGAATTGCCATCAATTTATATATATATATATATATATATATATATATATATATATATATATATATATATAAAGGAGATTAGAACAATAGTCTAAAGAGCAGAGTGTATTTTAATGTAATAGTAAAATTATTAATTTAATTAAAATACAGGAAAAGAAAAAGTGCTCGTTGTAATTTAGATATATAATAAGCTCGATAGGTAAATATCCTAGAGCTAATTTAATATTCAGTAATGTGATTGATAATTTAAAATTCAAATTAGAATTAAATTAAAAATCTATTTCACAAGAAGGAACAACAACAAAATCAATCATTTGTACGATCGTTTCAGAAAACAATGTTTTTATTGTGGTAGAAAACATTGTTTTCCGAAACGATCGTACACATTATTGATTTTGTTGTTCCTTCTTGTGAAACGGGTTTTTAATTTAATTCTAATTTGAATTTTAAATTATCAATCACATTACTGAATATATATTTCATTATGAGCTAAGACGTTAAAAAATATAGGCATTTACTGAAATTAAAAGAAAAAAAACAATGACCACTTCTTTCCTTTGGTCATTTGAATGCAACCAGCTAATTATATATATATATACACACTTCTGCTAAAAAAATGTATGACCACTTGAAAATTTTTAAAAAGAAACTTTTTTTTTTTAAAGATAGATTTTAAACTCCTGCCACTTAAGATTCCCAATACTACAACCGAAAAGGTTATGAAAAAAAAAAGCTACGTTCCAAGCATTTAATTCAGAAATTTACATTTTTATAAAATGAGGCACTTGATAAAAATAAAAAAAGACCAGGGGTATAAATTGTTTTTTAGTTCAGTTACGGATAAGTAATCACTATGCAAAGGTATCACCATGCCTAAAACAAGCAAACTTACCGAAGTTTAGCATGCTCGAATTGTAGATTTCCATAAGCAAGGTTTACTTTTTATTTTTTTTTTACATGGAGGTCCCCACTTATTAAGGCCCGGAAGCCACTCGGGGATAAGGGTTATTGCAATCAATAATATAATCAATGAGATAGCATCGTTAATATTGGAGATTTGATAAAGTGTCTTAAGGGGGTGATTCATCAGGAATTTGCTTATGTTGGACTTGAAGACATCCAAGTTGTAGTTTGTCATGGCAAGCGATCGCAGCTAAGGTAAATCGCAGTAAAACTGATTTGCAACTTTCTAAACAACAGTGAGAATTGTGATAAAGCAAAATCCACAAAAAGACCCCCTAAAAATATCTAATATGAAGTATATTTAGTTTAATTTAGTTATGTGAAAAAGGGCCAAAGTGAGGTGGAAACACTTCGGGATTTGTATTAAAGTTTGATATCAATTAATAAACATTCCCCAATTTAAAGTTTTATTTTTTTCGGGGAGTATTTAAATGATTTTTAGAGGGCTTACGAAAAAGCAAAACTTTCAAATATTTCAGATTTGCATTAAATTTCATTCATAGTTATTAGACACCAACTAAGCAAGATTCCCTGAATTTAGAGTTCTTAAGATCCCTTAAACTTAATTCTTAAATTCTAAACGTTTTTCTAGAATCAAAATCATGTCATAGATTTTGATCAAAATTGGAATTAGAATTCTAGCCATAAGGTTTAATAGCATTATATTTTTATTTTAGTCTTCATAAGGGTCACCATTTTATCAATATTCTCAGCTGGAATAAATATTATTGGAAAGATTATAACAATCTAAATTATATTTGTGCATAAAAAATAAGGTAAGAAAAAATGGCTAAACAGAATCAAGTATCACTTTGTCAGATACATTACTATTGGAGTCTAACTTTGAAAGCAGATGTAGCTTAATTTTTATATATTAGATACATAGTTTATATATAATCTTACCTTTTCCTTGATAGATTCCGGGTGCCCCAAATAAAATATCCTTATCGTTCTGAAAATTAAAAAACATGACATGAATTACTTTATAATAATGTAGATTTAGTGTCTGATGAATAGGACATGGTTTTGTTTACAAACACATTTCATGATATTCACAATTTTTTTTTCGTATTATTTGGATTCTTGGAACTACTGCTATCATCTTGAGTGTTATTTACACAATGTTTTTCGTCGATGTAACCTTTGGTCTTTAGGTGCATCTTGTCGAACTCGGGAATCTGCACAGAATTTCTAACAGAACCCTTTATTTAATCCATCAGCCATGACTGGGTAGAAGTCTCAAGCATTTTGCAATTTTGAGCGTCGTCCGCACTGAGGATTGAACCCTCAACCTCCAAAAGAATGTAACTTTACAATTGAATTTCATCAGGTACTTTATCCACTATGCTACAGACAATTCTCGTTTTAATTTTAGGAGCCTTAAATCTATTTTGTTTTCTACATATACAATCTTTCCACACACACACGTATATGTCTAAAGAAGCTTTGCATAAAAAAATGTAAAACTAAAAATGAAGAATGCAGTTTAAATTTAAAAAAAAAAAAAAAAAAAAAAAAAATAACTTATTAACTTTAACCTATCGCAGACTTAGCACCTACATAATCCGACTTCTAAAACGTTTATAATTACAAAAGAGTTCATTTACATAAGGAGAGGAGAAAAAAAGCCTTAACTAAAATTGTTAAATAGCTGCACTGATGAGTTATGATACAACGAAACAGTACTGTACGTGGATGACACATATATATATATATATATATATATATATATATATATATATATATATATATAGAGAGAGAGAGAGAGAGAGACGATCGGGTTTCAATCCTGGCTTGAGGTAGTTGCCTGTCTAGCCGCACTGATGAGCTGTGAAACAGTACTGTATGTGGATGACTAATATATATATATATATATATATATATATACACACACACACACACTTTATACTCTTATTACTACCTACTTAATTCTATATGTATTTATTATCTATAATTATGGGTTTGGTTGTATACTAAGTCTACTTAGCAAGTTCGACAAGCTTACATCGACCGAAACGTTGTGAAAATAACACTAAAGTTGAGAACAGTAGTCCGAATACTTAATCTTTATTTTAAAAATTCGAAAAAGAAATAATTTAATGTGAAACAATTATTTTATTTTTACATTAAATCACTGTTATTATCTACGCACATTAATATGTATTGCATTATATCGGAGATAATTCGTTTTTCTGATATAAAACCTAAACGCGAGTGTTTGTGGATTTTACGTGGGTTTCAAATCCTACGTTATTTTGAATATTTGGTCAAAGTTGATTTGTAGCGTAAAGTATTGTCACATTAGGTTCTCCTGACAAACCCTTGTATAGAGAAACCTAAGACACTTTAGAACAGATTTATATAATTTCTTAAAACATAATTCAATGATGATAAAATATAATCTAATCATACCTTTGAGAATTGGGCTGAGGTACCAAATTGTGCCATTCCTTGATAAAAGACACCATTTTTCTTGTGTGACGGAAGATTTGGTGCCCAAAATTTAAATTCCGTTTTGGTAGTTGGAGAGATATAACAAGCACCGATCATTCGGAATTGCCGTGATACAATTTCGCACCATCTGTGGGCACAAACCTGAAGATAGAAAAACAAGGTCGTCACGTGTTGTTTTTGCAGTGAAGAGATAGTACATCAAATAAGCACACAACGTTAATAAACATGTCCATACAATTTCGCGCCATTTGCAGACAGTTTTTCTAGAACATACTATTCTCTACTAGAGTACACATTAACATGGCCGAGTTGAGTAGTAGACTAAATAAATAGTAGGATAGACTGGGCTAAACATTAAAAGGTGTACTAGGGCAAGTAATGCTGGATAAAAAAAAAACAGAGACACAAATACATCAGACAAATGGGAAACTTGGAGTTTGAGAGTCCATTAAACCAAAAGATTTAAACTAAACTCCCAAGCTTTGCAAGAAAAGGGAGCCTTTTGTAATGAGAGTAAGCATTGGCCATAGAATGAGCAATTTGTTAATGAAGAACTATTTGCTATAAGAACTAGTTGACTTATTAGCATGTGATGCTGATGTACCCTATTTTGTGAATATATGGACTCTTCCAGACAGAATACATATAGACGATGTTGTGACAGTTCTAGAACAGTCTTCCTGTAACATACTATTTTATACTTTTACAAATACAATCTTTTAAATATACCACCATGTTGTCTTATTTATAATCGGCCTTTCAAAGCCAGAACACTTCTACACCATGTATGCGAGTGATTTTATTACCATTAAACCCCCAATATTTCCTCCTGTATCAGAAAACACGCTATGTGATATACGTATATCTGTACGTGATGTTGCGAAGCTAATCAAAAACCTTGATTCCAGTAAAGCAACTGGCCCTGATGGTATTCCAATTATAGTACTCAAAAAACTTCAATCTGAATTAGCGCCCATACTTACAAAACTATTTAAACGTTGTCTTAAGGAGAATAGTTTCCCATCTCCCTGGAAAACCTCATCAGTATGCCCTGTATTTAAGAATTCAGGTGATCGCTCATCCCCCTCTCAGTACAGGCCAATAAGTCTCCTGTGCGTCATGAGTAAGCTGCTAGAATCTGTGTTAAATACAGAAGTAATCAAACATCTCAACAAAAATAACCTTCTTAGTGACACTCAATATGGTTTCCGTTCTGCTAGATCTACAGCAGATGTCATTACAGTTATATCGCATAGGATTAGCAAATCTCTCGACGGTGGCAATCTTTCTAGAGCAATTGCTCTTGACATATCTAAGGCCTTTGATAGGGTGTGGCATAAAGGTTTACTTCATAAGATCGCTAGCTATGGTATAGCTGGAAAAGTCTTCTCAATTATTAAATCATTTCTTTCTGATAGGTTCATAAGAGTAGTAGTTGAGGGGCAAAAATCAGAAGCTCACAGTATTAATGCCGGTGTCCCTCAGGGATCCATCCTGGGCCCAACTCTTTTCCTGATCTACATTAATGATCTTCCAAATCATATCCTTACATCATTTGTAGACATTTATGCTGACGACACTACCATTTATGGTACCACATCTAAGACAGTAAACGACCAAGTTCTCTCCAATTCTCTCTCCTCTGATCTTGAGCACGTAGTACAATGGGGAAAGGAGTGGCTGGTTACTTTTAATGCATCTAAAACCAAGCTTCTCTCTTTACATCATCAACATTCTAATCCACATTTGTCATCAATTGAAATGAATGGCTCTCGTCTTCAGGAGGCCTCAAGTTTTGACAAGCTTCTGGGCTTGACCATTACTCCTGATCTTAAATGGAACACGTATATCAAATCTGTTGCCAAGGCCGCTGGAAAAATGGTGGGATCTTTCTATCGATCCAGTAGATATCTCACTGCTGATGCTATTCTCTACCTATATAAGAGCCAGGTACGTCCAAGGATGGAATACTGTTGCCACATCTGGGCAGGAGCTGCTAGAAAGGACTTGTCCTGCCTTGATAGAGTTCAAAATAGACTTCGTAGCCTCGTAGGAGATGTCCTTTTCTCCTCCTTGCAACCGCTATCTCACAGAAGAGATGTTGCGAGTTTGTCTCTGATGTATCGTTATTTTCATGGAAAGTGTTCAAATGAGCTTCAATCTTTGGTCCCCCCTCGCCAAACTTTCACAAGAAACACTCGTCTAGCTGTAAACACTATCAATAATTTCCCCCACTCTTTATCTGTGCCTAAACCTAAACGTAGATTCCATGAACAAAGCTTCTTTCTTAGAACTGCACGCCTGTGGAATTGTCTTCCGTTTTCCTGCTTTCCGGCTGACTACAATATGGTTGTGTTCAAGTCTAAAGTAAATAAGTTCTTGATGAGCCGTTCCATATAAGTTATTAAATTTACCAAATTTTCATTACTAATGATTACTATATTGACCAATTTCTACTGTACACTCTTTAACCCTTATCCTTGAGTGGCCTCTGGGCCTTGATAATGTGGTGATGCCTTTGTAAAAAAAAAAAAAAAAAAAAAAAAAAAAAAAAAAAACGTTTTCTCCGCTAGAATACGCATTAACATGGCTGAGTGACATCCAAGTTTTACAATCATGGACCAAGGTTTTTGCTTGGGTTATATTCATTCAAAGAAAGAGAAAGGAAAAACTAAATTTTATAACATGTGGCATTAATTTGCATATGAGGGAAATAGCGGCTATAAGAAGGACGAATTGGATATAGAAAGGATAGGGAGTCGAATTTTCGACATGCAAGAGAAAGGATGGCTGTTGAGATTCAGTGTTGTGAATTAAACTTAAGAGTTAGTGCAAATTGCGGTTTTGGTGAAAAGTTTTGACAATTCCTTTTTCCCATTACACAGTTCATAAAGACCTGGCCAGAGATAGGTTAGTTTGGAAGTCAATTTCTAAAAGCTGTCCACCACTTGTCAGCATGTAAAATGGGCATTAAACTAAAGATGAGAAGGGGAAGAAGAGTAGTGCTTCTGTTTACCTGTCAGGTTACAGGATCGGGGAGGGAAAAAGAAAAAAAGAAAAGCTTAAGTTTGTATACATGTGGCATTAATTTAACTATTAGGAGAATAGCGGCTTTAAGGACAAATTGGAGAGGAGAGGGAGTCGAGTTTTTGACAGATGAGATAGCGAGAGCATAAACCTTGAGAGTTGATGTGAATTACAGTTCAAGTTAAGGAGGTACCAGGAGTTCTGACAATTTTTTTCCCCTTATACAAACGCATACTCCTCATCCAATCCCCAAGGAAAGACGGGCAAAAATAAATAAAATAGGGAGAGCAACCCTTTCTGGTCAATAAATCTTTCAAAATATTTTATTAAAGTTTATATATATATATTACTTCAGAATAAAATTATCTAACAATCAACTGGTATGAAAACCTGTGATTATAAGTTCTACAAAATATTACTGGCAGTAATATTCTAGAAGTACTATCCCATCTAAATAAAAATTGATCGATATACATGATAGAGCAAATAAATGAAATTCGATTATGACTGACTGACATATAGATGTTTGAGGTCCAGGTTTTGGACCTGTTCATCGTTCCAAGGGAAAAATTTCCTAGACAACTTTGTGGCATGCGTGGCACAGAAACCCAGGAATTTGCACTTCCATTTAGGAGGATGGACAATATAAACTCGACAGCAATCTCCAATGGGCGTCAAGTCTGCTTTTGAATGCGTTTACCGTTTGTGCTTGTACAACTGCATCTGGGAGATCATTCCATGTGTTTACGACCCTCTGTGAGAAGGTCCCTTTGCGGATATCTAGCCTACAGTGTTTTTTTTACGATTTTGAGGCTGTTCCCCCTGGTTGCACTGTTTTTGGCGATCTGAAAAGACGGCTTTCTTGTATCATAGATCCCATGGATGTACTCGTAGAGATCGATCATGTCACCACAATTTCTCCAAAGGCAGTCTCAGGATTCTCAATGTTTCAGAATATGGTTTGTCCTTCAGTGATACCAGCAGCTTGGTTGCTCGGCGCTATACGTTTTCCAGATCCCTGCATAAGGTCTTATGGTGTGGCTGTCAGACAGAGTGGCCATACTCCAAGATAGGACGCACAAGGCTCTTCTAGAGTTGTGTGTGTATATATATATATATATATATATATATATATATATATATATATATCTTTATGCATTCCAAACTTCCTATATTCGGTTTGTTTTACAATTTTCACACGTTTTAACTGATATGAACATATTACAGATTTAGTTTTTTTTACATTTTATGAATAACTATCATAAAGTGCTGTTCTATCTAATGTCATAACCAGCAAAATTTTAGCTCAGCTATAATAATTTACTAATATCTTTTCTTCTGAAGAGAAGAATAGCATTCTTTGAAAGTTTGTGGATTAATGATTTCATAAACTATTTTGGAGTATTCTGTTGAACAAGAAATTTCCTCGTAAATTTTAAATTTAGTTTTGATTTCTTTTATATATACATATATATATATACATATATATATATATATATATATATATATATATATATATACTTGGCACATAAGAGGTTATATGTCTAACAGGGGACTGTAGAGAGTTGAGCAGCAAGATATCTGTTCATATTGCATTTAAACTTTAGCAGATTAGTCCAGTAAGGGAAGCAGGAAACAGGGAGGGAATTCCGAAGTCTAGCAATCAGAGGAAAGAAACAATTAGACTTAGAAGGCTTTCCAGCATAATTTTGTAGTTGTTAAAAGAAAGAAGCTTAGTCTTAGTAGCATTAAATGTTACCAAACATTTACAGCCCTATTCCATTGCAAGCTGAAGGTCGTTTTCTAGGGTTTCTGCCATTGCTTTGAATATGTGTACATTCGTTTTTCCCTCATTATAATTATAGAATCTATCTATCATTAGATAAAAAGAACTATGTGTCTGAGTTCGTTCCCTATAGACTCGAAAACGGCTGGGCTGATTTTTATGAAATTTCACATGAAGGTACTTTATGTGTGTGATAGTGTTTTAGCGAGGTTTTGTATCGGAATGCCTTCGATACATATCGATAATCGAAATAATCCGCTGAAGGAAGGAAGGAAGGAACAGGCGATTTTGACCACAGTTAACACTTTACACAGCCTAACATCACTAGTGCATTTGTGAATTTTTATTACCACACAAGCCGAAAGGCCCAACATATAAAATCAACAGTATATTATTTGATATGACATGGGCATGTTCGAAATGAATGTTTCTGTTGAAAGCAAAACTGAAGTAAGATACTTGACTTTTGAATTTTAAACTTTAATTCAAGCCGTTATATATAAAAAAATAATTTTATAAAATCAACAGTAGGTTCTCTGTAGACTACTACTATAACGTATTTTGGACTAAGTCACTGCAGAGAGGCATGTGAGGTTTCCTCCTAGTGCACCGCGATGGGTCCCCAACTAGAGTAAACAATGGTTTGATTTAATTGAAAAAAAAAAAAAAAAAAAAAAAAAAAAAGAAAAAAAAAAAGGGTGATTTCACAGATTCCAATGACAATAAAAATATGGGATTGTGAAAAATTCGTTGATCATCATTCAATCCCGGGCAACGTCGGGTCTCCCTGCTAGTTTATACATAATTTCAAGTGGCACTTGGTGTTAAAAAACAAAACAAAAAAAACACATTTTTTCAAATAAGAATTATTAATTATACTTACAATAATTTTACTTTTATTTTCACTAACATCCATAGCAACACCGAGCCATTGCTGTGAATTGTATGTTTGCATGTTAATCGCATCGTCATCTGAAGATACAAAAAAGCACAAAACCATAAAACAAAATATACCATTTGTCTGGGTTGCGGAGTTAGAGGTTATTGGAAGGAGTTTGGGTTGAACTTGTAAGAAAACTGATTTCTTAATCTCCAAAGAACCAAGAGACAGTTTGAATATTGGAAGACTTTAAAATAAACAACATTTTGGCATTCTAGAAGTTAAATATTTTAGATTGCTAGCTAATTGCGATTCCTCTGCATAAGCCGGCCCTCTGTGGGTCTGAAAATTCAGAAAAGTACTCCTTGATAGGTTTTGGAAAGAGTTAGACTCGTACTTGTAAGAAAACTAGTTTTTTTTTTTTTTTTTGTAGAGAAAACTTGTAAGGAGTGTGAATATTACTTGCCTCAAAAACGCTTATATATCTCTGTACGTTTTGTCACGGCTACCGAGGGTTTAGTTGCTAAAGGGACCAAAATGGCGCCAGTGATTTTGTTTTCAATGGTCGCACGGAATCTCGCTGATCAGACGCAAATTAAACGATCTTTGGCTGTATATAAGCAAGCCATTTGAAGAACAAGGGAGTTTCTATTCGAGTTACATTTATTTTCATTTTCTTACAGTGTCAATTTTAGAAATTGGTCAAATTAGACAATACATGAATTTACATGAAAAATTTTTGCGTGAAATAAACTGATTAAAAATGTTGGAGTTTTAGAAAGCTCACTATAAATGACACAATTGGAATTAGTGAACTGACGGATTTTGACAAGACTTAATTTTTCACTCATCTAGTTTTTTTTTTTTTTTTTTTTTTCAGATGCATGAAATGGATTTGATTTAACTTGAAAAGAAACATAAATCATATGAAAGACTCGATTACATTTATGGAACTTTTTCTCGTAAACCATTTTTAAAATACGGTTGAAGTGCATGGAACCAAACAATGCGAAATATCTTACGTATTATCCAAAAATTCAGAAACTTAAAGAAACAAAACAAAAAAACACACGACTAGCTACAACCACTATCAACAATTTTCCCCACTCTATGCCTAAATCTAAATGCAGATTCCATGAACAAAGTTTCTTTCGCAGAACGGCCCGCCCGTGGAACACTGTTCCGCTATCTTGCTTCCCGATTGATTACAATATGGTAGCCTTCAAGTCTAATGTAAACAAGTTCTTGTTGAGCCATCTCCTTAACTAATCCAAATTCTACCCAATCTACACCATTAACGATTACTACACTACCACTTTACATTCATAAACCCTTATCCTCGAGTAGCCTCCGGGACTTAATAAGCGGTAACTTCCAAACAATATAAGCCTAAGTATTGATAAAGAACAAATATCAAATCGGAGTGAGTCTTTATACTTTTTCCTATCACTGTTGGTGCATCACTTTATAATTCTTTTCGTTCTAAGGAATAATCTAGCAGTTCATACAAGCAGTTAATGCTGTGTTTGCAACTGAAGAAAATCACAAGAAAATGTTTTACAGAACGAAAGTTGCTTACGCCTGAGAGTATCCTGTGCCTCTACACGTCCACCATTCGCCCATCTATGGAGTATTGTCACATTTGAACTGGTGCATCTGCTACTCTTCTCTCGCTCTTAGAGAGGGTTCAAAAGAGTTGCCGACCAAATAGGTCCCACACTGTCAGTCTTCAACTGGAGTCCCATCGATGAAATGTTGCATCCCTCTGTTTTACAAGTACAATGGTAGATGCTCTGATGAACTACAAACCCTTGTATCCCCTCGACAAATACCCCCTCGACAAATACCCCTGACAAACAGCAAAATTCTATTCTCATAGAGATCCCCAGATGCTAGAAAGCTTTCTATTCCTTGGACTGCTAGACTTTGGAATTTCCTTCTGGGTCCCTGTTTCCTTGACTGTACTGACATGCAAGTGTAATGCAAACAGACATCTTGTTGCTCAACTTCCTACATAGTATCCTTGCAAATTATGTCCCAGATAGTTATCCCTTGTTTGGGGTGAAAATGCAATAAATTAAAAAAAAAAAAAAAAAAAAAAAAAAAAAAAAATCTGTGCAGCAGCCTTGGCAATGTCCTCAATAGCGTTTGCTAATCTTCCATTGTCGAAAGATAGTAAATAATAATAGTAATAATAATATATGTATGCATAAAAGCTATGCATAAAAGCTTTCATGGAAATGTACCAATAATATTAAAACTGCTGAAAACAACAAGACCAAAATAGGTTTTATTATCAACTAGCACGTCGCCCAGCATTGCCTGGCCATACGCTTAAATATGATATTTTAATTCATGCAGATTTCATATTTATTATTATGGAGCCAATTTTCTATTGAATATCATATTGCATCCAGTATATAGTAAGGAGTTCAAAAATTTTTTTAAAAATATGACTTGGGTGCAATCAGTTAGATTCGAAACCAAAACATTTAACACTCCAGCATAGTTAATATACACTTGAGCTAACAACATACATATCAAAACTTTAAAAAATAACCGGCTTTAACGTATAAATGCATATTTGGGAATGAATAGTCGACTTATGTCTGCCAAGTAACAATTTATCATATTTTGCCCCCTTAACTATTTTTACCAAATAAAAACAAAAAATAAGCTACTCTCGAAAGACAAAGGATACTCCCTGTAGAGGCAACTGCGTGTGTAATTGTGTAGCAAGGGTTACGCAACCCCAACCACACCTCCCCTGAATCGAACTGGTCGAGTCCAATGGCAAGGAGAAATCCAGGACGATTGGAAACAATGCAGAGATAAGTGAAGAGTATATAGAGCACCTGGAAGTCCCAAATGCTCATCAATCTGGTACTGGCCAGGCTCATCGTTGCTTTACTTCGGTTATCTGATGAGAACTGGTGTCAACGTGATTATGCCGTATATACAGACCAAGAAATAAGATTCATTTTTTTTTATTTTACTTGGAAGTCACCACTTATCAAAGGCCGAAGATTACTCGAGGATAAGTGATAATGAATGTAAAGGTGATGGTGTAGTAACTACTGATGGTGTGAATTGGGTAGAATTTTATCATTTATGGGAACGGCTTAACAGGAATTTGTTTACATTAGATTTGAAGGCTACCATGTTGTATTCAACCGGGAAGCAGGCCAGCGGAACAGTGTTAGCCGATAAATAAAAAAATCCGGCAGAAATTTGTCATTTTATTTATTTATTTTTTTTTGTACAGGTGAGTTGCATATAGTATGAAACCCAACAGCATCTGCGTTAAGTCATACGGGTTTCTGCGCATATTTTACCCGTATTAATATTTATTTATTTATTTTATAATATTGCGTACTTCATACGTATTTTTAAAATTTAAACAATGCTTGTGTCATGAAAAACACAACTAACTTTCATGTCACGTGTGCCAAGCGTATTCTTCCGGCATTTCAAAATAACACCGCAGACGAATAACATGCATGTTCTTTATTATTTTTTTCTTGCATTTAACATTATGGCGAGAGAAAAGAAAAAAAAAATGTATAAAATTTGGAGGATTGAGTCTATCTCCGAAATATTAATTTTAAACAAATACATATTTGTTTATTTTCATAATATTGCGTTGTAATTTGGCTTATAAACGTATTTTATACGTTTTTTTTTATGTCAAATAATCTGTTTTTATTATATACATTTTGAAAAGAAAAAAAAATTCCATTTACTGACCGGAAACGCGCACTTGCGTGTCACACATGAGATGTTTCTTTACAGAGTCTTCACGGATTCCGCACTCGTACAGCATTCCGGGTAAAGCCCCGTAAGCTACAAACTTTGGTGCTGCTATAAATATTCTGTCAAAAAAATAAAAATAACACAATTTAGAGGATGAGAAGTTGCAATTAATAAAATCAGCTTTGCAAATGAGCAACAAACTAAATTTTCAATTCCGTATCAATTTACGTGAAAATAAAATCAAACAAATAAAAAGAAATCAAATGTCGAAAAAAAAAAAAAAAAAAAAAAAAAACGCAAAAATATGCATAAAGCGTTGAACAAATAAATAAATGGAAGTCGAGCCCCATCCCTAAAAAGGAAAACCGAAGGGGGGAAAAAAAAACAAACACGAAGAGCTAAAAAACCTAAATGAAAAAAAAAAAAATTAATGAAAAGCAAATATAGTTTATCGTATAAAAAAATATAGTGAAAAGTCGAAAAAAAAAATGTAAGTAGTTTGTTAATAAGTCGTAAGTTCAAGGTGGAATCCTTCAACAAGTAATACCAAAATTTAAAAAAAAACAAAAAAACATTTTGGTAAATGATGGGTAAATATGACGTAGACATTAGTTACCCTCTTCCACTGTAGTAGCTAATAAAAAAAAAAACTATTATTGTCGCCTCAACCACAGTTGAGCACTTTACTATGTATATGGTTTTACTTTCGCGCTACAACCTTTTCTGTATATACTTTTAAAACATCGAAATATTAACCTTGATCTCCGGTAAGCGATACGAATTAAAGTTCATACTTATACATTTATTTAAAGTGCGTTATGTTTGTGTTTTATATAAAGAAATATATTATTTGAAAAAAAATATATATATATTTCGCGAATAATGTTGGCATTTAAAAATAATTTTATATATCAGTTTTGCCTGATTATGTATTGGACTCAGTTTTTGTAGAGGTGTTAGAACTCGTGCTTTTTGTAGAGTTCTTTCTCATTAATTTATATAGTAACATTGTAGAAGCGCAATATATATTCACCGAAATAATAAAATAGTGGAAGAATTCACTATTAAATAATAAAATGTAATAAAAATAAAATATAAAAAATAAAAATAAAAAATAATAATATTAAAAATAAAATATAATAAAATATAAAAAATAAATATAAAAAATAAAATATAAAAAAATAAAAAATAATAAAATATAAAAATAATAAAATATAAAACAAAATATAAAAAAATAAAAAAAATAATATAAAAAAATAAAATATAAAAAAATAAAATATAATAAAAAATAAAATATAATAAAAAATAAAATATAATAAAAAATAAAATATAATAAAAAATAAAATATAATAAAAAATAAAATATAATAAAAAATAAAATATAATAAAAAATAAAATATAATAAAAAAATAAAATATAATAAAAAATAAAATATAATAAAAAATAAAATATAATAAAAAATAAAATATAATAAAAAATAAAATATAATAAAAAATAAAATATAATAAAATAGTGGTGATTACCTCGTTAAAAAAAACCCTCAATATAACGCTACCCTCGTGGCTTAAATAAAAGGTTCTATTCGAAATTCTGTGCAGATTTCCAAGTTCAACAAGAAAGATTCGAGTTCAGCAGAAAGAGAGATACACCTGAAGAAGGTCGAAGATTACATCGACTGAAACATTGTGAAAGTGATACTCATAGATATCAAATAATACAAAAGAAAAGTGCACATGTTTATTTCAGCATTTAACACTGGTAATCAGTTACGTTGATATTGAATGTAAATCTCTGAATTTATATTTGTCTATCATGAGGAGTTCTTTACTCCCATTTAGAAGGTAACAATTATTTATGGAGACTAACAGTCAAGTAGTAACTGGTGGTTATAGAGATTTCTGGTATTCTTTATAAAAGACTTTCGGACAAGGAGAACATCATTCATAGACAATTCTGGACAAGGAGTACAACGGGCGTGCAATAAGTAATTCCCCTGACTCACTTCCAGTTGTCTGATCTAGCTGAAATTTTGATTTATATCTCTACGGGTTGTGTGGCAAATTACAGCTCTGAACTAATTGTGCTTTCTGTTTTACAGG
Source organism: Euprymna scolopes (assembly GCF_053919585.1). Classification (NCBI taxonomy): domain Eukaryota; kingdom Metazoa; phylum Mollusca; class Cephalopoda; order Sepiida; family Sepiolidae; genus Euprymna; species Euprymna scolopes. Next base: position 9,958,371 of record NC_136519.1, read on the forward strand.
TGTTTGAACCGAGTCAGGTGTGAAATGGAGCCTGTTGAATGTCGAGCAGTGATCCGGTTTTTGTATTTGAAAGCTATCAAAATCAAGAGGTGGGGCAAGATCAGCAAAGTTACCCTCCTCCTGCAGGACAACGCTCCGGTCCACAACTCGCATGTCGCCAGATCAGAAGCATGGGCGTGTGGTTATGAAATCCTTCCCCATCCTCCCTACTCTCCTGACCTTGTACCCTCTGACTTTCACCTCTTCCGAGCCATGAAGTTGTTTTTGAAAGGAAAGCGTTTCCCAGATGATGCAGCCTTGATTTCTGAAGTCACATTGTGGTTGGAGGACCAACCTGGGGTGTTCTACAAAAACGGTCTCCAGCGCTGCATCAAACGATGGGAGAAATGCATAACTCTGGGTGCTTCCTATGTAGAGAAAGACTAATAACTGTGCCAAGTTTCGTTGCTCTACTGCTATGGGAAGTGGGTCGGGACATTACTTATTGCACGCCCCTCGTATCTTGTCAAGTGAAAAATTAACCACATTCGTGATTGGTCAAGCTTCCTTTAACCTTGCTTCTTTGAGAGAAAGATATTGAGATACAGCGTAACCCGGATATAAGAGACTTCATATCCGGCCAGACAACTCTTATATCCGAGTTACACCTATATCCATGGTTCTTATATCTGGGCTACCTGTACATTTACGCAGACTCTAATTTGGAACTAAATAAAATCTCTCTTATATCCGTTTTCTTATATTCGGGTATCTTATATCTGGGTTACACTGTATATTGTAGGGAAAATTGTAGTCTGCATGATTAGCGCAGGTGTCATTCGCTTAAGAAAAGATAAGTCTTAAACTCGAAACCTGACTGACAAGAGACAAAAACGTGTCTTATGTAAATTGAGACGCGGTCGGGTTTGGCAATGTAAAAATCCAGCACTTATTCAATTAAGAACGATTCTTTTTTTGTCGGTTCGACGTGGGTACGCTATACTTTGCAATCTGGTGTCGGTTTAAGAAAGCTTATTTGCGATAAAGTCGAAAAGGGAACAGGACAGATTTTTGTAACGTGTGCTTCGACGCGATAAACTTGGCGATCCGAAAATCATTCTTCTTTAACTAGAGACCTCTTCAAGCGATATTGCTTATACAAAAGTAGAGTCCGTAACCAGTACGTACTTTACTTTTGTATAAGCAGCATTACGGCTCAACAACAACTAACTAAAGCATTGTAACTGATTGACCGAAACCTGTTCATGAATGTGTAGTGACATATTAATGCTTATATAAAACAAATAAAAAGTATATCTTTCTCTACTTCGGTATTGAGCACTCTTGTATTAACCTTGTTAAAACTTCATTGGTTGCTTTACCTCTGGGCAATATTAACCTAGAATTATATATATATATATATATATATATATATATATATATATATATATATATATATATATATATATATAAATTCTTTTAACTTTCTTGAAGTTATGCATTTGGATTTTACCGTCACTGGATTTTCTATCTTCCACCAGACTATCCATTCATGTGTAATCACCTTCACCATATTCACTCTGCTTCACTTTTTTTGTTTTCAAGTAAGATCTTTGACTTACTTGTTGTTTCATCAAATACTTCTGCATGCAAAATCCGATCTCGCATTTTGTTTCCTTTTCGGATCAAATATGTTTTTTAACATTTTATTAACTGTTTGCTCATATATATATATATATATAACTACTTCATTTACTCACATAAATTTAATATACGAAAGTATAGATTTATGCGTAAACTTACAAAGAAGCAACCACAAAATTCGCGCATAAGCCTGACGAATCCTACAGTGGATGAAACGCAGAATATTCAGTGTAGCTTAGTCGCCATATATATTTTATAAATTACTATATATATATATATATATATATATATATATATATATATTAGCAGGCCGTCTGACGTTGCCCGGTCATATGTGTTATATAGCTGTGGAACAGAAGAAAGATAGATAACAACTAATTTATCTATCGATCGATCGATCGATCTATCTAATTGGAAGTAAACAAGAGATGAGATGTGAAACTTGATAAAACTTGTCAAAACATGATGTGTAAACTGGACAAGTTGCTGCATAGGGGTCACATTAGAGAGAGATAAATATTATACGAGTGTTCATAATATAGAGAGAAACATATCGGTCACATTTAAAGAGAAACAGGGGTACATTTTAAAGTGAGACGGACATGTAATACAATTGGATGAGGGAGACAGAGATACATTTATACCTCCTGTGAACGTTTCTATAACATTTTAGAGATGAGGATTATCAGTTCTTTTATCACAGGATGGGACATTCATTACTTCTTGATAGAGAGGGAGACATTACTTAAAGGATGGGGTTTATACAATGTTCATTATTAATACAATTTCACTTTATCTTTGTTTTGGTAGAATGACGCAACACAAGACGCAGTTACAAAATGATGTTCCTTTTATTTCTCCGACCGGTCAATGAAGACATTTCAGAAATTCAAAGTCACTACATGATTTCAACTTCTAACCCTTCGCTTCCAAAAGGGGGATTCCTTCTGACTCGACTCTCCTGTCTGTCGACTGTCTGCTTGTCTCACTAAAACTAGCCAACTCTATGGAGACCTCATCTCTTAGCCCATGACGTCATCGCATGGCCAACAACGTGCAGATCGATCCCATGGCCTGAATATGCTTCACGTGTCTTGTTCCCCCATGTCCGAGCATGTGCTCGACTCACGTGGTCCTGAACTCACGTGCACTGTTCACACATATTCTTCTAACCTATTTTTCAATATATGTAACATTTTCTATTGTTCGCTTCTAGATAACCTTATTTTAATTTAATTTTCATAAACAGAATTGAATCATCAAATTCCTTTTTCACGATAACATTTCTAAACAATCGATTTTTTTTTCCAAACAAACATATCTGCTATTTATTTTAAGACTAACAATCGAAATTCTCCTGAATCTAAATTCCAAACCTAGCTTTCCAGGTTCGAATTCTCGGTGTATCCTATCTCATTTTACTTACAAGAACAAGGTACTTGTTCTTGTAACAAAGTTGCACCGGAAGAGAGTTGACCAGCATCGGAAGTACATGTCTGCTGTCACATGTTCTGGTTAGCTGAGAAAATAGAGGAGTGGGAAAGAGGACGTCAAACAGAACAGACGGTGTAACGGGTCGTCCCCCTCCCCCTCACCGGAGAGGGAGCTGACGTGTCTCAGAATAGAGACTAGAATTAACCACGCAAGCAAAGACATTCACTTTTCATTCTTCTGCGATCGCCACCTGGAAAGTGAATAAAAAAACTACAAAACCAACCATCGTGTTAGAGTTGAAATGCATTCGTCCAGCTTCCATCTAAGAACAAATGAAATTGCCAAGTAGGCCAAAAGACTAAGGACGCAGTTGAAAAGTTGATGAGATATGTCGAAATACATGTATGTGTTTATGTAAATGTCTAACACGCATGCAACACGCTTAAACGATCCTTGAACGTAAATAAACTATAAGCGTAACAAATGGTTCAGATACTAGAGAACCCCACTACAGTTAACCGATCACAAAACAGACTGCAGCATGATAACTTACGTTAAAGATAGTGAAGAAGCCCACTAAAGACATTTAGTAACACGACATATCTATGAACACCACCCAACGTAACAGTAAGACACGCTTAAATATGATAGCATAATTCATGCAGATCACGTATTTAATGTTATAGGGATACTTCTCTATCGATTATAAATTATTCGATCGGGAGATCGAATAATTTATAATCTGAAAATCGTGATCTTATTTATCAAAAAGCAGAATAGAAGGTGATAACATACTACGAACATTAAATTACTATATAGATATGATTATTTAATTAAATTATTATATAGATATGCTAATTTAATGTTCGTAGTATGTTCTCACCTTCTATCCTCATTTTTAATAAACAGGATCTTCTGATCAATGAAGGCGCAATGTAAAAATTAAAAATGATAAGGATGGAATACTGCTGCCATATCTGGGAAGGAGCTGCTAAAAACAGCCTATCCTGCCTTGACAGAGTACAAAATAGACTTTGTGGCTTAGTGGGGGATGCCTTTTTCTCTACCCTGCAACCTCTCTCCCACAAAAGAGACGTTGCGAGCCTATCCTTGTTTTATCGTTATTTCCATGGCAGGTGCTCGTCTGAACTCTAACCTCTGGTCCCCCCCCCTCGCCAATCTTTCACGAAAAACACCCGTCTAGCTGAAACCACTGTCCAAAATTTTCCCCACTCTTTATCTGTGCCTAAATCAAAACGTAGATTCCATGAACAAAGCTTCTTTCTTAGAAGTGCACGCCTGTGGAACTCTGTTCCGTCTGCCTGCTTCCCACCTGACTACAACCTGAATGTCTTCGAGTCCAATGTTAACAAATTCCTAATGAACCGCTCCCTTAAGTAAACACTTCATTAAATCTCCACATTAACGTACTGTACCTGCAATAACCTTTATCCCTGAGTGGCTTTCGGGCCTTAAGTGGTGACCACCGTGTAAAAATAAAAAAAAATAAAAAAATCGCTTTTGGGCCGTATGTGAAACTAAAATATACCTTCTTGGTCTTCTAACTAGGATCTTAGGGTAGTATCTGTTCTATCTAAAGATGGTCTAATGATATTGTGGGGTTTCCGTTTGCACCTGGTGTCCATGCAATGGAAATATGTCACAGACTCCTTTAAGGATATTGGAGATAAACCGTAATAATCAGATATTCTGACGCTTTATTAACCAGATTACTTAGATAAATACTTTTACAGTTTTAACAAAAGGGCTACAATAATATTGTCGGGTTTCCATTCATGCTGGACGTCCACAGAATGTGCAGCAGCAATATATTACACATCAAAGATGCCACTGTGGAATTTCCACAGGTCCCGCTAATAAAATAATGATTACTTAAGACTTCTACCCGGCCATGGCTGAGGGAAGAAGAACAATCGATCCTCACGGAGGAAATAAAGCATTCATTTCAAAATTCTATATCGATTCATGTTCGACAAGATGAACCTGAAAGTTCGGTCGGTTTAATCGGCAGAAACTTGGGGGGAAAAAAAAAACTAAAAAAAAAAACTCACTAAATTGAGAATAATAGTCCAAGAATACAAATTAGCAATCTTCATCTAAAAAAAAAAATTAAAAAAAAAAAAAATAAATAAATAAATAAAATTTATTAATGAAAACAAGTTTTGAACCCCTCCTCTCATTGCACTGCCCCCCCCTCAACATGATTTGTTGTCCAAAGTCTATGGGGGAGGGGATCCGCGCGAAAGTGGATGCCATCAGTAATGTTATCTACATTTGCATTCGAGACAGGAAAGCTATTAAATTCTTATGGGATTGTCTCTCAGACGAGATTAAAATGGAATGGATTGTTTTAGATCCGCTAATTCCTGTGGCAGTTGGCACATGGAAAGAAAATAGAGAAATCGGAGTGTCTATACAATCTAAAGAAATACAGGATGTCCAAAAATGAATTACCTGCTTTGATGCTAATTTAAATTTCAAAATAGATAGTTCATTTAAGTACACTCTATATAGATATTGTCAATCTATCCTGTTGCAACTCGTATCTCCATCTATAATATTTTGATTGTATAAATTCCCTCTTGAACCAAAGTTCCATAGGTTTGCAATGACAGATACTACATACAAATTCAATACATCTGTTCTAACAGCCACTATCTGATGTAGCTTACGACCACTATTTTTGCCACATTACATTTGATGAGTAACACCATCATAATAACCACATATACAGATGAAGACGTTCCTATTTTCTCTCAATATTTAGTGATCCCACTGCAACCAGTTAAGACCGGGTCAACTTCTATATTTTCCTTCGATATTGTGCTTGCACTGCCATTAACTGGTTATTACATACACATAACATAATCTTTCCATTTCCCGGTTCAAAAATAAATTCCCCCTTCTCAAATTCCGCCCATTTTGATTGGCTGATACCTGACTATTCACATGTTATGTAATCCACGACTACAATGAATAAACGAACGCTCCAGAAATTATACAATATGGAGTCGCCCTCTACAGAAGAAAATTGTGTTTAAAAAAAATTAAATTAAACATGAACTGACTGTCGTTGCTCTCAACATATAATCGAGCTGAAAAAAAAAAAAAAAAAAAAAAAAAAAAAAAATTAAACATTAACCGATTAGCGTCACTCTATACAGAAGACTTTTTTTTCTTTTTTTTTGCGGGTAAATTTTTACATCAGCTCCACCTCCACAATTTTCTTTAACATGACTTTTGAAGGTTTCTGACTATGCTGGTTGCGAAAATCTCATTTGAATTTGGCAGACAAGTACTTTTCGATGGTTGGGGGGGGTTATTCTGAAAGCCTTTAACACGAGATGGTTTGGGTTGTCTATTCCAAAAGCCGTTCTTAACATGGGGAGGTTGGGGGTGTCTACCCCGAAAGCCTTCCATAACATGAGGAGGTTGGGGAGTTGGCCACCAACAACAACCGTACTTTAATTTTTTTACGAGGGGGCAATGCTGGTTAATGAGTCCTGCTAGTAAGCAATAACACGCATGGTGTTTGTATAGTTTGGTGATCTTTTAAAATAACACATTTCAGGTGAAACCATTATTACATATGTGTAATGGCAAAATTAATATAAATCCCAAAAATCCAGAAGATGTACTAGATACATTATAAAACAAACAAACCAAAAAATAAAAAAATGGCAGCCTCTTAATTCGACTTAAGTCAAGAGAGATTAGTCAGTTTGTCATACTGAATTGGTCACTTCTTGTAATTATTTTTCTATTCAATTATTTTTTGTAATTAGTGGAATTTATACTAATTTCAACATGACATGCAAGTACATAATGTTTTCACCTGAAATGCATTGGTTTGAAAGCCACACTTTTTAATCAAAACGTAGAGGTTAGAGACTTATGACACTACCACCGATGCATTTTAATTGTTTATTTTTGTCAACAATTCAGCTAAGCGATGTAGCTTTAGAAGCGCTTAAAATAGCTTCTATGCAAAGGGGAGATAATTCGATCGACATATTAATATTCTGTAATATTTCCAGTTGACTACAATTTGATTGTCTTCAAGTCCAACGTAAACAAATTTTTGATGAACCGTCCCCCTAAGTAATCCAATTTACAAAATTCCCACTACTTACAATCACTACATTATAATCCCATTGACTAATGTACATCCATTAACTCTTATCCTCGAGTGGCACCAGGGCCTTGATAAGTGGTAAAATCAAACAAAACAAAAAAGTTTGGTCGAGTTTCTCGATAAACATAAGACGATATTTTAAACAGAAAGTGACTACATATATGAAAGTTTCTTTTATTTTACTGGTGATGGCTATTGGCACAATGGACCTAGTTACTTTGATTTTTTTGATCGGATTGCATATGACAGAGCATATCAGTTTTCTATTTCGCATGGATACACTTACTACATCTAGCCACAGTAAGGGACTGTAGACGACAAAACAGCGATCTGTGGATAGTTATATATTAGTGTTGGGACAATTAATTGGAATCAGAATCGGAAATCAGAAAAATCGGATTTTTTTTTTTAGAGTATCAGAAAAAAATGTGCGCCTATTTTCCAATGCCAAAAACGATTCTTTTTTTATTTGCTTTTGTTTAAAGCAAATCTTCCACTACTGGTAGTAATGATAAAATGACAAATATTCATTGGTTTCAAATTACCAGCAAAAGGAAAATCTATAGATCATCGTCCACAAGCCTATTTTTCCACACGAGAAAATATCTGCACATTTAACATATTTCGATTCCCATAAAAAAGCACAAGTCTATAGTTAAATACGTAGAGATTCATAAAGAATTGGATACAGAAATTGTATTAGAATTGGTAATTGTATCGAAATCAGGAAAATATTGGAATTGTTCCATCACTATTATATATATATATATATATATATATTACACATGGCATAATCGCGTTGACACACTGGTTCTCGTCAGATCACCGAAGTTAAGCAATGTTGAACCTGGCTAGTACCAGATGGGTGAACATTTAGGAATTCTAGGTGCTATATGTGCTCTCCGCTTATCTCGGCATTTGTTTCCAGTCGTCCTGTACATACACTTCACTTGCCACTGGTATTTAACAATGTTGACTCAGGGAAGGTGTAGTTGGAGATTGCATACTTCCTGCTACAAAAATTTCACGTGCAATGGGCATCCATAGTCTGTCAAAGACTGAAGGCATATATATATATCTACACACACATAATATAAAATATAAATTTTCACATCTGAGCTAGTGCATCTATCAATAGTCATTCACTTTTAAACAGGGTAGAAAAGTCAAATCTAATAGGTCCCATACTATCGGCCAAACTCCAACCTCTGTCACATCACCACAATGTCGCATCCCTGTGCTTGTTTTACAAGTATTTGAATGAAACAAGTACTCTGATGAATTCATAGCATTTGTGTCCCCTCAATGTACATAACCAACAAACAGCAAAATCCCACCCCTTCCTTGTTGAAGTCCCTAGATGCTGGAAAGCCATCTACTCTAGTTTTTTCCCCCCTCGGGCTGCTAGACTTTGGAATTCCCTCTGTTTCCTGCTTTCCTGATTGTATTAACCTGCAGAAGTTTAAATATAATGTGAACAGACATATCGCTGCTCAACTCCCCAGTCTCCTGTTAGACACGATCCCAAATATTTCTTGCCTTGTAAAGGCATTTTTTTAAAGGTTATGCAAACATATGGCAATTAAGCTAAACATATTTATCCTATATTATATATGATATACACAAAAGTACATTCAATACCAAAAAAAAAAAAAAAACATTGACTAAAGACAGCACTAGTAATGCAAGTCAAGTGAAAACTAGTACGACAGACCAATACATGTATAAATTTAAAAAACCTATGCAGATTATGTCTAAATGAGAAATTCACAATTCTAAAATTTTAAAAACCTCCAAATCTATTAAACTGTAGAAGCGAAATAGCAAACAAATGTATGCACAGAATAAACTTTAAATTTAAGGGGGGGGGAATACATAAAATAATTAGAGTAGAAGGCTTTCCGGAATCTAGGGCACTCAACAGTGAAGGGTGAGATTTTGCTTCTTTTTGAGTTGTTCAGGGCTATGCACATCGAAAGTATGCATTGAAAGAATTGTAAATTTATGAAGCGAAAAAGATTTTAACGTTGAATTTGTATGAAAATAGCCTACAGCGTAAACAAGATATCGCAAATTGTAATGTAGAGTATTCAGCTAGGTTTGCTCGTTTTTGCACTTTACACTAGGCTGATTTGTGATACCTGCATCATGTTATATCAACGATAGATTCTATTTAATCTGTAGATTAGACACTGACAGGAACTACCAGTCAAAGTTATGAAGTAATGACAAAAGGTGGCTGAACATTCCAAAAAGTTCTCAAATTAAGGTCACACGAGATGTGTTGTTTTAGTTTTCTTATCACTTTGTTTTTGCTGGGGATGGGGCATTATACCGGATGTCAAACATTCCATTAGTTTAGTCATTCCAACCGAGAGATCTTTTTAAGATTCTAACCGTCTCTTTAAGTGCAATTGTTTGTACCGCTCTTCCACTTGGTTCACCGGGTATATTCGCTAGATAGTTTTGAAATTCTTTTTCATTAGCCCGGTTACTCCTATAATGACTGGAATGATGGAGATCTTAAGTTTCCAGTTTCTTTTCATGTCATACATGTGTGTGTGCGCACGCATGCAGTACAATCCAAAAAGATGGTGGTTACTAGGGCTATGACAACAGCATATTCTTTTCATGGTTTTGACTCTCGTATATATATATCCGACAGTTAGATACAGTTAATCAATCGAAAACCACGTCACTCTCTATAAAAGCTTATAAGATAGAGAATATGCTGCTGTCCTAGCCCTAGTGATGTCTATTGTTAATCCATGCGAGTGATCTCTCCTGAAGACTTTCGCAGCTGGCAAGGTGACTTCCAGTCGGTAGTTGTACAGCCGCCACTATTGTATATACTTTGTAGTTTGAAGAGGAACATGAACAAAATCCGTTATTAAAGTCCACCATATTCTTCTTTATACACATTTAACAATCCTTTATTATTACATTTGTTTTTTATATTACACTAGCGGGGGGTACCCGGCGTTGTCCGGGTGTTTGGAGGTAAATCAAAACTCCGGGGGGGGGGGGGGGTCAAATAAAAAAAAAAAAAAGTCTTGGTAGGTGAGTATGAGAATTGAACCTGAACCCTTGAGGCAAAGTTGGAAATTAAAGTGTGAAAAACAAATGTGCGACGCTAACCACTGGGCCACTGCAACATACAATAGAAACATGTTTGAATTTATTTAAGTAGCCGCAGTAACAGTTAACTCTGCTGCTTCTATTTGACCTGATTAATGAGGTTAAATAAAAGTAGCGGACTTAACTTTTGTTGGGTTTGTTTACCCAACTGACTGTTTTTTCCCCCAGATTGAATAGCAACTGTCTGATGTAAGGAGTTTGACCGCACATTGACCAAAGCTGATAGTGCGATGCCGAGAATGCACCATTTGAATTTAGTTTCACTTTATTTATACTAAAAAGCAGGACAAACAGGCGACTGGGCGAAATAGCGCGAATCTCATAAAAGTCGACGTTAATAAATGTAGAGGCGACCCGCGTTCCCAAATCGTAGATATTATCTAGGGGGTATATAAATAGTTCTAAGCGATCGTAACCCCCCCCCCCCCCCGGGAGTGTGTGCGAAAAAAGCCTTTGCGAGACATACACGAAATGGTCACACACTTGCCTTTTACATATATAGATTTAGTCTTTCTGAATTCATCGGATTACTTTTCTCATCTTGAATGTCATTTCCCCAACGTTTCGGTCGAAGTAACCTCCGACCTACTTCAGGTGTATCTTGTCGAACGTTTCTGTCAAAACTCAGGAATTTAGACAAATTCCCCCCCCCCCCGAGTATAATAAAAACATCCAGAGTTCGACTAGATACACCTGAAAAAAAAAAAAAAGGTCACATTGACTGACACATTATAAAACTCACACTCAAGATGAGAACAGTAGTCCGATGAATTCAAATAATACAGAACCAATCCTCATCTAAAAAATTCAGGAACATAAATTCAATGTTTTCTGTCTTCTATAAGTGAAGGTAAGGTCTTTCTTGGTTGAGGCAATTTCTATTTTAGTTCAAATCCAGAAAGTCCATTTTTGGGAGCTGGATTTCCTGCACATTAAAAAGTAAACATTCCTCAAAGTTCTAAAGTTGGGGGCACACCATTAGATACAATGTTGTGTGTGTGTGTGTGTGTGTGTGTGTGTGTGCATCTAATAAAATGTTGGATGTTCCCGCTTGGCTCTGTTGGTTATCGCATTAATTATTTAGTCTAGTCACAAAATCACAAGCAATAACAGTTGATTAATTATGTATCGTTATTTACACAATTTGGGGGCTGGTGTGGAGGGGATGAAATATGCAAGTTAATAGGAATGTACATGACACAAAAATTTTATCTATTATGAACGAGAAAATATTGGTCATTACAAGGACGATGGGCTGATGGTATTTCATGACACATTACGCAGAAGTTTATATAAAACCAAAAAGTAACAGAAATTTTTAGAAACCTGGTTTCTGACAAACAGTGCGTGATAGAGAAAGATGAGAAATCAGACGTGAGGAAAGGATACTTTTTTTAAAGGAGAATAATTTGGAAACAACTCCCGTTACTCTGCAGACTCCCCTATATACTCAACGAATTTGATATACAGACCTGAAATTTGTTATATAGGGTATTCAGACATGTGTAAAACTTTAATCAGTTTTCATCCGGAAAAAAGGGGCTGCTAAAGTGTCAAAATTGAAAAATTGATATGTAGGATCATCGGATTTTTATCTGCTAACTATTTAACGAAAGTGCATACGCGAATCATTCACATGACAGATTACTTATGTTAAGAATAAGTAGGCTTGAAAACACTTTAAATACGTGTCAAGCTGGCCTAATGGTTATCGTACTTGACTCACTGTAGGTTTTGGTTTCGATCTCGGCTTTAGTATTTTTTTTTTTTTTACTTACAATGAGTGAACTGTTTAGAAAAAAACATTCGCATGCACATGTCTCAATTTTCTTTCCATTTTCTTTTTTTAAAGGAATTTAACATTACGTTTAATATCTACAAAATTTCTGTTTATAATAAACTAGCCTGGGTGCCTGGCATTGTCCGGGTGTTTGAAGGTGTGTGTTGATCAAAAAAAAAAAAAAAAAGTGGTAATAGGCAGGCGGGCTTGAACCTGTGACGCGAAGGTGGAAAAGAAAATGAAAAATCTGACGTCTTACCCCTACTCCATGATGCGACCAAAAGTTTGGAACATTAAAATTAGGCAAATTCAATCCAACCGATACGATGGCTTGCAAAAATGGCTCGCAAAAAATCGACCCTTCCTTATAGAAAACTGCCTAGTTAAGGGTGAAGGAATTAATGTTTTTGGCCAATTTTTTCGATATTTGTTGTCAGAGACGTCGAGCTTCAAAATGATACTGATCTCATGAAAATCCGTCGCCTTTGTCTAAAGTTCTAGGCAGACATGCATACATACATTTAAACAGACAGGTGAGATTTATATAATAGAAGATAAGAATAATATAATTAATATGCATATTTTACGACCGGACAACGCCATGCAGCCTGCTAGTAAATAAATTCGAATTTTTGTTAGTTAAAAGAAATGGTTGATTGATGAATCAAAATATTATGGTGGAGTATAATTTAATATTGAAATTTTATTGGTAATTTGTGACGATGAGACGATTTAAATATCCTCACACCCACCTCCGATTCTTGTTTGATTATCGATTCCGTTTCAAATTTCCGATTTTGACGTTAATACGAATTCCGATTCTCTTTAAATATTTAGCTTTAGAGAGGTTTTGTTTTGGAAGAGTCGGATCACCGTAAATACCCATGTATGATTTAAGGTATCATAAAAATACACTTGTGGGGAGATTTTGAAGATTAAAAGAATCATTTTTGGCATCGGAAATTTTCTGAGTCTGATACCCCCCAAAAATCCGATTCTCGATTCTCATTACTCATAATTTGTTTACAGTTTTGTACGCAGTCGATGTTACCGTAATATGATGAGACAAAGAAAGTAGTTGACTAAATGATTATTTTGATTTTTGAGTGGTGTACCATATACTTCAATAAGTTTCCAGACTTTTTTCGTATGGGCACTTTTATTGATAGTACACACATAAAACTCTAGTCCCCTTCAAAGTAATCTCCTCCGGCTGTAATGTACTTGTACCGTTCCAACAACTTCTGGAAGTCCTCATGTGATCATGTCAATGACTCGTCACAGCCTCTTTCATCTCAATTGTCTTATGACAGCCTCAAAGGTTTTCCTTGAGCTTAGGGAATAAGCCAAAAGTCACAAGGAACAAAGTCTGGACTGCAGGATCTGAATTGATCATTTCGCCCATCTCCCTACTGTCATGACATCTTTCGGATCCTTGGAACAAACTTCATGCATATCTTCAGCATTTTCAATTCCTTGCAAATAATTCTGTGTACAGTTCTCACACTGACATCAAATTGTGCAGTTATTGTCTCTAATAGACACACAATGGTCCTTATTCATGAAATTCTTTATTTGGCCAATCAACCCTAGTGTTCTGACTTCCTTACTCCTCCCACACCTCTCATCATCTCAGACTCCCTGCTCACACTCCCCCTTGAATCTCTTATGCCATACAGAAACTAATCCTCGATTCATACAAGATGGTCCAAAAGGCAGTCTGAAGCATTCCATACGTTTTTGTAGCATTTTTTCCACATTTAAAACAGAATTTTATTGCATATCGTTCTTCTAAAGTGTCCTCACGTCCAGATTGCATTTTTGAAATTCACCAGCTGTGACAATTAGGCTTTAGTAGGGTGTATTCCAATCCCTGCTGTAACTGTTCATTTGAACTTGAAATCATGAAAATTGGTCAGTCATCTCATAAGATGTATAGCAGTAGCATTTTGAATTTTCAAGAGTCTATGACAATTTTAAATGTCTGTACAAAAAAGGTCTGAAACTCATTTAAGGCACGTTGTCGTATATAAAATATTCACAACATCTAAAGAAAATATCCATGGGAAGGGATTCTAGTAGAAGGTAAGAAAATGGATGTCCATCATGAATGGAAATCCCATGTAAAAAAAAAAAAAAAAAAAAAAAAAGCTGAAACAAGTTTATCAGCCAGACAATGAAGGGGAAGTTGCTCACCAAGGTAGACAAAAGGAACTAAAATATGATTGTTAATCAAGGTGTAGAGGACAAAAGAGCGGACATATTTAGTTTACTGACAGTTTTAAGTTTAGTGGTGGGTTTTGCAAGAATTGGAGACAGTCTTGGGTTTGCGACAGTTGACGACAGAGTTGAGGAGTGTTTCCAATTGGCGACAGTTAAGCGCACTTTGTGTGGCTCGGAGCAGATCAAAATGAGCTGATGATAACTGACGAAATTCAGCAAAAGATTTAAATGTAGACCTTCGCGTTCAGAGGGTCGATGATCACACACACACACAGAGTGCAATTGATATTTGCAAAATCTGTCAGAGTTTTTTTTTGTACTTTGTTTTATTATATTTTTATACTTGTTAACCAGTGCGCACCCCATCAGTAGCTACCAATGCGGGAGATGACAACAAGGCCAAAAGAGAGGACGAAGGAGAAAAAAATTGAAAGAAATCGAAGGAAATAGAAAAGAAAATTACTTTATTCGATAAATTGAGAATTTTGTTAAGCAAATGAAATTATGAATAGATCAAAATGCATTCTGGTGGAATATGATTCCGTAAAAAAGTTATTTTGTTGATTAGTTTGCTATAACGCCACCCTTTGTTTATAAATGGTAATTAAAAAAAAAAAAAGAAAAGAAACAAGAAATTGTGTCAGAGATGGAAGTTTTTTTTCTTTTTTTTTTTGGATAGTGTGAGGGTGTTTTGTTATTTTAATTAACGTAATCAACCCAACCTACTTAATTTTTTTGTGTGTGTGGGCAGAAGATCTGGCAGAAAAAAAAAAACAGTAAACGAGTTTCTACTTAATGTTTTTGGTTTCGTTGCTATAGAAAAAAACAAAAAGGAAAAAAAACAAAGAGAAAACGAAGTTTGTGAATGTTAACTGTGTGTGTGTGTGTGTGTGTGTGTGTGTGTGTGTGTGTGTGTGTGTGTGTGTGTGAGAGGGGTATTTCTGTTAGGATTATAGACCACGGTCAGATGGGAATCTGAAATATTAGCTCGGTGCAAAAGTTTTTGCCCGTATGTAAAAAAAAAAAAAAAAAAAAAAAAAAAAATTGTATATATATATATAACATTTTCTTTCAGATCATTAAAGCATCGTTCATATTTTTCTATAATATTCTCATCCATGTTGACCCGAAAACGACTTTAGTCAACAGAAAGGTAGTCATCTTCCATCATGATAATGCTCGTCCTCACACAGCAATAAGGATAAAAGATCTATGAGAATTTGCTTGGGAAATTTTGCCCTTTCCTGCATATTCTCCTGACCTAGCTCCCTCAGATTATCACTTATTTCAAGAAATACAGGACGATTCAGATGACCTTATGTTAATATCATGAGAGGAGATTGAACATGATTTAGAATTATATTTTACAGGAAAACCTAAAGAATTTTACAAACGAGGTATTTATAAGCTTGGAATCAAATTATAGAGAGCAAAGGACATTATTGTTATAAACAAGCTAAAAACTATATGATCCCCCGACTGATGCCTTGAATTTTAGGAAGACAATAAAAATTAGCCACAGAAAGTGTTTTTCACCCCTAAAATACCCTGGGGCTCAAGCCCCAGAATTTTCTCAGGGTTAAATATGTTTCCAGATATATATCTATGTGATGTTACTTTTGGCGAATTTCCAGCAAAATCCAATAATCGGAAAAGATTCTATGTCCCAAAAAGTGCTATTTTTGGCCATTTTGACCACTTTTGACTCCCTGTAGACGCAACCAGACTTTTTATAAAAAATCCGAGAATATTACATTTTCTCCCTTAAGGTAGTTGTAACATCATGCAAAATTTCAGAAAAATCTAATGAGTAGTTATTAAGAATTTTGGGAACGAACAGACGAACGAACGCAGGCGAATTTTAAGATCTAAATCCGACTAAGTCGGTGGACTAATAAAGATTTCCAAAAACAGTTTTTCATTTTCAAGATAAAATTTGAAATCAGCGAAAAAGACCTGATAATAAAAAAAAATGTACAGTTCAGCGAACGTAAAAATGTGTATTTTATTTTAAGCGAAAACCATAACTGAACTCTAGGTATATTTTAGAGAAAAGAAATGCAGCTGATATGATTTTGATCCGACGTCTCATCGTTCATAATATTTGAAAATGTGTAAATGTATGAAAATATCGACAATAAAAAAAAAAAAAAAAAAAAAAAAAAAGGTGCAATCGATGTTCCTATTTACTTGCCTCCCCACGAGGGCAGAGTTAGCCACAAGGTCGGATTTTAATGTGGGGAAAAAAAAAATCAACCTACCCAAAATGGGGCACTCTGGATAGGAACAAAAATAAAAATTGCCTCAGTCATGAAGGATTTCTCCTCCACTGATCGAGGTCAGAAAAAGTGAAGTGTAGCATCAGAACAGATACTGCACTTTGATCTTGTCCCAAAAGTCAATGTTATTTGTATTATTTGGATTCATCTTCTCAGAAATCTTTCTGTCGGATGCAGAAATCTGCATAGATTTTCAAAAACTTTAATCCATGAAAGGACTCGTAATATAGTGGATAAAGTATTTGACAAAATTCAGTTGCAAAAGTTACTCTTTTGAAGGTTGAAGGTTCAATCCTCAGTTAGAGCAACACTCAAAAATACAATTACGAATTACTTAGGACTTCTACCCAATCATAGCTGATGGAACGAGAACATGCTACCTTCATGGGTTAAATAGAAGGTTACGTTCAAAATCCCGTACGGACCTCCATGTTCGCAAAAAGATTTCTGAATTCGACAAGTTACATCCGAAGAAGGTCGGAGGTTACATCGATAAAAACGGCATGCGAATAACACTCGAGATGAGAACAGTAGTCCAAAGAATCCAAGTAATATAAATAATCAATCCTCATCTAAAAAAAAAAATTAGAAACGTAGTGTTAGTATTACTTGATTTAAAGAGTGCTGAAATAGTGGCGCAACTTTCTTTGAGGCATTAGATTGACTGAGAAATAATTGATGTCAAAAGATTTTTTTATAAATATTAGAATCGCGATCCATGAATATCTAAAATTTTTTTTTTTTTTTAACATAGGAGTCACCACTTGTTAAAGCCAAGAGGCCACTGGAGGATAAGGATTAAAGAGTGAACAGTAGTCAATGGGACAATATCCTAGTAATCGTTAGTAGTGTAAATTTTGTAAATTGGATTACTTGTTTACATTGGACTTAAAGACGACCATATTGTAGTCAGCTGGAAAGATATAGAGCATCATTCGCCGATGCATGGAGTATTGTTGCCTCATCTAGGTTGGTGCATCTACCACTAGTCTCATTCTTAGAGTCAAAAAAAAAAAGTTGCAAATCTAATAAGTACCGCACTGTCGATCAAGCTCCAATCTGTCCCATCACCACACTGTCACATCCCTGTGTCTGTTTTACAAGTACTTTAATGGAATTTGTTCTGATGAACTAGTATTTGTGCCCCCTCGACGTACATACCTCCGACTAACCAGACAAGCAGCAAAATCACACCCATTCATTATTGTTGAGATGCCGAGATGCTGGAGCCTTCTACTTTAATAGTTTCTTCCCTCAGATATCTAAACTTTTAAACTCCGTTTCTTGCTTCCCTGTCTGTACTAGCGTGCAGGTTTAAATGTGATGTAAACAGACATCTCGCTGCTCAACTCCCCACAGTGCTGTTATACACAATTCTAAATAGTAGCTGCTTAATTTCCAAGTGCCAATATGTTTTGTTTTTTTGGGGGGAGGGGGGGGATAAAAATAAAAAATAAAAACATGTTAACAATATGTGTTGAGATTGAAAAAACAAGAATAAGTCACCCCTTTGGGTTAAATAGAGATCTCAGTTCAAAATTCTGTCTATGTCTTAGAGTCTGATAAAAATTACTGAATTAAGAAAAATTGCATCTGAAGAAAGTCGTTGGTTACATCAACCAAAATGTTGTGAAAATAACAACCCGGATGGGAATAGTCTGAATAATATAAACTAGCGTGACCACTGGAAATTCCACAGAATGGGAAATATACTTAATCAACAAAGGTTTTGATAAGATTGATATTTTTTTGGATAGTGCAAAAAATTAGTTTTTGGACAGAAAAAACAACATCCAGCAAAATGTGATTTTATTAACATTTTTATGCAAATAGTATCCATTGTGTTTTAAATATAGAACCGATCCAAATGAGAAGTTAATACGTACTAATAAATAAGTAACACTGTGCTACATAGTTCAATCCAAATAAAATCACATTGTAAGAGAATTTTTAATTTACTACTTTTACCTTGTTTCTTTTTAATGCCCCCCCCCTCTTTTTTACATAACGTTTTGCTGACTTTCTTCGGTGAGGAGCCACTGCACGTCGAAATTACTAAGAGTTCTTTTCTCACACAATTGCAGCAATGATCAAATATTATGATATTCAAAAGGCTACAAAGGGAAATAACACATTCTTGTTCAGGGTTGCCAAATTAACATTTTTAAAGCCAAATTTTGCCAAATTGACATTTTTAAAGCCAAATTTTGCCAAATTGACATTTTTAAAGCCAAATTTTGCGAATTTGACCTATTTTTTTTTTTTTAAAGCAGTTCGGCCTTCTAAAATTGGATTTGATCTTTTCAAAGTGTAACTGACGGACTAACTAAGGAACAAGCAGAATATTATGTAGATAATATATGTATGTATGTATGGATTATTTTCTATGTGTGTGTGTTTATATATATACTAGCAAAAGTACCCGTCGTTAACTGGGTTCAAAAACAGCCTACACAAAATGGACTGATTTATGAAAGTATGATAGGTTATGAAAACGAAGGGCTGTAAATTTGGGTTGAATTTGGGGGTATCAAAACCAAAGTAAAATATGATGAAAGTAAAAATAAAATAGATAAACCCCATAATTTATTATACCATACCTGTTCACACTGAAACACTTATCACAATATTCTGTGGATCTATATTAAAAAAAAAGCCTTGTTAAACTTTGTGACATATTTCCATTCTATGGAGGTCAGGTGCGAACGAACACCCAATAATTTTATTATACCATATTTCTTCAAACTGAAACACAATTATCAAAGTATACTTATGCAGATAGATAGGAAAGTCTTTATTAAAGTTTGTGACTATTTCCATTCTATGGAGGCCAGGCGCAAACGCAGACCCCACAATTTTATTATACCATCCCTATTTAAGTTAAAACATACTTATCAAAGTATTATTATGTACATCTATATCAAAAACACTTGTAAATGTTTTCTTTTTTTTTTTTAATTTTTAAATTTTTTTATTTCCATACTTTGTGGACCAGGCGCGTACGCAGACCCCACAATTTTAATGAATTATTATGCCAGATCAAACATACCCATTCCTGTGTCTCGATACATCTATCATTATGTGATCAGTTTTCTATAATAGTCAACCATATAGGAGCCTATTCGTGACCAAACACACAGACGTTCAGCTTTATATTTTATATATATATATATATATATATATATATATATATATATATTTCATCCACATACAGTACTGTTTTGCTACTCAGAGCTCATCAGTGCGGCTAGACAAGCAACTACCTCAAGCCAGGATTGAAACCCGACCACTCAAACAACAATCGGAGCTTCTAACTTTCGCGCTATTCAGCTGCTGCTATGTGAGCAGTAAATTAACAATGTTTTGTCATTGTCCAAATACCTAAGCTCAATTTGTTTATAGAAAGATAATATACGTATGGATTATTTTTTGTGGATTGTCTATTTTTTCAGGCCTGTGTATTTGATTCTTGTTCTTTCTGAATAGGGGTGGTTATGGCTTGCTTTGGCTCGTGTCAAAAACGATATTAAGCATAAAACATAGATAACATGTTATATATATATATATATAAGTGAACGTGTGTGTGTGTGTGTGTGTACATTTTCCTTCGCAATAACTTAATTTTCAGTCTACAGACTCGAAATTTGATATACAGGTTACTGAGATTTGGGAAAATCAATGTGATCGGTTTTCGGCCAGAAATTTGGCTGTTAAGGGGTCAAAGTTAAACGATTTGACCTTTGAGAACTCTACCAAACTCCTCCGACAATTTTGGCTCTAAACACTTGAAATTTTAGATATAGATTACTTGGACATGGATCTAACTTGACTCAATTTAAGCCCAAAACATTAAACTTTAAGGGGTCATAATAGGGGTCAAAATTAAAAACAAATTGACTATTTTTTCTTTTTTTTGCTCAGCATACACCTCCAAACACCCGGGCAACGCCAGGCACCCATGCTAGTATATCTATAAAAGTGAACGTGTCTGTACATTTTCCTTCGCAATAACTGTCAATTTTCAGTCTACAGACTCGAAATTTGTTATACAGGGTACTGAGATTTGGGAAAATCGATGTGATCGGTGTTCGGCCAGAAATTTAGCTGTTAAGGGGTCAAAGTTCAACGATCTGCCCTGTGAGAACTCTACCAAACTCCTCCGACAATTTTAGGCCTAAATACTTGAAATTTTAGATATAGGTTCCTTGGACATGGATCTAACTTAATGACTTGATTAGAGCCCTAAACTATAAAATGTTAAGGGGTCAAAGTTAAAAAAATTGACCGTTTTTTTTTTGTTATTTTTGCCCAGCAAATACCTCCAAACACCCGGGCAACGCCGGGCTGAAATGCTAGTGTTTAAGAAAACCGGACTTGAGGATACTGAGAAAGCTCTTGATTGTTATGGCACACCCTAGAAAACCCTGGAACGATTGGTAGATTTATGTTGCAAAAAATGTACTCATTATATCTACATTTTTGTAATATATATATATATATATATATATATATATATATATATATAGAAGTGAACGTGTCTGTGTGTCTATCTGTGTCTCTGTACATTTCCCTACGCAATAACTTAATTTTAAGTCTACAGACTCGAAATTTGATATACAGGGTACTGAGATTTGGGAAAATCTATGTGATCGGTTTTCGGCCAAAAATTTTGCTGTTAAGGGGTCAAAGTTCAACGATTTTCCCTGTGAGAACTCTACCAAACACCTCCATCAATTTGGGGTCTAAACATTTGAAATTTTAGATATAGGTTCCTTGGACATGGATCTAACCTCCAAACGCGGGGCTGAAATGCTAGTATATATATATGAATTATTTTTGGTTTTTAAATTATTGATGGAGTGGAATTTCCACCCAAGAATATTTTATTGAATTTCAAGAACTGTTTCTTTCATATTGGATAATTTGATACACTGACGGATGCGGAGACTCAGGGTTTTGTGTGGAGGAGTGCCAGCACCTGTCAGAATGGATTTGTGCTATGTTTAGAACATAAAAAATCATTTAGATCTTTTTTTCCTTTTTGTCTTCTTCACCTTTACCGTAAATGTTTATATCATCACTGTGATGCATCCACCATAACAAGAATTTTCATAGAAACTTTTAGACTCTAGCTGCTTCAACTTTAAGTGTTGAACTCGAGGAATCTGCACAAAGTTTGGAACGGAAGCGGGCGTATCATGCTCTCGTTCTGTCAGTCAAACACCAGTAAAAGTCATAACTAACTAGCAACCGTATTTTCAGCGTCGCCCACACCAAGGATGGGACCTTCAACCACCAGAAAAAGGTTGGACGTTACATTGACCGTAACGTTGGGTATATAACACTGAAGATGAGAACAGTAGTCCGAAGAATCCAAATAATACGAAACCTCAATCGTCATCTCAAAAGTTCGAAAATATAAGTCTTGAAATGATTTAATTTTTGATGGGTTTTATGTTAGACTATCTGCTATGTACCAAAACAATAGGTTTGATTGTCTGCTCTAATTAGGGACCCCCCCCACAATCTACCAGGTGGAAACTTCATACGCCTCCCCGCAGTTATTTAGTCAACAATGGCTTCATTTTAAGTTTAAAATGCAAAAGTCAAGTATCATGCTTCAATTGTGCTCTAAACAGAAACATTCATTTGAACACACCGCTGTCATATCGAAGAATATACTGCTGGTTTTATTTATCGGGTTTTTTGGCTTGTGTGGTAATAAAACTTCTCAAATGCACTTGTGATGTTAGGCTGTGTAAGGTGTTAACTTTGGTCAAAATCGTTTGTGTCTTTTTTCATTGGATTATTTCGATTATCGATACTTATCAAAGATATTCCGATACAAAACCTATATAAGAACATTACCAGGAACATAAACTACTTGCATGTGAAATTTCATAAAAATCGGCCCAGCCATTTTAGAGTCCATAGGGAACGAACTCACAAAGTTCCTTGTATATATATATATATATATATATATATTATTTGAGGGTAAACAGTTACATATGGTCGCTACAAGCAGCCATCTGTTTCAGTCAATGAGACTTCCTCAGGCGACCCATAACCCATCGATGCTACAAAGAAAAAAAAATATTTTGCTCTTTTTATTGAGCACTATCTAACAACCTCGTTGTATTCATTAGTCTCGACATTTGAACATCTCAAACCTGTATATCTATTATTATTTTCTCATGTTTGAAGATATAGTTCAATACAACAGATTCAAAATGGCAGCTCAATCTAAATTCTGTCTTTCTATTATCACGGGTGAGTGTTTTCGGCTTTGTTTTTTCCCCATAAACTTTCGGCATTATGCAACATCTTTTAAAATGGTTTCTATTCTAATTTCTGAAGAACAGCGTGTACTCGCACTATTGCGAAACAGTTGTAAAACCATTGTTAATTCTGCCATTGCAAAAACTAATGATATGAATAGGGCTGTGACAGCAGAATATTCTTTTCACTCTCGGATATATATCCAACATGGTAAGATACAGTCAATCAACCGAGAACAGTATCAGTCTACATAAAAACATAAGATATTAACGGATATATATTCAAGAGTCAAAAAACAATGTAAAGAATATGCTGTTGTCACAGCGCTAGATATGAGTAAAAACTGAATTTTTGGTCATTGGAATTTAAACAATTATTAGATAAAAGTCCAAATTCCAATACACAGTCGAACCCTGGGATACGGCATTAACCCGTTCTGGGGTTGGGATCATAAGGTGAAATCACCATATGGCGGGGCCTAAACAAAATTTTATACAGTACATATTAAAAATTAGTGACAAAATACAGTACAGTATATAATAAACATGTATATAATCAAATAACATTATAAATAACACCGTATGGCGGGGAAAATACCGCAACCAAGGGCCGGAAAAAACTCGTATTCCCGGTCATAACCTGAAAAAACCGTATCCTAAGGTCACCGTATCCTGGGGTTCTACTGTATATTATATTATATATGTTTTTGCTTTTTTTTAACACTTACACATACTTAAAGCAAAATGAACTTGTAATAGTTCAAAATGATTTAAGTTTAAACTAGCCTTGCTCCTTTTAATAAAACAATCTCTCCCCCCCCTCCCTCCCGTCAGTCATGTCTGCCAACTAATTACACATTCTGTCTATCCTTTTTCCAGATCACCATACAACACCGACTAATTCATTGCTGAAAATTACCTGTTAAGCTTAAGACATAGAAACGATTTTTTTAAAAATATTTTAAAATCGGATGACATGACTTTCAGTTTTTAATCCAAATTGTTTTCTTTTTCACTTTTTAATATAAACACCTAAAGAAAAGGCAAACTTTTTTTCGCCTGATGAGATCTTAGTTATTAATAACTACAGATGGAAACATTGTCATACCAGTGTGGTGAAGCCTGTACATGTTTGTATAAATAAATATATACAACCCTAGCTCATTATAAAGAGTCCAAAATATCAATTGGTCGGCAAAATGAATACTTTGCATAACAGGATGTGGCTCAGTTATTTTTTTCTCAGGTGTTTGTCTACGTCTGCTTGTTTGAGATAACCACCGTCACCTTTCCATCACAGGCGCAACACACAACTCAGCAGTTCTTGGACTAACGTGGACATTCATTGTTCAGATCAGTTCTACTACATATTGTTTGCAGATCTCAATTCATGATTTCCGGTTGTTTTCAGATAATCCACGAAGCACATACTTTCCAAGTTTAGGAACGTTTCCAAGTTGTTGAAGATATCGATGAATATTTGCATGGTTCTAAGAAAGCCTCTCTGCAGGATTTTCTCGCAAGAGGACCTAATATTTATTGTCAAAATATAACGGTTGTTTATTCAGCAATAAAAAAAGAAACCAAATGATCCCCGCGTATGCTACGCACACCTAGATTCTCATTCTGTTGGGAATTCAAATCCCGGCTGATGTGCCAAGAATTGCTTCAGTGAACAAGTGGAAAGGATTCTATTTTTGCTACCGGCTTTTGGTGTTGTATCTTGGATTACCATGACACAGAAATCAGTCGCAATGAACCAAAAATACCACAATATTACAGTTATCGATATATTCGGTTCAGAAACTTGATAGATGTCGGTCGAACAACACATCAGTGGTTAGAAGAGTCATGAGCTGCACACGTCTTCTGAGGCTTTTTATGGAAATAGTTTGAGACAAGGCGTGAAATCAATTGATGTAAGAATCTAACAAGAAAGCTGATTATTGTAAAGACAAGAGAAGCCTAGTGACCTTAGTCTTGAAAAGACCAAAGCAGGTAGGAGGAAAACAATGAGCATGAAGAGAGATCCACAACTTTACAGTTCTTGGAAAGACTGTTTTATTATCGTTATTTTCATGGCAAGTGCTCGTCTGAGCTCCAATCTATGGTCCCCCTCGCCAAACACTCACAAGAAACACTCGTTTGGTTGAAAACATTATCAATAATTTTTCACACTATCTGTGCCTAAACCTAAACGTAGATTCCATGAACAAAGCTTCTTTCTTAAAACTGCACACTTGTGGAACTCACTTCCGTTTACCTGCTTTCCAGCTGACTACAATATGGCTGTCTTCAAGTCCAATGTGAACAAGTTTTTGATGACACAAAGCCAGATGATGAACTTAAATAAGCCCAAGTCTAGATTAGCTGGCTACTCAAAATTCAACACATCAGATAGGTATCAATAGGATCACTGATGTATGTTAAGGGCAACCATTGTAATCTATTGTAATATGTCCATGTATGAATGAAGGGGTAATACATTTCCTATTTCCTTTCTGAATTTTTTAAATGAGACTTGATTATTTGTATCATTTGGATTCTTCAAGCTACTATTCTCATCTCAAGTGTTATTTTCATAATTGAATGTAACAAAGTACTTTATCCACTACGTCATAGGTCTACAGTTGTAAAGTTACACTCTTCTAGAGATTGCAGGTTCAATCCTCAGTGTGGACGACACGCAAAATAGAATGGTGAATTACTTAGGACCTCTACCCAATCATGGCTGACAGAACGAGAGCATGCTACCCCCATGGATTAAATAAAGAACTATTTGAAATTCCATGCAGATTCCAGAGTTCAAAAAGATACGCGTGAAGACGATCAGAGGTTACATACATGGAAAAATTATGAAAATAACACTCAAGATGAGAACGGTAGTCTGAAGAAATTATACATTTAGAATTATACACTTAGAAAAGTTGTTGGATTTTGGTATAGAACTTAGTTTTAATTACATCCCCAGACAGAGTGTAAGAGCGAGCACAAATATTGTTTATATTTGTAGTGCCTATGATATCCTCATGTGACAGCATGAAGTCTACCTTTGTATATAACAAACTGGTTATGTGTACGTGTATTTGTCATGCAATTTGCATATTACTATTTGTTTTATTTACTACTAGTAGGGTACACAGCGTTGCTCAGGTGTGGAGATGTGGTGTAGTAAAAATATTGAGCAAAGGCGAGGCGTAAAAAAAAAAAAAAAAAAAAAACGAGCATGGAAAAATAAAAGATAAAAACAGAAAAATAAAGTGAACGAAAAAATACTTTAAAAAAAAAAAAAAAAAAAAAAAAAAAAAAAAAAAAAAAAACAATCCATTACGTGCGAACATGAAACCCGGAGCTTACGACGTCATCGGAATAACTTTTTTTTTCTATTTAAACCAATTCAAGAATGAACACTAGATGTACATGTGTGGTTGCCGAAGTCGGTAAAAAAAAAGGAATGATTTTTGCGACCCTCTCTTGTTTTCAATAATTATATCTATACAAAATGATCATATCTATACAAAATTATTATTTTTTTTTTTTTTTATTTATTACATTTTCACCCCAAACAAGGCACATTGCCACTTTGGTGTAGGGGGCTACTATCAGGGTCAGAAACTACTGGGGCACTATGTAGGGATTTGGGCAGCAAGATGTCGGTTCACGTTGCACTTGAACTTCTGCATGTCAGTACAGTTAGGGAAGCAGGATCCTGGAATGGAATTCCAGAGTCTAGCGGTTCTGGGGAAGAAGCTACTGGAGTAGAAAGATCTTTTACATCTAGGGATCTCTGTGTGGGGGTGGGATTTAGCTGCCTGTCAGGTTTGTCGAGGGTGTCTACGTCGTGGGGACACAAGTGTCTGCAGTTCGTCAGAGCATTCACCATTAAAATACTTGTAGAACAAGCAAAGGGATGCAAAGTTTCGTTGATGGGGCAGAGGCTGAAGCTTAGATGCCAGTTCAGGGCCTATCAGATTGGCGACTCGTTTTCTAATTCTCACATATTTCATCAAAACATCACTCTTTCAGATAGTACCAGTTTCAACCCGGTTCGATGCCACTGAGAAAACTGAAAGCTTTTGACAAACATACAAACGTACATACACAAATAGACGTTTGAGATTTATATAATAAATTAGCAGGAAGAACCGACGTTGCTTGGGACAGAATGATGATCACGACTGATGTACTTTTTCACAATGCTCACAACACGACATTACTTTGGTTTTACTGTCCACATCCTTCCATTTTCCTCCTTAATATGGTGCACAGAAACTGAAATGTTTGAATTAGCGTCATATATTTTAATTTTGCTAAAATCAGATATATGTATTTGAAGTTTTAAGGTGTCTGTCCTTATGAGAAAATTGAGAGGTGCTGGCACATACATATTAGACACAGAGTACAGAGATTTGGGATCACTTCCATTTTTATAATCTATCTATCTATATATATATATATATATATATATATATATATATATATATAACTTAGTATGTGTGTGGTCTTCATTTTTTCAAAGTGCATTTCCTCTGAGATGCAAGGTCAAGGATTATCACATTTTTTGTGAACTGTTATTTTAAAATTTGGTAAAAATAACCGCTAAAGGATGAAAGTTGAAAATAATTCATTTTAGAAGTTAGATTGGGAGATCACTTTATACAACTACTAATATTAGAGGAGTGCAAAGAGTACTAGGATGATAAGTCATTTGCAAAAGTTATTGAAAGAGATGAAGAGTACTAGAAACGTGGAGAGACTTGTTACTCAGACTCCAGGTAACACCACCGTTTGTTATCAGTCAGTATTCACTGACGATGATCTGCGTGAGAACTTCTAGTGGGAATAATAATAATAATTGTGTGGTATATCTCTTGAAACAGTATTACACATTGTTACTTGCTCAAAAAGAGTACAAACGTCACCATAACTTTTTTTTTTTTTTTTTTTTTTTTTTTTTTACACATCTGCACCAGGTGCTTTCCATCTAATTGACTCTTTGGCTATCCTCACTAGCTTCGGTGTAAAAAACTTGCCCTTGAGGAAAAAAAAAACCGATGTAACACATCTAAAACTCCATAAAGTTAATGGAATAAATGATAAAGGAGCAGTTGTCTGTGTGTGTACATGTACGTTTGTATTTTCAGCTAAAAGTAAAAGTGATAAAACAAATAGCCACATAATTGGTATTTTCTTGATCGGAATTGCCCCAGATGAATAACATTCAAGATTTAAAAAAAAAATTTTTTTTTTTTTTTTTTTAAATCATTTCTTGACCCTAAACTGGTGAAGATTTTCCAGCAAGATTTTAGGTACTAAGTAAAAGACGGTAACTGATTTCATTTTTATCAGGGACTTGATTCCCTTATGTCAACTCATTCTTCAATAAATCTATAAAAATAAGTTGTTCATGTGTATGCCCAGAGAGAGGAATGGGATAGGTGAAAAAAAGAAATCTAGAGTGGTGAAAAGGAGGGAGAAAACTGGAAGATGAGGAATAGAAAGAAGTTTTAATAGAAACAATATACTTTTTGCTCTGGGCAATGCTGAGTAGCATTGTTAGTACTATGATAAAAAGAAAAACCAAAAAAGACTCCCGAGCAACTTTGGGCAAGTACAACTATTTGATAAACTGCTTCCGTAGAATGGAAATGTCAGCCATGTTGTTTGATAGAGATAGTAAAAAGTAAAATAAATGGATAAACTGTTGACCTTAACAGAGGCAGGGAGAGCGACTGACTCTCAGAATCAAAAAACAGAATGATGTTGAGGGGGAGGGGGGAAAATTATCTGACATCCCCCACCCTCTCCAGACCATTTCCAAATCTCTCTGTTCCCCGTCATCTCTAATTAGTGACATTCCACCCACTCGTCGGTGAGCAATTCTAAAATTCTTGTCATTCTCTGTTAGATTGAGCACTTCTTTGATCTTATACAGGGAGAGGCAATATCAAAAGAGAGACTGACACAATGTATCCATACAAAAAATAATTACGTTTCTGATTTTTTTTTTTTTTTTTTTTTTTGATGAGGATTGATTATTTGCATTCTTTTGGACTACTATCCTCATCTTGAGTATTATTTTCACAAGGTTTGTCGGAAAAAAAAATAAATAAAAGAATATGCAACCCATATGACATTAGGGCAGTATTCACGGGCGACTCAACTCTCTGAAAACATCTGCGAGTCGAGCTTCATACGAAAAAAAATAATGAAAAGGAATTGCGTGTTCTGACTTCCTTACATTCCTTCCTTTCATCATCCATCACAGACTCCTTGCCTTTCTTGAATCTCTTATGCCACTCAAAAACTGATGCTCGATTCATGCAAGATGGTCCAAAAGCAGTCTGAAACATTCCATACGTTTCCATGGCATTTTTTCCAACTTTAAAACAGAATTTTATTGCATATCGTTCCTCTAAAGTGTCCTCACTTATGAAATTCACCAGCTGTGACAACCGGGCTTTATTTCTAATTTCTGTTGTAGCTGTTCATTTGAACATGAAATCATAAAAAATTGGTTAGTCATCTCATAAGATGTATAGCAACAACATACTGAATTTTCAAGAGTCTATGACAATTTTAAATGCTTGTACAAAAACGTCTGGAAACTTATTGAAGACGCCTTATATAATTTCTATTTTCTCCAGAGTTAGAATTTAACTATTTTTTTTTTCAGAAATAAGAAATCTGCAAATATCAAAGAAATAGAAAATAGATTATATACGAACGCTTCTTAGATTTCATCAGCAAAAAATAAAATAAAAAATAATATAAAAAAGAAAGATGGAGGCGGCTCTACATGAAGCGTGCCATTACAAAACCAGCTTAATCTAGAAAACACTTGGACCTCCTACAAATCAAAAGCTAATAAAAACTAACATCTACATTTAATACGGCAATGAAAACTACTCTTTTGTTTTAATTGCGGAAAGAATTTGGTAAAGTTGGAATATTTGAGCATGCTTTACTATAGACAACGAACCAAAAAAAGAAACAAATATATAACAAATAAATGTTACCAAAGGCAAGATAAGTTACTCTTAGAAGTAACTGGATAAGTTTTTGGTGTTTTGACTTAGTTTACAGTATTTATTAAGTTTGAAACGCAGGTAGTGCCGAGTGCTTGTTAAAACAACAATAAAGATGCCAGGTATGAGGCTGCCACTTTTTGAGTCTCGAGAATCGCTCGAAACTCAAAAATAAAATAGTAATTCACCAAATAAATGCCAGTATAAAAGCGATCTACTCGGTGACAAGTGATATAGATTTCGTCCTGCAAAATCAACAGCTGATGTGCTGGCTGTAATATTGCGCAGAATCTGTGACTCTTGACATACCAAAGTTCTTTGATAGAATTTCGCACAAAGCTTTGTCTTACAAGTTTGCTAACTATGGGATATCTGGAATTGACTTCTCAGCGAGCAAGTCATTTTTTTTCTGATACATTTATAAAGTAGTTATTATTGAGCAGAAGTTTGGAACACATTATCAACACTGGCTTGCTTCCAATGGTTCATCCTGACTCAACTATCTTCCTCATCTCGAACTATTTTCGAAATCACATTCTGAGATTATTCTTTGAAGTTCTGCTATAGATAGTTGTTGGTATACACGTCGAAGAGCATTGAAGTTTAAGATAAATTTACAGATTCTCTCGCTCCCGACCAAAAGTACATGGTTCAATGAGGAAAAAATTATTTTAGATTTAGTACTTATAAAACAAAGTTTCTCTCCTTCCACAACCAATGCTCAGATTCTCATTTTGCCCCAATTAAAATTAATAAATCCTTCCCTGAAAAAAATCACTTGTTTTGATAAGTTCTTAGGACTACCTTTTATCTCCAAATCTAAAATAGAACAGTATATCTAATCTGTTGCTAAGGTTACTGAAAACAATGGTTGGCTCATTCTATCACTCCAGAAAGTATCCGACTCCTGATGCAATCCTCTGCTTGTGTAAGTAGTCCTAAAGAATACAGCTGCCACATCTGAGGAGGTGGCGCTCAGACCATTTTTTCTTGCAAAAAATCAACTTTGTAATCTAGTAGAAAATGATCTCTTCCATTCTCTCTAGCTGTTTTCTTACAGAAGAGACGTTGCTAGTTTTCCTCTATTCTATCATCATTTCCATGATGAAACGTTCACAGCAAGAACTCGTCTAGTTGCATCCACAGTAAAGAATTTTCCTATCTTCCTGTGTTAACCTAAAACAAAAAGTAACTTCCATGAGCCGCCTTTCTTTCCAAAATCTTTTGTGGAACACAACAACACAGGAATGCTTGCCTGCTAAGACAATATCGTTGCCTTTAAGTCTAATATCAATAAATATTTGTTGAATTGCCTTTTTAAGTAATCAAATTTTGCCCATTCTACCAATCGTTTTCATAGTATTTTTTATCCTCCAATTGAAAACAAATAAAAACACCACAATAAACAAAATAAAAAAAGATCTATCTCCTATAATTTTAATCTTGGCCAGACTCTTCAAATACTAAATGCTAAATTCCGGAACCGCCCAGCCTCGCCATGCTCCGGGACCAACCCGCCTCACCAAGATCCGGGACCAACCCGCCTCACCAAGATCCGGGACCGGTCAACCTCAACCTCACGATGATGTGGAACTGGCTAGTCTTTTAAGCTCCAGAATTAGCCAGCCTTACCAAGCCCCCATCAGCAAAAATGGCAGTGAGTATTTAAAATTCTTTTAAACTTAATATTTTATAAACATGACAAGTAACAAAAAAATTAAATTCCTTATTAGCTTCGTAATTCAAAACAAGAGACATTTTGGTCACAAACAAGAGAAAGGTTTTATTCTTCCGGCAAGAAAAGTGGTTTTTAGTTAAAGTATTTATATACTTGTGAGTCAATTTGTGAGGGCGAAAGACTGAGTAGAGGGCAATTTTTTTTTCAGAGATTTCACCTCCATCAGTTTGGGAGTGGTCGCTTCTGTTAGGTGGCAGCAGCGGGGGAGGGGAAGACGATTTGAAAATTCTAATGAAAATCTGGGAAAGGCATACAACTTCCTCAAAGAATGAAACAAAATAATTTAAAAAAATGTCATGAAATAAATAAACTCTTTGACGAGACTGACGCAGAACAACCAAACCTTAAAAACTTGACATCAAAAATCAAATTTTACAAGGCAGAGTTTCCTGAAAACCATTTTAAGAGGAGGAGTGGTCTCAGCAACAACAACAACTGCAGGTTCTGCCACACAGAAGTAAAAAGTGTGAATCATCCGACATTCAGCTGTAAGGTTCTGCTGGGGGACGGCTATTATACGATGTGACACAATGGAGTTTGTAAATATTTCCACTGGACGATCTGTAAAAAGTTGAATATTGAATTTTTTTTTTTTTTTAGATGGAGGTCACCACTTATCAAGGCCCGTAAGCCATTCAGGGAATGCAGCAGTAAATCATTATGACTATGCAATTCTTACAGCCACGTACCTTAAACTTGACAGTGATATGGGACAAGAAGGAAAAAGAAACAACCTTAGAAGTTAGTATCCTAAATGATGCTGTGTTAAAACAGTATGAAGATAACGAGATACCAAAGTCTAATGATATGGAAAGGAAACTGGAATTTTAGGAAGATCTCCATCATTCCAGTGATTATAGGAGCAACCGGACGTATGAAAAATTTATTTAAAAAACTACTTAGCAAATATACCCGATGAATCAAGTGCAGGAGATATACAGACAATTGTACTTAAAGAGACGATCAGAATCTTAAATATCTCTCGGTTGAAATGTATGAGATATGGTAGGAAGTGCCATACCCAGCTAAAACAAAATAAGAAAAATCAATATTAAAAATAAATTTCCTGTT
Source organism: Euprymna scolopes (assembly GCF_053919585.1). Taxonomy (NCBI): domain Eukaryota; kingdom Metazoa; phylum Mollusca; class Cephalopoda; order Sepiida; family Sepiolidae; genus Euprymna; species Euprymna scolopes. The sequence continues at coordinate 9,991,119 of NC_136519.1, forward strand.
CTTGGATAAACCTTTTTTCAAAAAAGTAAATATACAAATAAAAAAATAAATGTGAATAAAAAAAATAAATGTGAATAAAAAATAAATGTGAATAAAAAATAAATGTGAATAAAAAATAAATGTGAATAAAAAATAAATGTGAATAAAAAATAAATGTGAATAAAAAATAAATGTGAATAAAAAATAAATGAGATCAGACTTCAGTTTAGCAAGATTCCTTGAATTTTAATTTCTTAAGACTCCTTAAAATTAAAGTCTTAAATTTCAGCTAGAATCAAAATCATGTAATGGATTTTGATCAAAATTAGAATAAGGATTCTAGACATAAGGTTTAGTATCATATCTTTTTAGTCTCTATAAGAGGACATAAAAGTAGTGCAACATGTCAGTGAATTAATTTTACCCGTCCCGAGTATTCTTATAGTGTGTGTCTGTGTTTCACAATTAAAAACAAAGAGTTTTTGTTTTGTTTTGTTTTTTTGTTTTGTTTTAGATTTGACAAATAAAAAATAGCCTTATGGAAAAAAAATATATATATTGTAAAATTACAAGTGTTATTATGATTTCAATTTTAACATCAGGTTATTGCAAAAGATTGTTTTCCCGGTTTATAGAAGATCAGCCACCTGAAGAGCTCTATTCTTTTTATGTATAAAGAGCTATGAATTTACGTTATTGAAAAAGATGCAACGCAAATACTTCTAGTTGATATATATATATATTTTTTTATTCTTCTATTGAACTTTTGTCAGTTTCTCAACTTTTGTCTCAGGCTTTTTGCTGTTCAACATCTTTGCCTCAAATTCGTTGCGATAATAAAGTACAGAAAACATCTTTTTAATTCCACACTTCTTATACACTGAGTTTCTAATTGTAGTGTCAAACGCAATGGTTGATCCAATATGGTAAACCATTGACATAGATTCCCCATAACGACAAGTAGCTGCAGCTGACACAAGGGTCAGTTTACAAAGAAATAAAACATGTTTTTGCGTACTTCTGCATTTATTAGTACTTAAATGTATCTATCTGGAGTTACCCGGGATTTCTTTTTATTATTATTATTTCACTTTTTTCGCACATTGTCTTTTTTTTTTTTTTTTTTTATTAATTTCTTATAAAAATCTTTCTTTTTTTTTTCAATGCGGATGAATTACTTAAGACTTCTATCCGGTCAAGAGCCTGCTACTCCCAATTTCAGGCATACAAACATAGAACCGTCGGCAGAAAAGACTCCAGAGTTTGGTAAGATACGAGGTATGTTCAATAAATAATGGTAAAAATGTCAGGAGAAACATTAGTATGATTTGATCAACCTATTACTTCATGGTGAATTTTTTTTTTTTTTTTTTTTTTTTTTTTTTTTTTTTACAAGGTTATCACCACTTATCAATCAAGGCCCGGAAGCCACTCAGGGATAAGGGTTATTGCATTACAGTACGTTAATGTGGGTATTTAATAAAAATGTCTACTTAAGGGGGCGGTTCATCAGGAATTTGTTTACGTTGGACTAGAAGACATCCAGGTTGTAGTCAGGTAGGAAGCAGGCAGACGGAACAGATTTCCACAGGCGTGCAGTTCTAAGAAAGAAGCTTTGTTCATGGAATCTACGTTTTGATTTGGGCACAGATAAAGAGTGGGGAAAATTTTGAACAGTGGTTTCAGCTAGACGGGTGTTTTTCGTAAAAGATTTGCGAGGGGGGACTAGCGATTGGAGCTCAGACGAGCACCTGCCATGGAAATAACAATAAAACAAAGATACATATACATATAGTTTACAAAATGATTTACTGACAATTTCCTCTTATTGTAGGTTTAAGCTGAGCAGCATTCATTTTGGGACCAGTCTGATCAGGTTTGCCGATCTGTAAACTCTTGACAAGATGCAGGGAAACAAGGAACAACGTTATGCCATTAAATTTTGTGTTAAACTTAAGAAAATCAAACAAGAAGCTTATGGAATGGTAAAGGAGGCCCATGGGGATGAACAGATGAGTCAAACAAGTTTCTATCGGTGGTTTAACAGATTTTCTGAAGGAAATGAGCAGGTTGAGGATGAATCCAGATCTGGAACACCGAACAGTGCACGCAAGGAGGAAAACATTGAGGAAGTGCAAAGATTAGCGATGCAAGACCGTCGGGTTACTGAGGATAATATGTGAAGCTGTTGGTATTAGTATTAGCACAGTGCAGACTATTTTGACCGAAGATCTGGATCTCCACAAAGTCTGTGCCAAAAATCTTTTGACGACCAGAAGAAGTTTCGTGTGGAATGTCACACTGACATTCTTGAAATGATAGAGGCTGATTCAGGTTTCCTGAATAAGGTAGTGACTTGCGACGAGAGTTGGGTCTTCACCTATGACCCTGACAACAAACGTCAGAGTGCCCAGTGGAAGCACCCATCTACCCCAGGGTCAAGAAGGCAAAGATGAGCAGGTCACAAGAGAAGGCAATGGTAATTCCTTTCTTTGACTCCCGGGACCTCATTCATGTTGAATGGATTCCTCAGGGTCAAACTGTCAATAAGGAATATTGCTGTTCTGAAAAGGTTCAGGGAGAAAATGAGGAAACAGCAGTGGAGGATTGGTCAGTGGTGGTTCCACCAGAACAATGCCCCATGCCACAAGTTAACGCTGGTGACCACCTGGATGGCCGACAGGAAAATGAAAGTTATACAACACCCACCCTACAACCCTGACCTAGCCCAATGCGACTTCTTCCTGTTCTCACGCATGAAAAACACCCTAGGGAAATCAGATTTCAGTCAACAGAGGAGTTGAAAGAGGCATCAGAAAATTACCTGAAGAGACTACTGAAGGAGGACTTAGGTCTTCCAGGATTGGAAGAGACGCATGAAAAAGTATGTAGATGCGGAAGGCCATTATTTTGAAAGGGGCAAAGTTTTGTAAGTTTATAAAAATAAATATCTCCTCTGACATTTCCTTATTACTTACTGAACATACCTCGTACACCTGAAAAAAGGTCAGAGAGTACATTAACCGAAATGTTGTGAGAATAAAGTTATTCCAATAATTCAAGGAATACCCAATCAAATATCATAAAATTTTGGTATCCGGTTCAAATAACGTCGCCTTTGGTTTAAAGACAGCGATACCATTATTCAATCATGCTGGTGGCACGATAACACCATGAATAAGCAATTAAAGATATTATTAGCTAACAGTCAAGTACCAAATTGACTGAATTTGATAAAGGATTGATATGCCGTAAAAAGAAAAAAAAAACAAAAAACAAGAAACAACAGGAGTAGAAGTCCTTATTGAAGGAATTAAATTTTTCCCGACATTAAAAATTGGTCTTGTGTCTAATTATGCCTTCGTGGAGGGGGACAAGAAAACCGGAAGAGAAGCAATATGAAAGAAATAATTACTTGGTTCCCCGCAACAGAAATTCGCACAAAGTCAGTTGTTAATGTGGATTAATCTAGCTCACCGAAAAAGGGAACTCTTGAATGAAACAAATAAAAATTGCCTCAGTCTATAAAGACGTGTTTGACCGAGAAAAAAAAAGATGAAGTGTTGCATCAGAACAGATGCAACACTTTACCACAATAAAGATACATATTCGTCTGTATATGTAATATATATATATATATATATATATATATATATATATATATATATATATAAAAATAATCACATAGTGTGTATGCGTTTATACAAGATGTATGTATATATGTGTTACATAGAGTTCTCATTGAAGTTATCACTAGGGTTATCATAGAGGGGCACCAAATTGACGTTTGGTGTATAACATAAAAGGGGAGGACCATAATTGTATTTGTTGTCATGGAATGATTATTATTAGAATGAAAGGAGATTATGCGTCTCAAAAGAATTCTGTGTGCGTATGATCGTCTAGTTTCATATGCGGTTGTGTGTGTGTTACATGCATTTTCTTCGACATACCTTACTTCATGTGTCGTCGATGTTGATCCATCTGGAATTCATCTTCTCTTGGAGGGAGACTAGTACCTGTTAGACGAAGATTTATCACTCCAAGACGATGAATTGGTTTTATAGTTTTTTATTTACCTACCAGATGTCGACACAGAATATGGAAGTGAATCTTGCTTGCTTTGAACACGTCAGCGTCCCCCCACCCCCAGTGAAGGGGAGGGAACAGCTATTAAGCCGTCCGTCTTCTTCAAAGCCCAAATCCAGTCTCACAGATCTAGCCAACCTGACCACGTCACTCATACGTAATCTGGTCAGCTGACCCTCGGTTCTGGTGAACGTGTCTACACTCCACGTTTACTCACCTCTCTCTCTCTCTCTCTCTCTCTCTCTCTCTCTCTCTCTCTCTCTCAATCCATTCTGGAACATATGTATAGTGTTTTTTTTTTGTTTTTTTTTAGAAGCAGTGAACTTTAAATTGACAATTTTCTTTTTAATTGTAGATTTGACAACTATCGATTATTTTAATTGTAGATTTGAAAACTATCGATATTACAAAGAATGCGATCAATTTATTGAGAGAAACATCTGCTGAGTAATTTCATGAAATGGACCCGTCAACTGGCCACCTCTTCAGATTATTTTCTTTGAAGAAATGTAAAGTCGCATTATCTACATTGATAAACCAGACCATTTGTAAGTCGATGCGTTATTGCCGAAATACAGCCTAATTTGATGCATAAAGTTTACAAAAATTGGACCTCTAGATTACGCCATATACACGCGAGTCGCGAGGCCATATATCCAAAACTGTATTTAGATTATAAATGCCCCCCACCAAATAATCGTTACAATAAATCACATCAGAAAATTTTAATTTAAAGTTCGCCTCTTCTCTAAAAAAACAAGACCCTTTTTACATCTTACATTTTCTCTGGGCCCTTGTGCTCCATTGTTCTAAGAATTTAGCTCTGAGACACCTGAAAATATTTCATGGCCCACAAGGGTCTCCTAAGGCCAATGTTGAGAACCTTGGTACAAATGATGCTCTCGGCACTCCTTGTTTGCCTCCATGATGTCCCCTATTTCATTAATTCCCAACCCCGCGTACGCGTGTTTAACGGGAGTGATTTCAATACATATATTTATGCAGTACATATGTATTAAAACTGGATTTAATTTTTCCCCCCCAAATCAACATGTGTCAAACTGAAAATTAAACCTGATAAACATTTGATGTTATGTTTCTGAATTTTTTTTTAGATGAGGATCGATTATTCGTATTATTTGGATTCTTTGGACTACTGTTCTCATCTCGAGTTTTATTTTCATGTTTTGGTCGATGTAACCTCCAACCTTCTTCAGGTGTATTTTGTCGAATTCTGGAATTTATTAATATTTTTTTTTTCTTTTTTGTGAATCCATGGCATAGAGGATTAAATACTAGGTAAAATTAATTTATAAAGTTACATTCTTCTAGAGGTTGAAGGTTCAATCTTCAGCGCAGGTGACATTCAACGATACAATTGTGGCACTATGTTTTGAATATGCCACTGTGTTGTTACCCCCCCCCCCCAATCGCTGGTAGGTGATTTGGTCATTCACGGAAGGATACAGGGAAAAGGGGACAACAATGTAATTCGCCAGAACTCATTCCTTTTTGTAACCGGCAATCATGGGGTAAGGACATATTTTTGCCTCTCTGTAAAAGAGGGGGATTACCCCCTCTTTTACAGCAGTTAGTTAAAGTTAGTTAACTTTTTTTTTTTAAGTTTAATGGTTAAAGTTAACTGTCATGAGTTGTTAATTGTTTTTATTGTAAAATATTGTGAATATTTCTTGTAAAAATAAAATAGTTAAGATTTTCTTATATATTTAACAATTTGTGTTGCGTGTTGTTTGATCTGCTTTAAACATCAAGATGAGGTCTGCCGCCCTTCTCAGCCAGAACTCATCAGGTGGAGGTCACCTTGAGGAATGGAGAACCACCCAGGAAAAGAAAACCACACTAATTCCAGGTGTGAATTTACTTTTTTTTTTTTTTTTTTGAAGATGTCATGGGATGATATATTTTCCTCTTACGATATGAAGAAATTATGATTTATTACAGAAAAGATATTAATTATTCAAATAATAACATATAATAAAATTATAATAAAAATAATTATTGATATTATAACAAAATAAAAAATACTTAAAATATTATATAATAATAAATTTCTTAATTAAAAGGGAATAACAATAAAAGATATACAAAATCATATAAAAAGTATTACTTAAGAATTTGAATATAAAACGTTCAAAATATGGAACAAAAAACATTCTAAAAGTGTTTGTTCCCGAACCTTCTCTAGCAATCACTATAAATAGCGAACGACCGCAAATATTAATCAGCTATAACACGACGTTGGGACACAATGAGAGGCGACCACCTATTATAACTCCGATCGAAGGAAAACACAAGAAAACTCTAGTTGTTAAAATAACAGATGAACCAAACAAGATATAGAGAAAAATCTTTCATCATTAACTGGTAAATATTTTTCTGAATTATATTTGACCAAAAAGCATTCATGTCTAAAAGATAAAAACAAATATTACTATAAAAACATTTACTCCTAATAAAAAGGGAAATAACTAAAAAACGGAGTTATCTCCCTTACAATATCGATTATAAAACAGCTAAGACATTTCGTTTTCTCTATTTTGATTTTTTTTTTCTTTTTCTTTGTTAATAAAATTTTTTTTCTTTTCAAATTATCTTTTTTACTCTTATTTTTCATTGATAGGTTAGCGGTGTTCCGATACCCCTAGACTAGGAACAAATCCGTAACACAAAGAACTTCCAAGTAACTATACACAGTGTTGTAGGAGTCGGTCACTCAAATGATAGACTCATAGTTACACAATTACAAATTACTTGAGACTTCTACTGATGGAATGAGGACATGCTACCCCAGGGGATTAAACAAAGGGTTCCGTTCGAAATTCCATGTAGATCTCCGAGTTTGACAGAAATATTTCAGAGTTTGACAAGATACACCTGAAAAAGGTCAGATTACATTGACTGAAACGTTGTGAAAATAACAACCAAGATGAGAACAGTAATTCAAATATTCCAAACATTTAATGGTTTATCAATTTTCTACCAATATAGTTTCAGAACTAAAAACCAAATAATCTAATAGATAAAGTCAGTCTCTTTATCGTTTCTTTGACATCAATAGCTTTCTTCCTACAATATATTTATTTGGTTCTGGATTGGAGTCAGTTTTCATTGCGAATCATTGCCGCATGTAACAAGTACACAATATAATTAGATTCAAGCCCTTCCAAAAAGTACTTTGTTTGGCTTGGAATTTTACAAATGGCGGTTATATATATATATATATATATATATATAAAATACAGAAAAATAATAAAAGAGACAGTTCTGTATTCGACCTTAAAGGGTTATTTTCCTTTGATTGGAACAAAAAATAAAGAATTACTATTTTGAAAAAAAAAGGGGGGGGGGTTAAAGAAAGGATCAAATAAGACCAAATTATCTAATACATCTAAAAGTAGGGGGGTAGTGGATGATGTTACTCTACAAGTCTTTTTCATTACGGTCCTATTTATGAATGGGGTTTAATCTGACTAATCCATAAAGTTTCAGTAATGAATTCCCAACATTCCGCTTTAAAATCAATCAATAAGATCAAGCATTCTTCTAACTCATTTCCAACTCTTGACATCATCTGTTTCATAACGTAGAAACAATCATAATTACGTTAATTTTGAATATTTTCAGCATAGACTCCTCAGAAAAATAAAACCTTTTTAACTTTAAAAAGAAAGAAAAAGGGGGGGGATGATCGCATAAATCCGAAGAATATTTGCAAATGCAATTTCGATGCAAATATTCTTTGTCTTTTTTTTCTTCTAATTTTATGTGATCATACCTTTTTATTTTCTTTTTAATGTTAAAAAGTTCCTACTTTTTTTTTTTTTTTTTGAAGAGTCAGTGCTGAAGATATTCGAAATAAACGTAATAATTATATGATCGTTTCAGTGGTACGAAACAGATACTGTCAATAATTGGATGCTTTGGAATGTTGAAATAAATAAATGGTAAGATGAATAACATCTTGGCATTTGGAATATAGCTGTTTTGTTATATATATATATATATATATATATAAAATATGTGGCAATTAAATGAAACGCTGAATATTCTATGTAGCTTAATTGCCATATATATTTCATAACTTACTACCTAGCTCTACCTACATATTGAGCACTGTTGAAGTAAATACTTCAAGTTTATGCATAAATTTATACTTTTGTATATTAATTTATGGGATTAAATGTAGTCGTCATATATATATATATATATATATAAGGCACTTTTATTTTCAGTTTTCTTATCAGTTTATTCAAAGTGGAAATAGGGCATCCTACCGGATACCAGAGATTCACCATTATTTCATATATTCCAATTGAGTTTTTTTTTTTTTTTTTTTTTTTTTTTTTTTAAGGTTCTAACCGTCCTTTTAAATGCAATTGTTTGCATCTTTTGCACTTGGTTCCCCGGGTATATTTGCCAGGCAGTTTTTGAAATTCTTTTTCATGATTCTAGTTTCTCCTATAATTACTGGAATGATGGAGATGATCTTCAGATTTCAGTTTCTTTTTATGTATATAAGACCTAGGTATTTCGTTATCTTTGTGTGTGCATATGTGTGTGTGTGGAGGGGAGTTTGCTTGCTATGGACTCCAAAACGGCTGGGTCGATTAAAAAATTTTCACATAAAATGTGTTTGCGAGTGTTCTTAGTTTTGCATCAGAATAATAGTTTCGGAAATCGATAAAATCTCATTACAGAAGGAAGAGTCCGATTTTGACCAAAGTAACAATAATACAGCCTAACGTCACAAGCGTATTTGAAAAGTTTTATCACCGCATAAGCAGAAGACCCCGGCGTATAAAATCAACAATAGGTTCTTTGATAAGACAGAGGCACGTTCGAAATGAACGCTTCTGTTTAGAGAACAACCGAACCAGGATACTAGACTTTTGCATTTTAAAATTTAATTCAAGCCAAATAATTTTATAAAATCCACAGTAGGTTCTCTACAGGGCAATGTTGACAATATATTGTGAAGAATTCACAATTTCATCGATTTCAATGACAATAAAAGTATTGGAAGTAGGGAACATTCGTTGATCATCAATTCAATCCCGGAAAACGTCGAGTCTCCCTGCCAGTATATAACAAGTATGGTTATCGTGCAGATGTTCCAGTTCAATCATGCCAATTTTAATCTATGGCGTTTCTTGTTTGTAACCATCGTGGGAATTAAATACATTCCTCGCCATGGGAAGTCCATCCTATTTGTGGCAGCTGCTCTCCTAATTAAGCAGCTAGAACCACCGATTCAGAAGAAAAAACAATAAACAAACATGGCGCTGGAAGGGTTTCTAAAACGAATTGAGGATCGCTTTAAGGGTTAGATTTGATTGTATGCCAATCAAAAGAATGAAGAAAGCTATGCTAATTCAATCAGATTATTATTCTGAAAAATTAGATGAAAACAGATCAACAAATAATGTTGAAAATAGGAATTGAAAAAAAAAAATAAACACACCAACACGTACGTATATATAACGGACGAAACACCTGCCTATGTATTGTAGATTACTATATCTTTGCGTGCGTGTAATATATATATATACTAGCGGGGGTACCCGGCGTTGCCCGAGTGTTTGTTTCCGGGACGGGGGGGGGGAAGTTTTAAAAAATGTTATGGTAGGTAAGTAGGAAGGATCAAACCCGGAATCATGAGTAAAAGTAGGAAAATAAAGTGTGAAAAAAAAAACAAAAAAAAAAAAAACATCTGCAACGTTAACAGTTCGGCCACCAATAAAAGTCCATTCCAGTTGTTTAGGAAAAAAAAAAAAAAAAAAAAAACGACTACGGTAGGTCGGCGCGAACGTGAAAATATAATGTGAATTGTCCAGCACGCTAACCACTACGCCACAGAGCACTGCAGCTTAGTTTAGTGATTTTAAATAACTTCACATGAAAGAACTACGAAGCCAAACCGGTGTTCTCTTCTCAACTGTTCCTTGTGAACGATCCCCAAACGGTGTTAAGTGGTGGCAGGGGGAGGAGGAATTTATTAGAGAGAAAATATTTTACCACTTCCAATGATCTTAACCGATTTTGGCCGTGACTTCTCAGCAGAAAAAGTATAGAAATCTAAGATTATCGAGGAATTTGAGAAATAATAAGCCTATAACACACCTCAGATATTGTTCTGCCGTTTGTGCATATTATATTTGCATGAAATATCTTAATTTTTAATCCTATTAATGTCAAAATCAGACGGGAAAAAAATGAGTTCATTTTATTTATAAAAAAATAATAATAAAAAAAAAAATATATATATATATTACACGCACACACTAGCAGAGAGGGGAGGTGCGCCCGACCATGATGGGTTATAAAATATGCTTAAATTCTAACTCATGCAAATTTCGTATTTATTATTACAGAGCCAATTCTCTATTTAATATTATATTGTACCTAATATACATTGCTGAAAACTACTGAGTCCTACAGTCTCACACCTGGAACTCTTTTGAAAGGAACTTTTCTATCACCGGTTTTCTGCTTTTTTACCGAGTTTTTTTTTTTATCCCTCTGAAATCTCGGGAATTCTCGCGGTTAGTCTCGCCCTTTCCCCAATAAAACCAACCACGCTTACCGCTTCTTCTCCTACTCCTCCCAATCCCCGTGTATCGATAGCAGACAGAGCAGACCTTTTATCTTTTAGAGGTGAGTGCGTTAGAGGAATTCCTACTACAAATACCGATTTCAAAATGAAATAAAATAACTAGGGTGCCATCAGCTAGAATCGAAGCCAAAACAGCGCTCCATATATTTCCGAATATTCCCACTTTTAGCGCTCCAGCATTCCCCACCATTTGAGCTAACCTGACAGACAGATAAGAAAGTGTTAAAATTAAACCACTTTAGCTATGATTAGTTTTACAATTGCGAAAACTAATCTAAATATCTTTCCTACACGTTTCTCTACACTTCATCCATCCAAACAAAGATTTTACTCGTTATAAGCCATCCTTGGCGTATGATTATTATTTCCTGCTAATTTCAGTGTTATGT